>NC_060144.1:111132540-111763095 GCF_021461385.2 Schistocerca piceifrons | reverse complement strand
CGAAAGACGTCAGTGAGTTCTTTATACCGTGTGTGGAAGGTTCTTCCAGTTTTTCCTATGTAAAATGCAGGGCAACTGTTACATTGTAATTTGTATATTCCACTGTGTTGTGTTATTGGCTTGTTGGTGTTCAATGTGTGAGGTAAGTGGTATCCAAGTTTGCTGTTTGTGGAGAAAGATATTTTAATATTGGTTTCCTTGAATAAGTTAGCTATTTTTTGTGATACTGTGCCTAAGTATGGAATGCTTGTGAAGATTTATTTTGTGTCGGAAGTTTCCTTTTCTGTGTTTTTGTGAGTGATGTTGGTCTGAATTTTTCTAGATAGTTTATCAATTGATTTTACAGAGTAACCATTATTTACTGCGATTGCTTTGATAGTATCTATTTCTTGTGTTAGTGCTTAGGGTTTTAAAGGTAATATATGTGCCCTGTTCAACATTGATCTAAATGCAGCATACTTATGTGTGTTCGGGTTGTATGAAGATTCATGTATTGTGATGTCAGTGTAGGTTGGTTTTCGGTAAATGTACAAGTTATGTTCTTGTTGTTCATTCACAATTGTGAGGTCTAAAAAATTAATGGATTGATTTGTTTCATATTCTATTGCGAACTTTATTTTATTGTGGAGTGAGTTGAATGATGTGAGGAGTCCTTCATCTTTAGTGCCATCAAATAAGAGTAGTGTGTCATCTACATATCTCTTGTAATACGCAATTTTTTTGAACAAGTTTATTTTCTCCTTTGAAGAACTTATTCTCTAAGTGGGTGATGAAAATGTCAGCTAGGAAACTTGACATGCAGTTACCCATAGCTAGGCCTTCTTTCTGTTGATAGATTTTATTATTAAATGAAAAGTAGTTGTGGGACAGTACTAGTTCAAATAGATCTATCAACTCTGTAATCTCTGGTATGGTTAGTATTTTGTGTGTGATGAGGTTTTTTCTAATAATTTCAATTGTCTCTATAACAGGTATATTTATTTCTGCCAGCGATGTAGCAGTTGTAGTATCAAAATTTCGTGTTACACGTTATATTCGTACCGTCAAGCTTCGATTACATCAGCATTTCCCCACACACGCCTCCGCCCACCGCAAATACCCTTATCACTTCGATTTATGTTCATCATTTTCAGTAACTCTTTTTGAAGAATGCGGATGTGAAGAAGTAGCACACTAGTTGTATTAAAAACTGTTTTTAACATAACTGGTGTAATATTTCTTTACATCGCAAATCTTGTTATTCCATTCTTACCGCCACCCCTCAGTGCAAGGAGACTTCCTCTTGGTACCATCTATACTTACTCTACACACTCAAAGAGACTGGACGCGCTGAAATCTCAAAAGGTGGTAAGACTCCTTCACACAGTGAAAGTAAAACAACGTTCTGCTACAATTTCAAACGAACAATTTCAAATATTTACCGAAAATTGTGAAAAAACATATAACATAAAAGTCGGCCTCGATATTGCCATTTCGACACCGATACGCCGATATATCGTGGAGGCTGCATCGCCGTTATTTATCGATACCCACTGGAAGAAGTATCGTTATATCGATGTTTTATCGACAGCAATACTTTCAACTATTCGTAAAATTTTGTGAGAGCCTTGCTGCGAAACCGAACAGGGAGAGAAAGGATATATGTAAACATCACAGTTAAACTATTCTCTGTTTGCGTTCTAAAGGACGCGTTTTTTTTTAGCGAATGTGGCCTTTCAAAATTTGCAGTTGGGCGAAGCAGCAAGTGCTTTGCTACCTCGAGAGAGCCCTTTCGTCTGAAGGAACAAATCTTCAGTTATGAATAACAGTTTAGCTTAAATTCTTTTACCTCAGCCGGTTCATTGTAATCGATGCTTTATTGTATTGCAGCCACAAAATACATCATTGTACAAATTTTACTAGCAATACAAGTGGAATAGTCTTTCACGTTCGGCAATAAATTGATTCAGTGCTGACTAAGAGTGTTACGCTTCAGATTTCGGTACATTTGTCTTGTCATGGTACTTCGTTACCAATTTCTATAAAGTAATCACCGAAAACATTTGTTCTGCAGTTAAGTGGCCTTCCTCTTTCTGCTGATGGCATTCCGTTGTCCAGATCACATGGCATGCTTTTCAAATCCCTTGGCATATTTTAGCCACCTTTCTTCCATGAATTTCGCTGTGCACTCTTTGTGCAAGTCTTCCTCCACAGCTATACAAACTTTCCTTACAATTTTACACAGTGTTCCGTGGCCGATTCTGTGTTGATAATGCAGATTAATTAGAGCGCAGCCACTACCCACATATCTGGAAAAGACGAACAGTTCACGTTAAAATGTTGCTTTACTCTTCATTCGTCAAACGGCTGAACATGCATCTGAAAATGAAGAATTTACTTTCATTTTCTCTTAACTCTATGGTGTCCCGAACGCTTCTTTCAGCAGCCGTGAACTACCAAAACTTTCTGTTGGGTTTCTTAACGTATTCGTAACAGAACTAAGCAAACACTGCCTGCTTCCTTCTGCCTACGTCCATACTGGTTGGCTTGAGACTCAGTACTGCTGCGTGAGTATCGCTACGACGTCACTGTGAGTGCACTGAGACGATTTCTCACGACGCGATCTCCTTGGCAGCACGGGTTAACTGTTACTCGCTCGAGTGTATCAAGCCTATGCCACCCAGTCTCGTTACGGACACGTTACTCTGTAAGCAATCTATACAATGGAAGCAAAGACGAATGGGCTATCATTCTAGCGACGCTACTGGCCGCAGATAGAAAACTCCACTCACATAAGCGACTTCGAGAAAGAGCAGATTGTTATGGCCCAGAGCGTCGGGAACGAGTATCTCGGAAACGGCGGAACTGGTCGGCTGTTCGCGTGCTACTGTCGTGAGCACCTGTGTGAAGTGCTGACTGGCTGAACGCCACAATGTTTTGGGCGTCCAAGCCTCATCACACGCCGCAGAGATTGCCCACTTTGAAGAGGCAGGATAGGTGGCAAACAATGCTACATCTGAAGAAAAAGTACACTGCTGGTGCAGGCCAAGTGTTCAGGGCACATTGTACGACATGGGTCTCCACAGCTGACGACCTCTACACGATCCCATCTTGATTCAAATACGTTGTCAGTTATGATTGTAGTGGCATGGCAACATCGAAATTGCGTCGTGGAACAATAGCAGCATGTTAGAAGGTCGGATGAATTACGTTTCTCGTTTCACCACGTCTATGGCCGTGTCTGGATATACCGACTTTCAGAAGAATGGCGGCTAAAAAAATTGAACTGCGTCTCGGACGCAGGCTGTCGGCGGCAGTATTTTTGTATAGCTGATATTCGCCTGGGCTTCCATAGGACGTGTGGTAGTAATCGAGAGGACCATCTCAACCGTGGACAACGTGAACTTCGTTGCGGACCACCTGCACACTTTCATGCTTTTTGTCTTCCAAGCCGGCCGATGTGGCCGAGCGGATCTAGGCGCTTCAGTCTGGAACCGCGCGACCGCTACGGTCGCAGGTTCGAATCCTGCCTCGGGCATGGATGTGAGTGATGTCCTTAGGTTAGTTAGGTTTAAGTAGTTCTAGGGGACTTATGACTTCAGTCCCATAGTGCTCAGAGCAATTTGAACAACTTTTTTCTTGTCTTCCCCGACGGCGACAGTGTGTTCCCGAAAGGGTAACTGTCCGTATCACGAAGTCAGAATCGTGCTACAGTGGTTTGATGTGCAGGATAGAGAAATCACGTTGCGGCCTGGCGATCCAATTTGCTTGATTTGAACCCGATGAAATACATCTGGTCCGCTATCAGGAACCAGCTACGTGTCCAAAAGCCACTGGCCACTAATGTACGGGAATTGCGTCACCTGTTTTAGACGTCGGATGCCACACACAAAGCTATTAAATTATAACAAGGACTTGTCAAATCAATGACACGCAGATGTTGATGTTCGGTTTGTGAGGCGCTCAACTCTGCGGTCATCAGCACCCGTACAAAGTCCCAATTTTTACACAGACCAATCTAGCGACTGTCATCAAAGATAATGATGAGATGATGAGGGCAACACAAACACCCAGTCCTCAGGCAGAGAAAATCCCCAGCCCTGCATGGAATCGATCCTGGGACCCGCTGATCCAGAGACAGCAACCTAGCCACTAGACTACGAGCTGCGGACTCCACGACAAGCAGAATTCTTACTGTACTGCTTTTCAGAGGTGGATCAACAAGCTATCAAGTAAGTTCTCACATTTATTTGGTCACATTCATTTGGTCCTTCTGTATATGGCCTTCTGTATATGGCCTTCCTGATTAAAGTTTTCCGTTATTTCCCTAAATCGCTCCAGGCAAATGCTGGGATGGTTCCTTTCAAAGGGCACGGCCGACTTCCTAACCCATCCTTCCCCACTCCGATGAGATCGATGACCTCGCTGTTTGGTCTCTTCCCCCACAGCAACCCAACCCAACCCCCCAGAAGAGTTCCCGCTGCTTACGTAGTATATGTTCTGTAAGCGGCGGATAGAAACACATATTTCTTCAGCTTATGGTTTTTTAACGAGATTCAACACTTTCTTTACTAATATTCGTCATTTTCATCACGGAAAGGAGTATACGGACTTCCGCGCAGAAATCGTCTGAACAGAAGTAAGGCTTCAGGCGGCTGCTCTACGCTCGTGCGTAGGGCGCGCCGCCTTGATCTCGCGGCGTACACACGTCAGAGCGCGCGGCGGCAGGGTGGCAGCACTGCGCCGTGCTTCCCCGCGGGGAGTCCCGCGACGGAATGCGCGCCCTTTGTGCGGCGGGCGTCGCGGCTGACGCGACGTCGCGAGCACAGGCGGCGCCGGCGGCCTTTGATGTGCGACGCGGCGCACATCAGACGCGCCTCCAGCCGGCAGCTGACGCTAACAGCTGGCCAGCGCCGCTATAGATGTACGACGCTGTGTCGCTAAAACTGCCGTTGTGACTCACTGCTGGTCTCCATTCCGTCTACGGCACTGTTTGCGGTACTAAAACACTGCACTGCAAAAAAAAAAAAAAATTCGCCGAGAAGGAAAAAACGAGAATGTCTCCCTTCCAGGAAAACGGGACGTCTCCCGACATTATATGGGAAACCGGTGCTAGTTGTTACACGGCGCAATTTGCTGCATATGAATTTTCACAAAATGGCTCTGAGCACTATGGGACTTAACATCTGAGGTCATTAGTCCCCTAGAACTTAAAACTAGTTAAACCCAACTAACCTAAGGACATCACAAACATCCATGCCCGAGGCAGGATTCGAACCTGCGACCGTAGCGGTCTTGCGGTTCCAGACTGCAGCGCCTTTAACCGCACGGCCACTTCGGCCGGCATATGAATTTTGAATTAACCGCTGATGGCAAAGCAATTTCCATCCGGTGGATGGTAGCATTTCATAGTATAGTTCTTATGCCGAGGGCAGGTGGTCGGTATTATAGAGACCGGGAGAGGAAGTGTTGTTTCTCAGTGTGTTCCTAATTTTTTTCTTTTCCGAGTATCTTTATTGACAGCAACATAGTCTTTCTTATACCAGCGATCCGGGGCCAGCGCGCGCCTACCAGAGTTCAGGAAGCAGCGCATTTAGCGCTCTCGGCTATCCTGGCGGGTACTACACTATCTACAAGGATCGAAAGCAACTAGTGCGCACTTTTAAGAGGATAAGTGATATTTTGTCTAGTGAGCTTATAATTCTATTGAATACTGAATGCGTTACGGGACAAGTATTTTTTTTCTCTTTATGAAGGTATTTGTGTGAATACAACTTGAGCAGGAAGGGATACTCACTGTCGAGCCACTTGGAGTCGTACTTGAGGGTCCTCTTGAAGGAGAACTCGCGGCGGCCGGTGGTGAGGTTGTGCAGGTCGGTGCGGAAGATGACGGTGTCGGCCTTGGTGAACTCGGCGTTGGTGCCGCTGTAGAGGCCCGGCAGGCCGCCCGGGTTGCCGCGCTCCACCCACACCGCCGTCGAGTTGTCCGCCGGGTCGTACGGGCACTTGGCCACGCCCGTGCCCACGCCGGGCACGTGGTCGCGCCGCGACAGGTGCGTCAGGTTCGCCTGCAACACACGGGACCATCTTTGCTTCTGTTGTGTCGGACAATGTCGACAAATATACATCGAAGTTATAACGCTTATCCGTCTGAACAGAAACCTCACAATTAATCATTCACAATTTCCAAGCAAATAGAAATAAATCTGAATATTAATTCGATTCGTAATTTTACATACATTAAGTGTAGCAGGAAAAAATATCACAGCATCACTATGTGTGTATAGATTAAACTTAGATGAACGACGTCATGGAATACCGCCTAATATGGTGTCGGTCATCCTTTTTCCTGGCATAGTCCAGCACCTCGGCGTGGTATGAACTCATTAAGTCGCTGAAAGTCCTTTGAGCCATGCTGCCACTACAGCCGTCCATAATCGCGAAAGTGTTGCCGGTGCAGGATTTTGTGCACGTACTGAACTCTCGATTATATCCCATAAATGCTCGATGGTATTCGTGTCGGGCGATATGTGTGGCCAAATCGTTTGCTCGAATTGTCCGGAATGTTCTTCAAACCAATCGCAAGCAACTGAAGACCGGTGGCCAGGCGCATTGTCATCCATAACATGAAGTCGATGAATGGCAACAAAAGGTCTCCAGGTAGGCGACATAAACATTTCCAGTCAATGATCTGTACAGTTGGACCAGAGGACCCAGTTCACCCCAGGTAAACACAACCGACACCATTGTGAAGCCATCATCAGCTTCCACAGTGCCTTGTTGATAACTTCGATCTCGTAAACTGACATGCGGCCGGGAGAGCGGTGTGCTGACCACACGCCTCTCCATATCCCCATCCACCGATGCCTGTGAACTGAGGATGACACGGCGGCCGGTCAGTACCGTTAGGCCATCATGGCGTGTTCGGACGGAGTTTAGTTTGTGGACAACTTGGATCCATGGCTTCGTGGCGTCTGCGCCATACTCGAACCCTACCATCAGCTCTTGCCAACTGTAATCCAGACTCAGTTCACCAGGCCACAGTTTTCCAGTCACCTTGGGCCAAAACGATATGACCACGCCCCCAGTAGAGGCGCTGCAGACGATGTCGTGCTGTTAGCAAAGCCACTCGCGTCAATCGGATGCTGTCACAGCCCATTAACGCCAAATTCCGCAGCATTGTCCTAACTGATACGTTCGTCGTACGCCCCCACGTGGATTTCCGCGCTTACTTCAAATACTGTTGCTTGTCTGTTAGCACAGACAACTCTACGCAAACGCCGCTGCTCTCGATCGTTAATTGAAGGTCGTCGCCCATTGTGTTGTCCGCGGTAAGAGGTAATGTCTGAAGTTTGAAACACTTGGCACACTCTTGACATTGTGGATCTTTGAATATGAATTCCCTAAGGATTTCCGAAATGGAATGTCCCATATGTCTAGCCGCATCTACCATTCCGCCTTCAGAGTATGTAAATTCTCGTCGTGAACATTTTCACATTAATAGCTAGAATACAAATGATAGTTCCGCCAATGCACTGCCGTTTTATACCTTGTGTATGCGATGTATTCGATACTACCGCTATATGCATATCGCTAGCCCGTGTCTTTTGACATCTCAGTGTATTCAGAGATAGCAACCAGTCAAAAATTTTTCTTGATTTACTTAAATTATTTAGCGAAGCAGCATGTTTCGAAGCACACGATATCTGCACGCTGCATCTTCAATACGAAAACATTTAACAAAAGTACGCGTAGATATTTAAAGTTATTTTTACAATCTTCGGATCCTGCTGAGAAACAGAAGGATAACCTAACGTGAGGCAATATTTACCTCGTTTGTTTGTCACTTTTTCACATAGTTTTTTTTTGTTAAATAATTACTGACTTTGCATACACAAGATGGCTGTCTTCTTGTGGTGCGTTCAGTTACATCCATTACTATTACTCTGTTGATAAATTTGAAAAAGACGATTAAAACACATTACAGTCAATTCTGCTGTGCAGTAGACACAAGATGGCGGTCAGGACACAGCTAGTTTCTACTTAAGCATCGATGTGGCGATCCTGGTGTTGCTTGTGATGTCTTCCGCTCATGTTGTTGATGCATCATTCATGTCGGTCGACGAAATATATCACAGTGAGAGACACTGTGCAAATTTGCTGTTAATAACACCTACATAAAAATTATATAAAATAATTAGGAAGATGATACTACAGGAACATAGAATCATGCATATTACGAATTTTCTGTTTTAACTATTGTTAAACTATTGCACAGTGGCTGGTTAACACCAATAGCAATAACTTTGTAATTTTTAAAAATCTGTTTGTTTATGTTTTAATCTGATCAGATAAGGTCCTTCAGGCCCTCTGTTACATCGAACCAGGTTTCACACACAGTACATTTTTCTCCTCATAGTTACGTAAGAAATAGCAATAATTTTAATACGATAAATAATAATGAATGACTTGACTGTCTGTAGAGACAAAGTGAACAAATGCCACTGACTAGGAACTAGTACAATTCATACTTGTAGTACTTCTACTACCACTGCTTCCAATAACTATAATAGTAATAATGATGACGATAGTGGCAGATATAAAAAGAATTTATAGATATACATAATAGATATTTTCTGATACAGAGAGTTCTGAGTAAGGGAAATTTAAGGAGACGGCACCAGTTAAGAACACTGGAAATGAGGAAGATGTGGTTGGAAAGAAAGTTACAGGGTAACGAGAGCCTACAGGGAAAATGGTAGCCATTATTATTGCTTCAGTAGATATGTTAGTGACAATGGTAGTCACTATTGCTGCTTCAGTAGATATGACAATAACTGTCTTCTAAAATTGGAGATGTTATTCAGTTCACTAATGCAATGAGGGAGGTAATTCTAGAGTAGGATTCCCCCATATTGCAAAGGACATGAGAAAGTGGTTGAGCGATGAAGTGGAACAGAAGGTATTTTGCTCAGATGGGAACGGGTGTTTCTGCCTGTTGTTCAGACCAGAGCATTACGATAGAGGAGAGATATGAGTGATAGTTTAGTTTGAGAAGACAACAGAGGAGACAGATTGTGTGGAAATCTCTGTACTTATCTGCACGCAGCCAGGTTTGCTATGCATATGATGCTGAAATATGATCAAAGAGTCGAACACAGGCGTTCGTAACCAGTTCCAGGTGTCATGAGCTTTCATGACAATGTCCTCACAGTACTAGTGGTTGCACAAGTTCCTTTTTCAGGTTAAGAAGGAGGTGCTTTCATATTTTTGTAGGGTATGGAGAAATGCTGATTCCTTCTTGCACATTGCATTTACGTGCTCACTTCAATTTAGATTTTCATCTAGATTCTAGACTCTTCGCTGAAGGATAGAAATTGATATTTGTCCCATTTAGGATTACAGATGGTATGAGTTGTCGATCTTTCTGGTGAATAAACCTAGAATGACCAACCAATACCGCTTAAACTTTGGATGGGTTGAGCTTTAACTCGATACTCCGTGCCCACTTTGGAAATGCAGACGGGGCAGTATTGAAATGCTCGATAGCTCTCTCAGGTTTATTATTTTGCACTTAGTTACAACTCGAGGTCATCAGCAAACATGTGGTACATGAAATGACGTACATGATGCCACATCACAGACACGCAATGAAAATAGTTTAGGACCTAGTACGGAGCCCTGGCGAAGAACTGATATTACGTGCCTCGGTTGTGACTTTACGGTGCCGGGCAGGACGCATTCTCCGTGGAGTACTTTGAGAAAAGTGCATTGGAGTCAGCGACCTTGAAACCTGTGTGTTTTTTCCAGATATGTAGACGATTCTTTTGTTGTTTGGCCTCATGGCAGTGAGAATTTAAACCTGTTTTTGGAACATCTGAATTCAATCCACCCGAATATTCAGTTCACTGTGGAGGTGGAAGAGAATGGATGCCTTCCCCTCGTTGAAGATTAAGGCCCTGTTGGCGTCCGTAAAAGATTATCTTGGTTTGCGTAAGGCTAGGGTCTATCGTATTCCGTACAGTTGTGGCATGTCATATATTGGTCACAGAATCAGGACTGTGGAAGACCAGTGTATTGAACATAAGCGTCACACACGCTTACAACAGCCGAGCAAATCCGCTATTACAGAACATTGCCTTGACACCGGTCGTCCTATGGAATACAGTAACACGGAGATTCTGGCTTGCACGTTCAGCTATTGGGATAGTGTTATTAACGAAGCTGTTGAAATCAGACTATCAAGCAACCTTATTAACAGAGATGGTGGATTTTGTTTAAATGCTGCTAGGAATCCGGCTCTGTCTCTCATTAAAAAACAGAGGGACAGAATTAGTGCTACCTCGCCTGTCGATTAATAGTAACTACCGATATTTCTGATGTTGGTTATCTTTGTTTGCGTTGACATTTGTTCTGTGTGTGGTGTCTTCCTTGTTTCTCCTCTGTGAGCCGAGGTATTAAATTTGCTTGCACATTTCTTCTTCCTTTAATTTGTGCCTTGAGAATGGCAGGGTGTGCTCCTGTCGAAATATCGGCGGTGTTCGACGACGTCACCCGGCGGTAACCCGTAAGTTATTTGAACATTCAATCCTCCTGGAAAAGTTAAGGTCTCACAACAAAGTATTGCTAGACGCGTGAAAGATCTCTTGCGCGCGTCTTTTGGTGATGCTCGTGTGCTCAGCCGCCACTTTCGTCATGCTTGGCTTCCCAGGTCCCCAGACCTCAGTCCGCGCGATTATTGGCTTTGTGGTGACCTGAAGTCGCAAGTGTATCGTGATCGACCGACATCTCTAGGGATGTTGAAAGACAACATCCGACGCCAATGCCTCACCATAACTCCGGACATGCTTTACAGTGCTGTTCGCAACATTCCTCGACTGCAGCTATTGTTGACGAATGATGGTGGACATATTGAGCATTTCTTTTAAAGAACATCATCTTTGCTTTATCTTACTTCGTTATGCTAATTATTGCTATTCTGATCATATGAAGCGCCATCTGTCGGACATTTTTGAACGTTTGTATTTTTTTTTTGTTCTAATAAAACCCCATGTCATTCCAAGCATGTGTGTCAATTTGTACCTCTCTATCTACATTATTCCATGATTTATTCAGTTTTCAAATTTATACTGACGTTTTGACCACCAGGTATTTTAAGGCTGTGTACAGTGCAGGGAGAATGCAAAAAAGTCGTTAATCAGAGGGTGTGGTGGCAACATCCCTTTTAGGTAGCGGCTTAACGAGCCCCTTTAACTTGTGGTTAAGGACTGGTTGAAGGTACCTGTTACAGGCAATAATGTGCTTCATCATTTGGACTGTGTTGCCATAATTTTATAGTATCAATTCCAAATCATCACAGTCACTCTCAGTGTTAATATACACTGTCCAGTCACACAACACCTTCCAGAATAACAAAATCACCCAGTGAGTGCCACGAAAATATTGCCCAGACCACAAAGCTCCATGTCTTGTTGCAGGATGTTTTATTTCCGACGTTTCACGCCGTACACGCCAACAGTCGTATTTCCGATGGAGCATAAAACGCGATTCATCTAAAAAGGCCACCTGTATCCACTCAGCAGACGTGCGATTGCAGTATTGGCTTGCAAATTCCAGTCTTCGTCGCTGATGAAAAGCAGTCAGCACGGGTGCATGAACCAGGCGCCGGGGGCCCATACGCAGGAACGTTCGCTCTGCGGTTGTTGAGGAAACACTACTGGTCGCCCCTTGGTTCATCTAGGTGGTCAGTTGCTCAACACTTGTACGCAACTGTTGTTCACCTCTGGCCCGTGGTACAACAAAGTTGTCTCGGAGCCTGTTTTGGACAGAGCCCTTTTTCCATGCGCGGTGTATTTTAACGAAGCGAACGGTTTAGACACCCGTTTCGTAAATGCTTCCACACTGATCAGAAACCCAACTATCGTGGTCTTTAAAATGGCCACACTGTCCACCCCGCCTCCCCCTTCTCCCCACCCTCCACTGTCAGTGCTGCAACCTGCCCTCTGTGAGTGGTTACACCACGCTGACGTCGAACATAGGCGGTGGTCACATTAATGTGACTGGACTGTGTATTTCGTCGGCCGACTTCAGAGATGCATCAACAACGAATGCACAGATATCGCAAGTGACAGATGACACCAGGATCGACAAACTGATATTTAAATTCAAACAAGGGTTGTTTTGACCGCCATCTTGTTTCTACTGCAGAGCAGAGTTGATAATGTGGTGTTTTATGTGGTTACCAAGACTCAAAGATCGACGGCAATGGATCTAACTGAACACACCTCAAGATGACAGCCATTATTTAAAAAACACTGTGTGAATATCATAGTAGCAGACGAAATAAATATTGTCTCACGGTATGTTATCCTCCTGTTTCTCCGCGGGGAAGCCACAGCACTTGCCAAGACTCTAAAGAACAAGTTTAATACCTATGAGTACATTTGTATTGTCGGCCGAAGTGGCCGTGCGGTTAAAGGCGCTGCAGTCTGGAACCGCAAGACCGCTACGGTCGCAGGTTCGAATCCTGCCTCGGGCATGGATGTTTGTGATGTCCTTAGGTTAGTTAGGTTTAACTAGTTCTAAGTTCTAGGGGACTAATGACCTCAGGAGTTGAGTCCCATAGTGCTCAGAGCCATTTGAACCATACATTTGTATTGATTTGTTGCCTGAAGATCATGTTTGTGCCTCGAAACACGTCGCCTTATTGAGTAATTTGTATTGTATTGTTGCCTGAAGATCATGTTTGTGCTTCGAAACACGTCACCTTATTGAGTAATTTAAGTAATCAAGGAAAATTTCTTACTGGTAACGATTTCGGGAAAACCGTTGCCTATTTTTGAAACTGTAACGGTCATTCAGCCAAGTCGAGTTTAAATTGTTGTATTAGAAACTTAAACACGCAGTATGAATGTTCCATAATTATTGTGGAAAATTACTACTATGCATTCAAGTTTTTAATATAGATGTTCCTCCAGGAACCGACGAAATATTCCATAAATATTAAATTGTTATCGTCATATCTGATGGCCTTGAGACTGAGGATGACCATGGTCACGAAAAAAAATTTTTTCTCGTTCCTGATACTGCGTTGTTTCCTTTGCTGATTTCATACAGTTGGCTCTCTAGGGCGCCAGCAGTGAGGCTCTGTCTCGTTCTAGGCTGGCCTATCTTGTTGGTGCATTTCCAATTAGATCAGGCTGCTCATGCCGAGAGGCACAGCGAAGTATAGGTAGTAGTTTCTACAGTAATGGGCGGAAATGGTGTTAATGGAAAGGTTTTATGTCCAAGCCAATGAATCTCAAAGATTTAACAGTTTCGAAGGCTTGCTCTGAGGTCATGAAGTAGCGTGTGTCTCACAAACCTTTCTGATAATTTTCAACAGTTTTTCATTTACCTAAAGCAAGAATTGTATTCCAAGCAGATTGATATAACTATTCAAATGTGAAGAATTAGTCTGAGATCGTAGCTATATTTCTCTTCACACGAAAGAGTTTTGCCAGCAGTAGCGATTTCTGAAGTCGAGAATGCTGAAGTTTGAAGGCTGTTTTTATTTCGCAATTCCCGCACGTTAATTTCCAGAGTCAACAGCCAGTTATGGGGCATTATGATTGAAAAATAGGAATTGAGGAAGTAGGCTAAAGTGGACATGAGCCTTTTCGTTTCTATGGAGACCAAAATATTTGTTTGGGATATCTTACTTTATCGGAGATTCCAGGGAACTTGCATGGGTCAGTTAGTGAGCTTAGGAGGAAACTGTTCACCTTGTGTGGTTTCCGATCAAGTAATCCGATCATGGTGTTTCACTCACGTCACTCAAACAATAAAAGTGGACATTTAAATTGCGTATTAAGTGAAACTGTTTAATCTTGTCTCGTGAATCATGGTGCTGTTGACAGATTTTTTACAGTTCTGCGATGGCTGGAAGTTCATCCAGACTACCCATTAAATGCTTCCATCCTGAAAGGCGACATATTTACCTTCTGTAACGAAATCTTGTCACTCGCACTCAGTATGGGCTACGTTGCTGATGGCAGTAAGGATATTTATTTTGGGACCTCACGACAAAAATGATAAGACTATTGAAAGTTATTGAAGAAATGTAAAATGAAGCACACGTAATGAAAAATTAGTCAGTCCCAGATCTCACGCAATACAGGCATATTCTTTAATTCCCTCAATCCGGCAAGGTAGGAACTCCAAAAGTTTACCGAGGCAGCCACAAACAGTTGAAGCCGCTCACTGGTCAGTAGAAGTCGCGGAGCCACCAGTTTGCGGTTTTATTGACTGCTGCGTTTCACCTGCGGTTCTAAACAGTGTGATTAAGATGGGGAGGATTAAGTCCGCCAGCCCATGTCTAATAATAAACCTGAGCGTTCGACAAACCAGGAACGTTTGAGCGCAGCCTTGTCAGCACGGCTGTTGTTGTGCTAAGACAGAAGTGACAACAGCCTACTCATCATAATGATATACAAACGGGTACAGCACAGGTGATGTTGAAATAACGTCTTGATTCAAAGTCAAAGTAAGCTGATAGGGCGAGACCAAGCGATGTAAAAAAAAAAAAAACAGAACCATCTGAACCACTTCCGGCTCGAACCATTATCTCTCACACATTGCGGATTAAACGCCTCATTGGGCTATCGGTGCTCTAAAATCTTCGCTTTTTTTCCCAAGCAGTGCAGCTACTCTCCGAGGTGACAAACGTCATACTTCTTAATATCGTTTCGGACCACCTTTTGCTCGATTATGTCCATAAATTTTCGACAGGAATCACCTCAGGCCATCTAGATGATCAACTCGTTCGCTCGAATTGTCCAGAATGTTCTTCAAACCAACCGCGAACGCCGGCCGTTGTGGCCGTGCGGTTCTAGGCGCTTCAGTCTGGAACCGCGTGACCGCTACGGTCGCAGGTTCGAATCCTGCCTCGGGCATGGATGCGTGTGAATGTCCTTAGGTTAGTTATGTTTAAGTAGTTCTAAGTTCTAGGGGACTGATGACCACAGATGTTAAGTCCCATAGTGCTCAGAGCCATTTGGACCAATTTGAACCAACCGCGAACAACTGTGGCCCTGTGCTACGGAGCATTGTGATCTATAAAAATTCCATCGTCGTTTGGGCACATGAAATCCATGAATGACTGCAAATAGTCTCCAAGTTACCGAACATGACCATTTCCAGTCAACGATCTGTTCAGTTGGACCAGAGGACCCAGTCCTTTCCATGTAAACACAGCCCACACCGTTGTGGAGCCACCACCCGCTTGCACAGTGCCTTGCTGACAGCTTTGGTCCATGGCTTCCTGGGATGTGCGCCACACTCGAACACTACCGTCAGCACTTACAAACCGCAATCGGGACTCACCCGACTATATTACGGTGTCCAGTCGTCTAGGGTCCTACGGATATAGTTATGAGTCAAGGAGAGGTGCTGCAGGTGATGTCGTGGTGTCAGCAAAGCCATTCACGTCGGTCGTCTGCTGCCATAGCCCGTCAACTCCAAATTTCGCCGCACTGTATTAACGGATATGTTCGTCGTACGTCCCACATTGATTTCCGCATTATTTCAGGCAGCGTTGCTCGTTTGTTAGTACTGCTAACTCTACGGGAACGCCGCTGCTCTCGGTCGTTAAGTGAAGGCAATACGCCAGTGAGAGGTAACGCCTGGAATTTCGTATTCTTGGCGCGCTCTTGACACTGCGGATCTCGGAATATTGAATTCCCTAACGATTTCCAAAATGGAATGTCGCAAGCGTCTACCTCCATCTACCATTCTGCGTTCAAAGTAATTCCCGTCATGCGGCCACAATCATGCTGGAAACCTTTTCACATGAATCAACTGGGTATAAATGACAGCTCCACTACTGCGCTGCTCTTTTATACCTTGTGTACGCTAGAGTACCGCCATCTGTATATGTGCATATCGCTATCCCATAACTTTTGTTCAAATGGCTCTGAGCACTATGTGGCTTAACATCTGAGGTCGTCAGTCCCCTACAACATAGAACTACTTAAACCTAACTGACCTAAGGACATCACACACATCCATGCCTGAGTCAGGATTCGAACCTGCGACCGTAGCGGTCGCGCGGTTCCAGACAGAAGCGCCTAGAACCGCGCGGCCACTACGGCCGGCTAACTTTTGTCACCTCAAGTGTCTGTGGCAATACGTGTAACGACCTTCTGTCGAGCACCCGACTCCAAATTGTCCCTACACGCAGTTCCCTTCGCAATGTTTGCTCGCAGACTGGCTGAGATGGACCTACATTCACTGACAGCAGCAATTTCTATCGCCTTTGAAACCGGTTGACGCTAATCTGACGTGACTGTTGTCTCCATTTCTTGGTGGATATGTTCTGTTTAGGAGCACTGTTCCCAGCTGTGTTACGTGACTGCGATTGGTACATAATTCTTTGTAGACACGTGGGTCCCATCCTCATTAATAAGCCAGGAAACCGGGTAACTTCGTACATTGTGTGATCATGTGCACGTCTGCCACAAGTCGACCCATCGCACTGCGTTTGATGGCGTGTTCTCCTCTGGCACAAACGCAACGCTACTGCTCTGACGTCCTTCACCTGTGGAGGTCCATTCGACAACCTGCTAACCCGTTTACGCGACTTTCTTTTCGGCGGGGTGAGGGGGTGGTCAATAGTTTTTTCACTGATATGATGCCTGCCGCCAGAAATTACTCTGCCGTTCCACTGTCTCCATCTTAGAGTATCATCTTCACGCAACGTCCTTAATTATGTGTTGGATGTGTAAGTAGGCTGTTTAGGTTTTTATGTTGGTAACGTCACCTAGCGCTCTGTATGAAAATCACTGACTGTGCTGTGTGAAGTCTGTGACTGGTTGGCATTGTTGGAATAGTCGCTATTGTAGTGTTGGGCAGTTTGATGTGAACAGCGCGTAGCGTTGCGCAGTTGGAGGTGAGCCGTCAGCAGTGGTGGATGTGGGGAGAGAAATGGCAGAATTTTGAGAGCGGACGATCTGGACGTGTGTCCATCAGAAAGAGTAAATTTGTAATATTGGATATCATGAACATATATATGATGACTTTGGAATATTATTAAGGCAAATACGTTGTTTGTTCTCTATCAAAATCTTTCATTTGCTGTCTATGTCTATCAGTAGTTCGTGCCTTCAGTAGTTAGAATCTTTTATTTAGCTGGCAGTAGTGGCGCTCGCTTTATTGCAGTAGTTCGAGTAACGAAGATTTTTGTGAGGTAAGTGATTCATGAAAGGTATAGGTTATTGTTAGTCAGGGCCATTCTTTGGTAGGGATTTTTGAAAGTCAGATTGCGTTGCGCTAAAAATATTGTGTATCAGTTTAGTGTCGATCAGAATAGGTAAAGAGCGAAATGTCTGAGTACGCTCAGTTCTGCTCAGCTGTTTGAAAATCACATAATGTAAGAGGTTTATCAGCACAGTCATTCATTAATTTTTTTAAGGGGACGTTTCAGATGTATTCTGCCCTCGGTCTTCCCCCATATTTTTTACCCTTTACAATTCCCTCTAGTGCCATGGAAGTTATTCTTTGATGTCTTAACATCTCCAGTCATCCTGTTCTTTCTTCTAGGTGTTTTCCGCATGTTTCTCTCCTCGCGTATTCTGCGGAGAACCTCTTCATTTCTTCTCTAATCAGTCTTCCTAATTTTCAACGTCCTACTAAAGAATCACATCTCAAACGTTACGATTGTCTTCTTTTATGGTTTTCCCACCGTTCACGATGCACTTCAACACAATTCTGTGCTTCCAAGTTGCTGTTATTGTGGTCTTCAGTCCAACGACTGGTTTGTTGGAGCTGTCCTTACTACTTCTGTGCAAGCCTCATCATCTCTTAATAGACTCTGCGAAATTTCTTTCTGAAAACAAGAGCGCTGTTTAATACTAATAGACTTGTTTTGGCCGGGTATACCCTCACCGTCTACGCTAGTCTGTTTATAAGTTCTCCTCGCCTTGTTCGTTATGTGCTATTTTGTTTCCCAGGTATCAGAATTCGGTACTTGGTCTACTTTTTGTTCGCCAACTTCGACATTAAGTTTACCAGACATATCTGCTATTACTTATTACACCATCTACAGCGCTCCAATGCGACCATTGAGCTCTGTTAAAGGAGTGACTAATATTTCGTCAGTTGAGATTGTTATTGTGTTGGAGATATGAAAACTGTAGCACTATGCAATTCTTTGGCAATGTTACGAAAAATATTTGTACTGTGCTGAATCAGTATTGTGCGGCCTTTGGCGATCGATGAGTTGATCGCAATCGATGGTTTGAGAACCCCAGATCTAGAGAGTGTGCAGCGTCTCTAGTTGCCCCAAACTTCCAGACTGCTTCAAAGAATTATATACATCCAAAAATTTTGAAAGTACGACAGTTCTACCATTTCCACACCCTCAAGCATCGTACGGAATTAATATATGATGAGATTTTCATTGTTACACTTTTAAAAACTACGAGTATGTTGACTAACTTCGAAAATAATGCAGTTTTTGATTAAAAATTGTACTTTTGGTAAAACGAAGGGTTTAGAAATTGTTAAGATAGTGGGCTAGATAACGTGCCTCGAAATGCTTTGTTTCAAAACTACGCATCAATCTGAGCAGTATTCCTCTCTGGGTGCGATGCAAAATTCATGAGACACGCCCACTTTATAGTTTTGGGCCCCACAGACTTCCTGTCAGCCATTTCTATCAAAGTAATATCGTTATGTACTACGCTGAAGAGCCAGATAAACTGGTATAGATAAGCGTATTCAAATACAGAGATATGTAAACAGGCAGAATAAGGCGCTGCGGTCGGCAACTCCCATATAAGACAACAAGTGTCTGGCGCAGTGGTTGGACCGGGTACTGATGTTACAATGGCAGGTTATCAAGATTACGTTGACTCTGAACGTGGTGTTATAGTCGGCGCATGAGCGATGGGACACAGCATCTCCGAGGTAGCGATGAAGTGAAGATTTTCCTGTGCGATCATTTCTCGAGTGTACCGTGAATATCAGGAATCTGGTAAAACATCAAATCTCCACCATCGCCCGGTCGGAAAAAGATCCTGCAAATACGGGACCAACGACGACTGAAGAGAATCGTTCATCGTGACTGAAGTGCAACCCTTCCGCAATTTCCTGCAGATTTCAATGGTGGGCCATCAACAAGTGTCAGCATGCGAACCATTCAACGAAACATCATCGATATAGGCTTTCATAGCAAAAGGCCCCATTCCTGTACACTTGATGACTGCAGAACACAAAGCTTTACGCCTCGCTTGAGCAACATCGACACTAAACTGTTGTTTACAGCAGACAGACTGTACGGGTATGGAGACAACCTCATGAATCCATGGACCATGCATGTCAGCAGGGGACGGTTCGAGCTGGTGGAGACTCTGTAATAGTTTGGGGCGTGAGCAGTAGGAGTGATATGGGACTCCTGATACTTCTACATACGACTCTGACAGGTGATACGTACGTAATTACCCTGTCTGATCACCTGATGTCCGTTGTTACTTCGGACGGCCTTTGGCAATTCCAAAAGGACAAAGCGACATCCCACACGCCAAGAGTTGCTACTGACAAGGGAATCTCCCCATCGCACCCCCCTTAGATTTAGTTATAAGTTGGCACAGTGGATAGGCCTTGATAAACTGAACACAGATCAATTGAGAAAACAGGAAGAAGTTGTGTGGAACTGTGAAAAAATAAGCAAAATACGCAAACCGAGTAGTCCATGGGCCAGATAAGCAACATATAGGAGACCGGCAGCTCAGGAGCGCCGTGGTCCCGTGGTAGCGTGAGCAGCAGCAGAAGAAAAGGTCCTTGGTTCAAGTCTTCCCTCGAGTGAAAATTTTACTTTCTTTATTTTTGCATAGTTATTATGTGTCCGTTCGTTCATTGACGTCTCTGTTCACTGTAATAAGTTTAGTGTCTGTGTTTTGCGACCGCATCGCAAAACTGTGCGATTAGTAGACGAAACGACGTGCCTCTCCAATGGGAACCGAAAACATTTGATCGCAAGGTCATAGGTCAACCGATTCCTCCACAGGAAAACACATCTGATATATTCTATACGACACTGGTGACGGCACGTGCGTCACATGACAGGAATATGTTGTCGACCAACCTAACTTGTACACTTGGCGAATGGGTAAAAAGATTCTTCTACCTTGCCCGATTTACGTTTTCTTGTGAATGTGATAATCACTCCCAAAAAAAGTGATGAAAACATAAGAGTTTGTCACATAAACTGAAAATAAAAAATTAAACTTTTCACTCGATGGAAGATTTGAACCAAGGTCCTTTCGTTCCGCAGCTGCTCACGTTACCACGAGACCACGGCGCTTCTGCGCTTCCAGTGTCCTTGATGTTGTATATCTTCCCATGAACTACTCAGTTTGTATATTTTGCTTATTTTTTCACAGTTCCACACAACTTTTTCCTGTTTTCTCAATTGATCTGTGTTCAGTTTTTCAAGGCCTATCCACTGTGCCAACTTATAACTAAATCTGAGGGGGGTGCGATGGGGAGGTTCCCTTGTGAGTGGCTCCATGAACATTCTTCTGAGTTCAAACACTTCCACTGGCCACCAAACTCCCCAGACGAACATTATTGAGCATGTCAAGGATGCCTTGCAACGTGCTGTTCAGAAGAGATCTGCACTTCCTTCTACTCTTAGGGATTTATGGAGAGCCCTGCAGGATTCAGGGTATCAACTCCCTCCAACACTACTTCAGACATTAGTCGAGTCCATGCCACGTCGTTTTGCGGCATTTCTGCGTGCTCGCGGGGGCACTAGATGCTATTAGACAGGTGTACAAGTTTCGTTGGTTCTTCAGTGTATAACTGCACATATTGGCAACGGTTATTCGCTCCTAAGCAGAACTACAAAAAAAATTGTAGTCGTCTTAACTAGCTGCTGCATTAGGTGCCAAGAATCTCCGTATCTTGGCTAGCACGAAATCTGAATACCTGCCTCTCTTACTCCTCCGTGTATACTCACCTCCCTGTTTTTTAAGACACGTCACGCGTATTTTCTCTGGGGCTGCCGGAGATATTTGCAAATTAGTTCTTGCAGTATGGAGTTAGGCCAGAAAATTGCGGCACATCACAAATTCTGTGGGGTGACCGAATGTCAGTTCAAACGTTCATGTTCCTCATTACAAATAAAAATATCTGTAAAATGGACTTTCATACGACAGTTCCACTGAACGCTCGCAATTACTCTAGTAGAGATTCACTTTAACGATAAGCACTGACAGGGATAGAAATACCCAAAGAATGACTCCTACTCCGGTAGTGACTGAGAAGTGTTGTTGCATGGCGATAGTAGACAGACTGCACATCTAAGGTTGGCACACGAATCGAGAAGCGGTGTGTCAGACAAGGAATACGCACAGAACAAGAGTGTAGTGATCTTTCGGCATCTGTTGCTGTTTTCTGCTGCAACAAACTCTGAAAGAAAGTATGACATCATTTTACCAAGAAACTACAAAGAAGTATACGGCCAACCTCGCGGTACTGAAGACAGAGTTTGGAAACCGATTTTTCATCTTTCAAGGCAATAGATAATGTTCTACCTTTCTAGCTTTCAACAGCTCAACGTTTCCAAAACGTAGATGTAGAAGATATTTCAAGTAGAATGAGTACTCCTTTCCCTTGTAGTGACACTGAAGTTGAAGAGAAAATAATTAAATTTGAAATTAATACTTTCTATAGTGAGAATACATTGAAGATAACTTTTGGAAATTACTAAATGCAAAAACCTACTACCCAAACACTGCAAAAGTGGCATTCGCATGTTTTATAATTTTTCGGATCAAAATACGTACGTGAGTCAGCGTTTTCAACGCAGAACACAGTGAAGCCTAATGTGGAAATAAACTGACTCATCCTCGTCTTTCAGACTGTGTAAGGTTAGCTCTGACAAATTATACATCAGATTACAAATTATTTACAATGTTACAATAAACTTGTCAATGATACGCAAAACTTTTTCCAACATTTGTGATAGTGTATAGCTTTTCCACGTGTGTAATATCTTGAAACTTGAGTAGTAGGCCTATAACCTTTAATGAAGAGAAAATTACCTTTTATGTGTTTTGTGCCACTGAAATTATTAATTATGCCTACAGTTTTGTTTTGTGCTTAAATCCTTATAAATTTTTACGTCAGTAGATCTATAAATGGTCTAAATTACATGTAGTAGGTCTCAAACCTAAAGGCTGTGCACCTCTGCTCTAGATTTTTTAAATTTTATTTTTATTATTTTTTTTAAATGAGGGATGAGGAATAAATCTTATGAAATGTCCCCTTTGCGCAGCTTTAAGTCTGACTGGTGACACTCCTTGAGAACGCCTACAGTTCTTAGCGTAATCAGGTAATGTGAGCTCTTCTTCATCTAATTGTATTCTGAAAGCAGTGAAATTAAACTTTTTGCCTGTCTCTTTCTCTAGCAATGCGTAGCCTCTGAAAACTGCAGCATCAAATAAAAAACAATTTTTATACCTTATTTGTATAAAACAATTTGTATACCTTGGCATACTTCCTCATGATAGGGAAAGAAGACAGTTGCTGATCTTGTTTATCAAAGCTATTCATTCCAGTGTCAAAATAAAAAAATAAAAAAAATGGTTCAAATGGCTCTGAGTACTATGGGACTTAGTTTCTGAGGTCATCAGTCCCCTAGAACTTAGAACTACTTAAACCTAACTAACCTAAGGACGTCACACACATCCATGTCCGAGGGAGGATTCGACCCTGCGACCGTAGCGGTCGTGCGGTTCCAGACTGTAGCGCCTCGAACCGCTCAGCCACTTCGGCCGGCTCAAAATCAATAAGAGCCTGTGGTTTCACTACCGTCCAATTGGTTTTTTTTTTTTTATCAACTGTACCAGTATCTTTCACGTTAGAATGATAATGGTACGTAGACAAAATATTAACAGCCTTCCTGGCCATGCACTGTAACTCCGGAAGTTTGTGTGAATGAGATACCAGTAACCTACGAAAACTGCATGATCCTTGTCAACACAAAGGTTCACTAAATAGATCTTCACAGCTTCGCTACAGAGTATTCCTCCGGTTGCAACATCTGGCTTTTGCAAGAGTAGCAGTCATTGGTGGATTCACAAACTTTGTAGATCTTTATATCAAACTTTGGCCCCTTTCATGGGTTATATTGTATGTAGTGGAGCCTACCCCTGAAATTTATAAGACTCTCATCTACTGCAATATTTTTTCGTCGGTAATAGGTTTCTCTGATATTTGTCTGGAGATTCTGAACGAAAGGTTTTATTTTGAAGAGTCTGACTCATTAGGAGCATTATTCTCATTATCAGTGAAATGAAGGAATGTAGATAGGGTAATGAATCTTTTATAAGGAATAATGTATGAAAAGAATGCAGTATGGATTGATTTTCTTATGGACCAATACGACTGAAAGTAGGCTTTTGAATGTGGCCCTTTAGGATACACAAAGCGAAAAATCCGTTCATTTCATTCAAATATTTATTTTTAGATTCAGAATGTGGACTGCTGTTGTGAAATTGATTTGAATATTTATTTGTTTGTGTTGCGATGTGGTTCCACAAAACAATATGAAGAGGGTAAGGGTGGGGCGGAAGCCTAAGTACCCCTGGAATAATACGTATGTTTCCAGAAAATTGAAATTTTTATGGTTTGTCCAAATGTTTGCCCCATTTCCATCTCTCTTCTTCATTTTTCTTTGTCTGCTGTGTACCTGCACCGAGTGCTGCGCCATCCACGTCGTCATCTACACTGTCAGATTCAAATGGCTCTGAGCACTATGGGACTTAACATCTATGGTCATCAGTCCCCTAGAACTTAGAACTACTTAAACATATCTAACCTAAGGACATCACACAACACCCAGTCATCACGAGGCAGAGAAATACACTGTCAGATTCCGCCGATTCCGCTTATAGCTCTTGTTACTAAATCCACCTTGAGAAGTAGAATCAGAACTGGAACTATAATATTCTGAAGATTCACTTTCACCTTTATTCAGAATATCACTGATTTATTCGTCCGTACGGCGGCGCAGCGAAAACTTTTGCTTAAATGACGAAATTCTGATTCTAACTACTATACCGTCGGAATAGACGGGATCCAGTATATTTCTGCAGACAGCAAAGAGCGACTCCGACGAGCGGCACGGCTCGTAGCAGTGAAAATGAGCCATTGGGTCTAGTCGAGTCGGCGCAAGTTGATCCCTGACTCAATCAATAACGTGACGCAATTTTGAAAACGTCTCTATGGCAACGCCTCACAACTATGTTGACGGATACTGTTACCGCCGGCCGCTGGTGGTCCAGCGGTTCTATGCGCTTCAGTCTGGAACCGCACGACCGCTACGGTCGCAGGTTCGAATCCTGCCTCGGGCATGGATGTGTGTGATGTTCTTAGGTTAGTTAGGTTTAAGTAGTTCTAAGTTCTAGGGGACTGATGACCTGAGATGTTAAATTCCATAGTGCTCAGAGCCATTTGAACCATTTTTGTTGTTACCGCTTCGCAGTTGAAAAAGCTGGCAACAGCGCTGCGAGCTGTCAACAGATCCTCTTACGCTGCTCAGATATAGGAATTTTTCGTTGGCTGTGGAGAGGCAATCTAGCAAAACTGCAAGGCTTAACTGGCTGAAACGCAACTGCGAAAGAACAGCGAGAAGGAATGGATGCTAGCTGAAGATGGTAACATGCCTGAGAAGTTAAGAGCACAGGAGCGAAGCTGTAAGAACTCGTGGTGTGAGAAGTTAAGAGCACAGGAGCGAAGCTGTAAGAACTCGTGGTGAGTCATGAATGAACAGACCCAAAGCGAAAACTACTTTCATGGGTTAGAGTCCTGAGCCGGCATGCAGTTCCAATTTGTCAGGAAATTTCAAAACAGCGCACACCCCACTACAAAGTGGAAGACAGACTCCGAATTTTTGTAGTGTTTTCAGTTATTGTTAAGATTCTCATTTTTTTGATTATACAGCATACATGGGATAACAAAACGGCAGGTTTAGTTTTTACAGTATATTAATGCCCCCCCCCCCCTCCCCGAAACATGGACATTGCTGTTAGCGAGGAGGCCTGCGTGCCTCAGCAATACAGAGAGCCGTACCCTAGGTTCAATCATAATGGAGGGGTATCTGTTGAGAGGCCAAACAAGAGTGTGGTTCCTGAGCAGGAACAGAAGCCTTTTCAGTAGTTGCAGGGGCAACAGTCCAGTTGACTGACTGATACAACCTTGTAAGATCAGCCAAAACGGGCCGGCCGAAGTGGCCGTGCGGTTCTAGGCGCTGCAGTCTGGAACCGCGAGACCGCTACGGTCGC
Organism: Schistocerca piceifrons; assembly: GCF_021461385.2. NCBI lineage: Eukaryota > Metazoa > Arthropoda > Insecta > Orthoptera > Acrididae > Schistocerca > Schistocerca piceifrons. The sequence continues at coordinate 111,737,788 of NC_060144.1, read as the reverse complement.
AGGTTCGAATCCTGCCTCGGGCATGGATGTGTGCGATGTCCTTAGGTTTGTTAGGTTTAACTAGTTCTAAGTTCTAGGGGACTAATGACCTCAGAAGTTGAGCCCCATAGTGCTCAGAGCCATTTGAGCCATCAGCCAAAACGGTCTTGCTATGCTGGTACTGCGAACGGTTGAAAGCAAGGGGAAACTACAGCCGTAAACTTTCCCGAGGGCATGCAGCTCTACTGTATGGTTAAATGATGATGGCAATCTCTTCAGTAAAATATTATGGAGTTAAAATAACCTCCGGGTTGGGACTACTCGGGAGGAGTCGTTATGAAGAGAATGAAACTGGCGTCCTACGGATCGTGGCGTGGAATGTCATATCCTTAATCGGCCACGTAGGTTAGAAAATTTAAAAAGGGAAATGGATAGGTTAGTGTTAGATGTACTGGGAGTTAGTGAAGTTCCGTGGCGGGAGTAACAGGACTTCTGGTCAGTCGAATACAGGGATACAAATACAAAATCTAATAGGGCTAATGCATGAGTAGGTTTAATAATGAATAAAAGGACAAGCTTCTATGAACAGCATAGTGAAAGCATTATAGTAGCCAAGATAGACACGAAGCCCATACCTACCACGGTAGTACAAGTTTACATGCCAACTAGCTCTGCAGATGATGAAGAGGTTGAAGGAATATATGATGAGGTAAAAGAAAGTACTCAGACATTCAAGGAAGACGAAAATTTAAAGGTTATGGGAGACTGGAATTCGATGGTAGCAAGAGAATGAATAATAGGAGGTGTATGTGGACTGGGAGAAAGGAACGAAGGAGGAAGTGGTCTGATAGAATTTTGCTCAGAGCATAAATGAATTATCGCTAACACTTGGTTTATGAATGGTGAAAGAAGGTTGTATACGTGGAAGAGACATGGAGGCACCGGCATGTTTAAGATTATATTATGGTATCAAAGAAACTTCTGAAACAGATTTCAAATTGTAAGACATTTTCAGTGGTAGATGTGGACTCGGACCACTATTTATTGGTAATGAACGGTAGATTAAAATTGAAGACATTGCAAAAAGATATGAAATCAAGGAGATAGGACCTGGATAAACTGAAGGAACCAGAGGTTGTAGAGACTTCCAAAGGGAGCATTTGGCAGCGGCTTGCTAGCACAGGGGAAGGAATATAGAAGAAGACGAACAGGTAGTTTTGAGAGATGAAATAGTGAACGCAGCAGAGTACTAAGTAGGTAAAAAGACGAAGTCTAGCAGAGATCTTTGGGTAACGCAAGAGACTCTGTATTTAACTGATGAAAGGAGAAAATACAAAAATGGGGTAAATGAAGCAGGTGAAAGGGAATGCAAAGGTCTAAAAATGATACTGGCACGAAGTACAAAGTGGCTAAGCAGGGGTGGCTACAGGACAAATATAAGAATTTAGAAGCGTATGGAAAGATAGATACTGCCTACAGGAAAATTAAAGACACCTTTGGAGAGAAGAGCCGCACCTGTACGAATATCAAGAGCTTAGATGGAAAACCAGCCTTAAGCAAAAAAGAGAAGGCTGGAAGGTGGAAGGAGTATACAGAGGGTATATACCAGGGGGATGTACTTGAGGACAATATTATAGAAATGGGAAAAAACGTAGATGAAGATGAGATGGGAGATATGATACGGAGTGAAGAATTTGACAGATCGCTGAAAGACCTAAGACGAAACAAAGCCCCGGAAGACATTGGGAGAGACAAAAAAATCTTCCCTTTGGTGAGCAAGACGTAGGAGACAGGCGAAATACCCTTAGACTACAAGAAGAATATAATAATTCCAATTCTAAGGAAAGCAGGTGCTTAAAGGTGTGAATATTACAAAACTATCAGTTTAATAAGTCATGCTTACAAAGTACTAACACGAATTTTTTAAGGAATACTGGAAAAACTTGTAGAAGCCGACCTTGAAGAAGATTAGTTTGGATTCAGGAGATTTTTAGGTACTCGTGAGGCAATACTGACACTACGACTTCTCTTACATGACAGGTTGAGGAAAGGAAAACCTACGTTTATAGCATTTGTAGACTTAAATAAAGCTGTTGACAATGTTGAGTGGAATTCTCTCTTTGAAATTGTGAGGGTGGCAGGTATAAAATACACAGTGCGAGAGGCTATTTGCAACTCCTACAGAAATCCCATGACAATTATGAGAGTATAGGGGTTAGGAACAAGTGGTTGAGAATGGACTGAGACAGGGTTGTAGCCTATCCCCGATGTTATTTCATCTGTACGTTGAGAAAGTAATAAAGGAAACAAAAGAAACATGTGGGAACCAATTAAAGCCCTGGGAGAAGAAATAAAAGATTTGAGATTTCTCAATGACATTTTATTTTGCCAGAGACGGCAAAGGACTTGAATGAGCAATTGAACGGAATGGACAGTTTCTTGTAAGGACAATATAAGATGAACATTAACAACAGTAAAACCAGAATAATGGAATGTAGTCGAATTAAATCACGCGATGCCGAATGAATTAGACTAGAAAAAGAAACACTTCAAGTAGTAGATGAATTTAGCTATTTGGGAAGCAAAATAACTGAAGTAGAGAGGGTACAAAATATAGACGGGAACAGTCGAGAAAAGCTTTTCTGAAGAAGAGAAATTTGTTAACATCAAATATAGATTTAAGTGTCAAGAAGTTTTTTCTGGAAGTATTTGTATGGAGTGTAGCCATTTATGGAAGTGAGACATGGACGATAAACAGCTTAGACAAGAAGAGAACAGAAGCTTCTGAAATTTGGTGCTACTGAAGAATGCTGAAGATTAGGTGGACTGATCACGTAATTAATGAGAACAGAGTTGGGGACACAGGAAATTTGTTCAAATGCTTCAAATGGCTCTGAGCACTATGCGACTTAACGTCTGACGTCATTAGTCGCCTAGAACTTAGAACTAATTAAACCTAACTAACTTAAGGACATCACACACATTCATGCCCGAGGCAGGATTCGAACCTGCGACCGTAGCGGCCGCTCGGCTCCAGACTGTAGCGCCTAGAACCGCACGGCCACTGCGGCCGGCAAGAAATTTGTTGCACAGCTTGCCCAAAAGAAGGGATCGGTTGATAGGACACGTTCTGAAGAATTAAGGGATCATCAATTTAGTGTTGGAGGGAAGTGTGGGGTCTAAAAATTTTTATATAGGGACCAAGAGATGAATACAGTAAGCTGATTCAGAAAGATTGCAGTAGCTATTGGGAGATGAAGAGGCTAGCACAGGATGGAGTACCAGGGAGAGCTGTATCAAACTAGTCCTCGGAGTGAAGACCACCACAACAACAACAACAACATATTAACGGTATCGTTGCTACCGATGTGGTCTTTGCATTCCGTGCTGAGGCGGCCTTTTATTATGGCTATACTGCTCGCCAAATGATGGTGGCTGTGTTGAGCGTCAACGTTCCGCCTGGTATGAACTACTTATCATCCGATTTTTGGAAAACTAACTGGTGCATTAGATTTTTGCAGATTTTACAGTCTAATAACTTCACTCGATAAAGAACTGAATTCCTTTCCTTATCTATCATACTTACTGGGCTGCATCCGATTAAGCAAAATAGCACGAAATTCTGTAGAGTTCGCAGAGGCAATAATGCATAACGTAAACTTTCCGTATAGTTGATTTTTAGCTCATGAAATGTAGGTAAGATATAGATATTTTATTCAAAATTGAGAGCAGAAGGCTATCTTATTTAGTTTTCGAGTTATTGGTAGCTGGCGAAGCGCCCATTCACGTCCTTGCGTATCGCAAATCCTGTGATCATAACAATAGTCATATCTCAAACAAATTGGGCACATACGTTGGTTTATAAGTACTCAAAACGTTTCTAGTGGTTGAAATATGGAAGTAACTCATCCATAGCAATGAGATGTCGACAGGTCATGGCGCATTCAGACGTCCGTAGCACTGTAGGAAAAGCCAATTGGCGCACATATACAAATCGAACAGCACCTTGGGAACGGCGTAGCAGGAGGTATATATACATACACAGCCACGAAAGGGTTATTAAGTAAGTGTGGAGAGTCTGTGTGCATCCAATGTTTCTACATGAATGTACGAGGAGACTACGATATACGGTAAGTTACACATGACGTCGAACGCTAAGAGCATTGTGCAACAACACTGGCGCACTGTCAGTGGAGAGTGCACGTTACGGGTTCCATGCAGATACAGTTCTGCTTCACTAGGGAATGGAAGTGAAAGGGCACAGAACCTGGAGACGTACGCCAAAGCTGGAGGGACGGTACGATTCTAGTGGGCAAGACGATTAACTATACGCAGATTTACCGTGAAAATCTAGCGGTATGAAGACCAATTGCATTGTCGCATCCAGACGTAGTGAAGCGATGTCAACAATTTGACAAAGGACGCATAGATATGAGTGATGGTGACCGGGAAGGACGATCTCAGAGCCGGCCGGTGTGGCCGAGCGGTTCTAGGCGCTTCAGTCTGAAACCGCGCGATCGCTACGGTCGCAGGTTCGAATCCTGCCTCGGGCATGGATGTGTGTGATGTCCTTAGGTTAGTTACGTTTAAGTAGGTCTAAGTTCTAGGGGACTGATGACCTCAGATGTTAAGTCTCATAGTCCTGAGGGCCATTTGAACCATTTGAACGATCTCAGACGTTTATGGCCAGGCGTTGTAGGGACTGATCCACAGCAATCACAATTTCCCGGCGACAAAGGGATTCAGAAAGCGGTTCCCGAATGGCTCCGTGATCAGCGAGTGGATTTCTATCGTCGAGGAACTGAACGATCGGTAGAACCTTCTGGTCGGTTTATACAGACATTTGGTGACTATGTTCAAAAATAGTGTCACGTATCTGAGTCACTTTAAAGTCAAGTGTAACATTCAGTAAAAGTTACTTGGGCTGCCATCATAATGTGTAACTTATTTTTTGAAGACCCCTTGTATCATAACTCATGCCGACGTTCTGTTTCCACTAGTGGAGAAAAGTGCATGCAGAAAAAGGTCACTCACAGCTCTTAGTCTATTTGGCACTAACAAGGGAACCTCCCCATCGCACCCCCCTCAGATTTAGTTATAAGTTGGCACAGTGGATAGGCCTTGAAAAACTGAACACAGATCAATTGCAAAAACAGGAAGAACTTGTGTGGAACTGTGAAAAAATAAACAAAATATACAAACTGAATAGTTCAAGGGAAGATAGGCAACATTAAGGCCGCTGGTAACGCAGGAGCTCCGTGGTCTCGTGGTAACGTGAGCGGCTGCGGAACGAAAGGTCCTTGGTTCAAATCTTCTATCGAGTGAAAAGTTCAATTTTTTATTTTCAGTTTATGTGACAAACTCTTATGTTTTCATCACTTTTTTGGGAGTGATTATCACATCCACAAGAAAACCTAAATCGAACAAGGTAGAAGAATCTTTTTACCCATTCGCCAAGTGTACAAGTTAGGTGGGTCGACAACATATTCCTGTCATGTGACGCACATGCCGTCACCAGTGTCGTATAGAATATATCAGATGTGTTTTCTTGTGGAGGAATCGGTTGACCTATGACCTTGCGATCAAATGTTTTCTGTTCCCATTGGAGATACACGTCCTTTCGTCTACTAATCGCACGGTTTTGCGATGCGGTCGCAGAACACAGACACTAAAATTATTACAGTGAACAGAGATGTCAATGAACGAACGGACGGATAATAACTATGCAAAAATAAAGAAAGTAAAATTTTCAGTCGAGGGAAGACTTGAACCAAGGACTTCTCGTTCTGCAGCTGCTCACGCTACCACGAGACCACGGCGCTCCTAAGCTCACATTGTCCATTATGTTGCTTGTGTGTCCCATGGACTACTCAGTTTGTATATTTTGCTTATTTTTTCACAGTTCCACACAACTTCTTCCCGTTTTTACTCCATTGATCTGTGTTCGGTTTATCAAGGCCTATCCACTGTGCCAACTTATAACTAAATCTGAGGGGGGTGCGATGGGGAGGTTCCCTTGTAAGTATCGTTTCGTTATCTTTGTGTTAGATGTCACTAAGTTGCCAGAGCACCTTTTAGAGAGTACATTATTGTTGTGTCTCATGGATCTTTTATATCCAAGTTCCCTTAATTATGAACATGGATGTCGGTAATCTGAATAATCTACAGCAGTAATAAGTAATTTCTTACCTTCTTTGTCATCTGTATGCATTTAAGACGAAAAGTATATATTAGCATCGTAGCACACACTTCTTGTGAATCTTATTACATGCGATTGTCCTAATAAGGCTGTATATGGAATTGCATGATTTTATGTTAGTTATTTGCAAAACTAACAATTGTGTATGTCGCTTATTAACTACTGAAGTGATCGCGCATGCTTACATTACTACGTAATGTTTTACCTGTTGTCATGCTATACTGTTAAAAAGTCTACCGAAAATTGGTGCAATGAGAACTCTACAAAGGTGAAATGATTTATTCTGACACAATAAATACATTAAGATGTGTATTTGCATATAGGAATACGCTTTCGAATCCCGGTTAATCATTCTCTTTCAACCTATCTTGTATCTTCAGCTTCCTCTTCCAGTCTTATACGTTATTACACAAGTTTGTAGGAATCACGTTTTACATATACCCACATTTCCACAATTTCACAAAATCGCTTAAAAAACGATGGGTTAGTTTTCGTGAGGCACACCTGGATACTATACGTGAAATTTGTAAGTGCGGTAACCCTGTGATAGTTGTCCAACTTGATGTAACTGGTGATTTTATTACCAAAAACAGTCCTTACCAAAGAGGGCAATTCCCCATCCGTAATAATGAGATTAAGTGAGACCGTTCCCAGTCAAGTGGTAGAAAAAAAGAATCCAGAGATCAAAAGAATGACCTGCGCGGTATTTACAGGTAGCATCCGCTACCATAAAACAGAGACTTACGTACTGACATATTTTTCCAACAGAGTGCTACCGATTTGTCGCATCACGACCGTATAAATTATTAATAATCAGGAAATTAAATGAGACAACATTGAACTTTGCATTAGCAAGTTAACTTGGTATCTGAATAAACCGCAGAATTCGTAGTTTTGGTCGCTTTTGAATTAATTGGAACAGACAACTGTTTTCACCCTTACACCCAACATCGAATCAATAAGGGGAAAATAAAACGTAACTGCTTCTGAAACTGTGAAATCTGGACATGCACGAATTAAATAGACACTGTAAACAAGAAACAAATTAATTTTAACAAAAGGAGCGAGGCAGACGACAAGTAATAGTGAACTAAATTCATTAATGTGATATTTGATTCGTAAATGATGGGTAAAAGTATCAAATCCTGCTGCTAGTGGCGGTGGTAGAAGATGTGATGACAGACGTTGTATGAACAAATATTTATTAAGAATACCTAAATGTCAGGGAGTGCAGTAAAAAGTAAGGTTCATAAATTCCCAATTACATTTAATAACCGTTTCAGTACAATATTATAGACTGCCGCTTTGAATCACAAGGTTTAAACTAAACCGTGTACATTGTTGCTTTTTAAAGTACAAAAATTTGGTGAAACTTAAAAGATAAAAATTCTTACGATCTAAACGAAACATAGACTTTGATAAGAAGGTACTGAGAGGAACGTATAATACCACGCTGAACCCCGGTCAAACACCCGTTTTTCTAATTCACATGTTACGGTCAGAGGAGCAGATGAAGATAAGTATCAAGGAAAATTAGTGAATCAATTGCTTTTCGAGCCCAACATTTCTAGTGAGAATCCAGTCATGTCATACAACTTACACACTGGCTTTACGAGTACTCACATTTGTAATTACTGTCAAGAGAAAAAATTAGCTTGGTTAACTACGAAGAAACTATCCGTGTTTGTCGTAATAGCTGATTATTCCTACAACATCATTACTATGTCGTTGTTTTCACAGTGCCACACATCCTACACCAGGGCACTGGCTGAAACAAGCCAGAACGATAATAGACCTAAAACTTCTGTGACAAGTTCAGACGAGAAAAATAAAAAGTAATCTAACATTCAGTCAATAGGAAACAGTCCCGCGCTCTCCGCAAAGTAAGTACAGAAACAAACAAACCCCACTGAAAGGTTCTTTGAAAGGAAAACGTGTAAGATGTTGTTATTGGACAGACACATCTGATATTTTATCAATCGCTCGGTGTGCAAACTTGGTAAGTGATTGCTTCAGCGAGAGAGATAAATTTGGAAACGTACTTCATTTGATGAAACTGGAAGTCGTTCGATAAAAACGTTATTCGATTTCCTATTTACTGTCACCGAAGAGACAAGCAAGGCTTTTACTGTCGTGGGTATTCCAGACTCTAGAGGATACGTAACGGTGCTGTAAAAGGATTGTTCCTCTGCAACAGTTCGCCGTCGTCTTCAAGGGCGCAATAAAAGAGCCACCGACAATGCCGACAGCCAAGCTGTAACCTCCCGTTGCGGAAAGGCAAAAGGCGCATCTGAGGAGAGAGGCTGTACTTACGTAAATGACCCAGTCCTTAGGGTTGTGGGCGTTTGTGCCGCATATGTACAGCCGGTTGCCGTCGGTGATGGGCTGGATGACGCGGATGTGGTTCCGGCAGTCGAAGTGCTGCAACAAAAGAAACAAAACTTTAAGGTGCATTGTTTTTATGAATGTAATACAGCCGATTTGGAGTGTGAACAAGAGCTTTTCTGCAGTGGAGCGTATATACGCACAGAGAGAGAGAGAGAGAGAGGGGAGGGGGGGCATATCAACTTGACCGCTATGATCATCCGCACAGAGAGATGTGGCCAATGTGATCGAGGTACTGGATCGCAAGCGGGAGGACTGTGATCCAAAGACCTGCCCAGGCATCCAGAATTAGAAACTTTGCACTTTTCCTTCGCCCTAATGTAGGGACAGTTCCTTGCGTAGTGACCGATCCCTACCCTCGGCGATCTCTAATTTAACTAGTTTTTTAAATCTAATAACATTCATTATATACATCTTCCTAAGAAGCTGTATAGTTCTCTGGTTCAATATTAAGTTGCTGAAGTTCGCTGTGACGCATAGTAAACCCTTGGTAGATTAATGTACCCAAAAAACTCTTATAGACTAAAAAGACATAGTTAGTGATGGCTTTGTTTTTTGAGTCATCAGTGTTCTGACGGGTTCAATGCTGCTCGCCATGAATTCTTCTCTTGTGTCGCCTCTTCATTTCAGAATATCCCCTGCAACCAACGTCCTCAGTTGAATGTATTCCAATATGTGTCTTCCCCTACAGATACTATCCTCTATAGTTCCCTCTGATACCGTGGGAGTTATAGCCTGATAATTTTACAGATTTCCTATCATCCTTTACTTTAGCCTTGTCAGTGATCTCCTTATGTGGTGTCACCGCCAGACACCACACTTGCTAGGTGGTAGCCTTTAAATCGGCCGCGGTCCATTAGTATACGTCGGACCCGCGTGTCGCCACTGTCAGTGATAGCAGACCAAGCGCCACCACACGGCAGGTCTAGAGAGACGTACTAGCACTCGCCCCAGTTGTACAGCCGACGTTCATAGCAATGGTTCACTGACAAATACGCTCTCATTTGCCGAGACGATAGTTAGCATAGCCTTCAGCTACCTTTGCTACGACCTAGCAAGGCGCCGTATTCAATTGATATTTATTATATGAAGCATGTATCATGAAGAGCGATGTTCTACAATTGTGGATTAAAGTTAAGTATTACAGCAACTGCGTCCATTTTCTAAGTTCTCATTTCCTTTTAACTGTTCCAGACCTCACGCCAATCTGCGTGAGTTTAAGCGCGTGCCTTTCGGCTTCCTCTCATTGTGTCTAGGCTGTCTTGTCTAGACACAACACCTTATGTCCCTCCCTTTGCTGATTTTGCGAAGAACCTCTTCATTTCGTGTGTTAGCAGCCCACGTAATTAAAAGCATTCTTCTGTAGCACCACATTCCAAAAGCTTCGATTCTCTTCCCTTCTAGTTTTCCCACAAACCACGGTTCACTACTGTACAATGTTGTGGTCCAGACTTACATTCCCAGAAACTGCTTCCCAAAATTGAGGCCGATGGTTGATAGTAGCAGACCTCTCTTGTCCAGGAATACTATCTTCATCTTTACTATTCTGCTTTTTAAGTCTGCCTCGCATCTTCTGTCATGTGTTATTTTGCTTAAAACGTAGAAAATTTCCTTCATTTCTTCAGCGTCGTCGAAATCAGTTCCGATGGTACTCCTCGTTACTTTCGCCTTTCTTCGGTTTACTGTAATATTCTGTACGCTGTTCATTCTGTTCCGTATATCCTGCATTTCTTCCTCGCTTCCACTGAAGATAGCAACGTTAACAGCGAATCTTATCGTTGATATTCTTTCGCTCTGCACTTTAATCCCACTTCTGAACGTATCTCTTATTCTCATAATTGTTTATTCACAGTACAGACTGAAAAGTAGGGGAGAAGGTCTGCATTCTTGTCTTACATCATATTTAATCTGAACTCTTTGTTCGTGATCTTACCTGATTCTACAATATATTAAACATCTTAATTGCATGATGACCATGCAAATAAAATCGATATTTCATATTACCCGTCCTTACTATATCTTACACCAACTTTTCTGATAATTTCGAAAAACTTGCTTCATTTTACATTGTCGAACGCTTTTTCTATGGCGACAAATCCTAAGAACGTGTAATAATTTTTCTTGTCTCGCTTCCACTGCGTTATATGAGAGATAAAAAATGGAAGGTTGGAATTCGACGTACCGTCGATGACGAAGACATTCGACGTGAAGCAAAAGCTCAGACCGGGTAAGGATTGGGAAGGAAATCGGCTGCGTCCATTCAAAGGCAACACCTCGCGATTTGAGAAAGTAAATGAAAACCAAACATCTCTATGGCCGGATGGAAATTTGAACCGTCGTCTTCCCGAATGCGATCCTAATGCCTTAACCTCTTCGCCAATTTTCTGTGTACTTGTCTGTTAAGGTTGATTTCCAGACGAGTTGGGGATAAGGATACTATAACATATTACTCAGCACGCTCCACAAACACGGTATCACGATTCTCGCTGTGTATTGTAGCCATCTGTAAGGATGGAAAGCAACAAGTCCGATGTGGTTGCAAGTGTTTAGCATCAATTTACATACATAACGATAAAGTCCATTATTATTGGAAAAATTCGATTCTTCGCGGAATAATGTAGGTAGAGAGGTAAAAATTGGCACACGTACTTGAAATGACACAGTTCATTATTTAAACCGAAAAAAATTGCACAAAATGACCAACAGACGGCGCTTCATTTGATACACAATTCAGTTTTAGTGAAGATGATGTTCTTTATAACAAACGCTCAAAGTTTCAGCCGTCATTCATCAACAATACCAGTACTTGAGGGGCAATGTTATGAACAGAGCTGCGCAGCATAACAGAAGGTACAGTGAGAAACTACCGTCGGATGTTGTTTTGTGGCATCCCTACCGAGGTCGGTCGATCGCGGCAGACTCGCGAATTCAGGTCACCCGAGGGCCGTTTCTACCATTAGGGAAGATTAGGTAGCCGCCTAGGGAGGCAAATGTTTTGAGTTGGCAGACGGCAGCAAACACTAATTTCAAATAAAAAAGCGAAAAAATTGAGCAAATGAGGAGAAAAAATGGAAAAGTTAAAAAATGTTTTCTTTCTAAAACCATACGGAACATACTAAATAAGCCTTTTACTTACTTTGAGAAAACTAAACACAGTACCACTACCTACCTCAAAACTAAAGCAGCCGCTACTCAGTAAAAAACGGAAGTCGCTAAGACGGAGCGGCTAATTAAAGTTGTAGAACAAACGCAAACAAAGCGTCAGGTATTTATTTAATTGCAATAAAATGGATGCTGAAAAAGATGTGACTTACCCCTCATTCTAAAAATATTTAAATTAAAACAGAAACGAAATAACATCAGGATTACCCAGATGACATCGTTTGATGCTTCGGTATGTTTTTCTATCTTTATAGCATAATTTCTAAATTCAAGGAAAAATTCATTCGCACCACAAAATAGTTCAACGCCTTTATTTGGTTGTACTATTAAATTCAGTTGACGTCTAGTTTAAAATGTTCAGCACATTCTCAATGTTTCGGTAACATTTGCGATATTTCAAAAATTGAGGAGAAAAAATAAGAGAGGAGTTAAAGAGAAAGCGTGAAAATTGAGGACTATCCCCAGAAAATAAGGACGTATGGTTACTTTAGTTCAATGGTTAAAACTGTGATAGGAGATTTGCATTGTTGTGCCATTGAATATTGGTGTTGGTGGTAATAGTGGTGGAGGGTGGGAGGATATCAGGGAGACCGATGGTAGTAAAGAAACGGAGTATCATTTTTCAGTTCTCGCCTAGGGCGGCAAAACACCTAGCAACGGCCCTGGGTAGCCCCACAATCAACAATCACAGACTGAGGTCTGGGGATCTGGAAGGCCAAGTATGTCAGACGTGGCAGCCCAGCACGTGATCCTCACCAAACGATGTGCGCACCGAGCGACATCCAGCCAACCAATGATGTACGCAAAAGATCTACCACACCTGCAGGTATATGGGGTGGAGTGTCATCGTGCACCAAAGTATACTTTCCAGCAGGTGTTTATCAGCCAGGCTGTGGGTGATACGATTCTGTATCATATCGGCGAACCTCGCACTCGTAACGCTGTTTGAAAAACAGTAATTTGCATTTCCTCGAAAAACAATGGTCTTATCATTGATGTGGTAAAACCACACCACACCGTGACTTTCCAAAACAGTTCTAGGATTTTCGGAATCCGCAATTTTTGCAGAAGTGGGTGTTGATAACCCCTCCGAGTGTGATACGGGCCTCGTCGGTCCGGAACACGTTAGACAACCAGTCTTCATCTTTCCCCATTGCTTGAATTGCGAATGCTCTCTGCGCCACAAAATCTCGAACAGCATCGGATGTTATGCTCTCCAAACAGTAGTGCGTGGAATGCTAGTGCGACGGGCAACTTCATGAGCACTGTATTCACCATTCCGAGATTATACCGCTAACGTCTCCATTTCTTCCTGAACTGACCGAGCTGCTGTGGCACATGTGTCCGAACACCGACCACGGAGCCAATCTTCTAAACAATCTCTGGCTTCTAACATGTTCTATTCGAACATTTTCTTCACAGTGACACTTGTCACAGGACATTTACCCGAACGTATACACTTCTTATGGCGATGGGACTGTAAAACTGTAGTAGTGGACTTTCTGTTCTGATGCTAAAGCATCACTAAAAGTGCCTTTTCTGATAAAGTCAACATGCTGCGATTGCTGGTGCAACTGACTCCTGTTACTGTAGCTCATTTTATACACGATTCTCATGCGGCTTCACTGGCATGTTGCTGTCCAGCGCCACCTGCTGGCCAATTTTTGCACTTGTTTTTGGTTTATATAAAACCGCGTATTACTTCAGGCATATGTGTCCATTTTTATCTTTCTAAGTACATTCTCCCGTGAATTAGTGCACTTTCAGATGTTAACGGAGTTTTGGGTCTCCCTGTAGATTTAATCCACTGCTACCACGGTGCCGTGTCATCACCACAAGCCCCACTAAGACACGGAAGATTGTCCCCCATCGTACCTTTATCATGACCCTGAAAGGCACTCTCTGTAATAGAGTACATCCTGATACGATCTTTGGAACGGGAAGAAGCATATTACATGAGTAACATATAACTCATGTATACTGTTCCATAGTCTCTCTGTAATAAATAATAAGAAAATCAAAAACGTCCTACCTTAAATTTATCTTCTGCTTATATCACAGAAAAAATTTCTCTCAGCCCAATAAAAGACATCGACGTAATATCTGGTTGTCTACGTTAATTCATTAGTCCTGACTCATTTCATTATGATTACTATCTACAATATAGTGTAGCATAGTATCAGCAACGTCTTTCGAGCCGTGACAATAATGGCAGAGAAAATATTTATGAGTTTGTGAAATTTCCAACAAACTCGGCATGAAAACCGACGGAACGTATCCAAGACTGCCGTCGTGAAAAATTAGTTCCCATCGCACTTCGCTGTCGGTTGTGCTACAGGTACTTTTTTTCTCCTGTGCACACTTCTTGGGACAGTGCACAGACTTTCGTAGTCTTAACGCTATCCGGTCACTATGTACATTTTAGTAAACACAATCCTCAAACATCCATTAGTCGTAAAGCCGTCACAATGAACTTTTCAACGCAATCCGAGTCACTAGATAACCCCCTTCTCTGCTATGGAACATCCTATACCCAAACCACCTGTTACATATATATTTAACGTCCCATTAAACGCAGATTAGAAAACGGATGGACGGAAGGACAACACTGGTGGCCCTTCCGAGTAGAGGAAACATTAAAATAGGAGGTTCACGGAGCACTGGAAGATTTGCGATCACACAAGGCAGAAATGATTGGTAACATTCATTACCAATTCCTGAAATCATTGTAAGAAATGGCAAACAAACGATTATTCAAGTCAGAACATGGAATCTATGAAACTGAAGACGTACCATGGGCCTACATCATACAATCCAAAAGTTAGCATTGGCAAATAAATGAGGGAACTTTCTTACAATCATTTCGACAGCCCATACGACCAAGGAGCTTACAAAAATAATATACAGAAAAATGGAAAAGAAAATTTAGGACCTGTTGGATGCTGATACGTTCGGATTTAGGAAAGATTGGTCGATCTGATTGGGGAGTTCTGACGTTGCGCTTGATATTTGTATAAAGATCTGTGAAAAAAAAATCACGAAAATTCTGCAAATTTGATAAACGAGGCAAAATGTTCAGTAACACTAAGTTGTGAAAGATGTTTGGAATCTTGATACTAGTATTTATATGCCATAGGAAAAGAAGGAAAATAAAATGTTGGACCAAAAACGCAGAGGGAACTATAAGAATTTAAGGGCAAAAGAAAAATTTCTCTACTGCTATCCAACCCGTACGTCGAAGAAACAAAGAATGAAATAAAAGAAGTGCTAGCAATGAAGATTCAACGGCATTACCACCGTGTGTAAATGTAAGTCGCGGTTCTGGTACGTGATATGACACGCGATGTGACTCGCAGTGCAACGCGGAGGCAACAGGCATTGGTGGAGAGCGTGGAAATGTACCTGTAGGGACTTAACTGGTTCACACTGGAACGACAATGATTCTCTCTCGCATCAACCGGTGCAACACGGAACGCTGGCTGCTCTACACACTTGTATACAACGATACACTGGGAGGAAAATTACAAGTCATGTGATGTGCCTAAAATAAAATGTTTTATCTATGTGACGGAATGCTACAACCGCCTCTACATTTAGCTTTTCAGAAAAATTTTACTTTGCTAACAAAATAAATAAATAAATAAATAAAATAAAAGTCACTGTTCTGCGATCCGTGCGAACCCTCAGATACCTACATCTACATCTACGTGATTACTCTGCTATTCACAATAAAATGCCTGGCAGCGGGTTCAACAAACCACCTTCAAGCTGTCTCTCTAGCATTCCACTCTCAAACGGCGCTCGGGAAAAACGAGCACTTAAATTTCTCTGTGCGAGCCCTGATTTCTCTTATCATGATGATCATTTCTCACCATGTAGGTGGGTGCCAACAGACTGTTTTCAAAATCGGAGGAGAAAACTGGAAATTGAAATATCATGAGAAGATACCTTCGAAACGAAAAAACGACTTTGTTTTAATGATTGCCACTCCAATTCACGTATCATGTCTGTGGCACTACTCCCCTATTGCGGGATAATACAAACGAGTCGCCCTTCTTTGAACTTTCCCGATCATC
Organism: Schistocerca piceifrons; assembly: GCF_021461385.2. Classification (NCBI taxonomy): domain Eukaryota; kingdom Metazoa; phylum Arthropoda; class Insecta; order Orthoptera; family Acrididae; genus Schistocerca; species Schistocerca piceifrons. The sequence continues at coordinate 111,721,987 of NC_060144.1, read as the reverse complement.
CATCAGTCCCGTGTGATGCGGATCCCACACCGCACAGCAATACTCCAGAATAGGGCGGACAAGCGTGGTGTAAGCAGTTTCTTTGGTAGATCTGTTGAACCTTCAAAGAGTTCTGCCGATGAATCGCACTCTTTGGTTTGCTCTACCTTCAACATTATCTATTGATCGTTCTAATTTATTTGTAATTGCAAACCCTAAGTATTTAGTTGAATTTACAGCCTTAAGATTTGTGTGACTTATCGCATAATCGAAATATAGCTGATTTCTTTTGTTATTCACGTGGATAACTTCACACTTTTCTTTATTCAGGATCAATTGCCACTTCGCACCATACAGATATCTTATCTAAATCATTTTGCAATTTGGGTTGGTCATCTGATGACTACATGACGGTAATTGACAGCATCATCTGCCAACAATCTAAGACAGCTACTCAGATTGTTTCCTATGTCGTTAGTATAGATCAGGAACAATAGTGGGCCTATAGCACTTCCTTGAGGAACGCCGGATATTACTCCTGTTTTACTCGATGACTTTCCGTCTATTGCTACGAACTGTGACCTTTCTGACAGTAAATCACGAATGCAGTCGCACAACTGAGGTGATATTCCATAGGCACGCAGTTCGGTTAGAAGGCGCTAGTGAGGAACAGTATCGAAAGCCTTCTGGAAATCTAAATATATGGAATAAATTTGACATCCTCTGTAGATATCACTCGTTACTGCATGAGTATAAAGAGCTAGTAGTGTTTCGCAAGAATGATGTTTTCTGAATCCGTGCTGACTATGTGACAATAAATCGTTTTCTTCGAGATAACTCGTAATGTTCGAACACATTATATGCTCCAAAACCCTACTGTAAATTGTCGTTAGTGATATGGGCCTGTAATTCAGCGGATTACACTAATTTCCCTTTTTGGGAATTGGTGCCACTTGAGCAATTTTCCAATCTTTAGGTACGGAACTTTCTATGAGCAAGCGGTTGTATATAGCTGCTAAATATGGAGCTATTGTATCAGCATAGTCTGAAAGGAACCTGACTGGTATACAATCTGGACCGGAGGCCTTTCCTTAAGTGATTTAAGCTGCGTTGCTACACCGAGGATATCTACTTCTATGTTTCTCATCTTGGCAGTTGTTCTTGATTGGAATTCGGCATATTTACTTCGTCTTCTTGGGTCAAGGAGTTTCGGAAAACCGTGTTTAATAATTCTGCTTTAGTGGCAGTGTCATCAGTGACTTCACCGTCGTTATCGCGAAGTGCAGATTTGGGGTTTCTGCCAGATTCCGAGACAGACTTTCGTTGTGGAAATTATTAGAAGCATCTCGCATTGCACAAAGCTCTGTATTTCGAACTTCTGCAAAACTTTGCCAATGTTGGGGATTTTGCATTCTTTTAAATTTGGCATGCTTTTTTCGCTGCCTCTGCAACAGCGATCTGACCCGTGTTGTGTACCATGTGGATCAATACCATCACTTATTAAATTTATGTGGAATATATCTCTCAACTGGCGTCGATACTATCTCTTTAAAATCATCCCACATCTTTTCTACGCTTACGTGATCAGATCACTCTTATTCACTTCAGTGGAAACTATTAGATGAAAAAATTGACTTTCTTGCATCCGATAGTCTGATAATACAGCCTGAAGATGAACTGATTCTCTTTTTGCTATTTGCCACACTGATTATGATACTTCGAAATTAAGTAAAACGCAGAGCATGTTTGGAGAAGTTTACAGTAAAAAACGAAGTCGACGGCCAGATTAAATTTGGTGCAGTTTAGATCATAAAGTTGCTAACATAACGAAATTGTTTTTTACGAAGTACGGAGAGCCGTATCTCTTACCAGTCTCGAATAAGTACATTTTATATTTGGAGGTCGTGCTAGAAAATGCTTGCAGAGACGCACTACGCACAAGGCTGCTGCCTCTGATGTGTCTTGTTGCTTGACGTATCAGTCCTAAGAGAACACGAGCGTCGCAGTGTGACATAAACGGACGTTTGGAGAAAGGGAATGGAAGTTTTTGTTGTGCGACTTGTGAATTATAAATTATTTCAAGACTGTGTACGTGTGCACGATGTATAAGAAAGATTAAAAAAGTTAAATAATACCACCAAAAATCACAAGCAGCCATGTGATATAAAAAAAGAAACATCTTTTATCTGTGTAATGAAAATGAACATGACCAGAGACTGTTGCTTTATGGACAGCTCTCATGTTTTGTTTCGTCTAGAGGTAGGCCGCCATTGAAGCGCTGGATAATATTTAATGTAAGTTTGGTTGTAATTGAGTGAAATATACTTATCATTGTTATCTGAAAGTGTTTATTATTGAGTTAGTTGTCGTCTCTCGTTATCGCAACCATTAATTATAACTAACAAATTTTTTACAGAACTTCATAGTGCGGGGAGCTCATCTCCCCTAGCAGGATTTAGTCGGCCATTACACTGACTGTATTATTTAATTAGGATTTCATATCATAATGTTAAATGCAAATGCGAGAGACTTCTCAATTTGGATCTTTCATTAATTTCAAAGTTAAAGACAGTAGTGATAAATTTCATTTACTAAAATCCATAGCACTGAATGAGTTCAGTATGTTTCATTTTGGCCGCCTAACGGCAGATGAGATTCTCTCCAGTTTTGCCTTGCAAATAATGAACAAGAAATATTGAAAATCAGTATATTCAAAAAGCTCCGCAGTATCTCAGCTAATCTTTGTGACATTTGGTCCATAAATATCCACTAGCCACTGAGACCCATGTTAATAATTTACAGTTTACGTAAGAATACGCATATTTTTTTTTCTAAATAGCAGCGCTCACGCAAACTGTTTATTAGAAGGCGATGAGTCGCGCGTTGTGTTTAAAAAATATTATATTTTACGCACGTGGCAGCCGATGTCCGTACGAGTGTTATCGCGGTATAAGTTAATTAAAAGTCTCATGCTATCCCACGATATTTAAAACCACCCCAACCAAAATCATAAAATATATAATTGTAAAAAAATAAAAAAAAATAATTATCCTGTGATAAGGGACCCACACACATACGTATACTGTTATACCGTGATAACAGGCGTAAGTGTCGCTTCTCACCCCCCTTATTGCAACATGTCGTGTCACATATTATACAGCCTCATCGTGCCTAAGAATGACAGTGGAACCTATTGAATCCATTGATCAAACTTCTTAGCACACAGTATGCACTGAGAGTAAAACAAAGAAAGACGAAGTTATCGAAACGCAACATTAAACAAATCAGGACAAGAAACGTAATATCAAAACTGAGAAGGATGTAGTACACGAAGTAAAACTTTTCTGTTACTTCTGGAGGGGTGGTGGGCTAGTAGCGGACGAACTACTGTGAACATAAGAAACAGACGAGCTCAGGCAAAGCACATTTTCCTCACCAAAATAAATAAAGAAACAAATAACTCTGCTACTATCGAATCAAATGTGAGTTTTATTTTAAGTACTATTCAGCATAACTTCAAAAACGCGAAATGTAATTATATACTCATTTCAGCTCCTGTTGACTGTATTTGTCAACAGATGACTGCACTGATAAAACAGTCAATCTTCAATCTGAGTATCATGTTTCGTTTATGACACAACAGAGCCTCGAATTAAGTACTTTCCATACCTATGATGCCTGTCAACTGTAACAATGTTCTTTCCGAGACAAAATTGCGTCCAAAAACATATCCGCAACAAAAAAAAGTGCAAAGTTTACTTTAAGTATCGCAATGTTGTTTTCCACATACACTCATATTCGTCAAAGTTATGCCTAATACGTGATTGTCAACTATAAAGTATGTATTCCAGAGTTCTTTCCATGCCTGAATAGTTACAGGTAACATGATAAACTAATAGTGTATATTAGAAGTTAGGCTTACTGTCTTATAACCAACCTGGCCAATTTATAACTGCACGAAATACGTGTTAGCTAAAATACTCAAGGTAAGCAAGCACACAAACAAGTAGGCAGTCTGATATACCGTAAGCCTGTAATGAATTGGGCCTACTTTTGGTGTAGCTCACAATACTGCCTCAAATTAAATGGCTCCACATTTAAATCGTTATCAAACACCATTTTAGGAGGACAATGATGTAAGCGGTATGTATTTCACTACACCCTAGAAAAATGTAGTCGATGATATTATTTAAAATATTGCTCTCGTTACAAATGACTCAGACTTACTAAAGGTTATGTACAATAACAACTTCGACGAAAACCGCAAAATTGGTAAATATTACCGATCGTAGCTATGGTGGTAAGCCACACTAAAAATTTGTGGACTGTATTTCCTATAGCCAAATATTAAATAACAGCAGCATCTAGGAAAAGTATTTTATGTGGAAACACACACACACACACACACACACACACACACGCACAGAAAACATAGCCAAAAGACAAGGAAATTGAGCAAACATCATATTAAGAATGGAGGAAGGAGCAAAGAGGGCGTTTTGAATGTTTTAATGTAATGTAGAACTTAAACTGCATATTTATTTGTAATACACAACGAGAACTTCTCTTACCTTCACACACATAACATAGTCAAAGACGATGAAAGAGTTGAATTGTCTCCAAAGAAGATGACGATAAGACAGGGCACTGGCATTTCAAAAGTACTGTTTGGTGAAATTATTTACCATTTCTCGAGTGCACACACAAATACACACACACACACACACACACACACACACACACACACGCGCACACACACACGCACACACACGCACGCACACAGACACACACACACACACACACACACACACACACACACACACAGCTTGCATATTTGTTGTAATACACAAGTATGATTACAGACCTCTACAAAAAGTGGAGAAAAACAGAATTGTGTTATTTCTAGAGATGCAGGATTTTGCACATTTTAAGCCTGTATGGATTCTCAAATTAAATTTTTCTGCAAATAATTTGACTTTATTACTTATGAAAGTACGCATAGCTCACTTACTGGAACTAGTTAAATAAATTACAGTTCAGTAGATGACTGTAGTTTGATCATTTGACGACACATTAAACTCATCTCAACACATAAAAATTCGTTGCAGCACGCCCGTGAGCACTCTGAAGATGTAACCTGCATTTTAAATGTATCCAGAATTACCACTGTTCCTCTCACAGCTAAAACTCGTCAATAAAAAAGAAAGTTCTATGTTCCTATCACATTTTGCAAGCATAAAAGGAGTTACTAAATAATTTTTTCTCCGCCTATATTGTCCGTATAACTTTTAAAATGCACACAGTCAGATTGCCAAATCATTAAATTCATATAAAGAAGTCTTGCGGATCTACGTTACAGGTTAAATACACCAAGAAATAGCAACATCAATAATGTCAACATCACAAAGAGCAGGTCACAACACATTTGGAATGCAGTTAGCACAGCAATATGATGAGAATGCTTACCATTATCATAGTATGAAATGTCATCTTTATGTTGTTACACAGTGGAAAAATTTAATCCCTTTGTAATACATATTATAATGGTGGTTTCTTCATTAAATTAAACATTGCAGAGAGAGGGAGCACTTTATACTTTATTATAATCAGTGTGTATATGCAGTGGGTGTCAGGTGTTCGGTATGTCAGATACTAGGGTGCGGGGGGGCGTACACACACACACACACACACACACACACACACACACACACACACACGCACGAACACACACACGCCCGCGCGCGCGCGAGCGCACACACACACACACACACACACCATTTGGTACTTGCTTATCTAAGTTCTTTCTACAAAAGTTCGAGAGAAACCAGACAGTATTATTTCTTATTATTTCTTCAAATGTGCAAGATTTGGCACAGTTTGCGAGTACAATATGACTATAAATTAAATATCACCACATCTGTCAGTAGTACTTACTCAAAACCGAGCGAGGTGGCGCAGTGGTTAGCACACTGGACTTGCATTCGGGAGGACGACGGTTCAATCCCGCGTCTGGCCATCTTGATTTAGATTTTCCGTGATTTCCCTAAATCGGTCCAGCCAAATGCCGGGATGGTTCCTTTGAAAGGGCACGGCCGACTTCCTTCGCCGTCCTTCCATAACCCGAGCTTGCGCTCCGTCTCTAATAACCACGTTGTCGACGGGACGTTAAACACTAACCTCCACCACCTCCATTACTCTGCGTGTCACAAGTACTATCAGTAAAGTTGTTTAAGTCGGTAACCTCGCTGTTTGGTCTCTTCCCCCAAACAACCCAACCCCAAACTTACTCAAATACACACAGCTCACTTATTGGCGATAATTACATGATATTTGTACACAATAAATGATAAATAATTTCACCAAATAGTTTACTTTTGAGATATCGACTCTGTCTCTTTGAACGATTTTCTTTGGAGAAGTGTCAACTCTGTTTTCGTCTTTGGTTGTACTGTAAGTCTAAACATAACAGGCAGTTTCAATGCTACATCACAATAAAATCACAAAACACCCTCTTCGTTCCTCCTTTCCTTCTTAATATGATATTTGCTGTGTTTGTTAGTCTTTTCGCTACGTGGTGTGTGTGTGAGTGTGTGTTTCCACACTATGTACTTCAGCTAGAAGCTGGTGTTATTTAATAGCTGACTACAGGAAATACAGTCCATAAATCTTTAGTGAGTCTTAGCACCAAAGTTCCAGTTGGTAAATGTTGCAACTTTTGTCGAAAGTTATTATTGAACATAAACTTTAGTGAGTCTGAGTAATTTATAATGAGAGCAGTAATTGCCACAAAATGCCACAGATTATAGTTTCGTAGTGTATAATGTGATATGATCTTTGCCCTCCTAAAATGGTGCTTGAGAACAATTTAAATGTGGAAATATTTAATTTGAAGGTGAATTGTGATTTACACCAAGAGTGGACTTACTTAATTACATTCTTTCAGTAAACTGAGCTCATCTATTTGTGTGCTTGCTTGCTTAGTGTAGCACTTTAGGTAACATGCATTTTTTGCAGTTAAAAGCGTGGTCAGTTTAGTTATTAGCTACGGAAATGTTAAGTGTAACTTCTAATAGCAACTATTAGTTTATCACGTTATTTGTAGCTATTTAGGCATAGAAATAGCATCAGGCTATTTCCTTTAGGATTGACAATCATATTTTAGGGATTAATTTGACGAATATGAGTAAATGTGGAAAATAACACTGCAATACATGATGTAAACATTGCACTGTTTTATGATGCAACGTATTTATGCGTGCTGTCTACACTTGGAAAGAACATTGTTACAGTTGACAGGCATCATAGGTATGGAAAATTATTAATTCGGAGCTCTGTTGCGTCATAAACGAAACATGGTACTCAGACTGAAGATTGACTGTTTTACCGGTGCTACCATCTTTTGACAAATGGAAGGAACAGGAGCTGAAACTAGTACATGATTCTATATCGCGTTTTTTAAGGTTTTCAGAATAGTATTTAAAGTAACATTTGACAAGTACATTCAATAATTCGTTAATTACACCGTATAAGCAAACTTTGGTTTTTACTGTTTATTGAGAGTATATTTCATACTCATTCTAATATTCCATAGCGAATGATATATGGCTTTCAGTGAAATTTACTGATGTGACTGGTGAGCCAGTCCATAAACGGCCTTTTGAAGTCAGTTACGAAAATATAATTTACAACATTTTCTGATTTTTCACAATTTTGATGCTTTTTTAAGTGTGTGAAGTATTTCTTGATAAATAATTCAGGTTATTCGGATACTTTTAGCATAGCCCAAATGACTCTTTCATTTTAACGACGGCTAAAATACTAAGTTATGATTGGAGGAGAGAAGAGAGAGGAGTGTGATGTATTATTTGACAAATAATTTTGGTCGTTCAGCTGTGTCTCAGCACAGCCCACATGACACCACAGTGTAATTGGCTTTCTCATTTGAATAGTGGCTAAAATACTAGAACCTGATGGGATGTGAGAAGAGGGAAGTGTTACATTATGCATTGTATATGTCGTGTGTGTGTGTGTGTGTGTGTGTGTGTGTGTGTGTGTGTGTGTGTGTGTGTGCTTTGGTTGTTGAGTGTGTGATTAAGTAGTATCTTTGCCATTTTACATGAAATGTCATTTTTATGCATCATTTTAATACTACACTGACTGGCTGGACAAGAGGATGGAATATGGAAAGGGGGTGTGGTTTTGTTTTTAAATTTTCATATTAGTGTAATTCCACCATCTTATACTGTGATTGGTTGTTTCATTTCATTGCTACAATGTGACTGGCTAGAGAGGGTTTAGGGTGGGGTGATGAGAGGGGGAGGAAGGAGCATGGCTGGATGACATCGTGGACTCAAGGTCATGGCCCTTTCCCCTCTGTGTAGACAACCCACTGTAACACATGTAGTTTTCAAGTGCAAGTGAACGCCATCTTGGATTGTGATGTCACTGGAATCGCATATTGCAGTACCTCACTTAAGTGCAAAGTGTGGCATAAGTCCCATAATAATACTATAAGACTGCAAGAGTGTCTTAGCCCACATATGTTCACTTGAGATGTGAGAAGTATTTATTAAGGGCAAATCAGGGCAAAAATGTGAAAAAAGGCGAAATTTTTTAAATTGCTGAATTTATTTGATTGATACTTTAAGAATTATATCTCAAAGCGTCAAAATTGAAAGTTGCCTAGAAATGTCTTTTAAAAACTTTCCTCTCCCATATGTGTCTGCCACACCCTTTTTTTCAGTGCCATCATCCACAACTGTTCTACATAGACATGTTTTTGTGTTAATTTTTCAGTCACACAATCTAAACGAGCTGCAAGTGTAAGGCTGTGTAAGAAATGAAGGGCAAGGAATTAGAAAATGGGTAGCCACTGGAAGCTGATAACAGATTGTCAGATAAGGAAATTCACACATTACAAATATAATATGAAAATTCCATCAGGAACAATGAACATAGTGTTAAGGCAATACAACAACAAGCAGCATAAGCAATATTTTTCCACAAACTTTCCACAGATGAAAATGCGGTCACTACCTCTGTGACATATCCTGGTGCAAAAATCTTCAGGCAAAAGCCAGTGGAAAGCCATAGACCCATAAGCATGGTTTGCCCCTTACTGTTTTAAATGTTACAAAGCCAAGTTTTAGATAGCTAGCCGACCCTGAACTGCTGAAAAATGCGTACATGGGAAAACGTAAAATGTGAATTAGAGCTTCAATGCCCTTATATGGATGCATTGTCTAGAAACATGTCCAAAAAGCTACATGTGAACCATGATACATGTTTAATAGTGGAAATGTAGGTAGGATTAAGTGTCCACAGAGACCAGGTTTCCATCTAGGTGCATTCACACTGAAGATACTTACAAGATTCTACGAAGTGCGACCATTCCAAAACAGACAGTTTGAAGCGTTACTCCCTCTGGCCTGAAGACGGCATTGTGCCTTTTGTATTCAATCCCAATACCAGTTCTATGGTTCATCGTCAATGTGGAGAGCCTAGAGCTCCAGTAAACATGTAGTAGTGCATCGGAATCTAATATTGGTCTCCCAGGAATGTTTCCAATTCTGACTGTTTGAAGCGTTATTCCCCCTTTCCTGAAGACGGCATTGTGCCTTTTGTATTCAATCCCAATGCCACTTCTATGGTTCATAGTCAATGTGAAGGGCCTAGGGTTACAGTAAACATGCAGTAGTGCATCGGAATCCAGGAAACAAGGAAGATGATGAAGATTATGGATATGGACATCACCAATGACTAGAGGTATGACAATGTTGTTCAAAACTGAAATAAAAACTTTAAATGAGAATGACATAGGGTGATATTTTTGGGAGATAATGTTCTTTTCTCAGTAACTATAAAAGCTAACATCCCGAAACTTTGCAGAATTCTTAAAAATCACTAACTAAATAATCCTGTGCAGCTCCTTTTTCTTATCTTGTGTCTGAGAAACGTTCTCCTTCACTGTATGAGGAAAATAGAGCAATCTAGGTTAACATAAAACTGAAAAATTAATTTCAAAATGAGTATGAGCTTAAACAAAAATCTTTTGCACAAGTTTTATCAGCCTTTTATGCAGATGTAAACTGTAAAGTTTTAACTTTAATGTCGGCTTACTTGATGAGAAAAGATATGTTACATGTACACTGATAATTAAAAATTCAAATCCTTATAAGATGAATTTCCATGAACATTATCAAACAGAAACTGTAGAACATATCATATATTATGTCCTACCCAATACTTTCAAGTCTTAACGATTTAACTGCTGTATTGTAGGTGATATCAATGTTTATATGTCATGATGCATTTTCTTTCTACGTCTGCCCATCAGCATGGATGTCGAAAAGAATCCTGCCTTTCCTTCCCCATTACACTAGAAAATTTGAGCTGCATCTAAACAGTACTTCTTTTTTACTGTCCAATGTTTGTGCTATGGCCTCCAATAGTGGAAGACGGTTCAGAATTGCTATCAACCTAGTAAATAGTTCATGCGTATTTCTACGTCATGTCAGGGAAACTTTCACAGAGTTCTCTTCTATTTTCAGGCTTCAAGACGCTATTACGTTCGTCACATTGCATACAAGCTTGCTGCCACCATCCAAAGAGAGTTTGGGCTCAGATCAGAGAACTTGACAGTTTTATCATTCGTTTCCTGGGAGTCGCGTGCCAACTTGCATTTGCCCCTTGTCTGACGACCCATGCTAAAGTGCACTTTGAATATGTGTCACTTTCTGCTACTGTAAGAAATATTAGTTTCATATTTCAGAGTCACATTCTGAACATCTCGCAGTTTAACTGACACTTTGTGCATCTTGAATGAAAAGTTCACTCAGTTATTTCTCTTATATGCGAAAATGGAGAGTTTTACAGATAAGGATCTCTGATTTTATTCATCTTTCAATCATCCTAACGGTGGCAAAGTCGCTAGTAATTAACTTCGGTATTTTATGTTAGCTTTCAGTGTTTTTGTTTTTCAAGAGTCACATTGCAATACGACTCCATGTTGGTTTTGAATTTGAATATGCGATTAATATTGTAATATCGACTTCCATTAATAAACGGTATTTTTTTCCATGATTAGGCGACCTTTATTAAACAGATATAATCAGGAATACACTAAGGAGTTGTTTCAGTGTGATGGAGTTTCTATTGCGCGCAGTGGCCAATTTATTACTAAGATGTTGCGTAACAGGCAAAGCTGTTTATTGTGGTGACGAGTGGGTAGCGCTCGCAGGCCTTTATTTCGGAGCTCAAACTGTCATTACATTTAATCAGTTTCACAGTACGGTAAACACTACGCCACCTCTCTTTTTGCGACAGTTTACAAACATGTGACCGCAATCCGATTAACATCTGTGTTATATCAGTTGATAAATTATTTTTATTTTACACTAACATCACTGCTATCTTTTGCACGCACATATCTCTTGCGTACGCTTATTTAGTTCCATTTTACAACAAAAAAACTAGATAAAAATGTGTTCTTCATAAAAAATTAAGTTTTTCAGTACTCACTTCCGATTTTCCTTTGGAAACGCAGCTGGCTACATGGCTCGGCTCGAGACTCAGGTAGTCTCTCTGAAAAAGACAAATATCATATGTGAGCGTACAGTGAATAGTATGAACCACTTCTTATTTTGCGTCGGTATCATACTAACTACAAAAGCAATGAGATATACACAAACGTACACAATGGCGTTTTTGTTCCATTCTTACAGAGCTGCAGTGTATCCCAACGAACAGAATATTTCTATCGCAACCTTCAGTACATTCACTTCGCAAATGAGTAGCATATCACCCCAGTTATCGAGATTCCATGGGCAAATATCTAATGTTACTTCATAATACGTCAAATTGTTATGCTCGTGTGACTTGCTGCGAGCTGAATCTGTCATTAAATCTTTATATGTTAGGAACATCTGAAGAAAATGCTGTCATCTGGTTGCAGCAGTAACAGTCACTGGATACAGTATCAGATGGGTTCAACAGCTCAACGTTTTTAAGATGAATGACCTCTATCAGGACTTAATAGTTGAAGCTAAGACTATTACTTCTCGTGAAGATAAAGCTAGAAGGGTGTTTCTGTCAAAACTTCAAGTAACGTTTGAGTAATGTTCCATAAACATCTGTTTACACATTTCATAGGAGCTGAAAGAATGGAAAAAAGAGATGTAAGACCAAAACCGCGCCAGACTTCACAGAAACTTTGTCGGAAAGCTTCCAATGTAAAAGTTACTTCAGATTTGTAGGAAATTCAAGAATAAGTTTATTTTGGAATCAGTTTTGGAATAAACAAACATTTTGTCTTTATCCAGCTTAATTTCTTTAACTTTTCTCTTACATCAAATATTTCTGATCATGTAACAACTATTATACTAGAAATGTTTTATATTCCTGTGTAATTTTACATTCTCACAGTTTCGCATCGGATACTGAAGATCATTCATGTATAAGAAAGTGTTCTCATCAGATGAAACAGATCATTGAAATTTTAATTTACAGCGAAACCGTTAAAAATAACGTTCATAAAACCAGCACAACCAACAGCAAATCCCTCTGTAATGACTTAACTGTTGACGGGACTGTACACGCTGTTCTTCCTTTCTTTGCAAGTATAAAACCTGATGCCACGTAACAAAATTCAAAGTAAAAATGCAGCAAGTATTCTAACTCAAACGAATGTTTCTGAAATGTGTTTGTCGTAGTTTTATATCTTCATAAAGCAGCGTTCACAAATTACGGATAACTCGTTTCAGAAACACCTATAACCTGTCGTAAACTAAGAACGTTACGAAAGACTTAATTTAAGTAGAACATTCTTGTACGACCATCCAATAAACATGAGTACTGTTCATAGAAATTATCAGGAAGACTGAACATCAGTTACTCCGGTACGTTAAGTCTCACTCCTTTGACGGTCAGGTGACTTGGAATGATTTTGTGTAAAGTGAAACGAAGAAATTAACTTTTGGTTATTAGGAATAGCATGGACCACGTACTATTTGATCCTCACACCCGTCAATTTCTTCGAAATTTCATTTCCACCCCATGCTAGTCGGTAGAGTCATTCAATGCTATGATTTGTGTTACGGTTTTTACATTCAGGTTTCTTCCTTCTTGACAGTTTTCGTTCATTATGACACCATTTTGAGTTTGATTCCTACCATTTTTCCCTGCAGTAACAACCTTCCTAGACACGACTTTAATATGAATCAAATAAAAATGTCGTGAGATACCTTTCTGCTGTTGTACTAATATGTTCTGCGACGTTACACGAGAATGAGACAAACACAGCAATTTCCTCAACTGGAGCCACACGTAACCATTAACAGTTAGCGCTTCAGAGTGTCAAGTGTTGCACTTTTGTAGGCATATAAGCCATATATAACGCAAGTATGGAAATAATTCGTGAAAAAAATGGTCATCTACAACATAACTGCATTATGCTTCAATGTGCCATAACTCTCAACTTCTGACTCAGTAGTCGGATGGCACGAGCTGAAATGTATCTTGTGTCACCCTCTGGTTTAAGTTATGTCTGCCACAATCCAATTTTACACATATTACCCATAGTGTGAAAAATGAAAAAAAATTGAAGTCTCTGCAAACCGTTGAACGAACTATACTATCAGTGCAGCAGAAGCACAGTAAGTGCAGCGAAGACGCATGAATGAGGGCATGTTATAACCGGCTAGATTCAGGACGACCTGTTACAGCCGGCTATTGTGCACCTTCTAGACCTGTCCATATGTAACTGTTGTCAACAGGTCAGACACCTTCTACTAGTTTAATCGCAGCCGATAGCTGATAATCAAAACAACTTGGAGGAGCAAGAAATAATACGTCGTCAGTTTTAAGAAACTAGTGTGACAAGCAGCTTTTTTGCTAAAGGTGAATGACTACTTGAAAGAACTGTCCCAACTGCTTAGACGACAATTCTGTCAGATCTGTCTCACGTTCAAGTGATTTATATCGTTCCATTAACTTATGTTAAAGTTGCCTCCCCTCTCACTACTGAATATTGTCAGAGTACTGAAACTCGTGTAAGAGAGTCATTATGTCATTGCTGTAGAACGAAGAACAAATTGTTAGTTGCACCACTTACGAGACCACAATCAAGTGAGGGAATGTTAGTCAGTGCGAGTGGCGCAACGACACATATTAACATAATTGGTACAGTTAACTAAACGTATCTCCAGAACAACGATGTTGCAACGAAGCTAAGATGTTCCTGTTTAAAGTCTGTGGGACAACTATGGTAGTTAAATATCTCGATCTTTTAAGTCGATAATAGTAGGATTCCTATCCAGGTATGGAGGAAGGGAATAAGAAAATGACAGACGCATCTAAAAAAAGAAAAAATAAACATTGTTGATAGATAGGGTTTGATCAGAGTTTGGAGGAGACGCGCTACAGATTAAGAAAGTGGTATTAATGAAGCTATATTATAAAACTCTTTTATTTAACTACCTTGAAAAATGAGGTGTGCCTGTGTCCTTCGTTTCGTAACTCTTTTGTTTCGAGTAATGTTCTATCAGCCGATACATCCGAACACACCAGAAACACTTTCCTAATTTGCCACTACTTCCCTAGAATGCTTGTCTTCTTAGAAATTTGCGATAAAATTGGAAATAATAGCCAGGAACACATTAGTTACTGCATACATTGTTGGCTTGCCTTTTTTCCCAAGAAACCTCATGGGGCTTTATATTATCGTAAGTAAAATGTCAACGGAACTAACGATCCGTGTACATCGGACGCTCATATGTTTGTTCAATTTTCTCCACTATTTAACCAAGATAGGGACATGTAAAGAAAGATGTTGACTGGCAGAATTACAAACGGGGGGATCAATTTTACATTAATTGTTTTTAAAACTACTGTGGTAAGAATAATATGCCGCCATGCTGTAGTCTGCAGCATTGGGGAAAGGTGTACATGGCTTCAGCAGCAAACGGCGACATCAGTGCGACAGTGACTGTCGACCTGCAGCCAAGGACTGCCCAGACACTATTTCAGCTACTGAAGAATTGCATTAAAACTCTGTACCAGTTAGTCACTGATTGGTGTAACAAACGGACTGATGCAATGATTTAGTTTAGGTACAGCTTTTTTGCTGCACTATTTATTGATTCATTCGTGGCTATACAAGTTGCGCGACGAGCACATTTAGCCACTTTGCCACAATCAAGGATAACTGTGAAGCTGGTAAAATTGGTATAATGTTGATCCTAACATCTAATTTAGTCTGTGACACATTATGCTTACGTCTTGGATGGTATAACGTTCATATTGCATCTTGGAACAAAAATATCTGTTTTCTTGTTGTTATGTTATGATCGCCCTATTTATATGTACTTTTTATATGTGTGATCTTGTAAATTAACATGCGACAGCATTTTTGATAACTTCGGCTCCAGCGATGGTGTATGTTTACATTCGAATTTTGTTTCATGGAAAGTCAAAGGTTATGTGTAATATTTCAGCAATTCAGAGACAGCATTTTGTGGTATTTACCCGCATCATGAATGGTCTATTGTTTTGGGTTTATCGCGATGGTTTACCGTTTTCATTCATAATATCTATAAAATTTTTGGGTATTTTTTTAGGTTAAAATTTTTTTGTTTGTTGAGGATGGCTTCTGGATATTTTTCTGTATGATAGTAAATTTCAGTTTCTCCAAAATGTTCATTGTTCGTCCTTTAGGTATTTTGTATAGAATTTTCAGGGCATTTTCGATATTTTCTGTTTTATGTTCTTGGCCTTTTAAATACAAGTAAAATGTCGATTGCTTGCTTTCACCATTTCGTCTGTATTGGTTTACATCTAGTTGCAAAATTCCTACCTGTTTGTTCGATAAAAATTTATTAGGGTCGTCACAAGAAGGTTTGTCGACGCTTGAAACTGAAAAAGTGGAGATATTATTTTTTGTTGATTGTATTTTGATGTTCAAGTTGTTATTCGTACGAAATCGTAATTTTAATTTCGTTTTCTTGAACAAATTGTTCATCTTTTCCAGTATTTGTTACACGTATGAAGCTACGATATATGTTGGTTTATTTCCGATTTTTTCTTCCCTTTTTAATG
The DNA here is from genome assembly GCF_021461385.2 of Schistocerca piceifrons. Classification (NCBI taxonomy): domain Eukaryota; kingdom Metazoa; phylum Arthropoda; class Insecta; order Orthoptera; family Acrididae; genus Schistocerca; species Schistocerca piceifrons. The sequence goes on along the minus strand of NC_060144.1, from coordinate 111,705,916 downwards.
TTATTTATTTGTATATGCCTTCTTTTTTTACTTTATATGCTGTTGATGTAATTTTAGCACTATTTTATGGTTGAAGTTACTTCGTTGTGCTGTTTATTGTAGCGTTTTTATTTCATTTTGCATCGCATTATTACCGAGAGGTAACTTTAAATTATTCTATAGTATTAATCATTGATTTGAAATATGCGTATTTCAGCGACTTAGGAAGACAAGAATTTTTTCTATGTATTTCAAACTGGTTGTGGCTGTTGTTGTTGCTTATTTTTAATTCGAAAAAACTTATGAATTTGTTTTGTTCTATTACCACCGTAAATTATGTTAGGGTGCAAGTTGTTTAGTCGTGTTAATAAATATGTCTGCTATGGTAATTGCGGTACACTTTTCCATAACTACTCCATCTGTGTGTAAATTTCGCTTACAAATTCAATATAGGTTTGAGATGAAATAAGCTGTAAAAGATTTATTATTTCATAAGTTTCGACAACAAACGTTTCCTGTTGTGTAGGAACTTTATGATCTCTACTGTTTCTGGTAGTGGTATATTTTTACACTAAACTCTCACTAATCTGGCCCTCAGAAGACAGGACTCTCAGTAACTCGGTCCACATCCGAAATGGCCGCACAACAATGAATTATCCTGAAGTACAGTATCATATTCTATGATGAGACATCAAGAAGGTTTTTGGATTTAACAAAGTATGTTTTCAAAATAAATTTCATACATTCTCAGTTATCCGGCACTTCCTCTAATCTGGTACCTATATGTGCAAAGAACAGCTGGATTAACGAGAGCTAGAGTACATAAATTAGTTATGTTAAATGAAATGAATCTCCCTGCTTGGATGATTTGTAAGTCTTTCATGTTCTGGCCTAATTCTCTGTAGTTCTTTATTGTGTATTTTTTGTTATATGTGTAGAGTTGTAGTTATCGATTTATTTTATTTTTTCGTTAAAGAGAGATGTTGGGGTATCTATACAGTTAATTAATGTATGAACTGGAATAGGTTATTCATCTATTTTTGGTTGTGTATGTAAAGATTGGTTTCGGGAATTCTTGACAGTTTATGATTTCTCTTTCTGTGTAAATTGCATTGCAATTGTTAATAGTTTTCTTGACTTGTATATTGAATTTGTTGGTGGGTGATACTTTTACCCTGGAAGAAATTTAGTACTTTTTCTACATAATCGTTGTGATTTATAACAACTATACTACTTTTCTTGTTTGCTTTTACTGTTATTACGTTGTGTGTTATTAGTTAATTATTCATACTTTTGAGAGTCTTTTGTTCAATATACATATTGTTGTTGTGGGTTTTTCCGTGTTTTCTGTTTTTAAAAGTTTTTCTACATTTATTGCAAGCTCGTTTTGTATCGTACTGACATTCTCGCCATATGTGTTGTGACTTTCGCTGTGGTTATGAGGTGTTTCATAGTTGTGTTTCTGTGCTGTATTTAAGACCCTGTATATCTGTGAGATTTTTTTATGTGTGAATAAAACTGGAATGGTGTGTGATTTTGGTTTGTGGTTTTTCTTTGTTACGTTTATTTTGGACTTCCATTAGCTTGCCTAATTCCTTTTTATGAGATGAGAGAACGTTGCAAGTGGTATGCCAGATGTATTTGTTAGTATAGTAAAATATTAAAAGTATTAAGCACGTGTTTAACAGTAAATGAGATGTATAAAGGTCCTCAGTAAGATCATCTTACTGGTTTCCTGCTATGTCCATATTTTTGCTTCTAAGCTTATACGCATTGCACTATTTTGGATTTTGCTTTTCCTTTAATGCACGAACAAGATTGTATAAATTTCCACTTGAGACACATTTTTTTGTTTTATGTTCTCGATGAGTTATCATTTTTATTTTCAGATATACATAGTGTGAGATATTCAATTTAGTTTAGTTGTTGTTGTATTAAACAATTTCTTATCTAGTGGGCCTGTAGAATCCATGAGACTGTAGAACGGAATATTTTAATTTCGCGTACAATTATTTTGCTGCCCTTTTTTTACCTTTAATGATAGAAGTTACAAGATTATCTCTTTTCAGCGTTTTGCTACATCAAGAGTCCCTGTGGAGACGGTATAATAGGTATAATATTGTTAAAACCTCCGTCCGAACGTGTCTCGGAAGGCCCAACGGTATCGGCCGACTATCGTGTCATCCTAAGCCGATGGGCATCACTGTATGCAGAGATGGAGGGGCATGTGGTCAGCACACGTCTCTCACGGCTGTCGTCAGTTTTCGTGACCAGATGTATAATATTGTTCCTTACGTCTGTGTTAGTCTGTCTCCGTATAGTACATAATGCTCACGTCCTAACTGGCATGATGTGATTGATATTGCATCTTGGAGCGTAAATCTCTGTTGTGTATCGTTATGTTATAATCATATTATTAAATGCACTTTTTATTTACCTGATCTTATGACATTATTTTTCACACCTTTTTTTTACTGCTTCAGTTCCAGGCGTACTATATGTTTACAGTGGAATTTCTACTTAATAACTGCTCTTTTGTTTTCTGTCTATTGCGATAGTTTACTCCTTTTCTTTTATAGTGACCATAACATGTTCAAGATTCTTTGTTTTGTTTGTTGTTTTGATTAAAGACTGTTTGTTAGTTGGAATATCTTCTGTGTAATTTTCGGTCGGAGTGTAAATTTCCATTTCATCCTAAATGTTCTTTTACGTGCTTCAGGTATTTTGCGTGCAATTTTTAAGGTATTTTCAAAGCTGCAAAAAAAAAAATTGTACAAGACCACGCAAATAAAAAGTACGTATAAATTACGTAATCACAACATAATAAAACGCCAACTGGTATTTACGCTTCAAGCTAAGGTGCCATACGTAGACATGGACTAGGAAAGATGTGAGGAACAATATTATCCCTATTATACTAACTTAACTTGATAGCAGAAAAACGCCGAAACGAGCAAGTCGTGTAAATAGTGTCACTACGTTTAAATAAACAAACAGTGCACCAAAACAATTTTACCTAAAATTAAATGTTTGTCGTTCTTCGACCCCATGCACGTTGTGGTCCACTAGGAAAGAAAGTATTGATTTAGGTTGCGCCAGGCTGTATTATGTGAATGATTTTATCGTAAACACAAACTGAGATGCTTAAAGGGCAGACAGTGATTTACGTGAACATGAGATGTTCAACAATATAGTGATGTTTTTTCTCAGTATTTCGTTATTCTCATTGCTAGTTTGAAGATACCTAAATGATACCTAAATGATAATTCCGAAGTGTAATGACGGATTTCATGATTAATATACGGCGCCACTTTCATTTAATTTTTTTTTGTCAGAATTTATTATAATTTGCCTTATTATATGTTAATTTACTTCTGTTTTTGAGAGTGAAAGGATATTGATTACTATTAGTAAATGTATCGAAGAATAGCAAAGAGACTGATTACAAGTGGAAGCTTGTGAGTTGTGTAAAATATCTTTGACGCTGGAGTCGTCTTTGACTATAGTCAGTCGGCAGTAAACTCTTGGTGTGTGTTGATGGAAGAACAATGTGAAGGTCGCCGTCATAAATAATTTTGAATTATGTTACTATTTTTTTGTATTAACTATAAAAAAGAAATTACATTTGAAGAAACGGTATTTGAAACACCAAAATGAGGCAAACACGTTGAACCACGTGTTTTCTGCAGCCGACAAAGATGCATTGTGGAATCATACATAGACAACTGAAGCCAAGACTAATATCGCCTTGCAAACGTCTAACGGAAAAGGTACTGTCACGAAATATGGCAAATTTAAGTAAATAAAAAATAGTGACCATATTTCAACTGTGTCTCAGCCGGGATGCCATATTTCAACTGGGGACTGTAGCCGGGATATTGTGTTCACGAGATCTTCAACAGTGCTACAAGGAAGAAAATTTTTGTGTGTTAATACCAGTTTCTTCAGAATGTGTGTTACAGTATTTGTGTTCATCGGGAAGTAAAAGTTTTGAGAAGAAATGTTTCGGCAAAAAAAATATAATTTTCGACAGAAGAAAATACTTCAAGAATTTTGGTCAACAATCACATGGATGGAAAACGTGGTTTTGCAACAGTAGAAGAGTGTTCCAGATAAGTCACGAAACCCTCGTATTTTGTTAAAACAATATTTTTATCTTGTTTTGTATTGTTGTGTATAAATTTTTGTTCTTCACAATGACTTATGAGATTTTCGAGAGTATTGTGCCTAAAGTAGAAAGTAGTAATTTAATGGACTTCGAAAATCAGGACAGGTCAAATGAAACAGAAGGAACCGATCAATTTGATTTAAAAAGTTTTCTTGTAAATTTCACGAAAGAAATTAAACAATAAGTTGACGACAATAAGACTTACTGGGATGAAAAAACTGATAACATTTTGTTGCAAGTCCAAGCAGTCAATACCCAAGTGGGTGATCTTTCGAACAGAGTCGGCAGTGAACTCTTCGTGTATGTTGACGGAAGAAGAATGTGAAGGTCGCCGTCATAAATAATTTTGAATTATGTTACTATTCTTTTTGTATTAACTATAAAAAAGAAATTACATTTGAAGAAATGGTATTTGAAACACCAAAATGAGGCAGACACGTTGAACCACGTCTTTTCTGCAGCCGACAAAGATGCATTGTGGAATCATACTTAGACAACTGAAGCCAAGACTAATATCGCCTTGCAAACGTCTAACGGAAAAGGTACTGTCACGAAATATGGCAAATTTAAGTAAATAAAAAATAGTGACCATATTTTCAACTTGTGTCTTAGCCGGGATGCCACATTTCAACTGGGATCGGAGTACTATAGGTATCCTACAGAATTTATAGTATTTCTTCTGACCCAGAATTTCAGCATTTTACATATGGAAGAACTTTATTCATCATGTAATCTGGCATCTATTTAGGGTAAAAGAGAGTGTGTGTGTGTGTGTTTTAGCGGATATCAGTTGCGCACATTCGATGGAGTTTTCACATGGACAGAAATGAATTATTCTTCGAGCTGCCAGAAAAGGGAATGGCGAAGAGAGAGGCAGTTAATTATTCCATCCTCAAACAGCGGAAACTACGCACGAATGATGTACATTTTCAATGTTCACAATAACAATTTATTCTAGTGATTTATGGAAATCATCCAAATCTTTTTTAAAGAGTAAAAATGTTTTAAATCTTCCTGAGATGCCAGCAAGCTACATTCTGCAAAAATTTTGAGAAAATATATAAAATAAATAACAGTGTTTTGAATGCTACTTACAGTTTCAAATGAATGTGATTCTTGGTTTCAGTTGCTACAGTGACAAAACACGGAAGTGGTATTTACAAATATATGAGGCCGCTGTTGAGAACAAATTTGCCTGAGTAATCGCTTCTACTAATATGTCGACAGTACCGTTCTTACGAAAAATACGTATAGTTTTCGTTAGTTGATATTAAATGCCTCTGTAACTAAACTTCTTATTTTGAAAGGTCATTGAAATCATTTGCTGTTTTACTCTCGCAAGTGTAACGTTGTTTCACATTATCTTTTGGCATTCTTTTCGTTTAATGGAGGTCACACTCAATAATGTCTGCGTCGAAGATAACGCAGCCTGAAATTCTTCTGTTCATTCCTCACTTGTGGTGGCATGCACGAGTTCTCGGAAAAGAAAACAGCAGCTGGCCGAATCTGCGAGCAGAGGAAAGTCAAAGACGAAGAATGCACCACAGTTACACAAATTGAACAAAGAAGCCGCAGGCTCAAAACAGGGCAATGAGGAGGAACTTCTTGTTCCTGCACCAAAGAAACTCTGTATTCATTTTTCAACTTGATGAAAATTTGGCACACCACACATTGCACTTTAACTTAGGTTCATCTATTCTTACTGTGTTGGGTAGTGGAACAGCAGCCGATATGTATGTAATAAATAGCACAAAAGCTGTAACTCAATCTCCAATTCATTTTACAGGCTACCTGATTCGGCGATATAATATTATAAAATAATAAATGTGTCAAAAGGGTAAAAGTCACAAAGATATTTAAGATAAAAAATTGTGATGGCGAGCCACTGAGGGCCGCTCGTTACTGACGCGGATACTGTTGAGTACGTTTGCAGTTTGCAAACTGTAGCCGCGTAAGTAACGAGCAGCCCTTAGTGGCTCGCCATCACAATTTTTCATCTTAAATACCTTTGTGTCTTTTGCCCTTTTTGCATACTTATTATTTTATAAAATGACGTATAAGTACTGCTAGTCTTTCACGATGATTCTGTACTTATACTGTATCATACGTTTTTAGTCGTAATTGTGTGACAGTATTATAGACCATTCTTTGATTTAAATTTTGAGGAAGACACTCCTAGCAGTGTTGAAACCCGGTTATTTCGTTAAAAATAGTGACCGAGGGCTGTTTTCGTCTAATTGTAAGTAGTGAAATCTTTATCGAAGTCTTCTACAGCCATGTTAAGAATAACATTAAATAACAGTGTGTGTGCGTGTGTGTGTGTGTGTGTGTGTGTGTGTGTGTGTACTCTTAGCAAATCTTCTTTGGCGTTGCGAACGCGAATGATAAAAAACAGACAGTGATGGTGCCTTTGTGAGGAGGTACTGTTCATAATTTCTGAACGTCACAACTGAATTTAATTAAAAGGTTAGTAATTTTGGCGAACACGTGTTTTGCGACATAAGATGGCCCTTTGTACTAAGTTTGGACGTTCGTCGCGCATAAATCTACCAGAGGGGGCCAAAGAAGCGGTCCTGGCCGTTGGAGGGAGTCATTGTCTGTCAATCTAACGGAACTAAGCAACCTGTGCATAATTGAACAGTGACGTTCACTGTGAAAAGTAGAGCCCTTGAAAGATCAGTCATATTCTTCGAAACCTGACATTTTTAATAACCTCCACAGCAAGAGGTCTGCTTCAATGAATTCAGAGTGGTCCTGCCGTAAAGATGTTTATGTATCTAGTCAGTCTTCAGACCACTTGGTCCCAGCATGTAGGTGCCATAGTGAGACAGTTTTGCTAAGTGCTCAGGCGCCAGATGCGTCTACCAAAGATTGCCCGTATGGGGGAGAAACTGTTAATGGTCTCGTTGCTTGCTAGTAGCTAAAGACGACAACAACTCGTAATTACGATGGCACCTGGACCATTGACCCTCCATGCCGACGCTAGCCAGCCGGAGTGGCCGAGCGGTTCTAGGCGCTACAGTTTGGAACCGCGCGACCGCTACGGTCGCAGGTTCGAATCCTGCCTCGGGCATGGATATGTGTGCTGTCCTTAGGTTAGTTAGGATTAAGTAGTTCTAAGTTCTAGGGGACTGATGACATCAGAAGTGAAGTCCCATAGTGCTCAGAGCCATTTGAACCATTTTTTTGCTGACGCTAAGGAAATTTACCACATTTTACTTCCGTGTGCCTTCATTAGTCATTATCTCCCAAGCTAATTTTCTTGATCCAGGAACTATTTCAGTGTTATTTTTAATTTTTAATCACGTGAGCTCCATTGTGAATGTATTTGTGTGTCTTAACAAAATAGGTCTACACATTTAATTGAATCTGTACTCAACTTTTATTAAGTCGCACATGATCTGATCCTCTGCTATTGTGCAGAAAATTTCGAATCAGGCAGTAGAACGAGAAGAGTTGGATATTTATCGCACGTTCAGGTCAGCAGGTTAGCAGGTGCACATTTCCAAACCATACACCCAGAAACTCGGTTTCAGCTTTTTGCAGTGTTTTCACCGTAGTGTCACTTTGTTAGTGCCATGTAACCCACTGTATAGACAAAAGACGAACATCAGAACCAAGTGCACATCAGTCATTGTTGTTGTTAAACAGCATACTGCTGTCTGCACAGACACTGCCGCAATGCTGCTGGCCAAATGACACATGTTCCTATCTTTGGACACAAATGTTCGCCTGAAATGTTACGAGCCTTCAGAAAGCCTGTGAGACAGTTTGCACTGCGGCGACAGCGCTTACTGCGGGCACAGGCCGGATGTCTTCTCAATAGATTGTAAATACTTTATACGCAACTGTGGAAACGACGGTAAGAAAACGCACTCCACAATTCAGTTTCTACGACCAAGATTACCCGAAAATTGCCACTGTTGATAACTGGCTAGCTGAAACGGTAGGTCTCAAAGGGATAGGGCTCCAATACGAATTTTTGGCTGACGAAAATTTTGTAAGACACAGAAACACACTGTTTAAAGAGGATATTTCTAGTGGAGCTACAAGTAATATGAATGTAACTCACCTGAAGTAGTACTAGAGATATTTTTCTTAAAATGGCTCTGAGAACTATGGGACTTACATTTTTCTTAAACCTGATGTTCATCTATTATGAGCGCCTCTGTGATGTACAGGGTTGCGTCAGTAGCTGCTGACTAGGGGCCGCATGTTCGTTTCCCGTCAAACAATATAATATTTATTTCTTTGTTTCCTATGAGGAAATCAGGACAGAGATCACTTACTGAGGTGTGAAACGATAAGAGAAGCTGCATCATTACATAAGCAGCGATAATGGCTCAAAAACTGCAGAAATGGCACTAAATCGAGGGTATCGTAGTTAAAATAAAAAGGGTAAAAATTCTTGTCTGCATTTCACCAAAACGTAATTTAAACAGCGTGGGAAATGTTAATGTTCACGTTAATTTGTCCTCCTATCTTCCCCTCGAAGTGATGCTGCAAATACTGCTTCGTTTAAAATAATGAACACTTACGGACCACGACGTCTCGTATGTTGTCCTCAGTAGCGAGTTCGTATCCATGCCCTTAAATGAAATCATGTGGCTGTTTCTTCTCTCATGTCTGGGACCGATGTGAAGCGTTCGGGAGCCGAGAATAGACTCTTCGGTGTTTATAGGCGGAATCTCAGTTCCTTTGCAATTCATTCGCCACCGATCTTTGCTACTGGAAATAAACCATATGAATGTAAAGAAGGTGCGCGTGTCTTTAGTTATGTAAGTTTACGCAAACATTGGCGTGGCTATCACGATTACCGGCTTGGCGGCATACGGATAGGAAAGTTCAGCTACCACATTAGATTCGATATTTGGTATCGATATCAACAAAACAAACGTACCGTTGCCACGTAGTAGCGGAGAAAATCTATACGGACAATACGAATAGTACTAACTTCATTATTAAGTGTCTGTATCTCACAAAAGTATTTGTTTGGAAATCAGGGAAATTATTCTATGTTTCTAAGAGCCAATTTGAACATAAAATGAAATACGAAGCACAAATACTTCAACCACAAATAAAATACGGATGTTACGTAAGTTTTGTGCTACGCATATGCGCTATTATTACAATCCGTGATTACGAGCTCTTCTTTAAGGCAAAAGCACTTACTGACAATATGTTTTTTGTTTTAAACAAAGGCATCAAAACCGTTAAATCCTCTCTCTTTCCTAGCATTTATGCCGTCGTTCTGGGTTTGTTGTTTTCGTGATTTGGCAAACTTGTCTTATTTCTAGAAGGTCGTCGTTTGCACACAGTTGTATTGTCACTTAATAAAACAACCAATTTCTGCCATAAACGGACCAACCTAGGGTATAATGTGACATCATTAATCATTTGCAAGAAAAATAATAACTATTAACAAATATCATGTCACAAGCCAACACTTTAAATCCAAATAAGGTGCAGGACTACATAAAGCACACAGTAGGTAACAAGGAAAAGTGCATGGGTATACTGACGTGCCACCAAGTGCAAATAGTACTCCATAAGTACCGTCATTTGCAAACAAATGTACATAACCATCTGCAGCTAGTCTGATACACTTTTGTAATGCGTATTTTAAATATAGGGTGTTTCAAAAATGACCGGTATATTTGAAACGGCAATAAAAACTAAACGAGCAGCGATAGAAATACACCGTTTGTTGCAATATGCTTGGGACAACAGTACATTTTCAGGCAGACAAACTTTCGAAATTACAGTAGTTACAATTTTCAACAACAGATGGCGCTGCGGTCTGGGAAACTCTATAGTACGATATTTTCCACACATCCACCATGCGTAGCAATAATATGGCGTAGTCTCTGAATGAAATTACCCGAAACCTTTGACAACGTGTCTGGCGGAATGGCTTCACATGCAGATGAGATGTACTGCTTCAGCTGTTCAACTGTTTCTGGATTCTGGCGGTACACCTGGTCTTTCAAGTGTCCCCACAGAAAGAAGTCACAGGGGTTCACGTCTGGCGAATAGGGAGGCCAATCCACGCCACCTCCTGTATGTTTCGGATAGCCCAAAGCAATCACACGATCATCGAAATATTCATTCAGGAAATTAAAGACGTCGGCCGTGCGATGTGGCCGGGCACCATCTTGCATAAACCACGAGGTGTTCGCAGTGTCGTCTAAGGCAGTTTGTACCGCCACAAATTCACGAAGAATGTCCAGATACCGTGATGCAGTAATCGTTTCGGATCTGAAAAATGGGCCAATGATTCCTTTGGAAGAAATGGCGGCCCAGACCAGTACTTTTTGAGGATGCAGGGACGATGGGACTGCAACATGGGGCTTTTCGGTTCCCCATATGCGCCAGTTCTGTTTATTGACGAAGCCGTCCAGGTAAAAATAAGCTTCGTCAGTAAACCAAATGCTGCCCACATGCATATCGCCGTCATCAATCCTGTGCACTATATCGTTAGCGAATGTCTCTCGTGCAGCAATGGTAGCGGCGCTGAGGGGTTGCTGCGTTTGAATTTTGTATGGATAGAGGTGTAAACTCTGGCGCATGAGACGATACGTGGACGTTGGCGTCATTTGGACCGCAGCTGCAACACGGCGAACGGAAACCCGAGGCCGCTGTTGGATTACCTGCTGCACTAGCTGCGCGTTGCCCTCTGTGGTTGCCGTACGCGGTCGCCCTACCTTTCCAGCACGTTCATCCGTCACGTTACCAGTCCGTTGAAATTTTTCAAACAGAACCTTTATTGTATCGCTTTTCGGTCCTTTGATTACATTAAACCTCCGTTGAAAACTTCGCCTTGTTGCAACAACACTGTGTTCTAGGCGGTGGAATTCCAACACCAGAAAAATCCTCTGTTCTAAGGAATAAACCATGTTGTCTACAGCACACTTGCGCGTTGTGAACAGCACACGCTTACAGCAGAAAGACGACGTACAGAATGGCGCACCCACAGACTGCGTTGTCTTCTATATCTTTCACATCACTTGCAGCGCCATCTGTTGTTGAAAATTGTAACTACTGTAATTTCGAAAGTTTGTCCGCCTGAAAATGTACTGTTGTCCCAAGCATATTGCCACAAACGGTGTATTTCTATCGCTGCTCGTTTAGTTGTTATTGCCGTTTCAAACATACCGGTCATTTTTTAAACACCCTGTAAATTATCTCCTTGTTATGTCGCTACGTTTACCCATATATAATTAGTCTTTGTTTAAATGGTGGGTCACTGCTTACAAGGAAGATGCAGACCTAAGTATGGACTGTAATACATATTTTGTATTGGTGCGAGGTACCTTTATATACCAAGAGAACATCACATTCCTAATCAAAATAGGTTCTAGTCGCGAAGAGCGATAATATTAACAACATCGATATGGTGGTACGGCCGTAGCTACCCTGTATGGCCAGCTGATAAATATATACGTATTATAATAGCGTTAGGCACGTTTGCACAGACACAACATTTATCATTTAAATGGAAACTTCGCTGTTTAAAATTATAATACTGCAATCTTAAAGTATGGCTGAGAAAATTTATATGTAACTTTTATAAGAATACTGGTGATTAAAAAAAGTTTCTTTCTTTGTTGCTTTCGTAGCCGTTTCAAGTCAACGAAGCACTGGACCTTTGGTACGATCAACTATAATAAAAGTCAGTTAATCACATATCATTGGTAACCGTAGTCAGGAAATTGTAACATCAAAGACATAGATATTCCTAATATCGAAGACAGGGAATTGGAAAGTCAATTCTAGAAGGTTTCCATCCTGTTATGTTCAAATCACATCCTGTTATATTCAAATCATTTTTACTCACCACAGCGTTTTCCAAAAGATTTGTAAGACTTTATTATTAATTTCACAGATGTATGTTCCGTAATATTCGATGTTACGTATATACAGGGTGGGAAATAATTTTGTCACTAAATTTTAAACCTGGATAGCTGATGGCAGTAGAAACCAAATTACTAACGTTGTGTAGGTCGACAACGCACAATTTTTAAACTACGGAAACTTGGCACCACGCACTACGATTGGCCGTGGGATAGCCCTGTTGCCGGATGCTCTGGACAACGTATGACAGCGGATGCTCTGCCTGCCGGAGATCGCGATGTATACAAGGCGGCCCTCAAGCTCGGTGGCGGAGCGCCAGCCTTCCACTCTGGGGGCCTGGGGGCGAATCCGACGGGATCCCGACACATCCGCTGTAGTTCCATGATAAGACGTGTTGGGAACAAACCCGTCAACAGCTGTTACTTCGCGTACAGAAAGTCTTTTACAGACTGTGTCAGCCCTGAAAAGGCCTTTTTTTGTAGCTAGGACATAGTTTATTTCAAAACAGTTCATATGGTTCTGAGCACTATGGGACTTAACATCTAAGGTCATCAGTCACCTAGAACTTAGAACTAATTGAACTAACTAACCTAAGGGCATCACACACATCCATGCCCGAGGCAGGATTCGAACCTGCGACCGTAGCGGTCGCTCGACTCCAGACTGCAGCGCCTAGAACCGCACGGCGAGCCATTGACTCCCAGACATCTTGCATGTTAGCAAGTACGCTGGTCCTTATACTATATTCCTTTATCGTATCTTTTGTATCTATATACGTATTTACAGTGCCCGCTGCGCATGCAGTTCGCGACAAAATGCTGCACTTCTTACGCTCATTTATACTACAATGTTGTGATGAGACCGCCCGGAATTAACCGAGTGGTCTCAGGCGCTGCAGTCATGGACTGAGCGGCTGATCCCGGCGGAAGTTCGAGTCCTCCCTCGGGCATGGGTGTGTGTGTTTGTCCTTAGGTTAAGTAATGTGTAAGCTTAGGGACTGATGACCTTAGCAGTAAAGTCCCATAAGATTTCACACACATTTGAAATTTTTTTTGCTCTGATGACTGACAAGGGAGGTCTGTACTGTCCTGAGTTTAGCCTCGCCAGTTCGTGTAGCATTTTTTCTGCCTCGCCTGTAGTTACTCTAACATTTTCGTGGAAGTTTAACTTTACGTCTGTGTTTTCTCCTAGATAGAGTGTTACAGTCATCCTCTTTATGTTTGAGTTCCGACTGTTATTGAAGGATGCCGTTTTAGTTGACCCTTCAATAGAGTATATGTTGTTTTGTGGCCTGCTATCAGCAGTCCGTTTCTTGTGCATCATTGTGTGCTTTTTCTGCAGTGTGCCACGTGCATTCTCTTCTAGATGGGCTCTACAGCCGCTCGTCTTAGCACACCACTTACACAATTCGGTCAGATGCACCGGTCCCGAACGGAATCCAACCGGCAGATTAACGACGAATGCCGATGAGCTGGCCAGACTCGATGTGGTTTTTAGGTGGTTTCCCACATCCCACTAGGTGAATGCAAGGCTGGTACTCAACTCCCACCTCAGTTACACGATTCACACAAATTTGAAAAATGTTCGTGCTCTTTCACATTGATAACATTACACGCAGACAGTTGGGGTACACATAGTCCCTCCTGGGGCGGGGTGTAGGGTGGGGGGTGGTGGGGGGAGGGGGTGAAATGTGGACTCAAATGACTCGGTTCCTAACTGCAGAAACACGCACACTTTATATTAGTCGATTATAGCGCCATCTGTTGCGAATGGAAAACTACAATTGCAGCAAATCGCATCTTTTTGTGCCGTAGAATCCTGATATGCAATAATAGTAGAAGCTCCCGTTTGTAAATACAAAATTGACCCCGCCCACGTAGGAGTGTTGGTTGGGACGTGGCCAGTTACTACTAAGAGTGATGCCCCCGTCATTAATACACTAATGGCCATTAAAACTGCTACACCACGAAGATGACGTGCTACAGACGCGAAATTTAACCGACAGAAAGAAGATGCTGTCATATGCAAATGATTAGCTTTCCAGAGCATTCACACAAGATTGGCGCCCGTGGCGACACCTACAACGAGCTGACATGAGGAAAGTTTCCAACCGATTTCTCATACATAAACAGCAGTTGACCGGCGTTGCCTGGTGAAACGTTGTTGTGATGCCTCGTGTAAGGAGGAGAAATGCGTATCATCACGTTTCCCACTTTCATAAAGGTCGGATTGTAGCCTGTCGGATTGTAGCCTATCGCGATTGCGGTTTATCGTATCGCGACATTGCTGTTCGCGTTGGTCGAGATCCAATGACTGTTAGCAGAATATGGAATCGGTGGGTTCAGGAGGGTAATACGGAACGCCATGCTGGATCCCAACGGCCTCGTATCACTAGCAGTGGAGATGACAGGCATGTTATCCGCATGGCTGTAACGGATCGTGCAGCCACGTCTCGATCCCTGAGTCAACAGATGGGGACGTTTGCAAGACAACAACCATCTGCACGAACATTTCGACGACGTTTGCAGCAGCATAGACTATCAGCTCGGAGACCACGGCTGCGGTTACCTTTGACGCTGTATCACAGAGAGGAGCGCCTGCGATGGTATACTCAACGACGAACCTGGGGGCACGAATGGCAAAAAGTCATTTTTTCGGATGAATCCAGGTTCTGTTTACAGCATCATGGCGGTCACATTCGTGTTTGACGACATCGTGGTGAACGCACATTGGAAGCGTGTATTCGTCATCGCCATACTCTCGTATCACCAGGCGTGCTTGTATGGGGTGCCACTGATTACACGTCTCGGTCACGTCTTGTTCGCATTGATGGCACTTTGAACAGGACGTTACATTTCAGATGTGTTACGACCCGTGGCTGCACCCTTCATTCGATACCTGAGAAACCCAACATTTCAGCAGGCTAATGCACGACCGCATGTTGCAGGTCATGTACGGGCCTTTCTGGATACAGAAAATGTTCGACTGCCACCCTGGGCAGCACATGCTCCAGATCTCTCACCAATTGAAAACTTGTGGTCAGTGGTGGTCGAGCAACTGGCTGGTCACAATACGCCAGTCACTACTCTTGATGAACTGTGGTATCGTGTTGAAGCTGCATGGGCAGCTGTACCTGTGCACGCCATCTGTTTGACTCAATGCCCAGGCGTATCAGGGCCGTTATTACGGCCAGAGGTAGTTGTTCTGGGTACGGATTTCTCAGGATCTATGCACCCAAACTGCGTGAAAATGTAATCACATGTCAGTTCTAGTGTAATATATTTGTCCAATGAATACCCTTTTATCATCTGCATTTCTTCTTGGTGTAGCAATTTTAATGGCCAGTAGCGTGCGAACCACTGTGTACCCTTGGTGACGGCACGACACAAAGCTTCACGCCTCACCTGGGCCCGTCAACAATGACATTGGACTGTTGATGACTGGAAACATGTAGCCTGGTCGGACGAGTCTCGTTTTAAATTGTATCGAGTGGATGGACATGTATGGGTATGGAGACAACCTCATGAATCCATGGATTCCGCATGTCATCAGGGGACTGTTCAAGCTGTTGGAGGCTCTGTAATGGTGTGGAGTGATATGGAACCCTTGATATGTCTAGAAACGACTCTGCAGGTGGCACGTACGTAAACATCCTGTCTGATAACCTTCATCCATTCATGTCCATTGTGCTTTGCGACGGACTTGGCAAATTCCAGCAGGACAATGCGACACCCCGAACAAATGGTTCAAATGGCCCTGAGCACTATGCGACTTTACAGCTATGGTCATCAGTCCCCTAGAACTTAGAACTACTTAAACCTTACTAGCCCAAGGACCCCGTACATTCAGAATTGCTACAGAGTGGCTCCAGGAACACTCTTCTGAGTCTAAACACTTCCGCTGGGCACCAAACTCCCCAGACATGAACTTTATTGTGCATATCTGCAATGCCTTGCAATGTACTGTTTAGAAGAGATCTCCATCCCCTCATACTCTATCGGATTTATGGACAGCCCTGCAGGATTCACGGTGTCAGTTCCATCCAGCACTACTTCAGACATTAGTCGAGTCCATGTCACATTGTGTTGCGGCCTTACACGATATTAGGCAGGTGTCCCAGTTTCTTTGGCTCTTCAATGTAATTTCGTATGGCTCAATGGCTTGGGGCAAGTCTTCAAACAGGACGCCATATCGGCGCCTTGTCTGTCGCTAACCTACTCCATTTATCCAACAGGGGAAAGAGGATCTGTACTTTAACGTGGAATCCGAACGGGCTTCTTTTCTGGCGAATCTCCATATGACTCAGAAGTGAACGCTGGGTTAAAATGCAGACTTAAAAATACGTCGTCCAACCGCAATTCAGTCACGTGACCTTCTTCTTCCGATGTACACACTTCACCGCAAGACCACCCGGCCCAAAACAAGATACTTAGGTCAAGCGTATCCGCTCTCCCGGTCTCTCAGGTTGCGGAACGTGTTTACTGTTTTTCCTGCCAGATAACGTCTACAGTGTAGCAGAGCAGCTCATGCCTCCCATTATTACCTCGAGATGTCATTCCAAATGCAAATTGAATGCGAAACATACCTTGATACATATAATACACACTTATCATTTTATATATATATATATATATATATATATATATATATATATATATATATATATATATATACCTCCTTCATAACTCAGTCTAGTAGTTAGTGGATACCATGTCAAAGCCCTTGTAGTAGATCTTGAGATTAGCGTGACATACAGGCAGAAACTGCAGTGCGGGACTTTAATTTATAATATGTATACTTATTAAAACGTCCTTACGTATGCAGCTTGCTTGTAGACGAAGTGTGGCGATGGTCCAAAAAATTTAATGGGTCAGTTTTATTCTTTTTTCATATCTCTCTCTCTCTCTCTCTCTCTCTCTGTCTCTCTCTCTCTCTCTCTCTCTCTCTCTCTGAACCTCCCTTCTCGCGTCTCTCTCGTATCACCAGGCGTGCTTGTATGGGGTGCCATTGATTACACGTCTCGGTCATCTCTTGTTCGCATTGATGGCACTTTGAACAGGACGTTACATTTCAGATGTGTTACGACCCGTGGCTGTACCCTTCATTCGATACCTGTGAAACCCAACATTTCAGCAGGATAATGCACGACCGCATGTTGCAGGGACAAACTCACGAACTACTGCATGACTGTGATCCTGTGACTATGACTGTGACACTAATATATAGACTGATGCATGAGTGACGTTCGAGTGTGTAATTTATAAATATTTCGGGGAGACTGGCTGAACTGTGATGAGTTAAAGCCCACCGTCACTGCGAAAACGATAACATTCCCATCTTTCGCTACAAGTGCCGCAATTCAACTTCAGCAGCATCCGCGTAGGACCTAGTGGTCCAGCACGCGCCAGAGAAACGAAAGTATCGGGGTCGAATCCCGGTCGGAAGCTGGGTAGGGAGACTCAAGTCGGCGAAGTGAAGCCGAATTGAAAGACTTGTATCAGGGTATTGAGCCATACAAAATTACTATTACCACAAAAAATACAGGGTGACACAGAAAAACTGGAACATTTCCATAATCCAATAAAACTAGAAGTGATGAAGGAAAGAAATTGCATTAATAGTAATTCAAACCTTACAACACTGCCATTTACGAAACATTGATGGCCTTTATCGTTTTTTTAAAAATTACGTCCTTTAGATAGCGTCCTCATGTACGAATACATTCGTGAAATCTGGTGTTGAGATTCCTCATTGAGTGCTGCAACATCTCAGCTGGAATACTGTGAACTGCACCCCGAATTCTCTGTTTTAAGTCATCCAGGGTTCTTGCTCAAGTCGTGTAGACTTTGCTCTTGAGGTAGCCCCACAAGAAAAAATCACAAATGGATAAATCTGGCGATCTAGGGGGCCAGGGAATGTTACCAAATCGTGAGACCACACGGTTGCCAAACAATTCTCGCAACTGATAGCCGTGTAGTGTGTAATGTCGTTCCGTCTGTTGAAAACAGGCTTCTTGAACGTTTGGAAACCTGTTCAATGCAGGTGTAACGAAAGTTCGTATCATCTCCACGTAGCGATCGGCATTGACAGTTATTGTGTTTCCCTGTTCATTTGCGAAAAAATACGGTCCGATAATTCATGTGATGAAACGCCACACCATACTGTCACTTTACTAGCGTGTAAAGGGTGCTCATGAACGTCATTAGGATTTGTGTTTCCCCAGTAACGGTAGTTCTGTTTATTCACATAACCTGTGAAATGAGAATGTACCTCATCTGACATCCGCAACTGTTTAGAAAGTCATCGTCATTGTTTATTTTTGTTATCATTTGTTGACAGAATGCTAATCGTAACCGGGAATCGTTGTCCTTCTATTGTTGGACCATCTGTAGTTTGTACGGATGAAATTTTAAATCAAGATGAAAAATTCATCTGCTGTTTGTTTACGAATTGGCCGGCCGGGGTGGCCGAACGGTTCTAGGCGCTTCAGTCTGGAACCAAAAAAATGTTCAAATGTGTGTGAAATCGGACTTAAATGCTAAGGTCATCAGTCCCTAAGCTTACAAACTACTTAACCTAAATTATCCTAAGGACAAACACACACACACGTGCCCGAGGGAGGACTCGAACCTCCGCCGGGACCAAGTCTGGAACAGCGCGACGCTACGGTCGCAGGTTCGAATCCCGCCTCGGGCATGGATGTGTGCGATGTCCTTAGGTTGGTTAGGTTTAAGTAGCTCTAAGGTCTAGGAGACTGATGACCTCAGATGTCAAGTCCCTTAGTGCTCAGAGCCATTTGAACCATTTTTGAACGTCGTTGGTTCCGTAAGACAGACCTGAGTATAACATCAATGTTCGCTGGAGAACGCACACTTCTTGGTCGTCCTGTTGATTTCTTCTTGAGGGCAGACCCAGTCTTGTCAAAGTTATTAATCCGAGGTCTCATCGCATGTTTCGCCGGAACGGTATCATGACGTCCTAAATTGTAAAAGCGTCGAAACTCCCTCTGCGTCGCTATTAAACTATCATTGCTTTAATGAAACATTTTATGGCTAACGCACGCTGTTGCCCGTTCTTCTGATTCATGATTACTGAAATGATTACTTGCCAAATCCGATTACCCATGCCGACCCTGCGTCATTGCGGGAAAAAGATACAAGCAAAAGAAAAAGACTGTTAGCCGGTAGAGATCCGGCAGCCCGCTCATGCCATTAGGCGCTGCAGTACGTTGGAAATTGGCGTGTCCTGTTTAAATCGTTTAATTTATGTGAACGTGAGGATAGTCAGTTATCTAATGTTGTGCAGTGCCCGTAAACAAATTGCCAGTGCACTGCCCTTTTATACCTTGTGCACGCAATACTACCGCCATCTGTGTATGTGCATGTGTATACCACGACTTTTGTCACCTCCATGTAAAAAGGCGTGAACTTGTCTGTATGCTTATAGATGCTGACGGACAACGACTGAAATCGTCTGCCACTAGAGCATTCCGTCGAAAAACGACAGACCCGTTATTTCGCAGGAGACACGCGATCGCATTGTATGCAGTACTTGGCCAAATCGGAACGCCAGCTCTCGAGAGCGAGTGCTCGTGACGGGCGCGCGCGCGGTCGAGAGAGGCGACCCTGTTATTTGAGGCAATTCCGGTAGCGGCGTTTGGGAGCTGCCGCGCCGCCTCGGCCGCCGCCGCCTCCGGACGTGCAATGGGCCCCCGCGGCGGCGACACAGTGGCTGCCGGCGGGTCCTGCTGCGGACACGGCCTGTGATTTCCCTCGGGCTGGCCGCCGGTCGACGACCGCGACACACACGGCGGCGCCGGCCGGCCGTCTCTGGCGCTCCGCTGCAATCACTGCGCGACCCCGGCTGGCTTAATTTGGCTGCCCGCTGCTAATTACAGCGCCGCGCCGCCGCTGGAAACACGGGGGCGGAAATATTGCGGACTGCAGCCAGCCGCAATCGATACGAAACGTGCGAGCCCGCGGCGCCGCTACTCTAGTCTCCGGCGCCATCGGGTTGCCGGTGGCTAATTTCTATTTCTCTACCGACCACGACAAAGTGATGGTGGCTACACTTCGTGTCCAGGACCGTTCCCTACATTAGTAACTACACAACCCGTTACTAAAGCAACGTCATGGAGGTGACATGCAACGCAGGTCATGTTGTTGTTGTTGTTGTCTTCAGTCCTGTGACTGGTTTGATGCAGCTCTCCATGCTACTCCTGTGCAAGCTTCTTCATCTCCCAGTACCTACCGCAACCTACATCCTTCTGAATCTGCTTAGTGTATTCATCTCTCGGTCTCCCTCTACGATTTTTACCCTCCACGCTGCTCTCCAATACTAAATGGGTGATCCCTTGATGCCTCAGAAAATGTCCTACCAACCGATCCCTTATTCTAGTCAAGTTGTGCCACAAGCTCCTCTTCACCCAATTCTATTCAATACCTCCTCATTAGTTATGTGATCTGCCCATCTAATCTTCAGCATTCTTCTGTAGCACCACATTTCAAAAGCTTCTATTCTCTTCTTGTCCAAACTATTTATCGTCCATGTTTCACTTTCATATATGGCTACACTCCATACAAATACTTTCAGAAATGACTTCCTGACACTTAAATCTATACTCGATGTTAACAAATTTCTCTTCTTCAGAAACGCTTTCCTTGCTATTGTCAGTCTACATTTTATATCCTCTCTACTTCGCCCATCATCAGTTATTTTGCTCCCCAAATAGCAAAAGTCCTTTACTATTTTAAGTGTCTCATTTCCTAATCTAATTCCCTCAGCATCACCCGACTTAATTCGACTACATTCCATTATCCTCGTTTTGCTTTTGTTGATGTTCATCTTATATCTTCCTTTCAGGACACTATCCATTCCGTTCAACTGCTCTTCCAAGTCCTTAGCTGTCTCTGACAGAATTACAATGTCATTGTTGAACCTCAAAGTTTTTATTTCTTCTCCATGGATTTTAATACCTACTCCGAATTTTTCTTTTGTTTCCTTTACTGCTTGCTCAATATACAGATTGAATAACATCGGGGAGAGGCTACAACCCTGTCTCACTCCCTTCCCAAGCACTGCTTCACTTTCATGTCCCTCGACTCTTATAACTGCCATCTGGTTTCTGTACAAATTGTAAATAGCCTTTCGCTCCCTGTATTTTACCCCTGCCACCTTCAGAATTTGAAAGAGAGTATTCCAGTCAACGTTGTCAAAAGCTTTCTCTAAGTCTACAAATGCTAGGAACGTAGGTTTGCCCTTCCTTAAGCTAGCTTCTAAGATAAGTGGTAGGATCAGTATTGCCTCACGTGTTCCAACATTTCTACAGAATCCTATCTGATCTTCTCCGAGGTTGGCTTCTACCAGTTTTTCATTCGTCTGTTAAGAATTCGCGTTAGTATTTTGCAGCTGTGACTTATTAAACTGATAGTTCGGTAATTTTCACATCTGTCAACACCTGCTTTCTTTGGGATTGGAATTATTATATTCTTCTTGAAGTCTGAGGGTATTTCGCCTGTTTCATACATCTTGCTCACCAGGTGGTAGAGTTTTGTCAGGACTGGCTCTCCCAAGGCTGTCAGTAGTTCTAATGGAATGTTGTCTACTCCGGAGGCCTTGTTTCGACTCAGATCTTTCAGTGCTCTGTAAAACTCTTCACGCAGTATCGTATCTCCCATTTCATCTTCATCTACATTCTCTTCCATTTCCATAATATTGTCCTCAAGTACATCGCCTTGTATAGACCCTCTATATACTCCTTCCACCTTTCTGCTTTCCCTTCTTTGCTTAGAACTGGGTTTCCATCTGAACTCTTGATGTTCATGCAAGTCGTTCTCTTATCTTCAAAGGTCTATTTAATTTTCCTGTAGGCAGTATCTATCTTACCCCTAGTGAGATAAGCCTCTACATTCTTACATTTGTCCTCTAGCCATCCCTGCTTAGCCATTTTGCACTTCCTGTCGATCTCATTTTTGAGACGATTGTATTCCTTTTTGCCTGCTTCAGTTACTGCATTTTTATATTTTCTTCTTTCATCAATTAAAGTCAATATATCTTCTGTTATACAAGGATTTCTACTAGCCCTCGTCTTTTTACCTACTTGATCCTCTGCTTCTTTAATACTTCATCCCTCAAAGCTAACCATTCTTCTTCTACTGTATTTCTTTCCCCCATTCCTGTCAATTGTTCCCTTATGCTCTCTCTGAAACTCTGTACAACCTCTGGTTTAGCCAGTTTATTCAGGTCCCATCTCCTTAAATTCCCACCTTTTTGCAGTTTCTTCAGTTTTAATCTACAGGTCATAACCAATAGATTGTGGTCAGAGTCCACATCTGCCCCTGGAAATGTCTTACAATTTAAAACATGTTTCCTAAATCTCTGTCTTACCATTATATAATCTATCTGAAACCTGTCAGTATCTCCACGCTTCTTCCATGTATACAGCCTTCTTTTATGATTCTTGAACCAAATGTTAGCTATGATTAAGTTGTGCTGTGTGCAAAATTCTACCAGGCGGCTTCCTCTTTCATTTCTTAGCCCCAATCCATATTCACCTACTACGTTTCCTTCTCTCCCTTTTCCTACCACCGAATTCCAGTCACTCATGACTATTAAATTATCGTCACCCTTTACTATCTGAATAATTTCTTTTATTTCATCATACATTTCTTCAATTTCTTCGTCATCTGCAGAGCTAGTTGGCATATAAACTTGTACTACTGTCGTAGGCGTGGGCTTCGTATCTATCTTGGCCACAACAATGCGTTCACTATGCTGTTTGCAGTAGCTTATCCGCATTCCTACTTTCCTATTCATTATTAAACCTACTCCTGCATTACCCCTATTTGATTTTTTGTTTATAACCCTGTAGTCACCTGACCAGAAGTCTTGTTCCTCCTGCCACCGAACTTCACTAAGTCCCACTGTGTCTAACTTTAACCTATCCATTTCCCTTTTTAAATTTTCTAACCTACCTGCCCGATTAAGGGATCTGACATTCCACGCTCCGATCCGTAGAACGCTAGGTTTCTTTCTCCTGATAACGACGTTTTCTTGAGTAGTCCCCGCACCGGAGATCCGAATGGGGGACTATTTTACCTCCGGAATATTTTACCCAAGAGGACGCCATCATCATTTAACCATACAGTACAGCTGCATGCCCCGGGAAAAATTACGGCCGTAGTTTCCCCTTGCTTTCAGCCGTTCGCAGTACCAGCACAGCAAGGCCGTTTTGGTTAGTGTCACAAGGCCAGATCAGCCAATCATCCAGACTGTTGCCCTTGCAACTACTGAAAAGGCTGCTGCCCCTCTTCAGGAACCACACGTTTGTCTGGCCTCTCAACAGATACCCCTCCGTTGTGGTTGCACCTACGGTACGGCTATCTGTATCGCTGAGGCACGCAAGCCTTCCCACCAACGGCAAGGCCCATGGTTCATTGGGGGGACGCAGGTCATATTGGTATGAAATAACTACATCATTAGATATGCAAATTGTGGTATCGTCCAGAGATCGCCGTGCAACAGGCAACGTCGACAACGCACGTCGACACCAGAGACACTAGTGATGTCTGGCTGCAATCCGCATTTGCAAATGCGAGAAGTTGAAGACGACACGTCGTTCTCTCTCTGTCGCATCCCGGCACAGCATCACTATACCAGAATGAAGTAAGTGCGAACTGCATAGTGCAGTCGGGACGTTAACGACAATGGGTTGGTTATAAATTGCTGTTATCCTCTATATTGGAGATGAGAGGGAGAGAATCTCCTTGGTTTGAAGCAAACAAGTTTCCTGAAAATAGGTTACAGAATTGCAATAGGCAGAAAAGATTGGTTAGTTTCTATTAAGTTTATTCTCCCATTACTTATGTGAGCTGTTGGACCATAAACCCCTTAGCAAGATGCAGTCTATTTATCGGACTTCCTACTTCAAAGCTAATTGCTGGTACATATAAGAAACAAACACAAAAATATCACTTGTTCTTGGTTAGCACTGAAATCTCTGTAAGTAATTGAGACAAAGACTGACAGCCTCTGTTCAGTGCTATTCCAATGAAACTCTAAAAATCCTACTTGACCTGCAGTTCATGAGTGTCCACCAGAGTCTATCGCCGTCTTCTCGTAGTTGTTTATCAGCTGTATCAGCTGCTATGGACCTACTCGGCCCTGCTGGTGTCTCGCTGCAGGCTCTCCAAACTGCCGGCACTGGCTCTGAATCTGCATCTGAATCTCTGCTTCTAGCTATTCCGCTGCCTGGCCTTTTTTTCGCTTCTCATGTACTTGGGTGCACTCGAGTTAATTTGTTTCCACACAAGTCTTTTCCGCACGTGACTGACACACTCTCTTGCTGTATTGTCACCCTGGTGTTTGCGTCTTCCATTGCTCAAGTTTGAGTCATGCTGCTTCCTCTGGTAGGAAGTCAAACACTAAGTTATTTGATCAACAAGCCATACTTGGCAGCCTCCGCCGGTTATCTTGACCCTACGTCCTGGTGGACTATTTCTTAATGTCGGCTGGCTGTTTGCCTATGGAGCCTGGACTTTTATTATGCTCACAAAAGCAAGAATGAAAATTAAAATTTTTTACGGTCACAACATCTCTCAGCACTGAAGCGCCCTCGCATGTTGGTCAATATACAGACGAACATTGAAGAGCTCTGCGCCAGTTCGTGACAGCTGAGACAGTCAAGTCACCGAGAAGGACTAAAGACGTTTTCAAGACCCTGATGGAAATATACTCTCGTAAATGTTGAAAATATTACTTCAAGATAATAGTTTCACAATTAGTGCATCAAGTTATGCTTTAATAGTCAATTATAGCTGTAAATCGTGGAAGGTTGCGCAATGAACTCGCATTCAGGTGGACGACGGTTCATACCCGAGTCCAGCCATCCTGATTTAGATTTTCCGTGATTTCCCTAAATCGCTTCAGGCAAAAGCCGAAATGGTTCCTTTGAAAGTGCATAGCCGACTTCCATCCCCATTCTTCCCTAAGCCAATAGGACCAGTGATCTCGCTGTTTGGTTCCCTCCCCCGAACCAATGAACCCACCATGAGTCGTAAATCATAAAGAACTCCTGAGTTGAAGAATTATATGAAGTAAATCTCTGCATCATTCATGTAATTAAGTGAACTAATATTTCATCTACTGTAGTTCCGATAAGCCATCTCTCAGAGCAGTCGAAGAATCCAAAGTTACGGTCGGATGATCATAGTTTGCTCTTGTCATAACACAAATGAGTAGCATTTCAGGGCAACAGTAAAATGGAGGTAACAGTAAGGCGATTTACATTCTGTATACAGCGTGGTCAGAAAGATCTGAAAAGCCTGTAAGGGTGTTGCAGGAGAGGTTGTGCTGAATAACTGTTACGGAAAGAAAATCAGTACGAAGCGCCGTTTCCAAGTTATTTGACGCTGAATTAGTCAACCAGGTTGTTGCACGAGCAAATTCAAGAATATGCACGCGCTTAAATGCGGTGATGGACAGACATCTGTGGTTCCATAAGTAAGCGCTGGTCGAAATGATGATGAAAAGTTGAAATATGCCTTTGTCGGAAGTTAGAAATTTAATCTAGGTGAGTAAAAGCTACATTTGTTGGGTTTGATGACATCAAACGAAGGTCATGTTTGCCAATGCCGCTTCTGGCGGGCAGCTTCAATTTGAGCGCGAAGTCCTCACTGGGCAACTTCAATGCTAAATAATTAGCAAAAGGCGTAACGTATTGAATTTTTTTTTCTTAAGCTTTATCTTTCACCACAACCTGCCCTGGCACGTCCTTTTGAGCTTCGGACGACCCTACACACGTAAAGACATTGTTCTCGATGTACAGGTGGGCCATTCACGGAGAAGGGCTGGGTGAGAAAATTAGGGCGTCCATTAGAAGTAACATTTCTTAAATCTAATACTATTTTGCAGCGCCCGTTTTGTTAAGAAGAACGATGTAATTTTCATTCGGACATGCATGCTTTGTCGAAGGAACAGGCACTGCGCCGACTACACCTGTTATGAAACACAAGGAGTATAGGCAATTCACAGTTGCGGATACGAACAACCATCAGCTGTAAAAGGGAATGACGACAGTGAAAATTTGTGCCGTATCGGGACTATAACCCGGATTTCTCTTTCTACGACCAATCGCCTAAACCACTTTGGTTATCCGTGCACGACTCACGGGCAGGCCCCAATTCCATATGTCGTCGTTCTTGCGTCACAACCTGTACTCGTACACACATCGTACAGGTGAGGACATTTTTAATTGTGAGTCGCTGCCTGGTATCAGCGGATAGATACGATGTTCCAGTCCATGTGTTGTTAAGAAGAACAGCTGAAAGTCATGTAGGTATTCCAATGCTGGCGGGGTGTCTCGAGACACGCCTTCGTTGGTCATCGGAGCTTAATTCGACAGCGGTCGATATCAATGTGACTATCGTCCATCATACGGCCCGACAACCAGGAGTGATGGTCTGGGGTGTCATATCTATTCACATCAGGACCCCTTTGGTTGTTATCTGTGACACTCCTTACATCACAGCGGTACATCGACGACATTCTACGCTCCCACCGGCCGTTATGTCCGAGCGGTTCTAGACGCTTCAGTCCGGAACCGCGCTGTTGCTACGGTCGCAGGTTCGAATCCTGCCTCGGGCATGGTTGTGTGTGATGTCCTTCGGTTAGTTAGGTTTAAGTAGTTCTAGGTAACCTCAGATGTTAAGTCCTACAATGCTTAGAGCCATTTGAGCAATTTTTTAAACGGTCCATTTTGTTGCCCTTCATGTCAAGTCATCCAGGGCTTACAACTAACAAGATAATGTCTGCCTGCATACAGTGTGAGTTTCTACTGCTCGCTAAGCCCTACGCTGGCCAGCGAAATTTCCAGATCTGCCCCAATTGGAAACATTTGGAGCATTACAGGTAGGACCGTCCAACCGTCTCGAAATTTTGACGATCTAACGTACCAATTGGCTGGAATATCTCAGGACGACGTCCAACAATTCCATCAGTCAGTGCCAAGTCGAAGAATACTTGCGTAAGGCCAGAGGTGAACCACGCGGTACAGACTTGCTGAAATTCTGAAGCTCTTTCTATCATCCAACTTTTCCGGTACTGTAACCATTTTTTGCTAATTTACGTCATGTCTGCCGATTTAAATCCCATTCGGGTGATTACTTTGTGGTGGGTCTTTTTTTATGTTTTTTTTTTTTTTTTTTTTTTTTTTTTGTCATCAGTCTACGGACAGGTTTGATGCGGTCCGCCACGAATTCCTTTCCTGTGCTAACCTGTTCATCTCAGAGTAGCACTTGCAACCTTTGTCTTCAATTACTTGCTTGACGTATTCCAATCTCTGTCTTCCTCTACAGTTTTTGCCCTCTACAGCTCCCTCTAGTACCATGGAAGTCATTCCCTCATGTCATAGCAGATGTCCTATCATCCTGTCCCTTCTCCTTATCAGTGTTTTCCACATATTACTTTCCGATTCTGCGTAGAACCTCCTCATTCCTTACCTTATCAGTTCACCTAATTTTCAACATTCGTCTATAGCACCACATCTCAAATGCTTCGATTCTCTTCTGTTCCGGTTTTCCCACAGTCCATGTTTCACTATCATACAATGCTGTACTCCAGACGTACATCCCCAGACATTTCTTCCTCAAATTAAGGCCGGCATTTGATATTAGTAGACTTCTCTTGGCCAGAAATGCCTTTTTTGCCATAGCGAGTCTGCTTTTGATGTCCTCCTTGCTCCGTCCGTCATTGGTTATTTTACTGCCTAGGTAGCAGAATTCCTTAACTTCATTGACTTCGTGACCATCAATCCTGATGTTAAGTTTCTCGCTGTTCTCATTTCTACTACTTCTCATTACCCTCGTCTATCTCCGATTTACACTCAAACCATACTGTGTACTCATTAGACTGTTCATTCTGTTCAGCAGATCATTTAATTCTTCTTCACTTTCACTCAAGATAGCAATGTCATCAGCGAATCGTATCATTGATATCCTTTCACCTTGTATTTTAATTCCACTCCTGAACCTTCCTTTTATGTCCATCATTGCTTCCTCGATGTACAGATTGAAGAGTAGGGGCGAAAGGCTACAGCCTTGTCTTACACCCTTCTTAATACGAGCACTTCGTTCTTGATCGTTCACTCTTATTATTCCCTCTTGGTTGTTGTACACATTGTATTTGACCCGTCTCCCCCTATAGCTTACCCTTAGTTTTTCAGAATCTCGAACAGCTTGCACCATTTTAAATTGTCGAACGCTTTTTCCAGGTCGATAAATCCTATGTTTTTTTTAGCCTTCCTTCCATCATTAGCCGTAACGTCAGAATTGCCTCTCTCGTCCGTTTACATTTCCTAAAGCCAAACTGATCGTCACCTAGCGCATTCTCAATTTTCTTTTCCATTCTTCTGTATATTATTCTTGTAAGCAGCTTCGATGCCTGAGCTGTTAAGCTGATTGTGCGATAATTCTCGCACTTGTCAGCCCTTGCCGTCTTCGGAATTGTGTGGATGATGCTTTTCCGAAAGTCAGATGGTATTTCGCCAGACTCATATATTCTACACACCAACGTGAAT
Organism: Schistocerca piceifrons; assembly: GCF_021461385.2. Taxonomy (NCBI): domain Eukaryota; kingdom Metazoa; phylum Arthropoda; class Insecta; order Orthoptera; family Acrididae; genus Schistocerca; species Schistocerca piceifrons. The sequence continues at coordinate 111,677,342 of NC_060144.1, read as the reverse complement.
AGTCGTTTTGTTGCCACTTCCCCCAATGATTTTAGGAATTTTGATGGAATGTTACCTATCCCTTCTGCCTTATTTGACCGTAAGTCCTCCAAAGCTCTTTTAAATTCCGATTCTAATACTGGATCCCCTATCTCTTCTAAATCGTGTCCTGTTTCTTCTTCTATCACAGCAGACAAATCTTCATCCTCATAGAGGCTTTCAATGTATTCTTTCCATCTACCTGCTCTCTCCTCTGCATTTAACAGTGGAATTCCCGTTGCACTCTTAATGTTACCACCGTTGCTTTTAATGTCACCTTCCGACAATCATATCTTTTTTGTCTTACAGCGTGCAAATTAGCGAAATGAACATGACAAGGTTACCTGTGATTCTACTGAATGGCCAGTCCCTTAATCCTGTGCACAGCCTCCAGTGTTAGCCCTGCCACTCTGGCTTCAGACGGATCTACGGGGACCGACAGAACATCGTGTCATCCTCAGCCATTCGCATCATTTGCATGGGGTGTGGGGAAGCGCTCTTGTCGGCTCTGTAGCGTTGCTACCTCTGGATCACGGAGTGCCGGATTCTATTCCCGGCCGGGTTGGGGATTTTTCTCTGTCCAGGGACTGGGTGTTTGTGCTGTCCTTATAATTCCATCACCGTTCATGGAAGTGGCTAGATTCGACTGTGTACAGATTGGGGACATGTACGCAGTTCAGCGCCTTACAACCAAACAGCATCATCATCATCATCATCATCATCATCATCGTCGTCGGCTCTGGAGACCTTGGAGCCAATACTTCTAGTTCCAGTAGCTCACCACTTCGCATCAAGAGGCTTAGTGGACCCCGTTCCCGTCTTTCACCAAGCAAAAATCTCTTGCAGTACCGGGTATTGAAACTGGATTCTCAGCTCTGCGATGAGACACGGTCACCACTCGGCTATGGTGGTGGTGTTGCTAGCAGGAAATCATCTTCACTACCATGGTCTGCTCGAATCAGACAGTCACTGACAGAGTGATGCATATTCAGACGCCGAGCCCCGCTGGCACAATCGGGACTGGGCAGCATGCTGCATTTGTTGCGTGCGTCTTTGCACTTCAGATGGCCCGTTCCGTTTCTGCTCAATGCAGTTCAGGTCTTCCAAGGTAAGCGTGATCCACTTGGGGGTCTGGCACGTCAGAAGATGTTTTACAGGTGCATATCTGTTACTCCTTTCCACTGACCTTCTCATGCTGCAAGAAGCTGCCAAATTGGACAGAACATAATAACCGGCGACGGGTGTTTTGGCGACATTCCTGAATTGCTCTTTTTTGGAAGAAAACCGCTATGGAAAGAGCTATGAACGAAGGGTATTGTGGTGTCACCACCAGACAACACACTTGCTAGGTTGTGGCCTTTAAATCGGCCGCGGTCCGTTAGTATACGTCGGACCCGCGTGTCGCCACTATCAGTGATTGCAGACCGAGCGCCGCCACACGGCAGGTCTATTCTCGAGAGACTCCCTAGCACTCGCCCCAGTTGTACAGCCGACTTTGCTAGCGATAGTTCACTGGCTACATACGCTCTCATTTGCAGAGACGATAGTTTAGCATAGCCTTCAGCTACGTCATTTGCTACGACCTAGCAAGGCGCCATATTCAGTTACTATGTCTTCTGAACAGATAATATTGTGACTCATGTACTGTCAAGAGCGACGTTCATCATTAATGGATCAAAGTTAAGTATCAAACTAATTACGTTCGCATTCTGAATTCTAATTCCTTGTCATGTTCCAGACCTCACGTCAGTATAGTCCTTCCCTCCTCACGCCAGCCTGCGTGAGCTAAAACGCGTGCACTTCGGCCTCCACTAGTAACACGGTGTCGGCTCTTCTGCCAACACAACAGGCATGAACATACAGCACGCAGTACACCGAAAAAGCTTTTTTTAAATTTTGTTCATTTATTTATTTTGTACAAATGCATTACCTATTGCCAATACGAAAACTTTGTACCTTTGTCCCCTCCCTTCCCCCTACTCCGTCCCCGTTACCTTTCCCCACTCCTTTCCTATTCTATTCCATTGCTTCCCTTTATGACGAATCTTCTCAATATTTGTACACTTACGTATTTAGGTTGCTGGTTTCATGAACACCGATATTAATGTGTCTTTATCATGAGTCTTAGTTTCATTATACCATTATGAAATTAGCACAAGCAAGACATAACAGCTACCACTAGTTAACGGTCAGACATAAATCAGTTCCCACAGAAGTGTACAGACTGCCATACTAACACCACCACTCGATGCAGCAATCGGTCGGGAAGAACTGTTCTGCAACTTAACGGCTGTTCACAGAGTACAGGTACAGACGTTCATGTATGGCGCCCTAAGGCATGAGACACTGAAATTCGTATTCGCGGGGAAAGGGATTGAAACATAACCTTGATTTAGATTACCAGTAGTTTCCTTTAATCAGTTCAAACCTAGTTGGTTCTTTACACGAGTTTCATTCAGTTACATACATTTCTTAATCAGACCTAGTCCACCGTTTCTAGCGAACTCAACGTCTAATGGATGTTGAGATCAAATCAACGTTTCCTTCAACAGCTGGTATATACAATAATACTCAGTTCTCACTGTCACGACGCCAAGAATTAGGTTATGTTTGTTGTTACTAAACGATACATGTAAGAGGGTGTAAGAAATACTTTCTAAAATTTTTGTATAGTTTTCTTTAAAACAGTAGAAATGTGTCTTAGGATAGTGGGAACCGAAACAAAAATAATCTCACAGTGTAGATACGGGCCCGGCACGGAACAGGGACATTTGCATAGTAACTACCCGCGATACAAAAACAAGGCCGGCAGCTTTACACGCAAACTCGAGCAGATTTCGAAAAACTTTGCGTGAGCGCCGCCATTATATTTACCTAATTGGCACCGTTTTAAGAGTCTGTGTGTGGTAGGAGGGGATAAAGCTGTTACGTTTTGTTATAAAACAACTTCGAGGTTCTAGATAAAATGTAAACAAGGTAAGAAAATATTAAGTATTAAAATGTATAATTATTGTGGCTGGGCAACTATCAGCACGCAATTACTACGAAGTTGACACTGACAGACAAAGCTCGTGTAATGTGTTGCTTAAATTTTCTCATATGACTAATAACGTTTGCTCTGTCTCTCGATGACGTACTCTAATACAAAAACACTGCACTGGTAGTGTACTTCACAGATGGTTCATTATCCACGATTCCAATTCACTTCCCGTATTCGTGCGCGGTCCGGTACAACGACAAACCTGCCTAATTTAGGCGGGGATACCCACCTCAGAATTATGAATACTCTACATCTACATCTACATACATACTGCGCAATCCACCATGCGGTGCGTTGCGGAGGGTACCTCGTACCACAGCTAGCATTTTCTCTCCCTGTTCCACTCCCAAACAGATAGAGGGAACAATGACTGCCTATATGCCTCTGTACGAGCCCTAATCCCTCTTATCTTTGTGGTCTTTCCGCGAAATATAAGTTGGCAGCAGTAAAATTGTACTGCAGTCAGCCTCAAATTGTGGTTCTCTAAATTTCCTCAGTAGCGATTCACGAAAAGAACGTCTCCTTTCCTCTAGAGACTCCCAGCCGAGTTCCTGAAACATTTCCGTAACACTCGCGTGATGATCAAACCTACTAGTAACAAATATATCAGCCCGCCTCTGAATTGCTTATATGTCCTCCCTCAATCGGACCTGATAGGGATCCCAAACGCTCGAGTAGTACTCAAGAATAGGTCGTATTAGTGTTTTATAAGCGGTCTCCTTTACAGATGGACCACATCTTCCCAAAATTCTACCAATGAACCGAAGACGACTATCCGCCTTCCCCACAACTGTCATTACATACTTGTCCCACTTCATATCGCTCTGCAATGTTACGCCCAAATATTTAATCAACGTGACTGTGTCAAGCGCTACACTACTAATGCAGTATTCAAACATTACGGATTTCATCTGCATTAATTTACATTTATTTATATTTAGAGTTAGCTGCCATTCCTTACACCAATCACAAATCATGTCCAAGTCATCTTGTATCCTCCTACAGTCACTCAACAACGACACCTTCCCGTGCACTCACAAATGAGACTGACGATTTACAAACAGAGGGCGATTTAGAAACAGATGACTTCACTTTAGCCTCCTCAGAGTAATCATTCAGTTGGATAATGGATGCTTGTAGCGCCTAAAAGAGTATCTGGCAAAAAAAATTGTTAATAAATTAATTTCCAAATCCTGAATGGGCTATTTGCCGTCGCTAACGCAGCCTTACGGGCGAGACTGACCACGAGAAGAATGATAGTTGTAATATAAACGATAAGCTTCGATTTAGCAACCCCATAATATTCAATGACGACATGTGAAACACATTTCACATATATTAGTAAGTATTTGACATCATTCTTAGTAGTTTTCATCCTGGTAAGGTCCTTTGTTGCGTTATTTATTTCCATCCCACTATAGGTCTATAGAGACAAAACGTTGCTTAACGTTGTTACGAAGAAGGTCGAGAGGTTCGTCAGCAATGTTCTTCAGATTTCTACACGAAGCTATCATAAACATTCAGATGGACAAAAGCAATGCATTTTTAAACAACAATGTACAGATTTAACGGTATATATTCTTTCTTCTTGCATATAATATTAAACACATACTGAATACATAACATGCTCTTTTGTTTTCTTCCTCGCAGTCGGTATTAATAGAAAATAGGAAGTTTTATTTATGTCTTATCGGTCTGTGATTAGAATGCTACTGTGAAACCAGAACCGCCCGAAAATTTGTAATCCTACCCGTTCGCAGATTAAAACTATGCGACATACTGTCATGAAGCCACCATTCTCACAGATCCAGCAGTTGGAGAGCTGTCTCTCATACCCCGTAACCAATGATCCCAATCGATTTACCCACTCATTTTAAGCGACTTCTGTTCCCAATCAATTTTTCGTTTTCAGTGACCATAAACAAGGCTCAGGGTCAGAGAGAAAAGGGGAGATAGGGTGAGAGAGAGAGAGAGAGGGGGGGGGGGGGGGGGGAAGGACGGAGACGGTGGGGAGGAAATTTTGGAAATTTGTGGTAAGTTCTATGGGACCAAACTGTTGAGGTGATCGGTCCCTAGGCCTACACACTACTAAGTTTCCAATAGCCAGTGTTTGGCCGTTAAGGGGAGGAGACAAGGAGGATGACAATCCAGTGGCTCAACATTTAATACCTCGTCTACGATGAGTTGATTAGTGACAGAGCGTATAATAGATGTGCGGAGGTAGTGGAAGGAAAATTGGCCTATCCTTTTCAAAGGAACTAGCACGACATTAACCGATTCTGTAAAATCGTAGGAAACTCATATGGGGATGGCTAGATTTGGGATTTAAATTGCCATCTTCTCAAATGCGAGCCCAAGTTCTTGCTACTGGACCAAACTAAGCGGCTGAACCTGCCCCTCAGAGCCTGCCCAACCCTATAAGAATTCAATTTTTACCAAGACTGCGGCGGCTATCAAGATGACGTAACTTTGCAACAGTGTCATATGCCGGAAAAATCATTAGATGCTGCATTTTGAGTTCAGTTGATGACACTTGGACACACGGCGTTAGTTGGGAACTATTAGCGACAGCCAGCGAGCCACCCTCGTTCTTTAAGGACTCGAACTTCCACTATAAAATTTCGTTTCACGCATATCAATGTTTATAACGCCATATTTCCTGGATACGTGATGTAGAATTTTGCAGATACATTCAGTGTTATATCTGGACACTGCATAATATGTTGCTAATAGAGTTAGTAGCATGTTGTTGTTGTTGTGGTCTTCAGTCCTGAGACTGGTTTGATGCAGCTCTCCATGCTACTCTATCCTGTGCAAGCTTCTTCATCTCCCAGTACCTACTGCAACCTACATCCTTCTGAATCTGCTTAGTGTATTCATCTCTTGGTCTCCCTCTGCGATTTTTACCCTTCACGCTGCCCTCCAATGCTAAATTTGTGATCCCTTGATGCCTCAAAACATGTCCTACCAACCGATCCCTTCTTCTAGTCAAGTTGTGCCACAAACTTCTCTTCTCCCCAATCCTATTCAATACCTCCTCATTAGTTACGTGATCTACCCACCGTATCTTCAGCATTCTTCTGTAGCACCACATTTCGAAAGCTTCTATTCTCTTCTTGTCCAAACTATTTATCGTCCATGTTTCACTTCCATACATGGCTACACTCCATACAAATACTTTCAGAAACGACTTCCTGACACTTAAATCTATACTCGACATTAACAAATTTCTCTTCTTCAGGAACGATTTCCTTGCTATTGCCAGTCTACATTTTATATCCTCTCTACTTCGACCATCATCAGTTATTTTACTCCCTAAATAGCAAAACTCCTTTACTACTTTAAGTGTCTCATTTCCTAATTTAATTCCCTCAGTATCACCCGATTTAATTTGACTACATTCCATTATCCTCGTTTTGCTTTTGTTGATGTTCATCTTATATCCTCCTTTCAAGACACTGTCCATTCCGTTCAACTGCTCTTCCAAGTCCTTTGCTGTCTCTGACAGAATTACAGTGTCATCGGCGAACCTCAAAGTTTCTACTTCTTCTCCATGAATTTTAATACGTACTCCAAATTTTTCTTTTGTTTCCTTTACTGCTTGCTCAATATACAGATTGAATAAGATCGGGGAGAGGCTACAACCCTGTCTCACTCCTTTCCCAACCACTGCTTCCCTTTCATGCCCCTCGACTCTTATAACTGCCATTTGGTTTTTGTACAAATTGTAAATAGCCTTTCGATCCCTGTTAGTAGCATAGGAGTAATAAATTAAAATGTCATGCCTAATGCGGAAAGTTTAATGCATGAAAACCGTAGCTCTATTGCGCGATGAACTTTTTCCTTTCAAAAGGATTTGAAATTATGTGTTAAGTTTGTGGGACGTCGGTTAAGTGCTCTCATTCTCAAATACTGGATGAATATGTTCTGAGTAATTTGCTCGCCGTGAGTTATGATGCCTCAAAACGTATACACGGTTTCTAACTTTAATGCTTGAAACATTGTTGTAACCCAACATCGTAATATTATACCCGTTACTAAGCAGATTACGAGAGCGTTTTAAACTTTTAGATTCGGCCAATAATTACATGAAGCCGGCCGTTGTGGCCAAGCGGTTCTAGGTGCTTCAGTCCGGAGCCGCGCTGCTGCTACGGTGGCAGGTTCGAATACTGCCTCGAGCATGGATGTCTGATGTCCTTAGGTAGTTAGGTTTAAGTAGTTCGAAGTCTAGAGCACTGATCACGTCAGATGTTAAGCCCCATAGTGCTTAGAGCCATTTGAACCAATAATTACATGAAACCTGAAAATAAAGTTTATGTTGATCCTAGAAGCCATTAGGCAACAAACTATATCCGGGATCTTGTGATCGTTTTTAGTTCTATAGACCCCCCCCCCAAATCCCCGCCTGGCTTTAACTGGTCGATTTCCTCTCGCGAGTGTGTTTCATATAACCGCAATTTGACTCAGCTGTATCTGAACTCTGGACCACCTTACAGCAGTTCGTAGTCGCTGTTGGGCACGGAGAGGTTACATTTATTTTCGGGTAATTGGTGACCACAATCACATCCATAGTATGCTACAGCAGAAACGTTAGTTCGTACGGAAGATGGGAACTGCCTTAAAAGCGATTCTCGTGTCATATAGTGTCACTTTTAAGCCACATTTAGTTGTTCGCTCTGACACTGGCCCTACAGACTGGCATTCGCTTTAAGAAGCTAAAAAAAGCAAAAGAATGAGAAAGTAAGAAATAATTTGAATGTGAAACGAGTTGGCTGCTGAACACTAGTAACTGAAGGAATCCGTTCGGGCTCTGGTAAGGCAGCAAAGGGACGCCGAGACCGTTCCGCGTAACATCTGCTTCTTCGAGTGACGTTCATCCGGCATTATGCGACATCCGAGCAATAAAATTTAAGTAGCCCAACAGTGCGGAGACCGCGCAGTATTAAAACGGAGCCGCTGATTCATAACAGCTGTACTTACAGCGTCGCCATAAATTGGGAGATTTAAATTTAATTTTCGGGCCGCGGGCTTTATGTTTGTACAGCGGCGCGGCGGGATGCGCGCGCTAAGTAATATTCACGTCCGGCGCCGCAGCAGAATTTATTCCGGGGCGGCGGCGGCGGCGGCGGCGGCGCGGTACAGGGCTACGGGCCTCCTCGAAGCTTTACTCATTAACGCGTTAGCCGCGCCGGCCGTAATGAGCGGGGCGCCTCGGGCGGCCGGCAGCTTCCGCCTCGCCACACTGTCTGCGCTCGCTCGCTTCCCGTGGCGCAGCTCCACTGCGACTGAAGCGCCTTGTTGCTCCTACAGCAGACGCACAGTACTGACGATTTGTCGCCAGCTGCTCGACACCGAGAACATGTCGAAAGTATTCTGTCTGCATCTTACCTGGTTTCTACAAGCTTCAACAATTTTCAGGGTCACTTTGTTTTCGTCAGTCTCACATCAGATGTTGGAAGTATGAAACAAACTATTCCACGTTTGCAGAACATTTAATACACCATAACCATCATCCTACAACATGGAACAAGAAATGAAAATAATGAGAATAAGCAACCATGACAAACATCTTATACAAACACAAGAAAACTTCCACATCCAGAAAGCCATAGCAGAAAACAAACATGTGATAAATGAACTAACACACATCGGCACAGGCTCCCTACTACAATTAATAAAGGGAATGATAAGATAAAACAAAAAACTCTTCCCACTTCACCTTCTGGACACACAAACACGCACCAAAAACAAACAAAAAACAAAAAAAAATTGTATCATACCCAAATACACACACACACACAGCGCAAAAAAAATTTATCACACCCAAATACACACACACACACACACACACACACATACAGAGCACAAAAAAGGATTATATTACACCTAAACACACACACACACACACACACACACACACACACACACACATACACACACAAATGCATACACGAACAGATCATAGGTACTCAGATACTTCAATAATTACACACGAAAGTTTGGCAATAACATTCGATCTTTGGCAAAAACATTTGACAGTCGGCAACAGAAACCAAAACATTGGATTGACACAAGCGTTCAGTTCATAGTGCTGTGGAATGTGGGGAAAAAAATTGCAAATTGGCATTCATAAGAAGAAGAACAACACCAAAAATGCAACAAGAGCGTAATATGTAAGAAATTGTCCACGCAACCTGTAAGTACAGTTCAAAACATTACTACTTAATAGGAAATACCAACCATCAGAACTGTTTATAACCTATAGGTACAGTGACAAAAATGTAAATTAAATAGCAAACATATGTACATATCCCAGGCCACCAACGATGCCTTACAGAAAATAAAAGCGAAACGCGTATGGCACTAAAATTGTGTTTTATTCAGTTGCTGTCAGACGGTCCATAAGTAAAAATAATCAATATACCGTAATATGAAGACTCTTTTTCTCAGAAACGGGTAAGGTTATCAAGTGGAAATTTCTGTCTCGTGTCTGACCACCCGTAACACTATGACCACCGATCTATTACCGATATAAGCCCCTCCGGGTGATAGCGCTGTCACGTGACTAGGAATACCTGCCAGCCAGACACACTCACTGTGCATGTAGTAAGAGTCAGCGTGCTGTCCGTGTGTACAAAGGCACGCGATCAATCTGAGTTTCACAGAAGGCGGATTGTGATGGCCCGAAGGCTAGGCATGAGCATTTCGGAAACTGCACGAATTGTAAGTTGTTGAAGGAGTGTTGTCTTCAACACGGGGAAAAACCAGGATGAAACCAGGTCCAATTATGGTGGGATTGGGCGCGCATCCATCATTACAGATGTCGGACGTCATAAATTGGACCGACTTGTAAAACAGGACAGGCAGCGAAGTGTGGCGGAACTAACATCAGACTTGAATGCTGGGCAGAGAACAAGCGTGACTGAACACAAAGTGCACCGAACACTCCCAACGATGGGCCTCCGCAGCCCACGACCCACGCTTGTGCCAATGTTAACACCACGACATCGTCAGAAACTACTGAAATGGGCACGTGACCATCGTCATCGAATGTTGGCGCAGTGGCAGAGAGTTACGTGTCTGATGAATCCCGAACCCTCTTCGTCATGCCGAGGGAAGGGCCCGAGTCTGTCGTCTTCCAGGGAAACAGCTCCTTGACGACACCTGTATTGCGGGACGCACACAAGCCGGTGGTAGCTCCATTATACTCTGGGGAACATTCAGGTGGGTCTCCATGTGTCCAGTGGAGCTCGTGCAACCCCCCATGACGGCCAAGGAGTATCGTACACTGGTTGCAGACCACTAACACGCCTTCATGACGATCTTGTTTCTCGAAGGCAGAAGAATTTTACAAGAAGATAACGCGCCACTTCACAAGGGCAGCAGTGTCATGCAGTGGCGAGTTCCAGTTGATCTGCTGGCCTCCAACTCGCCAGATCTGAACCCGGTCGGACACATCTGGGATGTGTTTGAACGTGGCGTCAGAGCTAATCGCCCCCCTCCCCGGATTTTACGGGAATTAGGTGACTTGTGTGTGCAGATGTACCAACTCCCTCCAGCGAACTACCAAGGACTCATTACTTCAATGCCACGACGTGTCGCAACTGTTATCCGTGACAAAGGTGGACATACCGGCTATTAGGCACGTGGTCTTAATATTCTGGCTCATCAGTGTACTAAGTACTACGGTCCCCCCGGCAGTGCAAACAATTTAAGCTTCTAAGTCAAAGCAATCATGTCTGATGTTTTATACTCACAAATACATTCAACGAAACCTTTAACCTGCAATCATGGAATTCGGCGATGTTTCCCAGTACAAGTACCGGTACGTAAAAATATCCGAAATCTGTCACTTCATAATTCTATGACATAAATATGTTTCCCCCATTTCAAACTTATATTACATTCATAATCCGTCGAAAATGTCAGAATTTACTGTATGGATTTTGATCTGGTTTTCAGTACCAGTTAGAGTGAATCACAAGGAAGGTTTCGGTACATAATTCACAAAAATTTTCTGCTAACGGGCTGAGCTAGTGAGAGGGCCACAGACACGGGTTCCCAGGTAGATGCCGTGTTTCTTGACTTCCGCAAGGCGTTTGATACAGTTCCCTACAGTCGTTTAATGAACATAGTAAGAGAATATGGACTATCAGACCAATATGTGATTGGACTGAACAGTTCCTAGATAACAGAACGCAGCATGCCATTCTCAATGGAGAGAAGTATCCGAAGTAAGAGTGATTTCAGGTGTGCCGCAGGGGAGTGTAGTAGGACCGTTGCTATTCAAAATATATATAAATGACCTTGTGGATAACATCGGAAGTTCGCTGAGGCTTTTTGCGGATGATGCTGTGGTATATCGAGAGGTTGTAACAATGCAAAATTGTACTGAAATGCTGGAGGATCTACAACGAATTGACGCATGGTGCAGGGAATGGCAACTGAATCTCAATTTAGACAAGTGTAATGTGCTGCGAATACATAGAAAGAAAGATCTTTTATCATTTAGCTACAATATAGCAGTTCAGCAACTGGAAGCACTTAATTCCATAAATTATCTGGGAGTAGGCATTAGGAGTGATTTAAAATGGAATGACCATGTAAAATTAATCGTCGTTAAAGCAGATGCGAGACTGAGATTCATTGGAAGAATCCTAAGAAACGCAGACCGAAAACGATGGAAGTAAGTTACAGTACACTTGTTCGCCCACTGCTTGAATACTGTTCACAGGTGTGGGATCCGTACAGATAGTGTTGATAGAAGAGATAGAGAAGATCCAACAGAGAGCAGCGCGCTTCGTTACAGGATAATTTAGTAATCGCGAAAGCGTTACGGAGATTATAGATAAACTCCAGTGGAAGACTCTGCAAGTGATACGCTCAGTAGCTCGGTACGGGCTCTTGTTGAAGTTTCGAGAACATACCTTCACTGAGGAGTCAAGCAGTATATTGCTCCCTCCTATGTATATCTCGCGAAGAGACCATGAGATTAAAATCAGAGAGATTAGAGCCCACACAGAGGCATACCGACAATCTTTCTTTCCACGAACAATACGAGACTGGAATAGAAGGGAGAACCGATAGAGGTAATCATGGCACCCTCCACCACACACCGTCAGGTGGCTTGCGGAGTACGGATGTAGATGTAAATGTAGATCCTTGCCGCTGTGAAAACGTGCCTTCGCCATATAGCGGCGATACACGTAAGGCCGCCCGACAACCACGCCATACCGGAGGTAGCATCGCAGATTCCCCACAGATTGCTCAGTCTACGCGCAAACATTCTCTGGCTGTCTACGGCTACGACACCTACAGCAACTGTAATGATTCAGAGCAATGTAACACTGGTAATGCTGCAGGACTGCAGTTCCATCATTTGTGATGAGGTTCCGACGCCCCATAAAATATCCATTCAATTATTCCACATAGGAAATCGACATTCGGGTAACAACAGTAGCTCTATGGCATGCTGTACCTATTTCCTCTCTGCAGACTTCCACCAATTCTGGATCTGCAATTGCCTGTTAGCATAGCATATTAATATAGCTTCAAAATTAATGAAATAAATGCAAAACCACAATAGCAAATGCGAAATTACAGAAAAAATCCAGAATTAAAATCAGAGCAGTCTCGAAAGTTTCCGAATTCCCGGGATCAATATGTTGTCAGTATCAAAATCAATAACAGGCGAGAATCGCTGTCATTTTCTATTCCCGGGATGCGTGAACTATCCGTATACTTAAGTTTCTACGGAACTTGCGGAGCGTGAATCTCACTTGCACCTGGCTGTTTTCCTCCTATCGTGTCAACAAGATAACTGTCGAATTATTTTCGCCCTTTTTTAAATTGATGTATATTGATACTTCGTGCAATGGATGAAACGAAATTATGTACCTCATGAATTATGAACTGGACGACAGACCAGTGGTATTTATGGCTTCGAAATTATAAAAGTATTTTCTGACGAGTAGTAATGTTACATACTGAAAAAGAAGGGCCATCATACAAAAGTTCATATTCGTTCTTAGGCACGAAAAAGTTACATTTATTTTCGAGTTATTGATGAACTCAGTTATATCATCAGCATGCTGCAGCACACACGGTGAGTTATATTGAATGCCAGAACTGCCTTAAAAGCGATTGTTGTGATTTCGCAACCGCCTACATAATGTTCGTTTGACGTACGTCATCAACTGTTTATTATGTTTCTCACTATATATATGCGACTTTCGTGATACCAGAAATTATATTATTCTCTTTTAATATAACGACTAACTGAACGCCTCTAAAAACGGAAGGCACTGTCGAATATCTGGACAAAAGGCTGCCGAAGGCTGTGGTCCCTCAGAACAACTGTCACATATTTTGCTGTTCCTTCCAAGAGACTTCCGTTGTAATTTTGAAACTTTATGGTAACAGAATTGGAGTCAGCTATTAATGTGATGTTGAGAATTTGTCACTTTAACTCCGAAAGAACAAAAGTTTAAGTTTATGGAGATTTGGTATCGATTATTCACATCGAGTTATGTTTTAATGGAAATTCGTGTAATGATTTATTGAGATAAGGACCATTATTTTTATCAAGTTATGTATTGTTTGTTACATGCTGCAAAGTCAGAGAAAGTCTACAAACCAATTTTAAACAGAAAGTAATGGTTTTTGGGAAAGCTACAGTTTATTGTACGTGAGGAAAGAATTTTATCTCGTATTTTCTAGAACTGGATATAGAAATTCTGTGCCTCTGAGCGGGAGATGTAATGAAGTCTATTGGCGACAGTTAGACTCGAAGTTTGTTGGAGTTATCATCCCTGCTCTACGTATTCTATTGTCACTAGTCTGCATTGTGCCAGATGCATGAAAACTTATATGTAATACTACCTCAACTCATTACGCTGATTCCAAATCCGTTTTCAGTTTTTTCCTATCACGGACAGTTTCGCCGCAATCTGACTTCAAAGAATATTGCCGTGCCAGTAGGTTATGCGTATTGTTGGAGGCAAATTTCTCAGTACGGCCCTTTATACCTTTTTTTTTTTTTTTTTGGTCATCAGTCTACTGACTGGTTTGATGCGGCCCGCCACGAATTCCTTTCCTGTGCTAACCTCTTCATCTCAGAGTAGCACTTGCAACCTACGTCCTCAATTATTTGCTTGACGTATCCCAATCTCTTTCTTCCTTTATAGTTTTTCCCCTCTACAGCTCCCTCTAGTACCATGGAAGTCATTCCCTCATGTCTTAGCAGATGTCCTATCATCCTCTCCCTTCTCCTTATCAGTGTTTTCCACATATTCCTTTCCTCTCCGATTCTGCGTAGAACCTCCTCATTCCTTACCTCATCAGTCCACCTAATTTTCAACATTCGTCTATAGCACCACATCTCAAATGCTTCGATTCTCTTCTGTTCCGGTTTTCCCACAGTCCATGTTTCACTACCATACAATGCTGTACTCCAGACGTACATCCTCAGAAATTTCTTCCTCAAATTAAGGCCGGTATTTGATATTAGTAGACTTCTCTTGGCCAGAAATGCCTTTTTTGCCATAGCGAATCTGCTTTTGATGTCCTCCTTGCTCCGTCCGTCATTGGTTATTTTACTGCCTAGGTAGCAGAATTCCTTAACTTCATTGACTTCGTGACCATCAATCCTGATGTTAAGTTTCTCGCTGTTCTCATTTCTACTACTTCTCATTACCTTCGTCTTTCTCCGATTTATTCTAAAACCATACTGTGTACTCATTAGACTGTTCATTACGTTCAGCAGATCATTTAATTCTTCTTCACTTTCACTCAGGATAGCAATGTCATCAGCGAATCGTATCATTGATATTCTTTCACCTTGTATTTTAGTTCCACTCCTGAACCTTTCTTTTACTTCCATCATTGCTTCCTCGATGTACAGATTGAAGAGTAGGGGAGAAAGGCTACAGTCTTGTATTACACCCTTCTTAATACGAGCACTTCGTTCTTGATCGTCTATTCTTATTATTCCCTCTTGGTTGTTGTACATATTGTATATGACCCGTCTCTCCCTATAGCTTACCCCTACTTTTTTCAGAATCTCGAACAGCTTGCACCATTTTATATTGTCGAACGCTTTTTCCAGGTCGACAAATCCTATGAAAGTGTCTTGATTTTTCTTTAGCCTTGCTTCCATTATTAGCCGTAACGTCAGAATTGCCTCTCTCGTCCCTTTACTTTTCCTAAAGCCAAACTGATCGTCACGTAGCGCATTCTCAATTTTCTTTTCCATTCTTCTGTATATTATTCTTGTAAGCAGCTTCGATGCATGAGCTGTTAAGCTGATTGTGCGATAATTCTCGCACTTGTCAGCTCTTGACGTCTTCGGAATTGTGTGGATGATGCTTTTCCGAAAGTCAGATGGTATTTCGCCAGACTCATATATTCTACACACCAACGTGAATAGTCGTTTTGTTGCCACTTCCCCCAATGGTTTTACAAATGCAGATGGAATGTTATCTATCCCTTCTGCCTTATTTGACCGTAAGTCCTCCAAAGCTCTTTTAAATTCCGATTCTAATACTGGATCCCCTATCTCTTCTAAATCGAGTCCTGTTTCTTCTTCTATCACATCAGACAAATCTTCATCCTCATAGAGGCTTTCAATGTATTCTTTCCACGTATCTGCTCTCTCTCCTCTGCATTTAACAGTGGAATTCCCGTTGCACTCTTAATGTTACCACCGTTGCTTTTAATGTATACTTAAGACAGTATTAATAAAACACTTCTCCTACTGTTGATAGTTACTACTATGTCAAGAGACACCTGTGTGAAGAATCTAAATATTTTGTATTACATTTTGGCTAAACAGACTTTGAGTAAAAAGCTTACCATGCTTATTTTAAAATGAAATCTGGTTAAGATTGTGGACAAAAGAAGGGATGGAACCTGCATCGAGGTTTTTTTTTTACTTTTTTTTTTTTAGTAAAGAAACTGACGAAGGATGGAGATCCTGAGAAGACAATGAAGAAAAGAGAGGAAGGTGCATGACCGCCTTCCGGTCAGTTACTGAGAGCGTGCTATGGAGTTGCAAAATTTCAAGAAGGTGGGTTGTTAAATGAGTGTGAAAGTCCACTTTCGACACTCACATGTCGACTACATTCCAGGAATTTGAGACATTATATTGAAGAGCAGAGTGAACGTTTTCACCGAGGTATTGAGAGGAGGTACCAGCGGGACTGGGCAGCTGCTATGTTTTCCAACCACTGTTGGATGCTGAAGAGGGTAGTCGTCAAATACAAGGATCTGCACGGAAGTGAAAGAAGAGAAAGTTTAAAAATTTATGTAATACTGTTGACTTCCTGATTTTATACAAGCTAGTCAAGAAACAAATTAGGAAAGTTCTGACGAGTTTTTAAAAAATTTATTTTATTTTTTAAATGTGTTTTGATTAAAAACTCAGCTTGTGTGAAATGGTGTTTGAATATATTTGTGCGCTCAGAAGAGAAAATTGTCAAAATATAACTTCTTATTTTCTGTAAAAATCTGACCTGATAGGTAAAAACGGTAGTTATTTCTAGAATAAGCATAAGAAATTGAATCAAGAACACCTACTTTCAGCAATTCACTTGACAAAAAATTTTAATATGCAGGCTAGTCTTATATTTTCCTTCTCACGCTGTAGAAATCTGCATCTCCAAGCGAATGGAAATTAATATATTGTAACTGGAAGAAGATATAATATCTATAAGTAAAAATTATGGCACGATTGGTGGCAATGTAGCAACACCGCACAGTCCTAAACCAAATCGGCGAAAACTTGTCGGATTATTTATACATGACGCAGACAGAAAGTGTTAAAGCATTATCGCATTCGCCGAACACTATCGAACTGACACTGAAGTATTTAATGCCTGTGGGTTGATTAAAACATCTTCCTTATGGGAGCATGTTTATAGAATTTTCAGTACAGAAAACTCATTCCTACAGTTGAACGTGTGAGAGAGGCTATCAGGTTGTTCTATCATTAGAGGTTCTTTCTACATGGAGGTCGCAACACAACATGCTCAGAGAACGTGCACGAGGATGGTCAGGACTTCAAGAAAGGTCGAATAATTCTCAGGAAGGACATGGGAGCACCATCGCCCAAACAATTTCTTGAAGCGCAATGACGGCATTACGAGTGGTGGTGAGATGGACTCAGGACAATGTGTGTCAAGAAGTTTGGACACAGATGCTTCCTGAAGGACTACAACAAGAAAAGGTAGCTGGAATCCGGACATGCGTTGCTGGCAGAGTCTCGTCACGACGTTCTTTTCGAAAAACACTATTGAGAAAATTTAGAAAACGCGCATTTGCAGTTGACTGTCGAACGATTCTACTGCCGTAAGTAACATCGCGCGTAAGGATCACGGAGAAAGGATACGAGAAATTAGGGTTCATGCGGATGCGGACGGTCATTCGTTTTTGCCTCGCTCTATTAGCGAGTGGAACTGGAGGGGAAATGACAAGTAGTGGTAGAAGGTACTCTTCGCCACGCACCGTACTGTGGATTGCGGAATATCGATGTAGATGTAGAAACAAAAGAAGAAGACAACAATCCTTTCCACTTCATTCAACTTATTATCGTTACACGAAATTTTCATCTCATTACTTACCAACGTACGTTCGTGTTTATATGAAGGAAAATTAGTATAGAGGTGTTCAAAAAATGGTTCAAATGGTTCCGAGCACTATGGAACTTAATATCTGAGGTCATCAGTCCCCAAGAACTTAGAACTACTTAAACCTAACTAGCCTAAGGACATCACGCACATCCATGCCCGAGGCAGGATTCGAACCTGCGACCGTAGCGGTTCCGGACTGAAGCGCCTAGAGCCGCTCGGCCACCGCGGCCGGCAATGTAGAGGTGTACGCAACAGGTGAAAATTGTGGATGGCTAAGTATTACACTTGCAGTAAAGACCCTTCTGAATCTACATCTACATCTACATGCATACTTCGTGATCCACCTTACGGCGCATGGCGGAGGTTGATGAGACTAGTAGATTTAGCTATCGCAGAGGTAGGGAAACACGAAGAAGCTAAACGCAAAAATACACAGGGTATCATAAAGAATAAATCTTGGGATCAGAACAAGGTTTATGAAAATCACAGCTCTGTATGTGTGACATAGTAAATAACGATGGCACTCTGCAACGACTCAGGGAAGTATTAGCACAGAAGCCCAGATATAAGGCAGACCCTTGATGATATGTGGTAACGAAATGCATTGCTGGGAAGCCGGAGAATTGCATCAAACCAATCCCATTGTTGATGACCGAATTAAAAACGAGTAACAATTTATAGACAGGTTTTTGTAATGGTGACAATTATGTAGTTTAATGACGGTTGCATCCATTTCTGAAGCAATACATATACTCCAATTTATATTCTTCTACGGAATACAGAGAGTAATCTAGTCTATCGCCAACGCTCTGCTGTGTGTGTCAGAGGTTTTAAATCGTTTGGTAAGTGATCACGTATTTTATAGTACCATTATTCAATACGCTTGCAACGAAGAGTAATGGTGGTTATTTATTGCTCTAGTTTTGTAATGTGTGAAATCTTGTGAGACTTAACTCCTAAGGTCATCAGTCCCTAAGCTTACACACTACTTAACCTAAATTATCCTAAGGACAAACACACACACCCATGCCCGAGGAAGGACTCGAACCTCCGCCGGGACCAGCCGCACAGTCTAGTGTTGTAATCATCAACATCTTTATACAGTAGAAATCCGTTACAAACATATAGAAGGAATCGACGGTTGACGGTCGTTATAGGCGATACCCAAACAAACCGAGTTTTTTGATAAAAATGCCTTATCTGTAAATTTCAAGCTGCCACAGAGTTAACACTTCAAAAAGTAGCTGAAATACAATACACCTACAATACATACAATACAGTATTTGGGGAGTGCAACTGAAGAGGAATTTTTCTTATGTTTATGCACTACGTACAGCAATAAAATGTCAGCAAAATTTAAAAACCTGTAATAAGCGAAGAAAGAAGTAGCAACACTGTAAGTTGGTCGATAAAATCGAGCACGGTCTTGGATAATGAATGAGATAAAATTTTGCGCAAGTTTAAAATTGACTGTTACGTGCTGTATAGCATACTGCTCATGACTGACACAACTTCGTTCCAGTTACTGTATTAGAAAAATTAATCAACAGCACCAAATGAAAAGACAGCATTCTACGCAAAAATGAAACAAAGGTGTACACTTTCTGCTATGTTTCTCTTTGAAATATTGTGTAAAAGTGATGTTCGGCATCTATCACATTGAAAATACCTAACACAGAACATCAATATCGAATACACTTCTGCTTCACTCCTGTTATCTGAAACAGTAACTCATATTGGAATTTAATTTTCTATTTTTCTACAGAAACAGCAAAGACAGCGTTGTTTAGTTTTTCCATTTTAAGCTTTAGCTTTAAAATGCTATGCGATAACGCACACTACACTGTACTGTCGTACTTACGGTAATCAGTTTCCTGTGTTATCTTGTTGTGTTTAAGATGTGCGTACGCATTTTGCATTCGACGATACATCAGTTTTAAAGCCTGATTTGAAACCAATAATCTTCAGAAAACAAGAGCTTGAAAATATGCGTTACATTGTTTTTAGTATTAGTAATCTCAAACTAAGTAATTAACACAAGCCGGCCTGGGTGGTCGAGCGGTTCTAGGCGCTAGAGTCTGGAACCGCGCGACCGCTACGGTCGCAGGTTCGAATCCTGCCTCGGGCATGGGTGTGTGTGATGTCCTTAGGTTAGTTAGGTTTAAGTAGTTCTAAGTTCTAGGGGACTGATGACCTCAGAAGTTAAGTCCCATAGCGCTAAGAGACATTTGAACCATTTTTGAATTAACAAAAATGAACAGTGTGCGCTGACATATTTTTACGAAAATGTAATAGAAAAATATGTCGCTTTATACCGGCAGCTCACATTATAATGGCATTATTGAATGAGTATAAGAAAAGCGTGTAAAATCAGTAATTTGTTTCTCTCAGACCCTTACTATGACGCAAAGTACAAAATGGAATGGTTTAAGCAGTGACAGCCTTCTTCCACTTTAAATTCTTATCAGTATGTACGCCCAAGTCCTGCATTGGTGAAAATATGGCCTTACAAATCATAGAATAATGGGTAGTTACCAAAGTCTTCCCATTAACTGTACTTCACGTTTTAACAGTATGTAATTTTCTGTTACTTTATTAAAATTTGCTTCAAAACCCCTTGTTGTGGCCCATTGTACATTCTGAATTTGTACCCACGAACGACATGTTTACGTCGGCCATTATCGTTGTTTCCAATTATTGCTTCGAGCGATGAACGAAGCAGTTCACTACCTCCTCCCCTTGTAAGGGCTAACGCAGGTCATCGAGGGGAAAATTAAATGTCTTCCAGAAGAGCGCAGGAACACTACTCTCACCTTGGGGGTAGGTAATTACAAGGAAAGAGGACGAGGCAGCAGTTAACAGTTCCTTCGGCTAATAAAGCGCTACAGGATCGGAAAGCCGCGGCGCCCTCTTCCCGCCAACAGGTAGACCGCATCCCGGCGGCTCTCTGTTTACCGTACATTATGTCGCCGCTCGGCGCGTCAGCACTTCAGCGCTGAGAGGTGTGCGCAACGGCGCCGTCTGAGGCGAAACTACTCGGTGTGGCCGCCTGCTAACGAGGCCACTCTGTTTAACGACTTCGTGCACAGCCCGTTAGTAATGGTAATAACCCATACACAATGGGAACGGCCAGTGCGTTCGGAGAACGCATTTGTTTTAGACCTGACCGTAATTCGTGTCCCGTTTCTCTTTACAGAGTCTTTGTCACGGTAAATCTGACAGCAGCGAAACGTGTTAAGAGGCTGTGGTATTAAAGTTTCTTTACAGTTATAGTTAACATGCCGTCATACTAAATGAATGCTGTCAACTTAATTTAAAGCTGGTGGAGACTCTGATGGTCAGTAGCCTTCTCAAAATTAACCAATGCGTTTCATACGAGGTTCGGGTATTACAGAACATTACTTACATTTGTGAGCATAATTTATCACTACATTGGTTAAAATGGCCTAACCTAAGACATACAGGCCTCCAACGTATTGTGGTACATTATACAGGGTGGTCCATTGATCATGGCCGGGCCAAATATCTCACGAAATAAGCGTCAAACGAAAAAACTACAAAGAACGAAACTTGTCTAGCTTGAAGGGGGAAACCAGATGGAGCTATGGTTGGCCCGCTAGATGGCGCTGCCGTAGGTCAAACGGATAACAACTGCATTTTTTAAAATAGGAACCCCCACCTTTTATTACATATTCGTGTAGTACGTAAAGAACTATGAATGTTTTAGTTGGACCACTTTTTTTGCTTTGTGATAGATGGTGCTGTAATAGTAACAAACATATCGCTCACCATTTTAGACGAACAGTTGCTAACAGGTAGGTTTCTTAAATTAAACTACAGTACGTAGGTAAGTTTGAACATTTTATCTCGGTTGTTCCAGTGTGATACATTTACCTTTGTGAACTTACCATTTCTGAGAACACATGCTGTTACAGCGTGAATACCTATAAATACCACATTAATGCAATAAATGCTCAAAATGATGTACGCTAACCTCAATGCATTTGGCAATACGTCTAACGACATTCCTCTCAACAGCGTGTAGTTCGCTTCCGAAATGTTCGCACATGCATTGACAATGCGCTGACGCATGTTGTCAGGCGTTGTCGGTAGATCACGATAGCAAATTTCCTTCAACTTTTCCCACGGAAAGAAATCCGGGAAAGTCAGATCCGGTGAACGTGCGGGTCATGGTATGGTGCTTCGACGACCAATCCACCTGTCATGAAATATGCTATTCGGTACCGCTTCAACCACACGCGAGCTATGTGCCGGACATCCATCATGTTGGAAGTACATCGCCATTCTGTCATGCAGTGGAACATCTTGTAGTAACATCGGTAGAACATTACGTAGGAAATCAGTATACATTGCACCTCTCAAATTGCTTAAATTGTCATCGATAAAATGGGGGCCAATTATCCTTCCTCCCATAATGCCGCACCATACATTAACCCGCCAAGGACGCTGATGTTCCACTTGTCGCGGCCATAGTGGATTTTCTGTTGCCCAGTAGTGCATATTATACCGGTTTACGTTACCGCTGTTGGTGAATGATGCTTCGTCGCTAGATAGAACGCGTGCATAAAAAACTGTCATCGTCCCGTAAGTTCTTTTGCGCCCAGTGGCAGAACTGTCCACGACATTCAAAGTCATCGCCGTGCAATTCCTGGTGCATAGAAATATGGTACGGGTGCAGTCGATGTTGATAAAGCATTCTCAACACCGACGTTTTTGAGATTCCCGATTCTCGTGCAATTTGTCTGCTACTGAAGTGCGAATTAGCCGCGACAGCAGCTAAAACACGTACTTGGGCATCATCATTTGTTGCCGGTCGTGGTTGACGTTTCACATGTGGCCGAACACCTCTTGTTTCCTTAAATAACGTAACTATCCGGCAAATGGTCCGGACACTTGGATGATGTCATCCAGGATGCCGAGCAGCATACATAGCACACGCCCGTTTGGCATTTTGATCACAATAGCTATACATCAACACGATATCGACCTTTCCCGCAATTGGTAAACGTTCCATTTTAACACGGATAATGTATCACGAAGCAAATACCGTCCGCACTGGCGGAATGTTAGGTGACACCATGTACTTACACGTTTGTGACTATTACAGCGCCATCTATCACAAAGCGAAAAAAGTGGTCCAACTAAAACATTCATATTTATTTACGTACTAAACGAATATAAAAAATGTAGGTTCCAATTAAAAAAAAAAACGCAGTTGATATTCGTTTGACCTATGACAGCGCTATCTAGCGGGCCTACCATAGCGCCACCTGGTTTCCCTCTTCAAGCTAGACGAGTTTCGTTCTTTGTAGTTTTTTCGTTTGATGCTTATTTCGTAAGATATTTGAGCCGGTCGCTATGAATGGACCACCCTGTATATATTTATAAAGTAATTTACAAAAATCGCTAACAAGGAAGGAAATAAAAAAAGTGCAAAGCGGAGGGTAACATCATGAAATCCTCGGGTAATATGGAATAGATGGCTGTAAAAATACTGGGTGTCTGCCCTAAAAGCCGTCAGGTGCATATTCTTTGGTGTTTCAGCAATTTACAACTTCTGTTTTGCAATGGAATGAGCTAAACAAAAACTGCTCATCATATCTTTCATGCGACGCCCAGTGTAGATGGAAATGTCGGTTTGTTGCCTGTTACGGCCAAGAATCGAACTTTTATGTGCCTATTTCTTAGAGTAGACTCAAATCAGTCAAGTGGATTACTCGTTCTATCGGTAAGTATTAAGAGGGGCAAAAACAGGAAGAATAACCAGTACTACGGGAGTGACTGGCCCGTGCTGACTGACACGGACAGGCAATAGGGTTATTTAGTCGCTGCTAGAGTATTTGTTATGTACATGCTTTACTGTCGCTTTTAATACGTATCGATAAAACGAATAACGCAGTAGATTAATCTGGGACGCCCAACTGAATGGGCACGTAAAATTGTTTTAAAAATAATTTTGTTTGTAAAGGCACATAAACCGACGCTTTTTTTTTTGACACTGGGTGTCGCATTAAAGCCGTGATAAGCAGCATCTGTTTGGGCTCCTTCTGGCTACAATTGCAGAAACGAAATTACATATTTCTGCCGAAACACCACAGAAAATGGCCCTGACGACTCTTAGGAGAGACGCTCTGTATGAAACAAACAACATTTGTCAAAACACAAAATACAAATAGACTCGAACAATATATTATGTGTAATACAACCCAGAACTCATTTTCGCAGTTTATTAAGAGACTTGGCTTATTTCATTTGCAGAAATCACCGATGTATTATGTTCAGGCAAATGAAAACAAGGCAGGTGAAAAAAGTAAGTAAACTATTTATTGTTTCAAAAGTAACCGCTATAATTGTTAGTGCATTTGTCGCACTGCTAGACAAGGCGTTCCGATACCTTCATGGAAAAATGTCTGCTATTGCCTCCGGAACCATGTTTGTACCCAGTGTGCACGACATTGTTACGAGCAAATCGACTGGCATAAAGGTCTTTTTTTTCAGGTCTCCAGAAATATGGAAATGGAATGGGGAGAGATTGGAAGTGTATGGAGGACGTGTAAGGGCTTCCCGACGAGACTTCTGTCGCGTACTAGAAGCAACCTTGGCAACGTGGTGGCGTGCCCATTCGTGGCCGTCGGTTTGCTGCGGACGAAGAAATGCATTCCTGTGCACGGTCACGATTCCGTAGGCAGCCGCAAACATTTTTCCATGAGGCAAAGACCGTTTTGTCACACAGTGCGAGAAATGTATGCTACTGCCCCTTAAAATTGCTACACCACGAACATGACGTGCTACAGACGCGAAATTTAACCGACAGAAAGAAGATGCTGTGATTTGCAAATGATTAGCTTTTCAGAGCATTCACACAAGGTTGGCGCCGGTGGCGACACTTACAACGAGCTGACATGAGGAAGGTTTCCAACCGCTTTCCCATACACAAACAGCAGCTGACCGGCGTTGCCTGGTAAAACGTTGTTGTGATGCCTCGTGTAAGGAGGAGAAAAGCGGATTGTAGCTTATCGCGATTGCGGTTTATCGTATCGCGACATTGCTGCTCGCGTTCCTCGAGATCCAATGACTGTTAGCAGAATATGGAATCGGTGGGTTCAGGAGGGTAATACGGAACGCCGTGCTGGATCCCAACGACCTCGTATCACTAACAGTCGAGATGACAGGCATCTTATCCGCATGGCTGTGACGGATCGTGCAGCCACGTCTCGATTCCTGAGTCAACAGATGGGGACGTTTGCAAGACAACAACCATCTGCACGAACAGTTCGACGACGTTTGCAGCAGCATGGACTATCTGCTCGGAGACCATGGCTGCGGTTACCCTTGACACTGCATCACAGACAGCGCCTGCGATGGTGCACTCAACGACGAACATGGGTGCACGAATGGCAAAACGTCATCTTTTCGGATGAATCCAGGTTCTGTTTACAGCATCATGATGGTCGCATCCGTGTTTGGCGACATCGCGGTGAACGCACATTCGAAGCGTGTATTCGTCATCGCCATACTGATGTATCACCCGGCGTGATGGTATGGGGTGCCATTGGTTACATGTCTCGGTCACCTCTTGTTCGCACTGACGGTACTTTGAACAGTGGACGTTACATTTCAGATGTGTCACGGTCCGTGGCTCCACCCGTTCATTCGATCCCTGCGAAACCCTACATTTCAGCAGGATAATGCACGACCGCATGTTGCAGGTCCTGTACGGGCCTTTCTGAATACAGAAAATGTTCGACTGCTGCCTTGGCCACACATTCTCCAGATCTCTCACCAATTGAAAATGTCAGGTCAATGGAGGTCGAGCAACTGGCTCGTCACAATATGCCAGTCACTAGTCTTGAGGAACTGTGGTATAATGATGAAGCTGCATGGGCAGCTGTACCTGTACACGCCACCCAAGCTCTGTTTGACTCAATGCCCAGGCGTATCAAGGCCGCTATTACGGCCAGAGGTGGTTGTTCTGGGCACTGATTTCTCAGGATCTATGCTCCCAAATTGCGTGAAAATGTGATTACATGTCAGTTCAAGTACAATATATTTGTCAAATGAATACCCGTTTATCATCTGCTTTTCTTCTTAGTGTAGCAGTTTTAACAGTCAGTTGTGTATTTACAGTGATGGCGATTACGTTTGAAACACTAACAGTTTACTTACTTTTTTCCATCTTTCTCGTTTGCTCTTGACTGAACCTTATAATTACCTTTCTGTACCCCAGTGTAATCAGTGAGGGCCAATAAAGAGGTGACCAAACATTGATCCTATGCCCCTCCCATCTTCGAAAAATTTGTCAGCGTAGAAGGACGATCAGCATCGTTGTCTTCCGGAACAGCAGATCGTGCCAAGTCACTTTAAGACGGTGCATCAAAATGGAAAGACTCGTGGTGGCCATTCGAGTCATCCTTACAAGTAAACTGCAATTTCTTGAAGATGTTCAGTTTCTTTTTTTATTGGGAGGTTTGTGATTTCTTAGAATCTTTGTTTCCTTTAGGATGTTGTTTAACTCTTAGTTCGAAGTGTGAGTGACTTTTCTTTGGAGAACAGTTTAATGCAGATGATGTCCCGGCTTTACTTCCACTATGGAACACATTCTTCTTCAGTGATCTCTCCAAGCGTAGGCAAACAGTTCTGGATAGACAAGGAGCAGGTGCATAACAACACTTAGAAAAACAAAGAACTGTTGCATCAGAACAGAAGATGTTCCGTATAATCCGGAAAACTAACTTAGAAGAATATCCATTCTCTTGATAAACAAAAAGTAGCCAATTAAAAAAGGGCCAGTGCATAATAAACTAATACTCGTGGAATATGTTTTACAGCAGTTATAACTGACACTCATCTAATATTTGATACAAAAAAAATGGTTCAAATGGTTCTGAGCACTATGGGACTTAACATCTGCGGTCATCGGTCCCCTAGACTGAGAACTACTTAAACCTCACTAACCTAAGGAAATCACACACATCCATGCTCGAGGCAGGATTCGAATCTGCGACCGTAGCAGCAGCGCGAGTCCGGACTGAAGCGCCTAGAACAGCTCCGTCACAGCGGCCGGCATTTGATAAAAAATTTTGAAAATTTACTTGCCGAAAGTTTACAAGACTGAAACACAACGTTTCTTGAACAGCAAGGAAATCAATGCTGACAAGCTGTCGACACAACTGATAGAGCAACGTGGGAGACATCACATGTCGCAACAGTGACAGAGAGAAGAGACGAGGTATTCGGTATTGCCGAACTATTCCGTCACACTCGAATCTCCTTTAGATATTACTTGTTGATCTGTTGTGTACTGTAACGCCAAATAATTTTTCTTTGCTATGCAACGGAGTTTACGCTTTGAATATCCTGGCAGATTAAAACCGCGTGTTGCCTACGAGTCCACAAAGTTGAACCATGAAGTTTGCCTATCACGGAAAGCGCGCTGGTCGATTAAGTTATCCATCTACAGGGTGTTTCAAAAATGACCGGTATATTTGAAACGGCAATAAAAACTAAACGAGCAGCGATAGAAATTCACCGTTTGTTGCAATATGCTTGGGACAACAGTACATTTTCAGGCGGACAAACTTTCGAAATTACAGTAGTTACAATTTTCAACAACAGATGGCGCTGCAAGTGATGTGAAAGATATAGAAGACAACGCAGTCTGTGGGTGCGCCATTCTGTACGTCGTCTTTCTGCTGTAAGCGTGTGCTGTTCACAACGTGCAAGTGTGCTGTAGACAACATGGTTTATTCCTTAGAACAGAGGATTTTTCTGGTGTTGGAATTCCACCGCCTAGAACACAGTGTTGTTGCAACAAGACGAAGTTTTCAACGGAGGTTTAATGTGACCAAAGGACCGAAAAGCGATACAATAAAGGATCTGTTTGAAAAATTTCAACGGACTGGGAACGTGACGGATGAACGTGCTGGAAAGGTAGGGCGACCGCGTACGGCAACCACAGAGGGCAACGCGCAGCTAGTGCAGCAGGTGATCCAACAGCGGCCTCGGGTTACCGTTCGCCGTGTTGCAGCTGTGGTCCAAATGACGCCAACGTCCACGTATCGTCTCATGCGCCAGAGTTTACACCTCTATCCATACAAAATTCAAACGCGGCAAGCCCTCAGCGCCGCTACCATTGCTGCACGAGAGACATTCGCTAACGATATAGTGCACAGGATTGATGACGGCGATATGCATGTGGGCAGCATTTGGTTTACTGACGAAGCTTATTTTTACCTGGGCGGCTTCGTCAATAAACAGAACTGGCGCATATGGGTGACCGAAAAGCCCCATGTTGCAGTCCCATCGTCCCTGCATCCTCAAAAAGTACTGGTCTGGGCCGCCATTTCTTCCAAAGGAATCATTGGCCCATTTTTCAGATCCGAAACGATTACTGCATCACGCTATCTGGACATTCTTCGTGAATTTGTGGCGGTACAAACCGCCTTAGACGACACTGCGACCACTTCGTAGTTTATGCAAGATGGTGCCCGGCCACATCGCACGGCCGACGTCTTTAATTTCCTGAATGAATATTTCGATGATCGTGTGATTGCTTTGGGCTATCCGAAACATACAGGAGGCGGCTTGGATTGGCCTCCCTATTCGCCAGACATGAACCCTTGTGACTTCTTTCTGTGGGGACACTTGAAAGACCAGGTGTACCGCCAGAATCCAGAAACAATTGAACAGCTGAAGCAGTACATCTCATCTGCATGTGAAGCCATTCCGCCAGACACGTTGTCAAAGGTTTCGGGTAATTTCATTCAGAGACTACGCCATATTATTGCTACGCATGGTGGATGTGTGGAAAATATCGTACTATAGAGTTTCCCAGACCGCAGCGCCATCTGTTGTTGAAAATTGTAACTTCTGTAATTTCGAAAGTTTGTCCGCCTGAAAATGTACTGTTGTCCCAAGCATATTGCAACAAACGGTGTATTTCTATCGCAGCTCGTTTAGTTTCTATTGCCGTTTCAAATATACCGGTCATTTTTGAAACACCCTGTAGATACTCACGAGCCGCCCACACGGCTTTTGTCAGTACCTACGTATCAAAAATCGCAGACGCAGAACACAGCTCTCTCCCCCCTCCCCCCCCCCCTTCTCCGAAATAGCAATCGTAGAAATGAAGGAGTGAAGGTAGGTTGTGAGATGTACGTGGGCTGCTTAGTCGGTAACAGCATTACTTCAGAGAAGAATGGCGCTGGTTTCAAATCTCTGGATTTCACACAATTTGACCTATCAGAAAGTTTCAAGAAATAGTGTGTGAAGCCCCTCTAAACGATATTATGCCGTTAACACCGATCCGAGTAAGTAATCCAGGCGTTTGCGTTAGACTGACTGACCAAGTATAGCCACAGCAAATGCTAAAGGATAACTGCGGTCTGACAGTATTCGCGGTAACACGAACACATATGAACATCCGACAACGTAACGCCAAGAAACTGTATCAAATTAGGTTTACTTTCCGGAGCCATGAATGCAAAAACGACGTCCTGTCTTCCGGCTTACAGTCACCTGTCTAGAGCTATTTAAATTTGTAAGTTCTTCATTTAAAGGACAATAGGAAGAAGTAGTGCAGAAGAACAGATGTCGGAATAAAGGTAGAAGGAATGAAGGCATGAAGTAAGCTTTAAGGATTCTACGTTGTTCAGCGTTATCTGATGACGAAGGTAGAAAGATAACGAGCATTTAACTTAACACCTAAAGCAATGTTTCAAAACGTCTGGCACAATGTTTCATACTAACTATAATTTTCGCAAGTGTTCTTTTAAATTAGGAGACTTCGTTTGAAACTCGGCTAACATCTCAGTTTCATCGTGTTTAGATGACGTTGTGAACATGGGAAGTTACATTGGTCTTGAATCTATGTGTTAATTCGTAGTGGGATACAAAATATCCAATACCACGCACTAACACGAGTATAAATGTGGGCAGATCCGATGTAACAATGTTCGGTAAAAAACCACTTAGTCTCCTAAATCAGAACTCACCTCGCAGCTGGAGTGGCTGATATTGCTGAGATTTAGCCGGAACACTCGGTCCCTGTAACAATGGAAGACCCCTGTCAGAAATTATCTTTTCATTAATATCAGAAACATTTAAGGAGGATACAAGTAAAATTAACAACAAAATACGACGTGCATTCTACATCAAAGACGGCTTTGCGTCAGTACCTCAGAGTAATTAATTAACTTAATAATTCTGGTATCATGTAATCTATTTTACACTTTACTGTTGTCTCTAAATTGTCGTAACTATCTGAAATGGCCCTTGCCATACGAAAGTCAGGTATACTCGTATACAAATACAGATATACAATAATTTATTACACAAAGGCTTCTGAAGCACATTAACAAGCCTACATTTTATATTTGAACCAACAGATCAACAACAATCAGTAGATCATCTATAGCAATGGTAATTACAACGCTACTGTGAAGACTGGAAGGCTCTCAAATACAAGAGACATTGGAAGCAATGTAATTGTAGGGATTAGAAGTAAGTTCAGTTGTATTTCACAATATTGTCCTCACTAGAACGTATGGATAATGCATAACGTGCAAAGCAGGGGGGACAAATTATTACAGTTAATGCAAAGGGGACTAATCCTTCGTCGAGCTCCATCGTCATGAAAACTGTTAATGGATAGTCGTTCCATATTCTGATAAACTGAGATAGTGTATCTCTCACTGCATCGGGGATATGTAAATAAATGATAGTATGAGGTCTGAAGAAGAATTGAGCCTCTCCTGCTTAATTTAATGAAGTTCACACTTTGAATGTTACGTCGTTGCAAGAGGATAGAGGTGAGTGAAGGGAATTTTCAAGCCTTTATAAATCAAACTCAGATACATGTAAAACGAATTAATGCTGTTCATAATCTATAATTAACAAACGATTACGCCGAATGAGAGCAGGAAAGCACTTACTGTCCTAGCCATACTTTTTGCATAGTTATTTCCGTAATGAGGTCACACACTTAAAGCAGAATTGGAAAAAGAATGTATTACCATACAGTGATAAGTGTTCCCGCGGTGTAATTTTTATTACTGTGTTGAGAGGAAAGTCATCTGAGTGCTAAATCCGGTGTCGGCACACGGCCTAAACCTCTCCATTACCGCTAAGCCGGTCGATCCCCTCACAACGGCTGCGTCGCTGTTGCCAACACACGCTTCCACTCTATGCGCCAAAATGATTTCTACAGTCTCTCTTCTTGTTACATTCTTATATTCTCCCTTAAAACATACCGTAAGAAGAATTAAAATATCCTTCTCCGAACTTTCATGCTTGACTCAAACCACAAAATGCCCAATCTCAATTTATTATGGCTTCTCAGACAACGTTGGACTGGTTAAGGTAGATTTTGTGCGACGTAAAAATATGTTGTAAATGTTATTGATATCTTATAGCCATACTTTGCTCCTAGACCATGAGGTCCACGAAGAAGACAGTCTGCCAGAAGGCACAAATTTATATTTTTAGTCTGTCAGAAACGTTTCAGCACCTTCTATGCTGTTCTGCTGCAAAATTAAATTTCTTTAGAGCTTCAATACTTGTTAGTAACACGCTTCTAGAGCTTCGGTCTAGAGCTAAGATATCCTAGAAAAGAAGCAGTAATAACGCTTACTTAACACATACAACTACATACATTTCATAGACACTGACCTTAAATTTAAACATTCATTGTAAGTATTGTACCAATGCTGCAACAGTGGTTCTTACGGCCCGTTCAAAGAACTGGGAGTGCGTAGCAACGAAGGGACCGTTGTGGTACGTAGCACTGAAGAGCAGTGGAACTTTCCACCAATGAACAATCGAACCATAATAATTATTTTTGACTGTGCGTTTGTCCGACTCTCCAAAAATCGAATACAATGGAGACCTGGTATTAAGGTCATATGCAAACAGCACGTCTAGCAGTTTCAGAATTGGCCATTCCACTTCAAGGCGTCCTCTGATGTGTTGTATATCGACCTAAAACATTTATCTCGCAAATGTACCACAATCTAAAATATTTTCGCAGGAAGACATATATGGGTAAATTATGATTCTACCTTACGATACGTTCATGTTGAAATTGTAGTTATCGTGATTAGAAAGAAAGCTGACAGAGAAAAGCGAGAAACTGCGTTTAAAAAATTAAAATAAAAAGAACTTCTATCTTGAATGATGCGGAATGTTATGTTGTTGTTGTGGTCTTCAGTGCTGAGACTGGTTTGATGCAGCTCTCCATGCTACCCTGTCCTGTGCAAGCTTCTTCATCTCGCATTACTTACCGCAACCTACATCCTTCTGAATCTGCTTAGTGTATTCATCTCTTGGTCTCCCTCTACGATTTTTACCCTTCACGCTGCCCTCCAGTACTAAATTTGTGATCTCTTGATGCCTCAGAACATGTCCTACCAACCGGTCCCTTCTTCTTGTCAAGTTGTGCCACAAACTCCTCTTCTCCCCAACTCTATTCAATACCTCCTCATTAGTTATGTGATCTACCCATCTAATCTTCAGCATTCTTCTGTAGAACCACATTTCGAAAGCTTCTATTCTCTTCTTGTCCAAACTATTTATCGTCCGTGTTTCACTTCCATACATGGCTACACTCCATACAAATACTTTCAGAAATGGCTTCCTGACAAATCTATACCCTACGTTAACAAATTTCTCTTCTTCAGAAACGTTTTCCTTGCCATTGCCAGTCTACATTTTATATCCTCTCTACTTCGACCATCATCAGTTATTTTGCTCTCCAAATAGCAAAACTCCTTTACTACTTTAAGTGTCCCATTTCCTAATCTAATTCCCTCAGCATCACCCAACTTACTTCGACTACAATGTTAACGTAAACTAATTAGCGACTTGCGAATTCACAGCTAAATTAGCCAGCAATATTACTTGTGTGTAGTTTCATCATACATGCAAGAACTCTTGCTCCACCGCAGTATGATCACTGCAGTCAACGTTATACCTTGTTTCAGAGGATGTTTCAGAGGAAGAGCACGGTGGTGATGTGGGCGGGGGAGGGGGGAAGTCGACTGTATCCCACTGAGATATTGTGTCAATAGATGAATATATTTTTCGTCGCCAGATGCTTTTGTTTACGGCTATAAATGTAAAAGTTGCCTACCTTACCCATAAGGATGATAAAATACACATAAAATGTTTTGGGTATCATATGGAGATACCAAGTACACAGTATGTACACTAATGCAAAAAACTCGCAACACCGAGGAAGAGTTGGGTTACATAAACGAAAGTTAGTAGGTGTCTTTCGACATCTGAAAGATGTCTATTCAATTTTCGTTATAGTCACCTAAGAGAAGCGTTAGTAGTGTCAGTATGAGGATGCAAATCAGATTTGCTTCAAATGCATAGGCCGAGCGGTTCTAGACGCTACAGTCTGGAACCACGAGACCGCTACGGTCGCAGGTTCGAATCCTGCCTCGCGCATGGATGTGTGTGATGTTCTTAGGTTAGTTAGGTTTAAGTAGTACTAAGTTCTAGGGGATTGATGACCTCAGATGTTAAGTCCCATAGTGCTCAGAGCCATTTGAACCCTTTTTCAAATGCATGCTGTAACCGTCGTGAGCGTTGTTTACTTTTGAGACTGGACGTGGTCAGTTGATGTTAGTTGAGAATGCGTTTGAGGTGACAAAGACGCCATTACGAACAAATGGTTCAAATGGCTCTGCGCACTATGGGACTTAACATCTGAGGTCATCAGTCCCCTAGAACTTAGAACTACTTAAACCTACCTAACTTAAGGACATCACACACATCCATGCCCGAAGCAGGATTCGAACCTGCGACCGTAGCAGTCTCACGGTTCCGGACTGAAGTGCCTAGAACCGCACGGCCACCGCGACCGGCCATTACGAACACCTCAAAGAGTTTGAACGAGGTCGTGAAGTAGCGCTACGAGAAGTTGGATTTCCTTCTGCGATGTTGCAGATAGACGGAACAGGAATATAGTCATTGTACATTACTGCTGACAGCGGTGGCCACGCAAACGTACAGTCGCAAGAAGACCGGGCTCCAAACGTGGCACTACCAAGTGAAAAGACCATCGCGTTTGGCAGATACCTGTGGCACATTGTACTACATCTGCAGCTGCAATTTGAGAGACAGTTGGCACCACAGTGACACAATCAAATGTTACAGATCGGATACTTCAAGGACAACTCCGAACCAGACGGCCCATAGCGTGCATTCCACTGACCCCAAACCACCTCCGTCTGCGACTTCAGTGCAATCAAGCGGGATCTCATGGGAGGGAAGGGTGGAGGTCTGTTGTGTTTTCTGATGAAAGCTGGTTCTGCCTCCTTTCCAGTAATGGCCGTGTTTTTAGGATGGTTCAAATGGCTCTGAGCACTATGGGACTTAACATCTAAGGTCATCAGTCCCCTAGAACTTAGAACTACTTAAACCTAACTAATCTAAGGACATCACACACATCCATGCCCGAGGCAGGATTCTAACCTGCGACCCTGGTGGTTCGCGGTTCCAGACTGAAGCGCCTAGAACCACTCGACCACTCCGGCCGGCTTTGGATAGTAGAAGGCCAGAATGAGATTTTCACTCTGCAGCCGAGTGTGCGCTGATATGAAACTTCCTGGCAGATTAAAACTGTGTGCCGGACCGAGAGTCGAACTCGGGAACTTTGCCTTTCGCGGACAAGTGCTCTACCAACTGAACTACCCAAGCACGACTCACGCCCCGTCGCAGGAGAGCTTCTGTAAAGTTTGGAAGGTAGGAGGCGAGGTACTGGTAGAAGTAAAGCTATGAGGAGGGGGAGTGAGTCGTGCTTGGGTAGCCCAGTTGGTAGAGCACTTGCCCGCGAAAGGCAAAGGTCCAGAGTTCGAGTCTCGGTCCGGCACGCAGTTTTAATCTGCCAGGAAGTTTCATAGTAGAAGGCCAGTTGAGGGCCTGCAACAAACTTGTCTGCGTGCAAGACACAGTGAACCTACATCTAGAGTTACGGTCTGGGATGTGGTTTCCTATGACAGCAGTAGAATTCTCGTGATTTTATGACCTATCCTGACTGCAAATTTGTACATCAGTATGGTGATTTGACCTTTTGTGTTGCATTCATAAACGGCATTTGAGAGGGCGTTTTCCAACA
The DNA here is from genome assembly GCF_021461385.2 of Schistocerca piceifrons. Classification (NCBI taxonomy): domain Eukaryota; kingdom Metazoa; phylum Arthropoda; class Insecta; order Orthoptera; family Acrididae; genus Schistocerca; species Schistocerca piceifrons. Next base: position 111,642,514 of record NC_060144.1, on the reverse strand, counting down.
TGGAAATGCTCGCGCACGTGCCACTATTCTAACCCAACATGTTCTGCCGAGTTTCGTCATGTTGCCTTGGCCTGCTCGATCACCAGATCTACTCCAATCGAGCACATATGGACATGGCGACGACAGTTCCAGCGTCATCCATTAACCGTCCCTATGTTGGCCGACAAGGTGCCACAAGCATGGAACTCCATCCCACAAACTGACACCCGGCACCTGCACAGCTCAATGCATGCACATCTGCGTGCTTGCTTTCAACTGTCTGGCGGCTACATCGGGTATTAATGTGCTAGAATTCCAGATTTGCAACGGCTTATCTCGCGCTTACGTTAACCTGTCACCTTGCAATGTTAATCAGTTAAATGTCTTAGCTAGACAAATGCATTCCCGAAATTTCACTTCTTTACATTCATTATTTTTTGCTGTTGCAATTTCTTCTCGTCAATGTATTTTCGCCTGAAGACATACAAGTGTAAATAATGATTCTACTTGACGATATGCGCTGTTTAAAACTGTATGCACCGTGATTAGAAACAAAGCTGACAGAGAAGAATCAAAAAATTGTCTTTAAAAAATTGAAATAATAAGTACTTGTACCCTGCACAATGCGGAATATTAATATAATGTAATTAATGACTAGTGAATCCATAGATAAATTAGACAGCAACACTAACAGCGTACAGTTTCAGTATCCATCCACGAAATATTACCCCACCGCAGCATGATACTGCAGTCAACGTTATAACGTGTTTCAGAAGAAGACCACAGGGGTAGCGGGTGGAAGATCAGCTTTATCCCACTGAGTTATTGTGTAAAAGAAATTGGTATATTTTTTCCGTCAGATTCTTTCGTATGAGGCAATTAATGCAAAAGTGGCCTAGCTTCCCCAGAAAGATGACAAATTACACGAATGGAGATACTGAGAAATATATATATATACATATATATTCTATCTTTTAAGGAGTAATATGTCAGAATAGCGAACAGCCTGGAATTAAATTTTTATTAATTGCCACTATTGATCTTATGATGAACATCACGTTCATTTTATGATAACTGATGCTCGTCTCATTGAACGCCATAGCGAACTAATATTTATTTCACTAGCACCTCCGGCGTTTTCCAGATACCTACAATCTGTGGGGCAACTAATGCACAAAATATTTGTTTTATTTATCTACTGCAGATCAGGTTATTCAGCTCCTCATACATCGTAACAGGCACCTCACATCCTACATCAAGGATACAGTTATCCTTACGTAACTACTAATGGTAATAAATTTGCTTAAGGCAGTAATTAATGTCATTAATCACAAAAAGTAATGGTACAGATTAACGTACCTGTTGGTCAAGAAGCGACAAAGCACGTGCCTAGAAGCTGAAAGGTCGCGGGAACAAATCCCATCGGACACGCAATATTTGCTTCTGACATTAGCCTAGCATTCATCTCTCAATTACGTGAAGGTTCGGCAGAAACGAAAGTAGTACTGATTCCAGGTTTATCTGTGGAATTACTGCGCTACGTCAGGAAGAAGCCGACGTGACCTCAACTGAATGACTTGCACCTGGACTTCGTGCCATACGGAATTACGTGCAGAACACAGTTTTAATACCACGCGAAGAGTCACAACAGCGTACAATGTGCTTCCGGAGTGTGAGAGCCATTATCGATATTGAAGATGAGTGGTTTATAAATATGAAATATAACAATGTTCTTAAGGGGCTCCGGAAAGGCTCAAAATCATGAAAAGTTCAATTTTTACTTTTTTGCGTTTTCTGAATCTGCAGACCATTACCTTTTAATAGATATACACGAGGGCAGTTCAATAAGTAATGCAACACATTTTTTTTCTCGGCCAATTTTGGTTGAAAAAACCAGAAATTTCTTGTGGAATATTTTCAAACATTCCCGCTTCGTCTCGTATAGTTTCATTGACTTCCGGCAGGTGGCAGAGCTGTACGGAGCTGTTAAAATGGCGTCTGTAACGGATGTGCGTTGCAAACAACGGGCAGTGATCGAGTTTCTTTTGGCGGAAAACCAGGGCATCTCAGATATTCATAGGCGGTTGCAGAATGTCTACGGTGATCTGGCAGTGGACAAAAGCACGGTGAGTCGTTGGGCAAAGCGTGTGTCATCAACGCCGCAAGGTCAAGCAAGGCTGTCTGATCTCCCGCGTGCGGGCCGGCCGTGCACAGCTGTGACTCCTGCAATGGCGGAGCGTGCGAACACACTCGTTCGAGATGATCGACGGATCACCATCAAACAACTCAGTGCCCAACTTGACATCTCTGTTGGCAGTGCTGTCACAATTGTTCACCAGTTGGGATATTCAAAGGTTTGTTCCCGCTGGGTCCCTCGTTGTCTAACCGAACACCATAAAGAGCAAAGGAGAACCATCTGTGCGGAATTGCTTGCTCGTCATGTGGCTGAGGGTGACAATTTCTTGTCAAAGATTGTTACAGGCGATGAAACATGGATTCATCACTTCGAACCTGAAACAAAACGGCAATCAATGGAGTGGCGCCACACCCACTCCCCTACCAAGAAAAATTTTAAAGCCATACCCTCAGCCGGTAAAGTCATGGTTACAGTCTTCTGGGACGCTGAAGGGGTTATTCTGTTCGATGTCCTTCCCCATGCTCAAACGATCAACTCTGAAGTGTATTGTGCTACTCTTCAGAAGTTGAAGAAACGACTTCAGCGTGTTCGTAGGCACAAAAATCTGAACGAACTTCTCCTTCTTCATGACAACGCGACCTCACACAAGTCTTCGCACCCGAGAGGAGCTCACAAAACATCAGTGGACTGTTCTTCCTCATGCACCCTACAGCCCCGATCGCGCACCGTCGGATTTCCATATGTTTGGCCCAATGAAGGACGCAATCCGTGGGAGGCACTACGTGGATGATGAAGAAGTTATTGATGCAGTACGACGTTGGCTCCGACATCGACCAGTGGAATGGTACCGTGCAGGCATACAGGCCCTCATTTCAAGGTGGCGTAAGGCCGTAGCATTGAATGGAGATTACGTTGAAAAATAGTGTTGTGTAGCTAAAAGATTGAGGAATAACCTGGTGTATTTCAATGCTGAATAAAACAACCCCTGTTTCAGAAAAAAAAATGTGTTGCATTACTTATTGAACTGCCCTCGTAATTTATTCAATTCCGAAGACTACAACTATTTTTAAATTTTTTTTTGAAATGTGTTCTACATGGGCGTGACCCACTGTGGCGCTGTTAAACTGCTGTCAAATGGTGTTATTATTAACGTCCGTGTTCATCAGGTACATTTTAGTGATGTGATATAAAGTATGTGTTGTGGCTAACCTGTAATGGTTCAATATATGTCGCTGGTGTGATTGTTGATTGTTTCATGTTTATTTACTCTGTCGTTATCTCGAAAATATCCGTAATTAATTCTGTTTCTTGAGTCTCTGTTTTGTTGAAGTATAATAATGAAACGGATTCTAGTCCACTGCTGGGACTCAGGAATGAAGATATATGTCAACAAATTTTCTGGAGATTCGCGAATCGCGCCTGGCCGCACTGACTGCACTGTAGTACTATACATAGCTCGTATTATAATCGATAAAAGGAATGCAACTAATATGGCTACCACAGAGTTTACGGCTGAGCCTTGTGAGAATATTATCCACTAAAATGAGATTGTCATGGAAAAGTTTTATGTCTGACAGTGCATGTCTGCTACTGGTTTCTTACTTTTGAAAGTGCCTAATTGCGTAGAAAATTAAGGCACATGGTATTGGGGTAACGTAGTACCGAAACATGTCTTGTTAACTACATGACCATGTACGTAATATTATCAGTATTACACTACTGGCCATTAAAATTGCTACACCAAGAAGAACTGCAGATGATAAACGGGTATTCATTGGACAAATATATTATACTAGAACTGACATGTGACTACATTTACGCGCAGTTTGGGTGCATAAATCCGGAGAAATCAGTACCCAGAACAACCACCTCTGGCCGTAATAACGGCCTTGATACGCCTGGGCATTGAGTCAAACAGAGCTTGGATGGCGTGTACAGGTATAGCTGCTCATGCAGTTTCGAGAAGATACCACAGTTCATCAAGAGTACCGACTGGCATATTGTGACGAGCCAGTTGCTCGGCCACCATTGACCAGACGTTTTCAATTGGTGACAGATCTGGAGAATGTGCTGGCCAGGGCAGCAGTCGAACATTTTCTGTATCCAGAAAGGACCGTACAGGACCTGCAACATGCGGTCGTGCATTATCCTGCTGAAATGTAGGGTTTCGCAGGGATCGAATGAAGGGTAGACCCATGGGTCGTAACACATCTGTAATGTAACGCCTATTTAAAGTACCGTCAATGCGAACAAGAGGTGACCGAGACGTGTAACCAACGGCACCCCATAAGATCAAGCTGGGGGATACGCCAGTATGGCGATGACGAATACACGCTTCCAATGTGGGTTCATCGCGATATCGCCAAACACGGATGCGACCATCATGATGCTGTAAACAGAACCTGGATTCATCCGAAAAAATGACGTTTTGCCATTCGTGCACCCAGGTTCGTCGTTGAGTACACCATCGCAGGCGCTCCTGTGATACAGCGTCAAGGGTAACCGCAGTCATGGTCAGCGAGCTGATAGTCCATGCTGCTGCAAACGTCGTCGAACTGTTCGTGCAGCTGGTTGTTGTCTTGCAAACGTACCCATCTGTTGACTCAGGGATCGAGACGTGGCTGCACGATCCATTACAGCCATGCGGATAAGACCCCTGTCATCTCGACTGCTAGTGATACGAGGCCGTTGGGATCCATCACGGCGTTCCGTATTACCCTCCTGAACCCACCGATTCCATTTTCTGCTAACAGTCATTGGATCTCGACCAACGCGAGCAGCAATGTCGCAATACGATAAACCGCAATCGCGATAGGCTACAATCCGACGTTTATCAAAGTCGGATAGGTGATGGTACGCATTTCTCCTCCTTACACGAGGCATCACAACAACGTTTCACCAGGCAACGCCGGTCAACTGCTGTTTGTGTATGAGAAATCAGGTGGAAGCTTTCCTCATGTCAGCACGTTGTAGGTGTCGCCATCGGCGCCAACGTTGTGTGAATGCTCTGAAAAGCTAATCATTTGCATATCACAGCATCTTCTTCCTGTCGGTTAAATTTCGCATCTGTCGCACGTCATCTTCGTGGTGTAGCAATTTTAATTGCCAGTAGTGTAATATTATCAGCATCATCATTATTATTATCATCACCACCACCAGATCGTGATGGAAACAAAGGCTTTGGGAATGCGTTTCATCGTTGGCGCCACTGCAGTTTCTAGTCGCAGCGGACACTTCTACATGTTGCATGTTGTGCTGGACGAAAATACATTCGCCCGTACAACCGAGGTTTGTTTGGTTTTGCCCTGGAAGAAACTGAGCAAGGCCATACGCCATAAAATATTAGTTCACTTTATGACAATATGGGCACGAAGATTTACTTAACTTCGTTTAATCCATCTGCAGAGAATGTTCTGTGTACATACAACTGTCAATGAATATAAAAGTACCACGTGATAAAAACGCACAAGATTCTTCTCTTCAAGTATAACTGACAGAACGTTCACATTAATTTGTGCCTAAAACATTTGATACACTGGCGGCCTCTCTTATGCGGAGATGTCGTCTTTGTCTGTGATTGCGAATTGGGCCGAGGGTTCCTATGCTCGTTGTTAGCCGTAACTAGACCATCGATTGCGTGGCGTAGCGAAGCGTTAGTAGGCGTGGCTAGGCCGGCGTTTCTCATTCATCGTTGCGGCATGAAGCGACTATCGTATTCTGTGGTTTCAATGAGAGATGATTGCTTTGGCATCTCGTTCTTTGGAAGACACTAATTACGTTTGTGCGTTGCGGCATGAAACGACTATCGTTTTCTGTGGTTTCATTACGAAATGCCAACCTTGCTTTGAGACCTCGTTCTTTGCCCACACTAATTACATTTGTGTGATGATGTCACTTCTTCAAAAGTCAGTTGCTTTTCTGACGAAATGCTCGAATTTCTCATAGAGAAATTCGCGACAAGTGCATCAAAAACATGTAATAGTTCAAATGATCTTGTCGTCAAATAGCTGGCGCTTTGAGAAGTATACTGATTAAAACTGTAACACACCTCTTATGCTGGAATATGGTCTTCAAGTAAAAGGAAAGTATTTTGTGCTCACTTTTAAATTGTGGTGTAGTCTGTAGTGTTTTCGCTATGCCCACTTCAGACAGAAAACTTATTGGTACTGAGATTTCATACTGAAGAGATTTGTGTCATTTCTCGTCGTTGATATTGAAACTTTCAGTGGGTTTAATTTGCTGCACCTTTGGAGCGTGAGATTTATCTCTACCTTCTTTGGCCAAGGAAGTCACACAGTGAAGCAAGTACTCAATAGCAATATCTCCGAATCAGTGCGCCCATGACAGACGTACCTTCCATATGGCCTCAAGAATTTCCAGATCTAACAACGTTGGACTTTTGTACGAGTGGTAGGAGGAAAGCTTAGTTTGCATCTTCCGAATGGCATGAAGAATTTCCAGATCTAACAACGTTGTACTTTTGCACGAGTGGTAGGAGGAAAGCTTAGTTTGCATCTTCCGTATGGCCTCAAGAATTTCCAGATCTAACAACGTTGGACTTTTGCACGAGTGGTAGGAGGAAAGCTTAGTTTGCATCTTCCGTATGGCCTCAAGAATTTCCAGAGCCAACAACGTTGGACTTTTGCACGAGTGGTAGGAGGAAAGCTTAGTTTGCATCTTCCGTATGGCCTCAAGAATTTCCAGATCTAACAACGTTGGAGTTTTGCACGAGTGGTAGGAGGAAAGCTTAGTTTGCATCTTCCGTATGGCCTCAAGAATTTCCAGATCTAACAACGTTGGACTTTTGCACGAGTGGTAGGAGGAAAGCTTAGTTTGCATCTTCCGTATGGCCTCAAGAATTTCCAGATCCAACAACGTTGGACTTTTGCACGAGTGGTAGGAGGAAAGCTTAGTTTGCATCTTCCGTATGGCCTCAAGAATTTCCAGATCTAACAACGTTGGAGTTTTGCACGAGTAGTAGGAGGAAAGCTTCGTTTGCATTTATGGTCCGTCTTTCTCCAATTGTAACAAATATTAGTGTGAATGGAGTGATTCTCTGTAATTGACGTCTCCTGGTTTACGGTGCTCCGCTTAAGTAACCAGAGAGTGTTAAAAAATTACGCATTTTTCGCATCATTTTATTAGTTCAAGAGGATTCAGATCCTCGTCCGATTACTCAGAAATATTTGGCACTGGAAGTAAATTTCCTAAATGAATCCACGATCACTGAAGATTTTGGTGAATAAAGCAGTATAGATCTTTCAATATAGTGGAACTCCTTTATTTAAATGAGTGTGTCTGTACTTAAATTGCTGAATGACTGGGAAGATGAAACTTCTGCGTTATTGGATTCTGAAACAGCTGAGTAAAACTGAGCATACTAAGACTACTTTCTCGTTACTTTTTCTTATCATGTCAACACTGACCTACAATATTTTAGCGCAACGCAATCTGACTGCTCAAAAAAAAAAAAAAAAAAATTACAACCTGGCTTCAAATAATTAATTCAAAAGAATGGCCCTGACTAAAAAGAAATCTTAATAATATACCATACAGTACATTAAGCACTTACCTGACAAAATTCTTCATTAGGCAAACTACAGAAATACAGCGAGCGTCAATACTGCCAGCCAAATAAAAGATTCTAACTACTAAAGCCACTAACTACTAATAGGCATGTGGTTAGCAAAGGAAAGATTTTGCTGCAAACCAAATAATGTATTTTTACCTTAATAATGTGACATCCAGTTCAAACACGAATATATATCGTCATTGACATCCAGTATAAAGATATATAATCATGAATAATTTTCAATCTCCAAGTAGGATACTCCCACATCGTTAGCCTACGCTAACACTTCCGACCTCCATCAATGCCAACTTCTCACATTTAACATCCATCACTGATGGCTGTTCACCTCCAACTGCCCAACAGTACTTCCATCACTTCCGCCGACTAACTTCCAACTGCCCAACACTACTGGCGATTAACTTCTAACGAGTCCAACCACCCACAGAGTCTCTTACAAAGAAAACGCAGTCAGAGATCCAATGCAAAGCGCTGCACAGCTCTGACAACACAGAAGCAGCCCAGTTACAATATCTCTGTATTTATAACGACTCTTCATCTACTGTGTCTCTGATCTTTAACTAGGACTAAAGGAACATGCGAATGAGAGTTATTAATTATGCATTACCAGGCGACAATGGATAAAAATTTAAAGCTTAGTTTTAAGAAAACATTTCGCTAATCGGAACTAAGAATTTTCAAAACAATGTTCACCGTTTTGGACATATTTTGCTAGTTCTAAGTTTCTCTTGAGTCAGTTTCTATATGTTTTTTCATCTTCAATTTTTGAACTTTTGTGTCCTGGTAATTTATAACTAACATCTCTCATTCTTAATGGTTCAAATGGCTCTGAGCACTATGGGACTTAACTTCTGAGGTCATCAGTCCCCTAGAACTTAGAACTACTTAAACCTAACTAACCTAAAGACATCACACACATCCATGCCCGAGGCAGGATTCGAACCTGCGACCGTAGCAGTCCCGCGGTTCCGGACTGCGCGCCTAGAACCACTAGACCACCGCGGCCGGCTCTCTTTCATTCTTAAATTCCTTTAATTTTAATTACAGATTTGATGATGGGAGTAGACAAAGAACCTTTATAAATAAAGGTAATTACTGAGTGATCTAGATGGCTTTATTCACAAAAACATCCAGAATTAATTTTCCAATTTTAATACCCAATCTGAGATTGCGCTCCGTCTCTGAGGATCTTACCATCGACATTACGGTTTATGAGCATCTTTCTTGCTTTCTCTTTTCTTTTGAAGAGCGACATTTAATGCCACTGGCCGTTTAAGTAGGTCAAATAACGGCAAAGAAAACAAAAGTGATACTTGACCGGGAGACGTACTGGGAACTGGTAATTCCGCTTGCGGACAGCGAACACTGTGCGTGCGGTGATGTGGGAACAGCTGCTGGCACTGCAGATTGCAGAGCGCGGCCACAAGGGCGCGCGTCTCTCTCTCTCTCTCTCTCTCTCTCTCTCTCCCTCCCTCCCTAATGACTGCCGCTGACGTCACAGCGTGGTTCACAGTTTGGGGCCCTTAGCGCTTCGCCGCTGCAGGTCACACGCAAGAGCGCGCCGTCTGCAGCGCAGCCTCTCCCTGATGACGTGGCGGGGACTGCGCAGGAAGCTGCTCGTTCTGCGCACCGAGCGCCACTGTTCACTTGCAGACAGGCATCCAGTGTGCTGACGTTCAGCTAGCCCCAAACTCTTCGAATCGTGCCAATAGATCGAGATGAACTGATCAAAACAGATGCGATGGACTCACATAATGTCGGGTGGGCCACAAGGATCAGCATTAAGGGGCTCCGGAACGCCCTATACTTGCAATGTTAAAATAACGCTTATAAATTACATCTTTCCTCACAAAGTATTTGAGGTAGGAAGTTGAACTTTTTACAGATTATTTATTGGAATATGGGCTACAACTTAACACAGGGATTTTACAAAATTTTAGTTCAGTTATTAAAGATGATTTTTTTTCAATTGTAATGAAAATTAACAACATTTTCTTGCAATTTTTTATTTATATATTCAAAAATATACAGTTTTTTGAAAAAACGCTGTGTTAAGTTATGCAGAAGGTACTGTGTAACATTTACTGAAAGTTTGAAACAAATATGTTTAGAAGATCCTTTGAAAACATGTAATTAGTATGAGAAAATAAAAGTTTTGGGAATCGAGCGACAAAGATTGGATTAACTTTTTAGTGCATTCCAGGTCCATAGGATGGATTATCTTCATCCTCTGCAAACTCCTCCTCCAGCTTCCTCTTGTTCCTCCTCCTGTTTACTCTTGCTTGTATTTCTAGACTCTTTACAGCCCTGTCTGCAGCCCGAAGGCGTTCCTTGTCTAAAGCAAGCATCGCTCGTTGTTGTGTTCGTAGATTTTGCTACCATTTTCTTCAGTTGCAATTACTGCAACACTGTTCCAAGAGGTGGTCATGTATGAACACTTATCACATTTCAGTTGTATTTCACTAGCAAGTCCTACGTGCTTTATTATGGAGAGTTCCAGACCAACTTCACTACAATGAATACATCTTACACAGTTTGAAAAAATTCCTTTGAGAACCGACGTATCAGATATTTCATTCACATCCGATTCGCCCATAAAACATTCATAGTTTTCACTCATTGAACCAAGCTTCTTCTGTGAAGTATTTTCTTTCCCACTTTGACTGCTATGGGCAGGTGTACTTGAGAGGTTAGGTTCACTCACTTGGTGATCGTCTTTATTGTTTACAGTAATAACACATATCTTTGGCTTTCCAACATTTCTCCTTTTCTTAAAAGCCTTCAGAGGATTTCTAATAACTTTACTTTTACTATGCACTTAACCATTAGGCTGTTTTCGCCGCAGCAGATTTTCCTACTTCGTGTGCCACTGATAGAATTACGTGACAAGTGGGTCGAGAGCGTTTGACTGAACTGACACTGTGGGCAAAATTTAAGAATAACTATTTCACTTTACACCAGATACTTTAAATTATTGAAATAATAGGTTGGTTGATATGATATGCTTGTCTTATGTGTTCAAATGTTGTATCTAGTGCTGAAATTCTCCTATTGTAAAGAATCATGAAGTTGTTAATATGTAATTTGTTGTGTCTAGACAAGACAGCCTAGACACAATATGAGGAAGCCGAAAGGCACGCGCTTAAACTCACGCAGGCTGGCGTGAGGTCTGAAACAGGATACGTAATGAATGCTATAAAGAAAAGTACGTAGCTTCTGGAATACTTAACTTTAATCCACATTTGTATAACATCGCTCTTGATGATACATGCTTCAATATTAATTATTAAAGCTATGGCGCCTTGCTAGGTCATAGCAAATGTAGCTGAAGGCTATGCTAACTATCGTCTCGGCAAATGAGAGCGTATTTGTCAGTGAACTGTAGCTAGCTACGTCGGCTGTACAACTGGGGCGAGTGCCAATACGTCTCTCTAGACCTGCCGTGTGGTGGCGCTCGGTCTGCGATCACTGACAGTGGCGACACGCGGGTCCGACGTATACTAATGGACCGCAGCCGGTTTAAAGGCTACCACCTAGCAAGTGTGGTGTCTGGCGGTGACACCACATAATTTAAATTATGTCAGTTACTTCATTGTTAATTTTGCTAGCACCGGAGAAACAATACCGAGTCGGGGTAGTTTGACAGTCTGTCTCCTGTAATAGCATTGTCACCGTGATACCTGGTACAATACAACGTACGTAAATCACTACACCGTGGGCGACTACGACTTCTGCTCGCAGGCCGTGAATGAGCACAAGTGCCAAAGCGTTTTCCCCCACGCCACGCCATGCTGTCTGAGCGCGAGGACGAGAAAACTGCAAACGCGCCGCTTTAAAACGGCACCGGAGTCTCGCTACGTACTAGTTGGTTTTATGATTCATATTTTTCAACAACAAAGGTCACAAACAAACAAATTTTCAGTATTATTTAATCATTTTTGGCAAACGAAAGCCATAATTTTTATGTGATACAAACTGTCGGCATGAGGACTGATGCAGATTATTTCACTCAGTTTTGCTCTCAAGTTGCCACGTAATATTGACTTATTTGGTTCCACAATCTGATTAAGGTCTTTCACACAAATATGTCGATCGTAATATTGTAGCACTTTTGCAGCCTCGTTATGGAGACCTGAGGAAAGCAATATGGACGTCCGGGGCAGTTTTAACGTAATGAGATTTCACATTAACACTGGAGTTACCAAGAATGTCAGTCAGTTACATCTGCGCATGCACCGGGGCGCTATCAACTGAAACAGCAAACGGTATCGAAAACAGTTCGGAAACAGATGTAAGACTGACAGTGTCCTCGAATCTTTATAAAACTGTCCTTGTAATTCTTTCAAGTGCACATGAAGTCTTCAAACCTCATGTTTTCACTAACGACCGTCAGGGAACTGGAGTGTCTTTGTCAGAATGTGTCCCTTCAACAACGAGGTTTTCTTTTCAAATGTATCCCGGTCAAATCAGAAAGAATTTACCTTGCTGTGTTTTAGTGTGGGCAGTATGCAGTCAAATCCATTTGAAATGCTAAGCCAACTTCGTATCAATTTTTCGTCATAAATTCATTAACAGAGAGTTTAAAATTTAAAAATCGTTCCAAGCATGCCCCTTAACCATTGTTCTTTGCAGTAATACATGAAGTCTCCATACTCTTCGTTCAGTCCCATTGAAAACTGTGCAAGTGGCAATGGAAAAATGGGTGCGACTTCAGAAATTTTACTTTTCCTACTACCAATTTCTTCATGTGCCTCAGGTCAGTAAACTTAGTATAAAGTGGTTTTTATGTACAGAACAACGAGCTCCCCGACGATCGTTGTAATTTTTGCTCTTTCATTGTCAACTAAATCGTTAAATTCTTTCTATGTAGTATTGTAATGTCGTAATGTCGTTTCATAGGAAATAAACAGTAGTACGCGCCTATGCGAATTGAGACTTCCAATCTTTCTCTTCTCTCATTCCCATTCACTTTAAGGGACTGCCTCTTTCTGCGCAAACGGCCGCTGGGTATGTGAACGTCCTTCATACCATGAACAAAAAATGTTTCAAATGGGTCTGAGCACTATGGGACTTAACTTCTGAGATCATCTGTCTCCGCCGGCCGGGGTGGTCGAGCGGTTCTAGGCGCTACAGTCTGGAACCACGCGACGGCTATGGTCGCAGGTTCGAATCCTGCCTCGGGCATGGATGTGTGTGATGTCCTTAGGTTAGTTAGGTTTAAATTTTGGTAAACATTTTTGGAATACAGTGATCAATTAATTGTTATATTTAGATTAAAGTTCAGTCTTGATCACGTTATGTCTGTTTTAATGAGTAACCGGTTTCGGTTTTTTCTATAAAACCATCATCAGACCCATTGGCTCCCTTGGGTTGGTAGGTGGAGCTCTCCTTGCTGCTGCACAGCAGCAAGGAGAGCTCCACCTACCAACCCAAGGGAGCCAATGGGTCTGATGATGGTTTTATAGAAAAAACCGAAACCGGTTACTCATTAAAACAGACATAACGTGATCAAGACTGAACTTTAATCTAAATAGTTAGGTTTAAGTAGTTCTAAGTTCTAGGGGACTGATGACCTCAGAAGTTAAGCCCAGTAGTGCTCAGAGCCATTTGAACCATTTTTCATCAGTCTCCTAGAACGTAGAACTACTTAAACCTAAGTAACCTAAGGACATCACACACATACATGCCCGAGGTAGGATTCGAACCTGCGACCCATGAACAAACAGCGAAGGTTAAACAGCGCGGACAGTACGATTCTGGGGAACCCATAGAGTTCTGGCGACCGAAGAAAGCCGCACCGCAATACCACTTCAAAGAAGGACCGATCAAAGCCGACTGACAAGCCAGATCTTGTCTAGTACGCGTCCCGCGCACACTGCACGCGTGGAGTTTAGTACGCCATAGCCGGCCCTGCGCTACACACTACCTGGCATACTGCACATTAATATATGTCACCCTAAATAATGTGCAGTCCTACGTTTCAATAAAGTGATATAATCTGGGACATAAGTAAAACAGGGAACTGGAAGTGTGTACTGGATTCACTCACAGATATTGACAAGCATATTTAGCATACTTGGAATTAAGCAAATTGTAATGCTGTCAAAGATAAGTTAGCTTAACCAAGGACATTTCAGTGTACAGGAGTAGGTCAGATGACGACATGGTACATTCAATCCCTCTGTTATTCTTGGAAGTCAGCAGAAGCTTCTAGTTGTATCAGAACATGGATGGTAGAATGTGATTACGTATCATGTAGCACTTCCTGTTCCATATGGCCAAGGGAGCTGACTCTTAAGACACACGACTAACCATATATTGTGCCTAGCCACTATGGCATGCGAATCGTTCCTTTAGTCTATATCGAAAACACCAGTAACTATTCGGAGCAGAAAATACTTTCATACTAACTTTTTTGACACCTGAAGGACTGATCTCTCCTCGAGGTTCGTTAAGGAGTACAAGAGTCTTTGCGTTATTTGCTTAGTATTTATCACAGGATCTTAAAGTGTGTGTAATATTCCATAAGTTAGATCATGTGCTTTAGTGTTACAACTATGAAACATTATGCTGCCGTTACAGCTAGTTTCAACAAAGTTCTCAAATGTTGTGTACTTGTGGTTCTTTCTTATTGTATCGGTGGTAATGGAACGTACAAATTGGACATAAAGACAATTCTGATACACGCTATGAAGTATGATTTTGTGGCAGACATACGCGTCATACACGATATTGTTTCAAACGTAGTGACTAACTCCACAGCAGTATGTCGAAGGTTACTATTTTTCTTTATTGCGAAATTAAGTAGGTCAATCCTCAGAATTTATAGCAGAAGCCCTCATTAAACTTTTGTTGACTCCAACATCGAGGATCCACAATCGTATCATTCTATTTTCATTGCTGAAAGCTGAGCCACATTTACAGAATTACAACGGAAGTGGAAATGCTATGGCCGAGAAGAAATAGTAAGAGTCTATTTTAACCACTCTATCAGACTGCCGACCTGCCAAGCTGTACGAGACTGACAAAAACGTGACGGAAGTGTAAACAGACATTTTAGAGTCTGCGGCTGGATTCATTTCAAGATGGGAGGCATACAAACACAGCACGAATCGTCAAGGGAAGATTGAAATAGCCCACACATAAACAATTCCAGAGCTGCCAGTGGCTTTTAAGTTTCCTCTCCGTTAAGACCATGCAGAAGAGGTAGGGTCGCTAAATGGTACAGACGCTCGCAGCAACAACTATACGTGGCGTTAAAAAAGTATCCTATATTTTGAGAGGTTGTAGTATGAACCAAAAGCAGACAAAATGTCTGGTAAATACAGCCTCTAAAATACATACCTTAAGAGCTATGAACACTGAAACAATCTTTTTTACACCTAGTGTTTTGTTCTTATGAACGACTAACAGAATGCAGTGAAAAACTGAGCACGCACTTCTCTGTTTTCATCCTCTGATATAAAATACAATAAACATGCGTTAGTGTCGTGACTGTGAATCGTATTCACAGTTCTGCGTAAGTGCAGCGCATACATTAGTTCTGACAGAAATACAGGGTTATTACAAATGATTGAAGCGATTTCACAGCTCTACAATAACTTTATTATTTGAGAAATTTCCCCAATGCTTTGCACACACATACAAAAACTCAAAAAGCTTTTTAGGCATTCACAAATGTTCGATATGTGCCCCTTTAGTGATTCGGCAGACATCAAGCCGATAATCAAGTTCCTCCCACACTCGGCGCAGCATGTCCCCATCAATGAGTTCGAAAGCATCGTTGATGCGAGCTCGCAGTTCTGGCACGTTTCTTGGTAGAGGAGGTTTAAACACTGAATCTTTCACATAACCCCACAGAAAGAAATTGCATGGGGTTAAGTCGGGAGAGCGTGGAGGCCATGACATGAATTGCTGATCATGATCTCCACCACGACCGATCCATCGGTTTTCCAATCTCCTGTTTAAGAAATGCCGAACATCATGATGGAAGTGCGGTGAAGCACCATCCCGTTGAAAGATGAAGTCGACGCTGTCGGTCTCCAGTTGTGGCATGAGCCAGTTTTCCAGCATGTCCAGATACACGTGTCCTGTAACGTTTTTTTCGCAGAAGAAAAAGGGACCGTAAACTTTAAACCGTGAGATTGCACAAAACACGTTAACTTTAGGTGAACTGCGAATTTGCTGCACGAATGTGTGAGGATTCTCTACCGCCCGGATTCGCACATTGTGTCTGTTCACTCCACCATTAAGAAAAAATGTTGCTTCATCACTGAAAACAAGTTTCGCACTGAACGCATCCTCTTCCATGAGCTGTTGCAACCGTGCCGAAAATTCAAAGCGTTTGACTTTGTCATCGGGTGTCAGAGCGTGAAACTTGCCCGCTCGCGTTCAACCGTTTCTTCGCTCACTGCAGGCCGACCCGTTGATTTCCCCTTACAGAGGCATCCAGATGCTTTAAACTGCGCATACCATCGCCGAATGGAGTTAGCAGTTGGTGGATCTCTGTTGAACTTCGTCCTGAAGTGTAGTTGCACTGCTATGACTGACTGATGTGAGTGCATTTCAAGCACGACATACGCTTTCTCGGCTCCTGTCGCCATTTTGTCTCACTGCGCTCTCGAGCGCTCTGGCGGCAGAAACCTGAAGTGCGGCTTCAGCCGAACAAAACTTTATGAGTTTTTCTATGTATCTGTAGTGCGTAGTGACCATATGTCAATGAATGGAGCTACAGTGAATTTATGAAATCGCTTCAATCATTTGTAATAGCCCTGTAGTTAAGTGTTGTTTCAGTGGCAGATGGACTGGTCGGAAAGGTCGAGTATGTTCGCCAGTTCTCTACCCCGCTCTTAGTCTTTTGGAAGTTGGGTTGTGGGGACACTTGACATCATTCACGTATGCAGCCCCCATTAACGTTGTATCTGCACTACAGGAACGAGTCAACCATGTCTGCTACCACACCCGTGACCACCCACCAGTTTTTGAGACAAGGCGTGATTCCCTGATACGTACGATAGAAGCGATCCTTATTATGAATGGACACCGTACTGAGCACTTCCTTTAGCGATGGCTCACAAGTGCAGGTCGTGTGTAGTAACAAGCAGATCATATTAGTAATCCTGTTGTTTCATAGTAACAGAATGTGTTCTCAATCGTTTACCCATTTGCCGGCCGCAGTGGTCGTGCGGTTCTAGGCGCTCCAGTCCGGAGCCGCGCTGCTGCTACGGTCGCAGGTTCGAATCCTGCCTTGGCATGGATGTGTGTGATGTCCTTAGGTTAGTTAGGTTTAATTAGTTCTAAGTTCTAGGGGACTGATGACCACAGCAGTTGAGTCCCATAGTGCTCAGAGCCATTTAAACCTTTTTTTTTTTTTACTCATTTGTTTACAGCATTCAGGAATCGTTCGTAAGAGCAAAGAGCGTGCAGTGGAAGAGAGGTGTTTAGTAGATAGTGTGGGAAGTTCCATGCGTATTTTCGCGGATGCTGCTGTAGTATACAGAGAAGCTGCAGCATTAGAAAATTGCAGCGAAATGCAGGAAGATCTGCAGCGGATAGGCACTTGGTGCAGGAAGTGGTAACTGACCCTTAACATAGACAAATGTAATGTATTGCGAATACATAGAAAGCAGGATTCTTTACTGTATGACTATATGATAGAGGAACAAACACTGGTAGCAGTTACTTCTGTAAAACATCTGGGTGTATGCGTGCGGAACGATTTGAAGTGGAATGATCATATAAAATTAATTGTTGGTAAGGCGGGTGCCAGGTTGAGATTCATTGGGAGAGTCCTTAGGAAATGTAGTCCGTCAACAAAGGAGGTGGCTTACAAATCACTCGTTCGACCTATACTTGAGCATTGCTCATCAGTGTGGGATCCGTACCAGGTCGAGTTGACTGAGGAGATAGAGAAGATCCAAAGAAGAACGGCGCGTTTCGTCACAGGGTTATTTAGTAAGCGTGATAGCGTTACGGAGATCTTTAGCACTCAAGTGGCAGACTCTGCAAGAGAGGCGCTCTGCATCGCGGTGTAGCTTGCTGTCCAGGTTTCGAGAGGGTGCGTTTCTGGATGAGGTATCGAATATATTCCTTCCCCCTACTTATACCTCCAGAGGAGGTCACGAATATAAAATTAGAGAGATTCGAGTGCGCACAGAGGCTTTCCGGCAGTCGGTCTTCCCGCGAACCAACGCGACTGGAACAGGAAAGGGAGGTAATGACAGTGGCACGTAAAGTGCCCTCCGCCACGCCGTTGGGTGGCTTGCGGAGTATAAATGTAGATGTAGATGTAGATGCACACTGGCGAAGATGAACGAGTGCTAATAGTTCTTGAAGCTAAGTATTTTAGAGCCCATGCTAACTGGAAATTTTTTCTTCTGTTTGTCATACTACCATCTCTCACAATTTTAATAGCCTGTATATTTGCTACATAATTTTTAATTACAAAATATAAACGGAGAGGTGAAAAGCTGAAAGGAAATTATTCATCAGTTTCGCTTTCTCTGGCGAATAACTGGAACCAAAGACGTGATACTGAGCGCAAAAGTTGGCGCAGCGGCAAAGTAGCAAATATGCAAGAAAGATGAGAAATTATATCTCATTTTAAAGTATGATTGCTAATAAAGGAAGGAATTATAAAACTTACTGAGAACTGTTATTACACTCATTTTCATTTCTCTGACGGGCTTAGTTACTTGTGCATACAGGTATCATTCGTGAATGACACTGCGTGTCTTCCACATGTATTACTCGACAAAGCGGACCGTAGACCGGCAAGTAGCTAATTTGGCCACGTGACTGAGTACAGCCATGCTCCTGGTCTGACACTGGAAGCTTGCTCCTAACGAAATAAAATTTATTGGTGATGAGAAGGAAAAAGCAGCGCCATTGCAGATGGAAAATGTGGCGGACCGTACAAGCAAAGTGTTAAAGCTGAGCAGAAGGTAGTAGAATTTAGGCACTTAGCACAAAGAAAAGATAACAAAGTGTACATAATAAGTAGGACATTGAAGAGAAAGATAATGTGTTTTTTGGTATTAATTTCTGTGACGTTATGAACAGTACAAAGAAATAATAACTTCGCAAGAACTGTGGCGCCCGAGAGCGCTAATTTTGACGCACCGTGTATAAAAGTTTGACGTAATTTCATAGAGATATAGGATACAAAAAGCAGAATAAGCGAAAAAAAATCTTAGAAGATGCAGAGTAACAAATAAGAGCAAATAAACACAAACCAAATGTAAGTACCTGAAACCAAATGTAAGTACGTCTCGTTTTCAAAGTCATCGGAAGGACCCGTGCTTAACTCCAAATCCAATGAGCATTTGGAAGAATAATGCAAACCAGATATTCTTTCATTTCGCCACTATTTCGAAACTTGTTGAGGGATTAAAATTTGACAGTCCACAGGTCGGACTCTGAACCTTGCCTCTCGTGGCAATGCTCTTAACGAACAGGTGGGGAACTGGCTCAGCCGAAGTCGAAGTTATGAGTGTAGGTCGTCCGTCCTACCTTAGCGCCTCAGCCGGTAAGAGCACTGCACGCGAGTCGATGCCCGGCACACAGTTTCAGTTTTTCAGAAAGCTTTAGTAAAAACCCACAATATGTTGCATAACGAAAGCTTCATTCTCTGCATCTCTTAGGTGCGTACACAACAAAGAAGTGGACAGACTGATTCACGACTGGTAAAAACGCCTTCCGGACGGAAATGGTATTGATGGTGTTGTACCAATATCAGCTCTGTTATAAGCGATCTAAAACGCAGGTAACATTGAGCATAGCTGGAACAAAATCTGCGCGTTTGTTTAAAAGTGATATTGAAAGGATGGAAGGTTAGCAACAACAATATTATGGCAACCATTTAAAAATATCTGGGCAATTGATGATCTCTTCCCAGTTATTGCAAAACAGTAACTAATGAGCAGCAGGCAACTGGAAAACTTCTTGAGATGTATTTGGCACGAGTAACTGAGAACCTCTGTTCTAATAACCATCATCACAGAAGGTAAGACGTGGTACACCACAACTGTATGGAGTAAACCTGACAAGCATTATGGCCCCATCGTACGGTCCTCTGCGTGACATTTCAACAAACATCCACAAACATGATGCGTTAGTGCTTCAATCGATTCCAAAAGAAGTCTCGCCGAGGGATCCTTGCAGCTTTCCAAAACTTGTGACAGGTGTGCTATGGGCAACTGAGATTAACTTGAACGTTGGTTCTTTTGTCTTCCAACTAGAACTGTTGTAATAATTAAACCTTTAGCCAACTTGTATGCCTAGGCCCTACGGGCTGGGTGCTTTCTCTCAGGCACCTTAACAATCTTTAGAAAAAACTAAGACAAAGTCTTTGAATGAAAATACAAGAGAAGAGAAAGTGATTAAATACAAGCATTATAAACAATGTTCAAATGTGTGTGAAATCTTATGGGACTAAACTGCTAAGGTCATCAGTCCCCAAGCTTACACACTACTTAACGTAAATTATCCTAAGGACAAACACACACACCCATGCCCGAGGGAGGACTCGAACCTCCGCCGGGAACAGCCGCACTGTCCATGACTGCAGCGCCTTAGACCGCTCGGATACAAGCATCATACCGACGACACATTTGTCCTCTTTCAATGGGTGCATGACAAGGTGAAAGGTTTCTGAAAAAGTTTCAGTAACGTACAACAAAAGATATTAATTACAGTGGAACAGGGGGCAGACGGAGTATTGCACTTCTTGAGACAGTTGCTTCCAATCATAATCATATAAAAGCTTATTTCTCGTAAAAACACAGCAGATATTTATCATACATCACGATTCCTACCATCCCTGGAGTCAAGTTTAGTTCATATCCATGACACACCGTATTCTAAGATTTGCTTCCACTAAAAGAAATGTTGAGATGGAAATAGCTACGCTACCCCTAACTAATTATTATGGATACAAAGTTGAAGTAGTAGTGAATATTTATATTAAAAGTTAAATAGTAAGCTGCTAAGATTTGGAAAAATGATAACAAATGAAATCATGGTCCCTTGTAGACTAAGTTAACATTCTTTACTTAATCCGTGCGGTTATCTATTTTCGAATTTGCGTCACTGTCAAGCACTTGAAATTAAAGTATACCAACTTGACTGCCATAAATTATTTGTTCAGATAAGTTGTTATGCTACCACGTAATTGACTGACTACAATTCAGTAACTGAAACATTTTGTCATGAGCTATGAGCTCTCTTAGAGATTCCAGGACATTGCACGATTGAAGGCAGGTTTCGATTTCTTTATCAGACCGTTCTCGGTTTTCGCTGCTGATGTACCGCACTACTCCAAACTCTAGGTGATAGACGTACACTGTAGCGCCAGGCTCAATGACCTATTTGCCAATCCAGGACTTTACATCAAATTTGTAAAATGTAACCCCAAGAGCAACATCCACGACTAACACAGACAACTGAAGCTATTTCAGTGGGTAGTTCAAACGATGTGTGCGAGAGTTCTTCTTTTTTGTGTCATGGAATTGTCCAGCCAATCGTTGTGTTTAACACATTTATTCTGAGTAACTCCATGAGTTTGACTCTATGATCAACCGTACTTCAAGGCATATTACAGATCCTGAAATCGTAATGTGTGTAAATTTGTAAACATCAAAACTTAATGTTAAGTTCCTGGATTAGTTCTACTCATCGTTTAGCATTGTTTAAGTCAATTACTTAATTACGTAATAAAAGTTATCGCTTTGGTAGAAAAACAAAAAGTTGAAAACAAACACTACTGATAAATTCCTAGTTAATGATGTATTCTGCAATAGTCGCATCTTAGAAGTAGTCACACTGAGTTTCAACCACGTCTTCCAATGTTTCTCACGTATGCAGCCTTCGGCATATAGCCGTCTTGTTCACACGGCTGCTCGGAATAGCGCTGAACAGACACGGCTGCATTCACGGGGACCGAGAGCGCTCCGGGGACGCAAATCTTGTCAAGCCCTGATCAAAAACTAACATTCCCCAAACGATGGTTCGAATCTTGCCTCGGGCATGGATGTGTGTGATGTACTTAGGTTAGTTAGGTTTAAGTAGTTCTAAGTTCTAGGGGATGATGACCACAGCAGTTAAGTCCCATAGTGCTCAGAGCCATTTTTTTTGTAAATACTTAGACATGCCTACAGTTGCAGTCATTAGTGCATCTGTCCTATCTTGCGATGAGATGCTGGTCAGCCTAATGTACAGTCAGAGACACTCAAAAGATCTTGTACGATTTAGGTAACTAAATTCAGTTGGAAACTGTACTTAAGATGGAACTTCCTCCAGATTAGACCTGTGTGCCGGACTGAGACTCGAACTCGGGACTTCTGCATTTCGTGGGCAAGTGGTTACCGAATTACGCAAGTAAGACTCACGATCCGCCTTCACTGTCTTCCTTCCGCTAGTACCTCCTCGTCTTTATTCCAAACTTGACTAAGTTCTGCTGTGTTCATTGTATATTTAAGATGTTTTCGAGTATGTGTAATAAATGTATTGGACCCACTGTATGTTAACTTTTTACCATTAGTGTTGCGTTCTAGTAATGATGTATACACAAAATATACACACATTCTGTGAGAAGGAATTCCCAAAGTGTGTTTATCTAAAACGATAAATAATGTTCCCTGTTTGCCTCAGTCTGCATTTATAAATAATACACGGTGTACAAAGAGGTGTGTCAGAAACTTTAGACATTGATTCTTGATATGAGAACATTACAACGTTCATATGAACATGGGTCAGAAAATCCTTCGTAAAAGTGGAATGAAAGGAATTCTCTGTATCGACTCCTGATTGTGTAATATGCCTCAAAAGTGCATTTTTACTCGCATTCATGTTTACGTTTCATCATGGCATTTGTTTTGTTTTATATGATAGTCGTTTGTTCCGTTCTAGCATACTTTCGATAACAACATATCAGAACGATGTACGCAGTGCCTGCATTGACGGATATGAATTAAATGTACGGCCTTTCAGAAGGGAATACGGATGCTGCGCCACAACGTTTTACTGAACGTTACCTTGAGCAAGGTTTGTATGTTAAACTAGCGCTTGCGGTAGACAGACTCATTTGAGAAGAAAGGTGGAGATAATGAGGGACCATGCGACGTCCGGAGGACGCACGAGCTTGAAGAACAGGTTCTTCGCGCTGCAAATGAAACTCCACCAACTGGTACAAGTAGAAATGCGAGAAGAGACAATCTGTAAAATCTGCGTGAAAATCTTTGGTACGCACATCATCTTCAACGGCTGCAATGGTTGATTCACTCGTTATCGTGTCACTTTTCCTACTTCTATTACCAACAACTTCCAGGACTAACATATCTCTAGTTTTGCAGGTATGAGTTGTTTCATGTGCTTGCTGACATACGTCTGGAGAACATGTAGCACTCTGTATGCGGATAGTGCGCTAGTATCTCGATAACCAGTTTCCAAACGTATTGGTTGAGAGAGATACTTTCCATGGCGTGCTCGATAGCCACATTAGAATCGAAAGGATCCTTGGTGTATTCCACTCGGGTACCTGCGTCAATGTTATGCGCAAGCGTGTTCAAAATGGATGTGACCAGTTACAGAACACACCAGGAGTTTTCCGCAACGTAGAGCAATGTATGGCACGCATGCTCAGCGGATGAACGGAAGCAAGAAGTGGTCACTTCGACTAGTTTTTGTAAATGTAAATGTGTTGGAAAATTAATCATTTTCGTGTCAACAATAATAAAGCCTTTCATATCTCCTGAATAAGGATTTTCAATCTCATGCTCATGTGAAGAATAAGAACCTAAAGTTGATTAAAATGTTCAAATGTGTGTGTATTACTAAGGGACCAAACTGCTGAGGTCATCGGTCCCTAGACTTACACACTAGTTAAACTAACTTATGCTAAGTACTACACATACACCCATGCCCGAGGGAGGACTCGAACCGCCGGCGGGAGGGGCCACGCAATCCGTGACGTGGCACCTCAAACCGGGCGGCCAAGTTGACGATATCCAGACAATGTGTACACAATTCGCCATTTGCATTTTTGTTCTGGACAGAACAACTGTTAATAGTGTAATTTTTCCGAAAAATGTCCGGTGTACATAAATAAACAAAGTGTTCCAGCTCGAAAGTACACTACTGGCCATTAAAATTGCTACACCAAGACGAAATGCAGATAATAAACGGGTATTCATTGGACAAATATATTATACTAGAACTGACATGGGATTACAATTTTACGCAATTTGGGTGCATAGATCCTGAGAAATCAGTACCCAGAACAACCACCTCTGGCCGTAATAACGGCCTTGATACGCCTGGGCATTGAGTCAAACAGAGCTTGGATCGCGTGTACAGGTACAGCTGCCATGCAGCTTCAACACGATACTACAGTTCATCAAGAGTAGTGACTGGCGTATTGTGACGAGCCAGTTGCTCGGCCACCATTGACCAGACGTTTTCAATTGGTGAGAGATCTGGAGAGTGTGTGGCCAAGGCAGCAGTCGAACATTTTCTGTATCCAGAAAGGCCCGTACAGGACCTGCAACATGATCGTGCATTAACCTGCTGAAATGTAGGGTTACGCACGGATCGAATAAAGGGTAGAGTCACGGGTCGTTTCACATCTGAAATGTAACTTTCACTGTTCAAAGTGCCGTCAATGCGAACAAGAGGTGACCGAGACATCTAACCAATGGCACCCCATACCATCACGCCGGGTGATACGCCAGTATGGCGATGACGAATACACGCTTCCAATTTGCGTTCACCCCGATGTCGCCAAACACGGATGCGACCATCATGATGCTGTAAACAGAACCTGGATTCATCCGAAAAAATGACGTTTTGCCATTCGTGCACCAGGTTCGTCGCTGAGTACACCATCGCAGGCTCTCCTGTCTGTGATGGAGCTGTTGTTTTGGCAGAAGAGCCAACACCGTGTTACTAGAGGAGGCCGAAATGAACGCGTTTTAGCTCTCGCAGGCTGGCGTGAGGAGGGAAGAACTATTCTGACGTGAGCTCTGGAACATGACAAGGAATTAGAATTCAGAAAGCGGACGGAAGTAGTTTGATACTTCACTTTAATCCATTAATGATGAACGTCGCTCTTGACGGTACATGGTTCACAATATCAATATCAATAGTAACTGAATATGGAGCCTTGCTAGGTCGTAGCAAATGACGTAGCTGAAGGCTATGCTAAACTGTCGTCTCGGCAAATGAGAGCGTATGTAGACAGTGAACCATCGACAGCAAAGTCGGCTGTCCAACTGGGACGAGTGGTAGGCGCTCGGTCTGCAATCACAGATATTGGCGACACGCAGGTCCGACGTATACTAACGGACGGCGGCCGAGTTAAAGGCTACCACTTAGCAAGTGCGGTATCTGGCGGTGACACCACAGGAGCGTCAAGGGTAACCGCAGCCATGACCTCCGAGCTGATAGTCCATGCTGCTGCAAACGTCGTCGAACTGTTCGTGCAGATTGTTGTTGTCTTGCAAACGTCCCCATCTGTTGATTCAGGGATCGAGACGTGGGTGCACGACCCGTTACAGTCATGCGGATAAGATGCCTGTCATCTCGACTGCTAGTGATACGAGGCCATTGGGATCCAGGACGGCGTTCCGTATTACCCTCCTGAACGTACCGATTCCATATTCTGCTAACAGTCATTGGATCACGACCAACGCGAGCAGCAATGTCGCGATACGATAAACCGCAATCGTGATAGGCTACAATCCGGCGTTTATCAAAGTGGGAAACGTGATGGTACGCATTTCTCCTCCTCACACGAGGCATCACAACAACGTTTCACCAGGCAACGACGGTCAACTGCTGTTTGTGTACGAGAATTCGGTTGGAATCTTTCCTCATGTCATCACGTTGTAGGTGACTCCAACGGCGTCAACCTTGTGTGAATGCTCTGAAAAGCTAATCATTTGCATATCATAGCATCTTCTTCTTGTCGGTTAAATTTAGCGTCTGTAGCACGTCATTTTCGTGGTGTAGCAATTTTAATGGCCAGTAGTGTAGTATTTTCTCTGCGATGGCCAGTAAGGCGATCTTTCTCTGTTGTGTAAGGGTTCCGTTCGGGGCGCTGCCGTCGCCAAGACTGGATGCCTGCGGCAGGCTTTTAACTAAAGCTGATGGCGCCCAACCCTGCGCACCTCCGCTCCTCCCCATTAGTCACACGAGCCGGGTGTTAGCGTCGCGCCTTAACGAGAGATTAGCGCGCAATGCTTTTAATAAGATCTGCCGCACGGCCCAGGGCGCTGCACCGTACCGGCGCAAAGTGAATCAGAGGCGCCGACCTAAGCTACCGTGAGCAGCGAAGACACAGGCAAAACCCCATCTGCGCAGCCACCGCGGGCGTCGCCTTACGGGGCTGCCTGCAAGGGTGAACGCCTCAACAACATGCACACTCTTGCTCTTGTCAAACGTTAACCAAAGTCGAATTATACGGCATTATTAACTGACGTATCCAGAAAAATTGTTCCCTGCGTAATCGTACAGCTATGGACACTGGAAAAAAAGATTTGCCATGAAACATCGCGCTAGTACCATAGAACGCTGCATGTAACGTTAATAATGCCCTCGATTCGACGACGAAGCAATTCTAAAAGGTTTCTTCAGGTACGTCATACAGTGTATTTAAGAAAAGAGTGTCACATATTCCTAAAGCAGACAGTGTAAGTAGGCTGTTTAGGTTTTTATGTTGGTAACACCACGTAGCGCTCTGTGTGAAAATCACTGACTGTGCGGTGGGCAGTCTGTTGTTGGTTTGCATTGTTGGAATATTTGCTATTGTAGTGTTGGGCAGTTGGATGTGAACAGCGCGTAGCGTTGCGCAGTTGGAGGTGAGCCGCCAGCAGTGGTGGATGTGGGGAGAGAGATGTAGAATTTTGAGAGCGGACGTCTGGACGTGTGTCTATCAGAAAAAGGAAATTTGTAACACTGGATGTCATGAACTGATACAGATATATATATGATGACTTTTGAACACTATTAAGGTAAATACATTGTTTGTTCTCCATCAAAATCAGTCATTTGCTGACTATGCCTGTCAGTAGTTAGTGCCTTCAGTAGTTAGAATCTTTTATTTAGCTGGCAGTATTGGCTCTCGCTGTATTGCAGTAGTTCAGTAACGAAGATTTTTGTGTGGTAAGTGACTCATGAAAGGTATAGGTCATTGTTAGTCAGGGCCATTCTTTTGTATGGATTAATGAAAGTTTCGATAAAAGAAATATTGTGTGTCAGTTTAGTGTTGATCAGAATAAGTAAATAGAGAAATGTTTGAGTACGTTCAGTTTTGCTCAGCTGTTTGAAAATCAAATAATGTAAGAGGTTTACCAGCTCTGTCATTTATAATTTTTCTAAGGGGATGTTTAAACAGTACTGTTCAGAACTGGGAGAAAAGTTCCAGCTTGTTCAGAAACCATTACCTGTTAAGATATGGGATCAAGACCCGCAGTTTTGTTTACAGATTGATCAGGATTCATAAGAGATGGCATGGCGAATTACCAGAATACGCACGCCCGTGCAGATCAAACCCTCGAGCAGCCATGAAGGTGAGCGCCCAGGATCGCTGACCAATGCATGGCTCTGAGTTGTGTGTGACAGACTCATATGGCCATACAATTAACCACACAGATGAACAGGTATCATCGATTGCTGCACTATAAATTACCAGCGTTATTAGAGGACGTTACCCATACAAAACGAGATGACTGTGAACGACGGGGCAGCACCACACTTTCTACGTATTGATTAATTGATTGAGGGGGCGTGGTACTAAACGCCGAAGTCATCAGTCCGGCGATTCCAAAGTTACTTGCGAGAGACGGTCCTCTAAAAGTGGACGGATCCAGTCTGAGCGGTCAAACTATAAAACGAGGAAGTTAAAACACACACAGTAGAAGGCACAAGAGGGTAGACCAAATCTAAAATCTGAAAAAAAACAGAGGGACAAAAGAGCGGTCTTGGCACGGGGGAGTGGTCAAGGGTCCCAGACCGAGAAAACATGAAGAGAGGCTCCAACTACCCATGATCCATTAGTAAAGCAAAACCATAGATCTGAAAATAAAAACCACTTGCACGTAGGAAACTGAAGGCCAGTTCAGTCATCCGTCTGCTAATATTAAAGATAAAGAATCTAGATGGCTATGCTAAGTACGAAGTGCCAAAAGAAGGGGACATTCCACCAGTATGTGGGATACCGTCAACGTGATTCCAGAGCCGTATTTTGGAGGTTGCTCGCTACCCATAAGAAAACAATGGGCGAGGCTAGTATGACAGATGCGAAGATAAGACAGTCGACTGTTTCCTAGAGTAGCGGAAGGAAGAGCGCCAAACTATAGCAGTCTCTTTGACTGTCAGGAGTTTATTACTGAGAGCAGTAGCGCACCAGATGTCATTCCAGTTTTAGGCAAAGAGAAATTTGAAGAGTATTCGCATATCTGCACATGGAATCATGAAGGGGAATCGGGGGTAAGTATCTGCCTCTAGCCAAACGGTCAGGCACCTTCTACGGATCTTCTCTGCCTCGAGATAACTGGGTGTTGTGTGATGTCCTTAGGTTAGTTAGGTTTAAGTAGTTCTAAGTTCTAGGGGACTGATGACCACAGTAGTTAAGTCCCATAGTGCTCAGAGCCATTTGAACCATTTTTGAACCTTCTACGGATCGTGCGACAGTTTCATGAGCTGTGTGTTGGTCTAGTACGGTAGCCTGGCCTTCCCGACGACCGAATCTAAATCCATTGGATTTCTGATTACTGGAACATTTAATTTATTGGTATATGTCCAACCCATCGGCAATGTGCAGACATTGCAGGAGCGTGTGACCAATGCCTGTGACGCAATCCGAGTGGAGTCAGGTGCATTTAAAAGAGTGCGTGATTCACTACAAAGAGGAGCTGAAGGATGTGTCAGATTGTATGGTAACCATATGGAGCAGTGCCTATAGAGTTTACATCTACGTAACAGATAGAAATGAGAGGTGAGACTGGCCAATGTGTGAATGTGTGTGAAATCTCATGGGACTTAACTGCTAAGGTCATCAGTCCCTAAGCTTACACACTACTTAACCTAAATTATCCTAAGGACAAACACACTCACCCATGCCCGAGGGAGGACTCGAACCTCCGCCGGGACCAGCCGCACAGTCTATGACTGCAGCGCCCTAAACCGCTCGGCTAATCCCGCGCGGCGAGACTGGCCAATCCCATCGTGTGTTGGTTTCCGGACGTATCATTGTGGAAGATTTTTGAACCGTGATTTATTTTCAGAGAATTCTTAAGAATTTATTTTATTTACTAGCGATTTATCAAGAACATTAACACATTTAATCACACTACGTAAGCATGGACGTAGTTGCCAGGGAGTAACTGATGAAATCATAACCAAATTCCTTTTAACAAATGGGAATTTTATTCACTTTAATAGTGCCTAAAAGCACTTTTTAAAAGAAACAGATTTAAAATTAAAATCAGGAAGC
Source organism: Schistocerca piceifrons (assembly GCF_021461385.2). Classification (NCBI taxonomy): domain Eukaryota; kingdom Metazoa; phylum Arthropoda; class Insecta; order Orthoptera; family Acrididae; genus Schistocerca; species Schistocerca piceifrons. The sequence continues at coordinate 111,613,318 of NC_060144.1, read as the reverse complement.
ACACTCTCAATATCGAAGTTACAATTCAGTCAGAGGCAGAAAGAAACAAGTTTTTACTGCATGAGCTTTCGGGCAGAGAACCTTGCCGCTCCCTTTTGACACGGCCGTAGTTACGATCGTCCACAACAGCCTCTGAAAGACTACACTGGTGCAGATCTGCAACACACCAGATAACCTTAAACTAAGAGATTGAAATGGTACAAAACACTAACAATTGAAATATTAACCTTGTCACCGAAGGTGCAACTTGATTTTAACTTCTAAGAAAACTCTTCCGGTTAAAGTGTGGCTACTTCATATACTAAAATGATCATTTAAATAAAAACCCATGAAATGCAATCTTATATAAAATTATACAAGGTTGGCCAAACAATAATTAAGATGCTCTACAGTACACAGATACCGCCTCTCAAGATCATAGGCAATAATATCAAAGTTTCCAAAGTTCAAAACATATTTCAGGGATTAGGCCGTTATACTCCAAGCAATAAATTGGTTAACACACCAAATCCAACAATCATGACAGAGGCAGCTACTAACGTACGGTAGATTGATAGGGAGATTACCTCACATGCGCCGACGCTCAAGACGGACAAGTCATCTTGTGTCTCAGTGCGCCACCGACCATACGATCAATCCAACCGCCAATGACCACTGCCTGAGCAAACTCAAGCAGACTGGCGGCCTAACGTGCAGACTCAGATGCGGGAAATAAGCCCCGACCGGGCGACCACTCGCTGAGTTCTCTTACTGGCGGAGTAGAAAGACTCTCATTTTGCCAGCTTTAAAGGTTGATCAGAACGACAGACATACTAGCACTCCGAACGACAGACAAACTGCCTAGCAAATGCGGACGAGAGACAGACTAGCAAGCTGGGGACGAGAGACTGACCCAGACTGACCCCTGGCCCTTTAAATGCACGTGAACAGGCAACCTTTGCCCTTTCTCACCAGAGGAAGACACCAAAGCTGCGATTGCCACAGCGGCGCCACCGCCAGAAACGGAGGGCGACTGCTTCACACTACGCGCTACGGTGCGCTCTTCAAAACAGCAATTTTTATCACGGCTCACTGTTCTTCTAGTTTTTGACCAGTACTACCTCCTCTAGTAATACGTGACTTTTTTTTTAAATACCGTGTATTCTGCTGAAGTTACTCATTGATGCTTACAATGCGCACTGTTACCAAATAGTGGAGACTTTTTGTTACGTTTCACCCTCTGTTCCTAGTGATCTGTAATATTTTCTACAAGATTAAGAGGAATCATTTAGAGGGCCAGTAGTCGTGCGGTACGGTGGGTGAGTGTTTGTCATACCAGACAAGTACGCACGCAGCCCTGTGAACAGGTCAGGTGTCATCGTGCAAGACGGAAGTGTCCACAGATGCCGTAGATAGGACAACACTTAGTTTCCGAGAATGTTGAAATAAACATCCTGGTTCCTGAAACTTCCTGGCAGATTAAACATGTGTGCCGGACCCGCACTTGCACCTGCAATCTCTGCGTTTCGCGAGCAAGTGCTCTACACACCGAGTTATAGTCGGATAGCTCAGTCAGTAGAGCGTGTCCGCGGAAGACTAAGGTCGCAGGCTTCGAGTAACGCCAGGCTCACAGTTTTAATCTGCAATGAAGTTTCAATTTAGCGCACACTCCGCTGCAGAGCGCAAATTCATTCTGGATTCCTAGTGTATCTTCACAGTGGCCTGAATGAGAATCGAAAGTCTATGGAAAGAAAGACAACCTCCAAAACAACACAGGAACAGTTCCGGCCTCAACTACACCCTTCACACACTGCGGTTAGGACTTTTTACGGGCACTATTCTTATGCCATTTAATATACCCACGGGACATACACTAATCCTTGTAGATACGTTCGACAGTCCTCGCTGCTCCAAACACGATAGCTCATTTATGCCATCGCGTCACGACTTCTTTTACCCATATTCCAGCAGCGATTACATTAAATCACGTGACTTATAAATATAATTCCCTGCCACGTCTTTAGTCATTGTTGGATTGTCATACGGCCGTCTGGTATCAGTTCTACCATCTACAGTGGCGATCAGTGTGCTTTTTTATGGAGACTGAGAGTAGTATGGTGTGTTTGACGGCACTGCAAGAAAAGATCAACACGACGTCGTTGTGTCGCTCTTCCACTGCGTTCAGTGAAACTACACAGGTGGTGCATATCGACCAACTGTTCATCAGTAAACTTATCCATACTACATTTTATTACTATTAATGTACAAGTAACATTCATAAAAAGGCAGACCCTAGACAGAGACGGGTAATACTAAATGCAGTAATGAGCGCTATCTGTGAAGTGGTCATAATTGTGGTCAACAGTATGAAACGCCAGTGAATGGAACTAGTTGTCGGCCGGTATGGCCGTACGGTTCTAGGCACTTCAGTCTGGAGCCGCTTGACTGCTACGGTCGCAGTTTCGAATCCTGCCTCGGGCATGGATGTGTGTGATGTCCTTAGGTTAGTTAGGATTAAGTAGTTCTAAGTTCTAGGGGACTGATTACCATAGATGATAAGTCCCATAGTGCTCAGAGCCATTTCAACCATTTCAATGGAACTAGTTTTTCTCCGAACAAGGCACGCAGCTCAAACCATCATACTTACACATTCGTTCAATAAAACACAAAGATAAAGGCGATAACGAATCAAATGGCTCTAATAATACATCGGAGAAGGAAATTAGTGTTTAACTCCGTCGAAATAGACGACAGAGGGATAGAGAAACAATTAAAATCGCTCAAAAGAGGAAAGGCCGCTGGACCTGATGGAATGCCAGTTAGATTTTACACAGAGTACGCGAAGGAACTTGCCCCCCTTCTTGCAGCGGTGCACCGTAGGTCTCTAGAAGAGCGTAGCGTTCCAAAGGATTGGAATAGGGCACAGGTCATCCCCGATTTCAAGAAGGGAAGTCGAACAGATGTGCAGAACTATAGACCTAATCTCTTACGTCGACCAGTTGTAGAATTTTGGAACACGTATCATGTTCGAGTATAATGACTTTTCTGGAGACTAGAAATTTACTGTGTGGGAATCAACATGGGTTTCGAAAAAGACGCTCGTGTGAAACCCAGCTCACGCTATTCGTCCACGAGACTCAGAGAGCCATAAACACGGGTTCCCAGGTAGATGCCGTGTTTCTTTACTTCCGCAAGGCATTCGATACAGTTCCCCACAGTCGCTTAATGAACAAAGTAAGAGCATATGGACTATCAGACCAGTTGTGTGATTGGATTGAAGAGTTCCTAGATAACAGAACGCAGCATGTCATTCTCAATGGAGAGAAGTCTTCCGAACTAAGAGTGATTTCAGGTGTGCCGAAGGGGAGTGTCGTAGGACCGTTGCTATTTACAATATACATAAATGACCTTGTGGATGACATCGGAAGTTCACTGAGGCTTTTTGCGGGTGATGCTGTAGTATGTCGAGATGTTGTAACAATGGAAAATTGTACTGAAATGCAGGAGGATCTGCCACGAATTGACGCATGGTGCAGGGAATGGCAATTGAATCTCAATGTAGACATGTGTAATGTGTTGCGAATACATAGAAAGAAAGGTCCTTTATCATTTAGCTACAATATAGCAGGCCAGCAACTGGAAGCAGTAAATTCCATAAATTATCTGGGAGTAGGCATTAGGAGTAATTTAAAATGCAATGATCATATAAAGTTGATCGTCGATAAAGCAGATGCCAGGAAGAATCCTAAGGAAATACAATCTGAAAATAAAGGAAGTAGGTTACAGTATACTTGTTCGCCCACTGCTTGAATATTGCTCAGCAGTGTGGGATCCGTACCAGATTGGGTTGATAGAAGAGATAGAGAAGATCCAACGGACAGCAGCGCAGTTCGTTACAGTATCATTTAGTAATCGTGAAAGCGTTACGGATATGATAAACTCCAGTGGAAGACTCTGCAGAAGAGACGCTTAGTAGCTCGGTACGGGCTTTTGTTGAAGTTTCGAGAACATACCTTCACCGAAGAGTCAAGCAGTATATTGCTCCCTCCTACGTATATCTCGCGAAGAGACCATGAAGATAAAGTCAGAGAGATTAGAGCCCACACGGAGGCATACCGACAATGTTTCTTTCCAAGAACAAAACGAGACTGGAATAGAAGGGAGAGCAGATAGAGATACTCAAAGTACCCTCCGCCACGCACCGTTGGGTAGCTTGCGGAGTATGGATGTAGATGTAGATGTAGACATCGAGGACATTAGAGACAGAGAATTAGCTCGGCTTACGAGAGGCTAGAGAAGAAAACCGGCCGTGCCCTTTCGATGGAACCTCACCAGTATTTAAGGAAATTACGGAAAACTTAAATCAGGGTTGCAATATGCAGGTTTGAACCGTTTTCCTCCTGAATATGTGTCCAGTGCGCCTACCAACCTTTTTTATTCCTGTCGCTTGAATTCAGATTCAGCCTGCATCCTCCGGAAGTCAGCGCACAGTGCACATTGGAGAATACTTCGTACCACTCGTAACATTTACAGTTTTCTGTCGTACTCTGTCTACGTATTGAGCGTGAGAGAAACGCCGGCTGTATGCTTCTGTATGCTGCTCACTATCTTTCGGATTATAAGGGGGTTGTTCTTGCTTTCCTTCATTACTATGCCAGTATCGCCATGTGTCTGTATCCAGACTTTATCAGTACTCTTTAACTGTCTTGTTTCTCTTCTTGAATATTGTGCGACCTTAATTTCGTCCAGTGTAATGGATATTGACACTGTTTCGTTTCTGTCAGATAAACTTTATAATTTATGTACGTGTATTCATGGTTACACCAGTTTTTTATGTTTGCGTGTCCTTAGCTAGAAGTCGTTGCCATGTAACTTTTCATCCCATTTACACAGCATTATCAAATGATAAAGCAAAAATTTCCATTTCATCTGCTATTAGCATTAAACGAGTGCGGCATTGCGCAAAGAAACAGCGCCGATTTAACCCGATCCTGCAAGCAGTTATCAAGGATTCAGCGCGAAGGAGTCTGCAGTGCAACTTATGCACACTGAGAAGCCGCTAACGACCCTAAATTTTAAATTTTGGCGTTAATTGCTGGATTCCAGGGGCGTTCATTACGGGTCCCTGCGGCATTCCAGATGTGCAGACTCCACCTCTGCATCGCGTAACGGCCCAGATATGCTAAACGTCGCGATGAAAACTCGCGAATAAAATCAGAAAATTATCGTTTAGGAAGCTTTAGAGTTTATGAAAATACTCTAGCTTTATGCGGCGTAATTCCGTTTTCTTGGCTCATTTGTTGGTCGCTAATAACTTGTTCTGTTGTCTCGAGAAAGAATGCACTGGTCTCGCACTAGCAAGGACAAAGGTCCTCATCGCTTCTGGCGCTTTTATTTATTTTATGTTACACATCTAGCTCTGTAGGATCAAACTGACTACGGAGTCTCCAAGTTTATGGGACGAGTCACGTCACGAAATTAACTTAGATAAAAAAACTGTAGAGGGAGACAGGAATTTGAATACACGCAGCAAATACTTCAGAAAGTAGTGTGCGAGTGCTACTCTAAGATACACGACGTCCTGTGTGTACGACAAGTTGCGAAAATGGTTTACTGTAATCAAGAACACTACATGGAAGTCAGCTTAAGTTTTCTCAGGAAATCCCAAAGAGAATAGAATGAGTTACCCATTAGGAAATTGTTCAGTTTAAAATTGAATATAAAAAGATTACTGCTAAGATTGTTTAATTTTTGTTGTGGGTTTCGAAAATGGATGCAGCAGAATACTGCACGCCTTTCTGCCCAAGAGTCAAGGAGGCGCGATCGAAACGGAGACTGGATTTCTGTCAAGTATTGATTCAGTCAAAGCTGCCAGTTTTTGGGGAAAACCACGTACTATTAACAACAAACGACATTAAAGAAAATATACATAATGCGTTCAATAGTATCCGGTCACCTCCAAACACATACGTTTTTCATATTAGGTGCATTATGCTGCCACCTACTGACAGGTACTCCATATCGGTGACATCAGTAGTCAGTAGACATCGTGAGAGAGCAGAATAGGGCGCTCCGCGGAACTCACCGACATCGAACGTGGTCAGGTGATTGGGTGTTACTTGTGTCATACGTCTGTATGCGAGATTTCCACACTCCTGATCATCCTCAGGTCCACTGTTCCCGACGTAATAGAGAAGTGGAAACGTGAGGGGACACGTACAGCACAAAAAGCGTGCAGGCCGGCCTAGTATGTTAACTGACAGAGACCGCCGGCAGTTGAAGAGGATCGTAATGTTTAATAGGCAGACATCTATCCAGACCATCACACAGGAATTCCAAACTGCATCAGGATCCACTGCAAGTACTATGACAGTTATGCGAGAGAAGAGAAAACTTGGATTTCATGGTCGAGCTGCTGCTAATAAGCCACATGTCACGCCGGTAAATGCCAAATGACGCCTCGCTTGGTGAAAGGAGCGTAAACATTGGACGATTGAACAGCCAGCGTGTGTAGTGCCAACAGTACAATTCGGAGGTGGTCGTGCTATGGCGTGGTCGTGTTTCTCATGGAGGAGTCTTCCACCCGTTGTTGTTTTGCGTCTCACTATCACAGCACAGGCCTACATTGATGTTTCAAGCACCTTTGTGCTTCCCACTGTTGATGAGCAATTCGAAGATGGCGACTGCGTCTTTCAACACAATCGACCCTGTGGTGGAGTGGTTACATGACAATAACATCCCTGTAATGGACTGGCCTGCACAGAGTCCTGACCTTAATCCATAGAACACCTTTGGGATGTTTTGGAACGCCGACATCGTGCCAGACCTCACCGACCGTCATCGATACCTCTCCTCAGTTCAGCACTCCGTTAAGAATGGGCTGCCATTCCCCAAGAAAGGTACCAGCACCTGATTGTACGTATGCCTGCGAGAGAGGAAGCCGTCATCAAGGCTAAGGGTGGACCAACATCATACTGAATTCTAGCATCACTGATGGAGGGCGCTACGAACTTGTAAGTCATTTTCAGCCAGTTATCTGGATGCTTTTGATCAAATAGTGTATGTGGAGAGTGCAGTGTCAGAATTCCCAGACTCCTGAACAGAGGTCGACAAGAGGTTCGTCAGCTTACTCGACACATTGCTCGAACTGCCTGTTTCTGAGCCAAAATACCGTATTTGACTGGGAAGCGGTACTCCAGGGAATAGTTCCGCATGCCATATGCGAATTAAAACATACAAAGAAGGCTTATTTTCGTGTTGGACCCTGAGTTGTTGCAAATAATGTTCTAATGCTAAATATAGCAGAAAGGAGAACATTTTTTGAACGGTATCCTGAAAATGGGTTCCTTATGACAATTTACCGTCTGAACACCTAAAAATTTGAATCGCTGAGACCCACTAATCAATTACCTATTCTGCGTAATCGAAATATCGATTTTAGTTTAATTGTGTTTTATAAACTGGAAAGATTAAATTTTACTGTGCTTTAGCATTAATTTATTTTATGCGAGCTATGAACTTATGTCTTGAACTGCACCGTCTGATATTGCTCTCCATTAAAATCTTTCATTTGCCAACTATGCCTATCAGTAGTTAGTGCCTTCAGTGGTTAGAATCTTTTATTTAGCTGGCAGTATTGGCGCACGCTGTATTGCAGTAGTTTGAGTAACGAAGATTTTTGTGAGGTAAGTGACTCATGAAAGGTATAGGTTATTGTCAGTCAGGGCCATTCTTTTGTAGGGATTATTGAAAGTCAGATTGCGTTGCGCTAAAAAGAAATATTGTGTGTCAGTTTAGTGATGATCATAATAAGTAAAGAGAAAATTGTTTGAGTACGTCCAGTTTTGCTCAGCGGTTTGAAAATCAAATAACGTAAGAGGTTTTCCAGCATTGTCATTTATAGATTTTTCTATGGGGACGTTTCAAGTGTACTAGAATGCTCAGCCTTTGGCTCGGGTTCGGTCCTTACAACCGTCCCATGTCCAATGTTTGTATCGCTATCTTGTTCGGTTTTAGGAAACCAAACGGAGAACACACTTGGCTACACCATCTCTGGCGGACCGTGCGCAACGGTGTGGTTGGCTAACTTCAGTGCTAATTATCTTGGAAACGGTACAACGTGTCCGATTTTCTTCTTATAAATCATTTCTCAGCACAACCGACCCTTCAACACTCTTACAAGCTTCTGAGACTGTTCCGAATAAGAAACAGTACCGGTTCCAGTACTGACCCCTGAAGCACCCCCACTTAACTGCGCCCCAATCAGTGGCCCTCTCTCATTCCTGTGGAGAAAAATGACTAAGAAGTAAGGCCCTTTGTGAAAGGACACAATATCAGTCTCACACCTGGACACTGACGCTGTGGTGTTGCTCAAATGTGTTAGCCACATAGCTATCCTTACCGTAGGGGTATCTGTCGAGACGCCACACAAATATATGGTTCCTGAAGAGGGTAGCAACCTTTTCGATAACAAGAGAGGCGTCTGGGTGACTGACTCGTCTAGCCTTGTAACATTAACCAACATGTGCTTGCTATGACCGTTGACCCCGTATAGAGGAGACGCCCCCAGAAACAGTGCCTGCCCATGCAAGCGAAGGCGGACAGCAGACCAGGGGACGATGACGGCAGCTACTGGAAGTAGGCCCCCTGGTGGACCAACAGCTGGAGAGCACTAAGTCAGAAGCACCAGAATTATTGCAGCTGATAGCCCTGCGACTACCTCAGGCCAAGTCTTGTGGTGGCATCCTGTTGACTCGTAGCGACGCGAGGGCAGGCGTGGCCTCGCGTCAAACTGGACGGTGCCAGACTGCATACATTTGTCTTGAAGTGGGGAATATTTCTACAGGCTTTGCTTGTCCCTGCTTTGCCACGGCTTCGATTTCTATCACGTAAGCAACAACAGAACTATTGCTCGGTCGCGTAGCCCACCATGTGGGCCAGGCTCTGCGTTAAGCGCCCGACGCCATGGTAACAGTACAACTACATGAATACTATGAAATGCACTGTTAACTGCCTGGTAGGAAGGTTTTGGACTTCTTCGAGGCAGCTCCAGACTATTTCTCTAACTTTTCACTCTCTAGTATCCCGTGAGATAAATGAGCCTCTAATCTTTCTATGCGAGCTATCATTCCTCTTATTTTATTACAATAATCATTTCTCTCGAAGTAGATTGGCGACAATGACACATTTTCGCATTCAAAAAAGAAACTTTGTGATCGAAACTTCATGAAAAATTTCGCCGCAACGAAAATCACCTTTTTTTTTTCACTGATTGCCACCACAGCTCGCTTATCATATCCCTAATAATGTCACCCCTATTTCGCGATAATTCGAAACGACTCTCCTACTTCGCAATAATACGAAACGATCTGTCTTTCTTTTGACTTTTGCGATGTCCACCGTCAATCATATGTGATACATATCCCACACCGCTCTGCGCTACTCCAAAAGATGAAGGATAGGCGCAGTGTAACTTGTCTCTTAAAAAGACCTTTTACATCTTCTGCGTGTTCTGCTAACAAATAGCAGTCTTCAGTTTGCCTTCCCCACAACAGTACCTACGTGACAGTTCCAATTTAATTTACTTATTAATTTATTAATTCCTTAGTATTTAGTTGAACTGACAGCCTTTAAATCTGTTCAGTTTACTGTCTAACCAAAATGTAACTGGTTTCTTTGCGTATTCATGTGGATGACCTCACATCTTTCCCTAATCAGAGACTATGCCACCATATAGGTATTGGGTCTAAGTCACCCTGAAACAGCTTGTTGTATCAGCAGGTCGCTTCTACTGTAACTTCGCCTGTGTAGATGCAGTCTGATCTCCTTCCTTGAGGCTCTCGTTTTAAGTGTGTCAGCGTCTTTATTTTATTCAGCTACGCCAAGCAAAATAGTTACCGCACAATGGGTAATGTAGGTCTAATAGCGAGTAAGGAAATAGGAATGGGTGTGGGCTACTAAGAACAACATAATTTAACAGTTAATAGAAAGCACTAACTTGTTTCTTATGACGTTCACGAATCAGCATTACACGAGTATGTACAAGTTAACTGTGGTCAGAAAAAGCTATAGAAGCTATTATCTTGTACGTTGCACAGAGAAATAACGCAACCTGTTATTTCACTTCTTAAATGTCAGTTTTTCATTGAATACACACACACACACACACACACACACACACACACATGCGCGCGCACACACACACACACACACACACACACACACACACATTTCGTGATTTACAGCCAGCATACTCAGCTGCAAGAAGCTTTTCTTCGTACAGCTGAGAGGGCTTCAGTTGAGAGTTGACGTTATGTAGTGACAGATGGTTAGTTCGGTATACATATCGCGAGAAAGACTGCCTATATATTGGTCCTTCTACGCTACTAGCTGCCGCGTTCGGAAGTAGTGCACTAAAATGACAAACTTCTGTTATTAATATTAGAAAACCTAAACACTAAATTTACTTGCGTTTTGCCAGCCGCTGTGGCCGAGCGGATCTAGATGGTTCAGTCCGGAACCGCGCGACTGCTACGGTCGCAGGATCGAATCCTGCCTCGGGCATGGATGTGTGTGATGTCCTTAGGTTAGTTAGGTTTAAGTATTTCTAAGTTCTAGGGGACTGACGACCTCAGATGTTAAGTCCCATAGTGCTCAGAGGCATTTGAACCATTTTCTTACTTGCGTTTCACATACAAGCATCTCTCAAAATCAGGCTATCATTAAATTATTTCAAAAGTGTTAATTACAAGAAGAAGAATAAAAAAAAGTTGTTAAACCGAAAGGCAGACGAAGCATTTCGGAGATCCGATTGCGCCTGACTTGGATGGGGAGCGAAGTGGTTCGGCTGTAAAATAAGAGCTGGTTCGGCAGTCTAGGAAAACTGGCGTGATCTTTCTTGGTCGGTATGGGTTACGGACTTCACTAGCAAACTTTGGTTATTTGGATATGTAGTTGAGAACAACTTGACAGTAATTACGCAAATGCGCAGTTCACTGTTTCGTTTATTTTCTGTTAAAATGTGAGGAATGGAAATTATTTGTGATTCATAAAGTGAAATATAAAAGCGAGTGACATACTGTACAAACAAATTAACTGAAAATTTAATTATTTATATATCAGTTCTCTGCTAAAAGTTTATTGCAGTCTCAAGATAATGGATTCGCGACTTAAGTGCTGTTTTCTGCGCAGGGGACAACGGCTATAGGAGACCGCAGGTTTGTGAACATTAATTAGAATTTACATTGAACTCAGGGCGGTGGGATCAAATAGGTACCTCGCGTGTACTTCAATGTGAGTACAAATGAGATCAGTGACACGTTATATGTGGTAGCACAGAGGAAGCATGATGGAGGAGAATTTAGAGGGAAGGGGTTTATGAAACACACACAAATCTCTCTCTCTCCCTCTCTCTTCAACTTTCCGTAAGATACAAACACACACACACACACACAAACACATTTCTGTCTGCGACAACTAAAAACATTGTATCAGGACCAAAATAAAAGCAACCACACTGAAAATGTGTCTTGGTCACAGGACACTAGTCACACATTCAGGAGTATGAGTTCCAGGCATGTATCAGGGCAATACCATATGTTTTCGGGTGGCGTCTGTCTTTAGCAAAACACAATTTTGTTTGTTGTCCCAGATGAAACACTGAGTCATATCCAACAACTCCATATGAACAACGTCCACCCAGACATAAAATTCACCATAGAAACAGAAAAAAAAACAAAGTGTTAAATTTTCTTAACCTCACAATATACAGACACAACAAACAACACCAATTCTACATATTCAGAAAAGTAACCATCACCAGCACAGCCATTCACAAGCATTCTAGTCATCTGACTGCACACAAACTAGCTGCTTTCCAATATACGCTACACAGACTGAAGAAAAGTCCACTCACTGTCAGTTCTAGTATAATATATTTGTCCAATGAATACCCGTTTATCATCCGCATTTCCTCTTGGTGTAGCAATTTTAATGTCCCGTAGTGTATTTGTATAACGACGCGTCGTTCAAAAAAGAAAAAAAAAGTTCTAGGTGATAAGTTAATATTAGTGACGGGGGCATCTCTCTTATGCTGTATTTGGCCACCTCCTAACCAACGCTCGCGCGTTGGCGGCGTCAACTTTGTATTTACAAACGGGACCCTCCATTACTATCGTATACCAGGATTCTGCATCACAAAAAGCCGCGATTTACTGCAATTATAGTTTTCCAGTCATAACAGATGGCATTATAATCGGCTAATATGAAGTGTGCCTGTTTCTGCAATTAGGAACCGAGTCATTTGAGTCCACATTTCATTTACGAAGTAAATGTAAGCCTTGTTTTAATGTTCGATATTTATGTTTAAAATTTACTTTAGTGTTTCAAATAAAATTGTATTTCCTTTCTTTACATTAATTATTTTGTTTGTTGTTGCAATTTTTTCCACGGAAATATATTTATGGGCCTAGTTTTGCTGTCTGATGGCATCTGTAATAATTTCACATACCCGTACAGACAGAGAGAGGGTTGCGTGGCTTTGTGACATGGAACTCAAGACTGTCCGCCCATTAGCCGGTCGGCTTCAGAGCTTCTCTTACTAAAGCATACTTCCGACAAGTCTCCGGCATAAGCGCCTTTGAACTGAACTGGAAGCAGGCACAAAGCGACATCTAAGTGCTCGGAAGTGGAACGGCCTAGTCACGGACGGGGGCGTGTTTACACATGATTAGCCTAATTGCTGCAAAGTGGCGACGCATTTCGCTGGTACGGGCATTAAATCGAGCAATAAAACACCTCACCTCCACGTGGGAGGAGAGGGTGCAGGCTGCGCCTCAGCTGGGGTTTCGCAGCGGCTGGGCCGGCGGCGCTGCGCAATTACCGGCGGGCCAGAGCGGCCCCACTCCCCACGTTATTAGCAGGTTCCCGCTCTGCGTGGAGGAGCAGCACCCTACTGTCTCAGCGTCGCGCCCCAGGGAGCACAACCAGTACACGGCCCCGGCCTGTGTGCAGCAGTTATTTGGCAGCCAATTTCAAACTATTAATTACGATGTCATTGGGAGAACTGAACTAAAAATTCCTGGGTACCGGAAGTTAGACTGAGCACTGCTTATGTCACTGCCTTATTAGATCGCTAAAATTAACAGATCAGTTGTTACTAAAAGTCGTGTCAGTGCTATTATTTATCGCAACTAGTACACGCCATGTTGTGTTGCCCATTCCAACCGAGAGATGGTGGCCCGTCCATATTTGGCGCGAGTGTCCATAACTGATCCACCATCTAGTTCATGGAATCCACCAACTGTGTATAATGTTCCTAGACGTATCGCTAGGCTGTTTTCGCTAATTTTCATTGCACAGAGGACAAATGGTTCAAATGGTTCTGAGCACTATGAGACTTAACATCTGAGGTCATCAGTCCCCTATACTTACAAGGGAACCTCCCCATCGCACCCCCCTCAGATTTAGTTATAAGTTGGCACAGTGGATAGGCCTCGAAAAACTGAACACAGATCAATCGAGAAAACAGGAAGAAGTTGTGTGGAACTATGAAAAAATAAGCAAAATATACAAACTGAGTAGTTCATGCGCAAGATAGGCAACATCAAGGATAATGTGAGGTTAGGAGTGCCGTGGTCCCGTGGTTAGCGTGAGCACCTACAGAACGAGAGGTACTTGGTTCAAATCTACCCTCGAGTGAAAAGTTTAATTTTTTGTTTTCAGATAATTATCAAAGTTCAGGCACTAATCAACTTCGCTCTCCAAAATTCCAGGACATGTTCAGATTTGCTTGCACATATGCAGGATTTGACGGTCTACACACGGAAAAATTTGAAAACGTTAGAAGCATATGTTTTGACAGAGCACAGGGAAAACTGCGACTGTAAAACTGTTGCATTCATTTGTTGCAGTTTATGTGACAAACTCTTACGTTTTCATCACTTTTTGGGAGTGATTATCACATCCACAAGAAAACCTACATCGGGCAAGGTAGAAGAATCTTTTTACCCATTCGCCAAGTGTACAAGTTACGTGGGTCGACAACATATTCCTGTCATGTGAAGCACATGCCGTCACCAGTGTCGTATAGAATATATCAGACGAGTTTTCCTCTGGAGGAATCGGTCGACCTATGACCTTGCGATCAAATGTTTTCGGTTCCCATTGGAGAGGCACGTCCTTTCGTTTACTAATCGCACGGTTTTGCGGTGCGGTCGCGAAAACACAGATACTAAACTTATTACAGTGAACAGAGACGTCAATGAACGAACGGACAGATCATAACTTTACGAAAATAATAAATTAAAATATTCACTTCAGGGAAGACTTGAACCAAGGACCTCTCGTTCCGCTGGTGCTCACACTAACCACGGGACCACGGCGCTCCTGCGCTAAAAATTAGCCTTGATGTTGCTTATGTTGCACATGGACTACTCAGTTTGTATATTTTGCTTTTTTTTCATAGTTCCACACAACTTCTTCCTGTTTTCTCGATTGATCTGTGTTCAATTTTTCAAGGCCTCTCCACTGTGCCAACTTATAACTAAATCTGAGGGGGGTGCGATGGGGAGGTTCCCTTGTTAGAACTACTTAAACCCAACTAACCTAAGGACATCACACACATCCACGCCCGAGGCCGGATTCGAACCTGCGACCGTAGAGGTCGGCTGCACAGGGGACTTTTCACATATGACTAGTTCTTAATGTACCGTGTGATCAAAAAGTCAGTATAAATTTGAAAATTTATTAAACCACGGAATAATGTAGATAGAGAGGTAAAAATTGACACACATGCTTGGAATGACATGGGGTTTTATTACAACCATCCCATATTGCTAGACGCGTGAAAGAACTCTTGCGCGCGTCGTTTGGTAATGATCGTGTACTTAGCCGCCACTTTCGTCATGCTTGGCCTCCCAGGTTCCCAGACCTCGGTCCGTGCCATCATTGGCTTTGGGGTTACCTGATGTCGCAAGTGTATCGTGATCAACCGACATCTTTAGGAATGCTGAAAGATAACATCCGACGCCAATGCCTCACCATAACTCCGGACATGCTTTACAGTGCTGTACACAACATTATTCCTCGACTACAGCTATTGTTGAGGAATGATGGTGGACATATTGAGCACTTCCTGTAAGGAACATCATCTTTGCTTTGTCTTACTTTGTTATGCTAATTATTGCTATTGTGATCAGATGAAGAGACATCTGTCGGACTTTTTGAATTTCTGTATTCTTTTGGTTCTAATAAAACCCCATGTCATTCCAAGCATATGTGTCAATTTGTACCTCTCTATCTACATTATTCCGTAATTTATTCAGTTTTCAAATTTATATTGACTTTTTGATCACCCGGTATTTTTGTGCCCTCATTTTCCGTTAGGCATAATTTAATCAGGTCTTGAAATCTGTTATGTCACTTTACGCTTGATCATATAGCGATCAGCTGAATCTTCGTTTGACGTACAGGTCCCTTCCATCCTATATGGTTTCTGAAACATCCAAACAAATGGAAGCACCCTCTGGGTTTTAGCCTCTTGCATTGTTGATGTTATGTGATGTTCCTTTGCGGGCTCGGACAAATCTGGGACTGTTTTTAATCTTGGCATGCTTTTCAAGATTGCATAAATGCATGTCATTTTTCTGAACTTACCTGCTCTTCACTAGAAGGCTTATTAAACATTGTCTTTTTCATTATTCCTCTGTTTCTTGCAAAAGGTTTTAATAAATAGTTTCAGACTGATATACGGTAACCTTCTTGGAGCTTTACGTCAGTAAAGACGTATCACTCAACGCCTTATGACCCCCTACCCGAACCTTGTATTTCGTGCATCTTAATTCGTTCCGTGTCCTGTCCTGATACAGAAATATTTTTACATTTAACCCGTATAAATGTGGTTCATGATCTAGGAAAACCATAGTGCCTATCCCTTCAACACTTACGCTATGGGCGTTGCAGTGTCAGAACTTTCCAGTCACACTTATAAACGTATGTAATGCACCGCATCTTTTTTCTCAACCGAAAAAAAAAAATGGTTCAAATGGCTCTGAGTACTATGGGACTTAACATCTGAGTTCATCAGTCCCATATAACTTAAAACAATTTAAACCTAACTAACCTAAGGACATCACACACATCCATGCCCGAGGCAGGATTCGAACCTCCGGCCGTAGCGGTCGCGCGGTTCCAACTGCAGCGCCTAGAACCACTCAGCCACTCAGCCGAAAACAATTGCTGTGAATGCGAAACGTTACATATGTATTATTTGAAGTCTCTTGAGTGAGCACGCCAAGTTTCCGTCACTTCCGACAGATAGCGTAGCTGCAGGGCAGTTTCAAAATGTCGTCTGTAGGTGATGTACGTTCAAGCAACGTGCCGTCATTGAACTTCTCACTGCAGAGAAAGAAACTGTGGGGAACATTCACAAATGCTTGTGCAAAGTCTATGCAGAATCTGCTGTTGACAGAAGTACAGTCAGACGCTAGGCACGGAGGGTGAGGTCATCAGAAGGCGGTTCGGCGGAGCTCCACGATTTGCAGCGATCGGGGAGACAACCTACGGCTGTCACACCTGACATGCTGCAGCGAGCTGATGTTGTCTTTCGCGAGAACAATCGCATTACGACTCGTCAGTTAGCGCTGCATCTGTCAATCAGCAAAGTAACTGTGGATGCAATTACACGCACACTTGGCTATTCAAGTGCAAGTGTGCAAGATGGGTCAAGCCGTGTATAACGGTGGGTCACAAATCGCACAAGAAAAACACTGGTCTTAATTTGTCGTAATGTTTTGAAGCTGAGGGGGAGGTCTTCTTGCTCCGGATTGTGACAGGTGATGAAATCTGGGTTCACCATTGTCAGCCCGAAAAAAAAAAAACAGTCGATGGAATGGCTCCATTCCCACTCCTCACAAAAGGAAAAAATCAAAGGAACTACTTCCGCTGGTAAGGTCATGATCACTGTGTTATGGGATTGTGAAGGAGTGATTCTCATTTATGTGATACCAAGAGGCACAAGCATTATGTCAAAACATTAACAAAACTCAAAATGCGCTTCTGGTGACTTCGGCGTCATAGCAGCCCAGGAGACACGATAACTCAAGGCCCCAAACAATCCTGAGGACTGCTGAACACATCACAAAACAGGGCTGGTCAGTGTTACCACACCCACCCTGAAGTCCTGGCCTAGCATCCTCGGACTTCCACTTGTTTAAGCCATTGAAAAATACCATTCCTGGAAGACATTTTGAGGACGATGAGGAGGTGATTCACACAGTGAAGCACTGGCTCCACCACCAGTACAAGGATTGGTATCGACAGGACATGCACACCCTTGTTTCGCGCTGGAAGAAGGCCATAGAACGGGATGGAGATTTCGTGGAAGAATAGGATCTGTAGATAAAACACCATTCTTTCGTGTATGTACTTCTATTTATATTCAATAAAGAACTGTTGAAGAAGAAAAATGCGGTGCATTACCTTCTGGACAACCCTCGACTACTTAACAATTTTAAATATTTCATTGTTTTGTAAATTTACTTAGTACAAGTAGCATCTCTTGGGGCAATGTATCCATATAGATACTTCTCCCTGTACCTAATGCCTCGTCTCCTCCCTTATGGGCTTCTCCTAAAGAACCGTATATGGTTCTCTTCTGTACAACTTTAATCTTATTCGCCTTCATCTGTATCAATTACGGCTGGTTTGTGACTGTCACAATATTCTCCCTTCTTCTGACCATTCTATCAGCCCTCAAATGAATCATGTGATACATTCATGTACTTTTCAAAAAATGGCTCTGAGCACTATGGGACTTAACATCTTAGGTCATCAGTCCCCTAGAGCTTAGAACTACTTAAACCTAACTAACCTAAGGACATCGCATAGATCCATGCCCGAGGCAGGATTCGAACCTGCGACTGTAGCAGTCCCTCGGTTCCGGACTGCAGCGCCTAGAGCCGCACGGCCACCGCGGCCGGCTGATGTACTTTTGTTTATACACTTGTGACTACCTCTTTTATTTTTCCTTAACGTTTGCTCCAATAGTCTTTACAATTTTTGTGCTACTGTTTTAAGTATTAATTTGTCAATCTACGTTTAATGTACCATTTTAAAGCCACTAGAACCATACAACTAATCTACTTTGTGGCATGTGTTGGTAGATTACTTTCGAAATGGCAGCCCGTCATCAGCTGAGAACCGAGTCGATAATGTAATTATGTGACAAAACTATCTATTAATATTTCACGTGTTGCATGAACCCCTTGGTGACAAAGACAGTATGCTGTTACCACCACTCCATCTGAAGTTAGGCTTCATGAAGTACGAAGGTTGCTCAAAAAGTAATGCACCGCATGTTTTTTTCTTCAACAATTCTTTATTGAACATAATGAGAATTATACAAACCCTACTATTCTACGTAATCTCCATCCCGTTCCTTGGCCTTCCTCCAGCGCGAAACAAGGACATGTATGTCCTATCAGTACCAATCCTTGTCCTGGTGGCGGAGCCAGTGCTTCACTGTGTGGATCACCTCCTCATCGTCCTCAAAATGTCTCCCACTAATGGTATCCTTTAATGGTACAAACAAGTAGGGGCTAGGTCAGGTATGTCAGATGCGACAACCGTGGATGGTCTCCCCGACCACTGCAAATAGTGGAGCCCCGCCGAACTGCCTTCTGATGACCTCATCCTCCGTGCCCAGCGACTAACTGTACTTCTGTTGATAGCAGATGCTCCATAGACTTTGCACAAGCGTTTGTGAATATTCCCCACAATTTCTTTCACTCCAGCGATAAATTCAATGACGGCACGTTACTTGTAACGTACATGACCTACAGACACCATTTCGAAACTTTCCTACAGCTAGGATATCTATTGCAAGTGACGGAAACTTGACGCGCTCGCTCGGGAGACTTCAAATACTACATACGTAAAGTTTCGCTTTCATAGCATTGTTCTCGGCTGAGAAAAAAATGCGATGCATTACTTTCAGGGCAACCGTCGTATTTTGTGAATGCAGTGGACAAAGCCAGGCTTTTTAGTCTTTACTATCTAAATTTTCTGTGATTAAAGAAGGAATTTTCATGAATCTCACAACCGAGACTCGATGAAAGTCATTAGCTTTGAACAGTTGCTGACTGATACTGAGAAGTCGGCTTGGCTTGCTTTTATAGACTTATGGTACAATTTCTTGGGAAAGGTAAGGCCTGAGTATTACAGGAAACGGACGAAACACATGCTGGATTGTTACGAAGCCTAGGGGGTGCAACACGTCTCTGAAATTTTTACTTCATTTCCAATTCGATTTCTTCCCATTTCATCTTCGAGATGTGGGTGACGTAAATGGTGAGCGATTTCACCAAGACATCGCTGCCATGGAAAGACGATATAAGGGAATATGGGCACCAAACATTTTGGCGGAATACTGCTGGACACCCCTACAAGAAGTTTCACCAACCACCCACAAGCGGAAAGTTTCCAGGTAAATTTCTAACTTGTACGCACGTTTCATACTTCATTCAGCTTCTTTGTACTATTTTCATTTTATTTTATGTTTTGTAATACTAACTTTGATTTTCGTTACGTGATCTGCATATTAATCAAATACAGATTCCCCCTGCAGTGTTAATGAGTTTCTCGGAAGTGGTATATATGGTGTCTCTTTTCTGGAAAATTTACTAGGTGATGGAACACTTCTGATTTCATTTTCTCAATCATTATAAGTGATTTAGTAAAGAACGCATACTTTCATCTCGCGGCATGACATAAAGTTCAAATTTGTTGCACAATTATCGGTGATGATACTCAGTTTTCCCTCCGGATCCGATTTGAAAAATGTTATCATAAATAAGAGAAGGCACGACTTTACTACACGAGCTAACTATGCACTCCTCCCCTCAGTAATAAGTCCCTCCCTGTAAGGTAAAGCCTGGGGAACCGTACAAAGTTGTGCTTGGTTGCACAATACTCCACCTGAGGTAGCGGACCAAGTTTCCCCTAATTTTACCAAATAAACCATTGCTATGGAGGGAGCAGGTGTTCCACCTCAGTAATGGAAGAAAGATAAAGACGTGGACCGGGTAATCCACAGGATTTCCTTCATTATTTAGAGCACCGCTGGGTCCGCAAGGGTCTGCAACCATGTAAGTGGCTACTATAGCTAAGGCCATGAAAATAAATTTCCTAAACTGGAAATACTATCTCACCCACTATGTTTTGACGCAAACAGCGAAATCATCCTTCACTCTGTACAACATGTCCTGTTCTGCGAGGTGCTGACTGTTTTATGATTTGTGAGCAAGAATATAACAGGGATGGAAGAGTGCTTGCGGCTGAAAGATCTTTTAGCTTTATCTAGAACGCCCATATTTTTATATCCTCTCAGGATTCGGATGTTGCAGTTTGTCCCCATTTAGGATTATCACCCCGTATAATTTTTGCAGGAAGAATGGTATAGAATTCTCTTTAAAAACACACAGGGCCTTTATTTATCTATTACGTGACGACTGGAGGCTGTTTTGAACACCAACGGGTTTCCTGCACCGTATTAGGCATGATAATGAATTGTGTGTTTCCGTATTTTTGTCTGCCCCCTATACTTTACATTGGAACAACAGGCGAAAAGAGAAGCCGGGAAGTCGTGTGAGTGTATAACGTAATAACGAAATTGTTGATACAGGTATCAATAATTTCAAAACAAATTATGAAAAATTAACTTACAGCGATACACAAGAGACGAAACTTACACAATAACAGAGGTAAGAACATATCAGTCAGAGGTCCACAAAGGAGCTACTTGCGGAATAACTGCGAATTTGTGGTTATGAACCGCCACTGACTTCACTGTCAAACATTGTACCAGTTACTACAGACTTATTTGAAACATAAACTTCTGAATTAAGTTGGCATCTAATTGGGCTTTGCTTTCTCACCTCATTTGTTGCGATTTATTGTACACTCATACCATTCCATGGAGGTGTTACAAGTGCCATCCTCGCTTTTCTACGCAAAACTGCGTTCTTCTTCATTCTGTAATCGGATTCAAATGGATGTAGGTAGCAGAAGTTATGCGGGGATGAAAGTGTCGGGCTTGTTGATGTAGTGGTGATGCGCGTGCGTGACAACTGAATGGTGGCAGGATACAATTTTTCAGGCTGCCTTTAACCCGTCCTTCACTTCCCAGTGATGTGGGCATTCGGCAAGAAGAACACGCGTTCCGCATTCCATCATTACTGCAAGTACCCTTTCCCTGGTAATATTACTGGGCTAGCTAAGATTCTTAATAACGAATTTGTTCTCAGGTGATATCAAAGTTTTATGTGCCTTGGATTAAGTGTTACTTGTTTGTAACTTTAAGCAGCACAGTAAACTACGACGCCACTATTGCTCCAGTTTATTAGGACACGTTTCTATGAAACAGATCTGAAGATGGTCATTATTGACCGAAACTGGCAGTCTTATGACAAAAAACTTTGTGATCATAGACATGAAGTAGAGGCAATTAATTCAACGGAATATAATTGGATGCTCATTATTTCGAAACTGTTTTTACACTTCTCTGAGAGGAAGTTCAAATTGCAACAAGCATGTAAATCTGATGAAATGTTTCGCGCGAACGTAGGGAGCAAGGCGACGGAAGTTCGCGGGAGCAGAGAAAACTAAAATGAATTTGTGTAAAATACTGCGCCAAAAGCGAGTGAACCACGATGTTCATTGTGCTATAATGAGTAAAAATGAAATTCAAATGCATAAGTGGAACACCTGCAGGCAGCCAAGCAGTGATCCGCTTGTCGGCATACACCCACGGAGCAGCGCACACTTTGCCGCCTCAGAACAGCGAAAAATTTTACACCCGTAGCTTTTATTATTATTATTATTTTTTAAATTCATGATATGCTGTCCTGAGCTAATAGCAGTGATAGAGGCCTGAGTATTCACGACATTTATCACACGCGTATGAAATATTTATGCACATAAATCGGGACGGGACAAATTCGTTATTTCGGCTCAAATGAGCTTTAAATATGCAAATTGACCCGTGGTCCGAATTATTTATAACGGGGTCATACGTCCCTTTCTGGCAAAAAAAAAAGTGCCGCTAGGATTCAAAGGCGCATGCATAATTAACGTAGACCAGCAGAAAATTCGGAAGATAATATTCACTCGCGCGTAAACATTTTCTGTCCGCATTATCTCCCCTGCAACACGGGTCGGGTTCTATATACAAACAAACCATCTGCATTTTTATGTTTAGCAAACGGAAGGTAAGTTAAAATGACATACAACACAGAAGGGTAGAGTGTGGATGGGTGGAATTCGCCTGAAATCCAATACGATCCTTTTACGCGTTACAGTAAAGAGCGCTAATTGACATTATCTGGCAGTCATATACCGAGGTTTTACACGACGTCGATTATTATTTTTAAGTCATCAAAATATGAGACGAAATGCTGTGCACGTTGCAGGGTCGTCGCCACAAAGGAATCTGCAAGCAACAGAAACGTAGGCTCTTTTTAATAATTAATGTGTAATTTTACAGGATAGCCTGGAATAACACCCAAAAGGGTTTTATTCGTGTTGATAACGGAACGTTGATAACGGAACTATACAGTATGTATCATAATTACTACACACCGGTGAAAATATACGACAACAGAAGTAAAAGCGTTCCAATAAAAATGATTCCGCTAACGAGCCGTTACAGAAATATAAGGTGCGCCGAGATGAAAAGGAGACTACAGTTGCATGTAAGGCCGGAGTGGCCGTGCGGTTCTAGGCGCTACAGTCTGGAACCGAGCGACCGCTACGGTCGCAGGTTCGAATCCTGCCTTGGGCATGGATGTGTGTGATGTCCTTAGGTTAGTTAGATTTAGTTAGTTCTAAGTTCTAGGCGACTGATGACCTCAGAAGTTAAGTCGCATAGTGCTCAGAGCCATTTAGCCAGTTGCATGTAAACATATTTCAGTATCAATAATATAATAATAGTTCAAAATGGTTCAAATGGCTCTGAGCACTATGGGACTAAACATCGGAGGTCATCAGTCCCCTAGAACTTAGAACTACCTAAACCTAACTAATCTAAAGACATCACACAACTAATAATAGTTCATGTGGAACAGAGCAAATATGTCTAAATGCCATCGATATTGATATACAGATAGCAGTGCGTAGTAAGTGAGCAGATGGCTTCAGTGTGGGAACTCCTGTGGTGCTTGACGGATCCAATCTTCCTCGGTGTCATGCACTTCCTTTTCACTGTGTGAACCCCTGACATTTCGCAGACTGTTTTAAGGGGCTGAAGATGTGCGGTTCACATTGGCACATAGCGGATGTAAGGAGGAAGTAGCAGGACCTCCTATCGAAATTTCTGATGGAGGTCGAGTGCCCCTTGGCCCCATGTGGCCTTGCGCTGTCCTGGAGAAGAACTATCCCACTGGAGAGTTGTGTATGGGCGTGTGGCTGGGGCCTCCCGTCGGGTTACTGCTCGCCTTTTTAGCTGACCCCACTTCGGAGACTTACGTGTCGATGAGGATGAAATAATGATGAAGGCAACACAAGATCCAGTCCTGGAGAGAATCGAACCTGGGACCCTCGCATGGCATTCTGCCTTGATGACCTTTCAGCTGTGGAGGCAGACATCGGAGAGCTCGTGATGGGCCCGGTCTTGATGGCCTGTTTGAGCCTCAGCAAAGTGTGGCAACATTGCTCGGCGTTAACTGTCGCACACTGTGGTTGCCGGTCGATGAGTAGAGGTACTGCTTCGTCGAAAAGGAAACTGAGCAAGCAGAATGGGCCTTCGAGGACGAATGGGCCTTTTTAGGACAAGGGGAGCCAGAATGTCCTCAACCATTAGGGTGGAAGGTCGAAGTGGTAACATCGCGTTTCATGGCATACCTCAATCCAAGCAGTGAAGGCTGTTTCTTGCTCTGCGTTTCTTAATAGATAGCCAGGCAAACACCCACTCACTGTTTCTGATTCTCTGGAAGAAACTAGGAAAGCCACCACGCACAAACTTTACTGTAACAAAGCTTCTCGTGGATAACGTGATGCACATTTTATTTACTTACCGTCAGATCAGTGACTATGCCAACGTATGATGATCCGACGAGTCGTCCCTACGAGCTCCTTCACAGCCGAAATCATGGCACTAGTGGAGACAACGTGCGCTTGCCCAGGGAGTGTCACGTTCTTGATGTTCACACGTCCCGCTTTATAACATTGACACCACTGGAACACTGTGCACCGTGCGAGACACTGCTCTCTATATATCCCTTTCCTCCTGCGATAAATCTGTGAACCATGCTCCCATTCTGCGGGAAGAAACTGAATAACCATTCTTTGAGCTGATCGGTTGGAATCCACCATGCAACAAGCTGCGGAAACGACTCTCCAGAAATGAGAAAACTGCTGTGAAGTCGTACACTCCGCTTGCACTGGGAATGCCACCATTCCATCTCTCTGCAATTGCATACAACGCCGCTACAGGGGAGGTCTCTTTCTCAGTTGGGCATGCCTTATACCCTGTCCAGTCACACTGATGTGACAAACAGTCAAAAGCCTGAATAACCCGCTTTTGCAGTGCGGACCGCTGCAACACTTGCAGGAAGAAGGTCAGTGAAGTTCTAGAAGTTATCAGCAGGGATGAGGAGCCATACCAGCTCCAGCGCCGTACCCAGCTGAGCTAGATTTCTCGGTTGAGGACCCATGGGGCGAACACCCCGATAGGGAAGGTCCCACAGATTCTCGTCTCCATTGTGTTTATATCCGGAGACTTCGGTGCGTAAGGGAATACGGTAAACTCATCCTGCTGCTCTTCAACCTCGCACGTACACTGCTAGCTGCATAACATTGCGCATTGTCCTGTTGGTAGATGACATCATTCCGAGGAAAAACTAACTGGATGTAGAGGTGGACGTGGTCCCCAAAGATAGACGAACACTAGTGTTGAACCACTGTACCTTCCAGAATGATGAGTTGACCTAGGGAATGACACGAAAACATTCTGCAGACCATAACGTTCCCTCCTCCAGCCTGGAACCATACGACAATAACTGTAGGGATTTGCTTTCAGACGTTTCACGCCGCATAACCCAACAGCCGTCTGTGCGATAGAACTGGGATACCAGTTCGATTTTACACAGAGTACGCGAAGGAACTTGCGCCCTTTCTTGCAGCGATGTACCGTTGGTCTCTCGAAGAGCGTAGCGTTCCAAACGATTGGAAAAGGGCACAGGTCAACCCCGTTTTCAAGAAGGGACGTTGGGCATATGTGCAGAACCATAGACCTATATCTCTAAAGTCGATCAGTTGTAGAATTTTGGAACATGTATTATGTTCGAGTATAATGACTTTTCTGGAGACTAGCAGTCTGCTGTGTAGGAATCAGCATGGGTTTCGGAAAAGACCATCGTGTGAAACCCAGCTCGCGCTATTCGTCCACGAGACTCAGAGGGCCATAGACACGGGTTCCCAGGTAGATGCCGTGTTTCTTGACTTCCGCAAGTCCCCCATAGTCGTTTAATGAACAAAGATAAAGCATATGGACTATCAGACCAATTGTGTGATTGGATTGAAGAGTTCCTAGATAACAGAACGCAGCATCTCATTCTCAATGGAGAGAAGTCTCCCGAAGTAAGAGTGATTTCAAGTGTGCCGCAGGGGAGTGTCGTAGGACCGTTAGTATTCACAATATACATAAATGACCTTGTGGATAACAGCGGAAGTTCACTGAGGCTTTTTGCGGATCATGCTGTAGTATATGGAGAGGTTGTAACCATGGAAAATTGTACTGAAATGCAGGAGGATCTGCAACGAATTGACGCATGGTGCAGGGAATGGCAATTGAATCTCAATGTAGAGAAGTGTAATGTGCTGCGAATACATATAAAGAAAGATCTTTTATCATTTAGCTACAATATAGCAGGTTATCAACTGGAAGCAGTTAATTCCATAAATTATCTGGGAGTAGACATTAAGAGTGATCTAAAATGGAATGACCATATAAAATTAATCGTCGGTAAAGCAGATTCCAGACTGAGATTCATCGGAAGAATCCTAAGGAAATACAGTCCGAAAACAATGGAAGTAGGTTACAGTACACTTGTTCGCCCACTGCTTGAATACTGCTCACCAGTGTGGGATCCGTACCAGATAAGGTTGGTAGAAGAGATAGAGAAGATCCAACGGAGAGCAGCGCGCTTCGTTACAGGATCATTTAGTAATCGCGAGAGCCTTACGGAGATGATAGATAAACTCCAGTGGAAGATTCTGCAGGAGAGACGCTCAGTAGTTCGGTACGGGCTTTTGTTGGAGTTTCGAGAACATACCTTCATCGAGGAGTCAAGCAGTATATTCCTCCCTCCTACGTATATCTCGCGAAGAGACCACGAGGATAAAATGAGAGAGATTAGAGCCCACACAGAGGCATACCGACAATATTTCTTTCCACGAACAATACGAGACTGGAATAGAAGAGAGAAGCGATAGAGGTACTCACTCTCCACCTCACACAGTCAGGTGGCTTGCGGAGTATGGATGTAGATGTAGATGTAGACGTAGCACAGAACGTGATTCATCTGAAAAGGCCACCTGTCGCGACTCAGTGGACATCCAGTAGCGGTACAGGCGTGCAAATTCCAGCGTTCGTCACCAATGAACAGCAGTCGGCATGGGCGCATGAGCTAGGCGCCTGCTGCAGATGCCCAAACAAAGCAACGTTCGCTGAACGGTCGCCAGTATTCACTTCCGGAGCAAGTGTTACCCCTGTTATGTACGGCCCGTGGTGAACCCGCTTGCCTCGTCGCTGGTTTTGGATAGCGCCATTTTGCCATGCACCGTATACTTTAACAAAAGTGGCACACGAACGGTTAACAAACGTCGACGTTCCAAAACTGCTTCCACTCTTGGTCCAAAAGCCAATGATCATGCTCTTTTGGACGCCAGATGAATCACTAAGTTTCCGTATTACGACAATGGCTGCACTGTTTTTCGCGTCCCCCGGACACTGTTTATGTACCCTCCACTGTCAGTGCTGCCACCTATCGTCTGCGAGTGATTGCTGCACGTTGACGTGAGACATAGATTATGACCACACTAATGCGAGTGGTCTGTGTAACTACGGATGTGTGCTTATGAGCAGCCATTGCCTTCGGTATGAAATATTTCCTTACTTAGTACAAATGAATTTGAAATGTAAACGTTTCTACTAAGCTCCCAGCCAACACCTACACTCAATGGGTATAATGGAACAGGACCCTAAATGTAGGATCTGTAATGAGGGTGAAGAAACTGCATCACACCTAATCTTTGAATGCATGGCATTGGAGAGTAAAAGATAACAGAATCTCCGGAACAACTAGATCTGAAGAAATTGTGTCTAACAGAAAACTGGCAGAGGGACTCCTTGCACTATTTCAGGGCACTGGTTGGCTTTACTAAATACACAGGGAGCGATACCGCACAATAAACCTAGTTTCAGTGCGGGCAATGGCGGGTTAGACCTAAGCTGTTTCAGCTCTCCTGTTAAAATCAATCAATCAAGCTCCCAGCCAAGTGAGATTAAATTTCACCTGTGGTCATTAGTTGGCGAATGTGGTAGCTGCATGACGGTTTACTGGCCCATTTAGCTGACCAACAAGGTCTCGGCAAGGTCTGTACCTAGGCCTCCAAGACCAACTGACCTTTGAAATTTTCTGTCTGGTATCACCTCAAAAATGAGGTGTACAGAAACCCCTTCATATGAGAGTAGAACGGGAGAGCAGGGCATTGCACAATATTAGGAGATTATCCAGGGGAGTTCGAAACTAAATGAAGTGGTTCATCACCCTGCAGAATTACCCGAGTCAGTTTTCACTATTAACTGTGATACACTCTGTACAATCGTTCATTAAATCCACATTTATGAACAAATAGAAACGATGGACTTTCAGGAAAACGGGATGTATCGAGTGACGATCATTTCAACGTTATGCTTTCAACGTCATGCTGTTCACTCGCACAAGTTTCGCCTCTGTCGTGGCACTGTCAGTGACTTGTTTATTATATTATACTTTTTTTATTTTGAAATGTCTGTAACAATGATTACGTTATTAAGTTTTACACTTGCATGATTTCCCGGTTCCTCTTTTCACCTGCTGTTCCGATACAAGGCGCAGGGGGCGGACGAAAAAATGGATAGACAAAAAACACAACCCACTGCTGTTCATAATATGGGGTAGGAAAACCACGATATTCAAAACAGCTTCCAGTCGTCTCTGAATGGATAAATAGCTCCAGTACGGATAAATACAGATCCCGTATGGTTTTCAAGAGAATCGTGCACCATTCAACCTGTAAAATGATGCAAATTCAGGTAGCGATTCTGGATGTGAGTATCGACCACACACCCAAAGTAGACCACAAACGCTCTTTCATATTAAGATCTGCTGACTGTGGTGGACAGCCAGAATGCGATGATTCATTCTCGTGCTCTCGAAACCAATCCTGGACAATGCGAGTTGTATGAAGAGGTGCCCTGTCGTCTTGAAATACAGCTTCCCCATTGGTGAGCAAACAGATGTACCATGGGATGGTCAGCCAAAATGGTCGAACAATCCAAGAAATGCTGTGACCTTCCGGAATATCCATGTGGACCATGGAATACCACGATACGGCTGCTCAAATCGTCACCAAATTCCCGCCATTTCTTACCCTTGGGATGTAAACTGGGACAGGAGTGGGAAACAGGGTAAAACAAGACTATCCGACCAAATGTCGTTCTTCTATTACTCTACAAGTCCAAGTTTTATAACATCGAACCGCATTTTCCTATTACGCCGATTTACATCATTGCTGGGCAGTTTTGGAGTTATTGTTCGCCCTATGGAGCTGTCTTCGTGCTGTTTTGGTTCTGACGGTTGTAATATCTCAACACCTACACATACTATTTTGATTGAGCATTAATCAAGTTCGTCGTCAAATATTTTTGTTAATATCATCAGGAAATAGACAGTTTTTATGCATAATTCCTGGGAAATACGTCTCTCGCCTCTTTGTTAAACGGTATTCATGTTGTTCCGTCTGTCTCTTGACTTCTGGTTCTGGCTTCGGAGGATATCATGCGAACGCTACAACGCTGTACTTTTTGTACGAGGTAGGTCAGAAGCACAAGCACCATTTACTGTTATCTTTTTCAGCTCACCTTACTAAACGATGTCACAAATATAAGGTAAAAAATACTTTTCCCCTATTCATTTGTAGTAATTGTGACCATGAATGCAGTCAGTTGTTATGAACATCTTTGTATTAAGTATCCCATTTTTAAAAAAAATGTAGTCGTCCTTGAATAATCAACTGATTCGAATAGGAGAGCGAAACATAAGGAATTAATAACAATGGTTACAAATGGGCTCCACACAGGTACATGCATTGTGATGTAGTAAGAGAGCACTACAGGTCCCGAGTTCGAGTCTCGGTCCAGCACACAGTTTTAACCTGCCGGGGAGTTTCATATCAGCGCACACTCCGCTGCAGAGTGAAAATCTCATTCTGGAAACATCCGCCAGGCTGTGGCTCAGCCATGTCTCCGCAATAGCCATTCTTCCAGAAGTGCTAGTTTTGCAATGTTCCGCAGAAGAGCTTCTGTGAAGTTTGGAGGGTAGGAGACGCTGCGAGGACGGCTCGTGAGTCGTGCTTGGGTAGCTCGGTTGGTAGAGCACCCGCCCACGAAAGGCGAAGGTCCCGAGTTCGAGTCTTGCTCCGGCACACAGTTTTAACCTGCCAGTAAGTTTCAGCACTATAGATCTTTGGTGACGGAATATTTATTATATCAGGTTGTGAGTAATAATCTTTCACTCGCGAAGAACAAATTAATAATCTTTTAAGCTCGATTAAATCTGAAGTAGAACGAAGTCGCACTACGTTTGTATTTAATAACAGTAATTTATTAATAATTTTATTTCTCGGACGCCACACAGGGTTCGCGTCTGCGAAATTCAGCTCTGCAGTGACTTTTACAGCTGTCTTTATTTTCCGTCAAAGCCCTCTTCAGTGGCCGTCCGTCGTCTATATGGTGTTTGTCTCTTGAAACACCGAACACCTGGGCTACCTTGGTTACTGATGCATTCGCCATACGAGCACCATATTGCGCTCACAATTACACAGAATACAGTTCTGACCGCGGCTGACACTGCAACGTATTGAGTATGTTGTACAGGTGGGCAATCTGCAGGCTTGGTTAGCATCTGTAAGTATGTGCAAGCACGGATTACTAGCGGTATTTCAAAGTTTTCGTCCAGTCTCTGTACGTTTAGTGATTTCCAGATGTTAATACCCTTGGAAACGCTGACATCAAAGAAATCAAAACACTATAGCGCAGTTATCGCGACAGTATTAGACGGTGACGAAAATTAAAAATCTGAGGGAGGTCGGGGTCCCGAATACGCATCTAGAGTAAAGGACGAGCAGTCATTTTAACCACTCACATCTGGAGAATCGACTGAATCTTCCAATGACCTCTGACTGGGAGTAACAGGAAACAATATCGGTGACATTCAGCCCTTGAAACGTGTTCGGATCGCCGGATTAAGTAACAGATGATCTTAAGTTTGGCACACATTCTCAAACATGAGGATGGATGAATTCTGCAGATCTTCGGGGTAGCCGCGTAGTCTTCGGCGCCTTGTCACGGTTCGCGCGGCTCCCCCCGTCGGAGGTTGGAGTCCTCCCTCGGGCATGGGTGTATGTGTTGTCCTTAGCGTAAGTTAGTTTAAGTAGTGTGTAAAGCTAGGGACCCATGACCTCAGCAGTTTGCTCCCATAGGAACTTTTTCCAAATTTCCTAGCACACAAGTATACTGGCAAAACGGCATTTGAAATCAAGTATTCGTTTTATGAAGAATGTTCGACAAATTGCCAATATCTACCAAAATCAGTTTCCATATCTTTGGCTGTAGGTTGCAGAACCACTGTTATTTCCTACACTACAACTCCTAGACTCTCGTTTGGATACAGTATCGGGATATACAGTGTGGAAACCCTTTGAACACCGTTACACCTATACTTATTTTGTTTCTGGGGTAATAGGTCCATGACGAAAAAATGATGGCTTAATGTGCGAATATCTTTCTGTTAGTGAAGTGTTGATGTGACTGTATTATTTTCCCTCTTTGAGCTGAACTTTTTGCGGTTCTTTTGTTTATTTCTCAATATTATTTTGCTGCGTAATTACCCCACATATAAGCACGAGGAATGGGATTGTTAGTGAAAATACTTTTCCAGGATTTTTGGGGCTCCAAAAGTGTCTCCTCTTATCATCAAGAAGGCAGAATCCGCAGGAAGAGGCTATTACTCCGCTCGCTTAATTACAAATTTTTGCATGTTGCATTCAAGCAAATAAGCCGAGACATGAGGACGTTTTACCTCCCGGGAACGCGCCAGACGCATACCTTATGTTGCTGCAGCAAGCTATTCACCTTGGAGGCTAGAATTGCGGTAACGTTGACCCTTTTCACCGGACATGGCTCGAGGTAACTACAGACTCTTCCACCTGTTGAAAGAACACCTGCACGAGACTAAGTTTTCGTCGCGTAATGAAGTCATCGAGGTCTCAGGTACGATGTTTGCAAATGTACCGACCAATTCTCCAGCTAGCGGTCGGAAGGCAAAGCGACACCAAGGGAAAAAAAGTCCACTTGCACAAGAGAAGGTTACGTTTAGTACACAGGAACCCTGCAATGCTTTATTTTACAACAGCGACAGAGGTGGAGCACGGGGACATACATTCCATCGCTGATTTCGCTCAGTAATCCTTTCCGGACAATAGCTCCGAGAGTGAAACATCATGATATTTAGAAATTAGAATAACTATTATGTACATTAACAACGCTGTAGTCGAGGAAATCTACGTTTACTCATGATGCCTAACTGCAAGATTATCACCACTTCGTCGAGTAAAGGCAATAGTGATTACTTCTCATAGTTTGATAAATTTAATGAACAGTTTAATTCAGTGATATTTACTACTTCGTTTTTTGGCTACTGTTTACGTAGTTCAAACAAATGGTGATCCATACACTCTGATCTGTCATTCACGCTGTCTTTCCTTTGATGATTGGAATACTGAGGTGTATTGCAAAGTACAGTAGCTATATTTATTAATAAATTATTGCCGGTTTCTGCAGATATAGACAAGACGTTTAAGTTGAATAGCTTTCCTCCATTGCGGCGCAGCAGCTAATAAAGATGGCTCGATGTCCTAAGAACGGTTATGTTGTACTATGATTTTTTACACATCAGTCTCTTGCAATAACGCAGGACATTTATGCCGACGTAGTACCATTTTTGTCAAGAGTTCAGTGAATGAACTTAAAGCACGAAAAAAACACTGTACTGTCGTTCAGCACGTTCGCGATTGGTCGAAAGATTACAAGTGAACTTGATTAGGAGCTCTATAAATGCAGGAAAACCAGTGGGGAAACACTGAGAACGTGGAACACAAACGTCGCGTGTTGTTCTGAGTTTCTTCGAAACTTAAAAATATTACGACAAATTAGCAATATGGTAAATACGTAAAACCTTTTCACTTAGTAGTAATTAACTAGTCTTCAGAAATGTG
Source organism: Schistocerca piceifrons (assembly GCF_021461385.2). NCBI lineage: Eukaryota > Metazoa > Arthropoda > Insecta > Orthoptera > Acrididae > Schistocerca > Schistocerca piceifrons. The sequence goes on along the minus strand of NC_060144.1, from coordinate 111,580,747 downwards.
CTACAACACCGCCATATTTAACTGAATATTAGACTAACCCACTGGGCAATGACTCCTGGGACGTATTTTGAAGACGTGATTACCTGCGTATCCAGATGGCTTAAAAAATGGAACATTCTTAGACAAGTAACTTCAGACACAGAGTTACCGTAAAATGTTTCTAGGCGTTGAGCCGTGTCGTGTAAAATTAATGTCGGTGAATGAATAATATCGACGTTTTGGCCACGTTTTCTGTTGCTATCTTCTGGGTCTACTAATGTATAACCTGTTTTTTTCGTTTTTTTTTTATATGAGTCTGACAGTGAAAAACAATGCAGTTGCATTGAGAGACACACTTGCGTAGTAATCCTGCTGAAGAAATTTTCACCGAAAAACACGAGAAAAATTGTCTTGAAGACTCTCATGAAGAAACAGGACAACTTTCAAATCAAAAACTCTAACGAAATGTTGCTAACGTAAAATCACAAATTTTTCGAGGCATATTAAAATTCAAATTACTACCCAAAGACGCCGCGAATGTGATAGACAAAAGGTGAGGATTAATGTTTAAAATACGGACAAACTGTGTGTTCAGCTTTAGTGATTACTGCACCTTAATGCCTATACTGTTACGCTAAAATACCACGCAATAACACATCTCTTGAATGATAAATTATTAAAACTAAGTAAGTAATATGTGATTTGTTCATCACACTAGTTGTACTCGTTTAAGTCATTACAAAAAGCAAGTGCCTCAACATTAAGAGTGCAACTGGTATCCAACTGTTTAGAGCAGAGGAGAGAACAGGTAGATGGAAACAATACAGTGAAGACGTCTACAAGGGGGAGGACTTAACGTCATTGAGGAAGAAGTGGGAGACGGTATGGAAGGTATAGGGAATTCTGTATTAGAGGTTAATAGAGATTTGACAGGCTTGCAATCAAATAAGGACGATGGAATGGATAATATACTTTCGATATTTCAGAAATCATTGAGGAAAGAGACGCCGTAGCTACTACTAATGTTGGTAAGCAGAGCCACACCATCAGACTTTTGGAAAAAATATCATCGACACAATCCTGATGATAGTAAAGGTAGATAATTGCTATCGTACAGTCAGCTTAACGGCTCTTTCATTCGAGTTCGCGGCAAGAATAATATACAGAAGAATGTAGAAGAAATGTGAGAATTTGTTAGATGACGATTAGTTTCCAGAATGTTTAGAGCATCAGAGAGGCAGTTAAAACGTTGCGATTGATAATGTAACCGAGAGTTAAGAAAAATCATGTCATGTTTGTGGAATCTGTCGACCTGTAAAACACGTGCGACAGTGTAAAAAGGTGCAAGATGATGGAAATTCTGAGAACAATAGGTGTGAGATGTAGGGAAAGATGAATAATATGCAATATACACAAGAAAAGAGAAGGAACAATAAGAATACAAGACGAAGAACGAAGTGTTCCGACCAAAATTGGTATAAGGCAAGGTTTTAATCTTTTCACTGTGTACATTAAAGAAGCGATGACGGAAATAAAAGAACGTTTCACGAGTGGGACTAAAATGTAGGGTAAAAGTATGTCATTGAGAAGATTCGCTAATAACATTGCTACCCTCAGCGAAAGTGAAGAAGAATTACAGGACGAGTTGAGTGGAACGAACAGACTAATGAGTAGAGAAAGCGGATTGACCATAAACGGAAGAAATACGAAAGTAATGAGCTGTAGCGGAAATGGGATTATCGATAAATTTAAAATCAAAATTGGGAAAAATGGAGCAGACGATGCTAAGCATTTCTGCTACCTTGGAAAATAATAACACATGACGAACGAGGCCAAGGGGACATAAAAAGCAGTAGTATAGTCGAAGAGGGTATTCCTGGCCAAGAGAAGTCTGCTAATGTCAAACATTTGAATAAGAATTTCTCGGTGTACATGCCGCGTCAAATCAGGATAAATCTCCAAGCTTTCGACCACTACCTCCATGGTCGTCGTCAGGGCTAAAACTGACTGTCGTGAACTATTTTTTTTTTTTTTTCATTTATTGAATTTCAATTTCCCCCGAAGGGAGGCGGGCTGGCAGCAGCTTAGTACGCCGCTCTTCAGCCGACAGATTTTGTGACAAAGAGCAAGAGAACAAATAAGAAAAACAACAGGCGATAAAATCGGAGACTTAGAGAGTAACAAGGCGAAAAGAAATCGTGGAACTTAAAACAACAACACAGGGATGATGACGCTAATAAAAATACATACGAAGTAGACAGGGAAAACAATAGACAATTAAAAAACACGGCGACAGTCTGGATTCTGTTCGCAAAGGAAATAAAATTCACACCGAGCGACAGCATGGTTTCAGTTCGCAACGCGAGAAAGACAAACAACACTGAATAGTCACTGGAACACGGCACTAAAAAGTTGGCAAATGTGACACCACAGTCGAGAGCAGGTGAGGGGAAACTGAACAGAAGATGGGAAAACGAAAAAGGGGGGGAAAGGAGAGTAAAAGCGAAGGGGGGAGCCGGGAAAGGAGCTGAAGGAGGATGAGGACCCAGAAGAGGGGTGGGGGCAGACGCGACAGGGAGTGGGGTAGGCAGAGGAGGGGAATACAAAAGGACTGGGGGGGGAGAAGGGAGGTAGGGAGAGGTTTAGTGGGGGGAAGAACAGGACAGAAGTGGGGGGGGGGGGAGAGGGAGGCCAGGGAAAGGACAGAGGAAAGGAGGGGGATGGAGGATCAGAGTTGATAGGAAGGATAAATGGAGGGAGAGAGGGCATCATCCGGGAGGGGGAGTTGACGGAAGCCACCTCCGGAAAGGAGATGGAGGGTGTAGAGATGGAGGGTAGGGGGGACACAACGGTGAAGACGTGGCAGGGGGCGGGGATGGGAGAGGAGAGGAGCAACCAGGGGGTGAGGGGGTTCAAGACGGCGGGAGGTGTAGAGGATGCGGATATGTTCGAGGAATAGGAGCAGATGGGGGAAAGGAATGAGATCATAGAGGATCCGCGTGGGGGACGGGAGGCGGATACGGAAGGCGAGGCGGAGTGCATGACGCTCAAGGATCTGGAGGGACTGATAGAATTTGGGGGGGGCAGATATCCAGGCAGGACTGGCATAACAGAGGATGGGACGGATTAAGGATTTGTAGGTGTGGAGGATGGTAGAGGGGTGCAACCCCCATGTCCGGCCAGAGAGGAGTTTGAGGAGGCGGAGGCGGTTGTGGGCTTTGGATTGGATGGATCGGAGATGAGGGATCCAGGTGAGGTGACGGTCAATGGTGAGGCCAAGGTAGGTGAGGGTGGGGGTGAGACGGACAGGATGTGCGCAGACAGTAAGGGAGAAATCCAGGAGCCGGAAGGAGCGAGTGGTACGACCTACGATGATTGCCTGGGTCTTGGAAGGATTTAGTTTCAGGAGCCATTGGTTACACCATGCAGCAAAAAGGTCAAGGTGATTCTGGAGAAGGCGTTGGGACCGTTGAAGGGTAGGAGCGAGGGCGAGGAATGCGGTGTCATCAGCATATTGCAAGAGGTGCACTGGAGGGGGTGTCGTGAACTAGCGAGGTTCCCACTTTTATATGCAAAGGACGGCTTCTTATTGGCCGGAATACGTCAGCGATATGGCGCGTAGCGAAGTGGTGCCCTCTACTTCCATAGATGTAGTTGCTATCCCGCGTTGCTTGCAGCGCCATCCCTTAAATCAGGAGGTAAAGTGCGAGAAGTTTTTCTCTGCGATTTTTCTTTATCCAGTGCACTGTTCCAAGTGTTGCTAAGTGCATAGCCGTTGTCTCTATTAAAGTTATTATCGCTAAGTCTAATTTCGACTGCTTCCCGGATCACAGAGTCCCAGTAATTCGATGTGTGGGCTATTACTCTGGTTTCTTCAAATAAAATCTTATGCTTGTTAAGCAGGCTATGTTCAGCCACCGCTGATTTTTCCAAATACCTGTATTTCAGGTGGCGTTGGTGCTCGATGCAGCGGTCGGCAACGGTTCTTACAGACTGGCCCACGTAATTCTTGCCGCATTCGCAAGGAATAGTATAAATTCCCGGCACTCTTAAGCCGAGACTATCTTTGACTGGTCTCAACATTTCCTTAATTTTCCTAGGTGGTCGGAAAACTGGTTTTATTCCTTGCCTCTGCAGGACTCTGGCTATCTTGCTCGTTGTAGCACCGCAAAAAGGAAGCCGCGCTATATGTTGGTCCTCTTCTTGTATGTGGCCGGCATCGTGTCTTACTTTCTTGGACAATACTGATTTAATTTCACCGGCAGAATAACCATTCCTCTTGAAAACAGTCGTCAAATGGTTGATCTCGGGACCGAGGTGGTCCTTGTCGGAAATAGTCCTGGCTCTGTGTACTAAGTGGGAACCTCGCTAGTTCACGACAGTCAGTGTACTAAGTGGGAACCTCGCTAGTTCACGACAGTCAGATTTAGCCCTGACGACGACCATGGAGGTAGTGGTCGAAAGCTTGGAGATTTATCCTGATTTGACGCGGCATGTACACCGAGAAATTTTTACTCAGGAAATACGTCGCGAAAGACTTCGTAGCCATTTGAATAAGAAATTTCTGAGACTCTACGTTTGGAGCAGAGTTCTGTATTGCAGTCAGTCATGGACTATGGGGAAATCTAAAAAGAAGAGACTCAAAGCGTTTGAGATGTGTTGCTACAGAAGGATGATGAAAATTACGAGGGTTGGTGAGATAAGAGGAGGTTCTATGTAGAAGTGGCGAGGAAAGAAACTTGAGGAAAACACCGAAAGAAAAAGGGACAGGATACATGTTAAGGCAACGTGGAGTGACTTTCATGGCTCTATAGGACGCAGTAGGTGGTAAAAACTGTAGGCGAGGACAGAGACTGGAATAAGTCCAACAAATAAAGTCGGGTACAAGTGCTACTCAGAGAGGCAGGGAAAGAAAACATCGTGAAGTTGCGAATGTTTTCAGTTTCGCGAGACTGTAAAGGACAATCTGCACGGTCGATGGGTAGTGGGAAAGAGTTGGGAGTGAGTCCCAACACGTACAGCTGGCTGGCGCTGTCAGACCTCCCGAGCGCCCTGCAGAACCGCGACGGTCATCGCTTTCGCCGCCAACTCTCGGCCTCCCGCCATGCACTGGAGCAGCGCGTTTTGCATACGCAGCGCGGCCTGGCAATATCCGCTAATACCATTTTTGCGCGCATCACGAGCCGTGGATTACGCAGCCAACAAGCTACCCGCCGCGCCGCGACGAGCATTTATCGTAATCCCAGGATAGGGGGCACCGGCTATGCATCAGCCGCCCTGAGTGTGCTACGCAGCCATTGTCCACACGCATACGCCACAGTTGCAGTGGCGGCTGCAGCACGCGTCAGGAACACACAGCAGTGCCGAGACAGATAGATCCGTATTGTTCTAAGAACATAAATCACATGTCACGGAACTTTATATACATAACATTTTCTTTGCACCTTGCCCACGCTCACTAGAATGCGCAATGTGTCATTTACTGTCTGAAAAAAAAGGGAACAGTCTTTAACGCCTCCTGAGTATAATTAATAATTAGAGACAGAGCACAAACACCGATAATTAGTAGATAATTACATGTTACACAGATTAGATGAACGATTATTTTATCGAGATGATGCGGAGCAGACCAGTAGGTCAGTTTACAGGCTAAGTATACAGGGTGTCCCAGCTAACTTGCCCGCCCAAAATATCTCTGGAACAATAACACCTATTGGAAAACGACTTTCACCGGTATCAATGTAGGGCTGGGGCCCATGAATTTACATATTTGGAAGCATTCTAAAACGAAAGCATATGTGTTTTTTAACACAAACTTATGTTTTTTTAAATGGACCTCCTATATTTTTTCTTCAGCAATCCATAGCATGACAAAGCACATACACAATGACGTTGATTGCATCGCAATATTCCCATTACATCCCGAGATATTGAGACGCGATGTTGACGCTTGAAACACCCGACATGCGCTGCTAACGCACGTCCTGAGGCTCAGGTGTGAACCCTATGCTGCCCGTAATCGCGATGTGATTGACATGCGTAATCACACTTCCATACTTATCAAGAGGTCCGAAACGAATAATACGGCCTGCTGCCATACTGCATTAACGTCGTACATTCCAGCAGGTATTTATCCCATAGGCTAGGGGTGATGCGGTTCTGTAACATATCTGTGTACCGCAACGTTAGTCACAAAGTTAACTTCGCTTATCGTTAATCCGTTACTAAAACGGTAATGCCGTTCAATGTTAAAACTTTACTTTACTGTAGATCTAGCGCAAGTGACAGTTAATCATTCACTCGTAATAGTAAAATTCATGTTGATGGTTTTAGTGAAACGAGCAAGTGGACTAAAAGTTTTACCGTTGTTTAGGTAAAAATGGTTTGATTTGGGAAGTTCAGGTAGGCCATAGAAGATGAATGTAAACATGTTTAACCAATTAGTTTTATTATCACATAATTATCAATGTTATGTTTATCTAATGCGTTAAATGACAAATTGTTGCAAAGAAATGTTTCTTAACATCACTCGGTAAAATGGCCCTTTGTAGAAACTTCCACTGTGATACCAGCACTACATACTAAACATAGCGTTCACATCTCATGCTCAAAGTGATGCCCATTGGCTTGCATACATAGGGTCACTCTGCGGAAGAAGGATGCCCTACTTCGTGCTACTGTTTCCTCTTTGATGGCTGTACAAGCATCAATAATGCGTTGCTTCATGTCCTCTGGTGTTGTTGGTTCATGTTGGTAAACAGCATCCTTCACTGCTCCTCAAAGAAAATAATCCAGCGGTGTAAGGTCCGGAGATCGGGCAGTCCACCTAACTGGGCCACCTCGTCCAATCCACCTACCAGGGAACTTACGGTTCAGAATTTGTCGTGCTCGTAAGACGTTATGTGCAGAGCATGGAGGTGTGATTACACATGTCAATGACATCGCGATTACGGGCAGCATGGGGTTCACGCCTGAGCCTCAGGACGTGCGCCAGCAGCGCATGTCGGGTGTTTCAAGCGTCAACTTCGCGTCTCAATATCTCGGGATGTAATGGGAATATTGCGATGCAATCAACGCCATTGTGTATTTGCTTTGTCATGCTATAGATTGCTGAAGAAAAAATATAGGAGGTCCATTTAGAAAAACATAAGTTTGTGTTAAAAAACACATATGATTCCGTTTTAGAATGTTTCCAAATATGTACATTCTTGGGCCCCAGCCCTACATTGATACCGGTGAAAGTCGTTTTCCAATAGCTGTTAATGATCCGGAGATATTTTGGGTGGACAAGATAGCTGGGACACCCTGTATATGATTAGTTTTCATGCAAGTGCTGCACACTTAAAAACTAGTGTCTTTTCATTTCTTGCAGGCTACAATTTTGTAAGTCACACTTCGTCTGTGAAATAGAACAAGTTGTTCACAAGAAATGATTTCAGGTTAATTTCAAAACGTGCTTTGCTAGATGTCAGTGAGCCGTAGTTGTCTCCGGCTCTTCGAAAAGAGCGCCAGGCGGAGTGCTTTCGCTTCGCGTCTAGTGTTTGCGGTGGCGCTTTCGGTTTGGCGCGCTGGTTGGATCGCTACCGCCATCTGGCGGGAGGTGGAGCAAGTGTACGGTGGCGTGACGATCGAGGAATACGTACTGGGCGGTGACCGAGAGAGGTGATGGCGCGAGCGGGGCCCTGCTGTTTGGCGTCGTCATCTGCTGGCCACGTGCTTTAGCCGACCTCTTGGCTGTCAGGGGCTACGTCTGCCTTACCCGCATGTACGTGGCTTATGTAGCTTAGAAGCCGTGGTGCAGGAGATCACCCCGTGGGACGGTATGTCTTCTTATCGGCCGTTGAAACCACTGGCAGCGGTTGGCTCTGGCGAGCATTTGTAAGTGCAACGTGTTCCCGGCGCTGTGGTGGAGTGTGAGGAGTACAGTTTTTATGTAACAGTTATATATATATATATATATATATATATATATATATATATATATATATATATATATAAGGGGCTTTTCAAGTTCTAGTGAGGTGTATGATTTTCTTCACCAGTGGTTTTGTTGGGTTCTTCCCACCACAGTTTTCGTTTGCCTGTCCGCGGGAATGTGGTAATTGCTTCTTGGTCGGGCCCTTTCATTCACACCTCGATTGGGTGATTTAGGGTCGGTGTCACGTGGTTCGGAGTCTGTGCAGGCGCCGCCCTTGCTACATCTTCTGGTTTTGGGTAACTCGGAGTAGTGGTGGCTTCTAATGAAAGTTTTGGGGATGATCTGCTGTGGCCCTGTAGACCACCAATTACTATTTCGACTATAGTGATCTGGGCCCCTTTAGACGTGTCACTCCCTCACCGAGCTAAGGAAAAATTTTTTTGGGAACTGCCTTTAATGTGAAGGTTTGTGTGCTGGCTTATCCACATTTATCTTGAAACAACTGACAGGTGTAATATAAGTTATTTAATTGGCAAGAGACAACTACTTTAACTTTAGTACAAACTAGCTACTTAAAAGTTTTTTAAGCACAATTCCTTAATATATGTATGATAAGTTTAAAATCTTGTTGTTAGGAAGTTTTTAGCGTCATACCTTGCAATATCCTTTACATAGAGAAAATCTGCCAGCTATTTAAAAGAGTTTTTCTAAATTGCCTTTCATATACATACATGGTGAGTCACCTAACATTACCGCTGGATATATTTCGTAAACCACACCAAATACTGACGAATCGATTCCACAGACCGAACGTGAGGAGAGGGGCTAGTGTAATTGGTTCATACAAACCATAAAAAATGCACGGAAGTATGTTTTTTAACACAAACCTACGTTTTTTTAAATGGAACCCCGTTAGTTTTGTTAGCACATCTGAACATATAAACAAATACGTAATCAGTGCCGTTTGTTGCATTGTAAAACGTTAATTACATCCGGAGATATTGTAACCTAAAGTTGACGCTTGAGTACCACTCCTCCGCTGCTCGATCGTGTATATCGGAGAGCACCGAATTACGTAGGGATCCAAAGGGAACGGTGATGGACCTTAGGTACAGAAGAGACTGGAACAGCACATTACGTCCACATGCTAGCACCTTTTTATTGGTCTTTTTCACTGACGCACATGTACATTACCATGAGGGGTGAGGTACATGTACACACGTGGTTTTCGTTTTCAATTACGGAGTGGAATAGAGTGTGTCCCGACATGTCAGGCCAATAGATGTTCAATGTGGTGGCCATCATTTGCTGCACACAATTGCAATCTCTGGTGTAATGAATGTCGTACACGCCGCAGTACATCTGGTGTAATGTCGCCGCAGGCTGCCACAATACGTTGTTTCATATCCTCTGGGGTTGTAGGCACATCACGGTACACATTCTCCTTTAACGTACCCCACAGAAAGAAGTCTAGAGGTGTAAGATCAGGAGAACGGGCTGGCCAATTTATGCGTCCTCCACGTCCTATGAAACGCCCGTCGAACATCCTGTCAAGGGTCAGCCTAGTGTTAATTGCGGAATGTGCAGGTGCACCATCATGCTGATACCACATACGTCGACGAATTTCCAGTGGGACATTTTCGAGCAACGTTGGCAGATCATTCTGTAGAAACGCGATTTATGTTGCAGCTGTTTGGGCCCCTGCAATGATGTGAGGACCAATGAGGTGGTCGCCAATGATTCCGCACCATACATTTACAGTCCACGGTCACTGTCGCTCTACCTGTCTGAGCCAGCGAGGATTGTCCACGGACCAGTAATGCATGTTCCGTAGGTTCACTGCCCCGTGGTTTGTGAAACCCGCTTCATCGATAAACAGGTAGAACTGCAACGCATTCTCTGTTAATGCCCATTGAAAGAATGATTAAAGTCATCACCATGTAATTGCTGATGTAGCGACACATGAAACGGGTGAAAGCGGTGACGACGCAGTATGCGCATGACACTACTTTGACTCAGTCCACCGGCTCTCGCAATGTCCCGTGTACTCATGTGTGGGTTCATGGCAACAGCAGCTAACACCCCAACTACACCCGCTTCTCCTGTGACGGGCCTGTTACGGACCCGTTTGCGTGCTACGACCATACCTGTTGCATACAGTTGACGGTAGGTGTTTTGCAATGTGCGGCACGTTGGATGCTCTCTGTCCGGTCACAGTTTCTACAACACTACACTATCACAGACGTCTGGCAACACGGTGTACTACAGTTGGTCTGCGTGCGGAGACGAATGCAGAATAACAATAGCAGCAAGCGCTACATGCGGACACTGCGACAGCTGTACCAAACCACAACAGTGCACTACAGCCACACTCGTAAACACGGTCGTCATCGTAAACATGTCCCTGCAGATGCTGCTCGCCGACCGTGGCCCGTGTTTGTTACAACACGCAACTGAACGTCGGAGGTTTCAAGCGTCAACTTTAAGTTACAATATCTCCGGATATAATTAACATTTTACAATGCAACAAACGGCACTGATTACGTATTTGTTTATATGTTCAGATGTGCTAACAAAATTAACGTGATTCCGTTTAAAAAAACGTAGGTTTGTGTTAAAAAACGTACTTCCGTGGATTTTTGTATGGTTTGTATTAAACAATTACACTAGCCCCTCTCCTCACGTTCGGTATGTGGAATCTGTTCGTCAGTATTTGATGTGGTTTACGAAATATATCCAGCGATAACGTTAGGTGACTCACCCTGTATATGTTAAGTTTAAAATCTTATAATTGGGAAGTTGTTAACGTCATACCTTGCAATATCCTGTTCATACAGAAAACTTTTCAGCTTTTGGAAATTGTTTTTAAAAAAATGCCAAACTTAAAAATGTACTATTCAGAAAGTCTTTTAAAATAAAACGGTATCTTTAGCAGTGCGTGTTATTTCACCGGCACCTCCTGGCCCCTACTTCCACGATAACGATTTGAAATAACATGTGTACTTCAGTTGTCGTTTGTGAATCGCCCTAATTGACGGTTCAGTCAGTTATTTTATCTTATTGGGCAAATAAACAAAGAACAAACTGAATTCTATTCTGAACCACTGACAGCCTCAATAAAAGGTAATTAAGATTGGATTTTCTTCAAGTGTTGTAGGTACGAGCATCATTATTCTTCTCAATTTATGACGAATTTCATTAGCGAACATATATATTGTGAAGGTGCACATAAAATACGGAATCCTTTGAAAAGACACTTACAAGGTGATACAAGGAGAAAACCACGTATACTTATTACTCGATTTTGTACAATCAACACTTTCTTTCTAAGTTATGAGTTGCGCCGAGAATTATTCCATAACACATTATCGAATGGACATATCTGAAATATTCTAGGAGACCGAGTCGTTTGTTTTCATGTCTAGCAGTTATGCGAGCAGCATCAGTTGCCACCCTCAACTGTTCGAGCGGGTCAGTAATATTCTTTTCCAAGGTCAAGTTTTTATCATTACATACACCCAAAAATTTCGAGCGTTACATCATGTTTACTTACTTCTGTACGTCAGTTATAGCTATCACTCTGCCCGTTGTACAGTGTTTTCTCAAAACTGAGGGAGAGTCCTTTTTCAGAGAATCAATTAATAATTTTTTCAGAACATCACTAACAGTTTCTTCCGTTGCTTTATCTGTACTGAGAGTTATTATACCACTAGTACCATCTTCAAAAAGTATCAGTTCTGCCGTATGACTGTTAAGCAGATGATCATTCATATGCATAAAAAAATAAGACTGGATCCAAAACTGAACCCGGTGGGACTGCTTCGTTATTCATTTCGTCGCTAAAATTTTCTCTCCTTCCAACATTTTTCGAATTATTCAGCACAACATTTTGCATTGATATTCAACCGAGTTGTTTTAAAATCAATCGTTTCCACAAAACTCAAGATTTTCTAACAGAGTAATATGGTCCACGCAATCAAGCCCCTTGGAAAGATCATTAAAGAACCAGTTGGTGATATTTTATTATATAAGGCAAGGATACCGAATCAAGTCAAGTTAATCTACTTGGGAAATCCAGAACCAGATTAGCAACGCGGGGATTTCAAACCCACTGCTCCGTTACATGAAGCGAGTGTATTAACCAATGCGCAACCTCCTTAGATACTAGTTTCTAACTCGGCGAATAATTCTTCAGGTGCCCTGCAGCGCAAGATTACACATGACACACTACGTTTTTATCCCCCAGATATTCAACATCAGGAGTATTCAGCTGATAGGTTCTCCACAAATTTACACGCTGAGCTATGTAATCGGTTCACCTTAAATATTTCTACATCTACATCTACGTGATTGTTATTCACAATATAGTGCCTGGGATAGGGTTCAATGAACCACCTTCAAGATGTCTTTCTACCGTTCTACTCTCGAACGACGCATGGGAAAAACAAGCATGCAATTTTTTCTGTGCGAGTCCTGATTTCTCTTATTTTATCGTGATGATCATTTCTCCCTATGTAGGTGGGTGTCAACAGAATGTTTTCGCAATCGGAGGAGAAAACTGGTGATTGAAATTTCACGAGAAGATCCCGCCGCAGTTGAATTTACAGCCTTCAGATTTGTGTGACTTATCGCGTAATCGAAATTTAGCGGATTTCTTTCAGTACTTACGTGGATAACTTCACACTTTTCTTTATTCAGGGTCAATTGCCACTTTTCGCACCATACAGATATCTAAATCATTTTGCAATTCGTTTTGGTCATCTGATGACTTTATTAGACGGTAAATGACAGAATCATCTGCAAACAATCTAAGACGGTTGCTCAGATTGTCTCCTATATCTTTAATATAGATTAAGAACAATAGAGGGCCTATAACACTTCCTTGGGGAACGCCGGATATTATTTCTGTTTTATTCGATGACTTTCCGTCTATTACTACGAACTGTGACCTTTCTGACAGGAAATCACGAATCCAGTCGCACAACTGAGGCGACATTCCACAGGCACGCAGTTTGGTTAGAAGACGCTTGTGAGGAACGGTGTTGAAAGCCTTCTGGAAATCTAAAAATATGGAATAAATTTGACATCCCCTGTCCATAGCACTCATTACTTCATGAGTATAAAGAGCTAGTTGTGTTTCTCAAGAACGATATTTTCTGAATCCGTGCTGACTACCTGTCAATAAATCGTTTTCTTCGAGGTACTTCATAATGTTCGAATACAGTATATGTTCCAAAACCCTACTGCAAATCGACATTAGTAATATGGGCCTCTAATTCAACGGATTACTCCTACTTCCCTTTTTGAGTATTGGTGTGACTTACGCAATTTTCCAGTTTTTAGGTAAGGAACTTTCTGTGAGCGAGTGGTTGCATATAATTGCTAAATATGGAGATATTGTATCAGCATACTCTTAGTGGAACCTGACTCGTATACAATCTGGATCGGAAGCCTTGCTTTTATAAAGTGATTTATATCCATTGTTAAACAGCAGCAGCAGTCTCGCAGCGACAGCTGGAGTCAGGATATACTGCAGTCTAGTAAGACCAATCGTCGAGTATGCCTGTCCTGTGTGGGTATACGCAGCCAAGACGCATATAGCGCGCCTGCAAAGAACACAAAATAGGGCACTGCGACGGGCATTACACGTCCCTGCCCGATTCCCCACGGCAGACACACACGAATCCGCGGGAATGAAACTGCTAACAGAAAGATGTCGAGAACTCGCGGCCGCATTTTACCGAACCGCGAGCAACTCTGAAAACCCACTCATAAACACACTAGGAAACTACCCAAATCACCCAACCAAATTCAGGAGACCCAAAGCAATCCCGGACTAAACAAAAACACGACATCAAAGCACCACTGCATAAAAAGTTAGGCCATAGCAGAAAGTTAGTGGCATGCCCTGCATACCACGTAATTCCCCAATCAACTAGAAGGAAATGTCACACGACGGTACAGAAGATGATGGGTACGAAAGTCATTGAAACGTTGCGACAAGACGACGCCACCACTCGGCTGATAACCCGAGGAGAATTCATCAACTACACAGGTATCTGTAGATAAATAAGTCGCTCCTGTTGGAAGCTCTAAAAAATACACAACAAACGAATGGGGTACTCGCCTTCTTAGCAGCAGGTAAAAGCAACGCTGTCCTAAAGTCTACGATTGGTTCGAACACTGCAGAGTTAAGGCATGTTCGCAATCGCGTGGTTTGAATTTGCCTTATTCGGATTACTGAGCTGACTTTCCAAGCCAGTTTTATGGCAACCAACTGTTTAACATAGATTCTGCAACATGGCTGAAATCCAGAGTTTTCACGATAACAAATCATTTGTTGGACTGAAAGAAAGAATAAGAGACAAAAAAAAATTCCAGAAGTGCAAGTGCACGCACACATTAACACATGCACACGCGTACGCATGTGCACGCACCACGGACTGACGGATTCAGACTACGACAGTCAGTGTAGTGCTGAATTGGTCACCTGACGCACTATGATTAAAAGTAAGGTGCTCCGTGAGTCGATGATGCTAAATGAAGCAACTATTTTCTCGGACTTCTGTCCAAGGTTTCTTGTAACTCGTGTAGTCCGGCTAAAATCGTTACGTTATTTGCCATATTATCCGAGAAACGGGCCGTAGCATGAAGCCCGATCGCAGCCTGGCTATGGGTATATTGGTACCGGCGTAATATCCAGAGACAGAGATACTGTATATTGAAACACCCTATGGTTACAGTTTCAATTGAAGTTAGGTGAGTGGCATAGGAGATGTAGTACTTATCTCTAAAGAATCAATATAGTCTTTTATGTTCTGGAACTAGATGCCCGTGAAGCCACTGTCTATTTCTCCATTTTTCCACTACCAAACTTTTCCTCTTTATACTTTCCTTAAGCACTGTCGTGTCACACATACATTTAGCTTCAACGATAAGTATACTGTAAATTCCGTTCAGTTCTTTGCTGAAGCATTTTCTTGCGTTCTACAAGAAATATTTCAATACCTGTGAACCCAAAGATTAGTATACTGTTCCGTCTGCATTATCCGAGTTTTTCAAAGGTTTTCTGTCAATTTCTTTTTCCACTGATAGAGAAGGAAATTTAGGGTATAATGTCCCACTGGAGAAGACGTATTTAGAGACGGAGCACGCTCTAGCAGGGGGCTAAAAACCATTCATTTCAGGGTCGCTTCAGGGAGAACAGGGAAAATCAAAATTAGGATGACTAGATGGAGATTTGAACTCTCCGCCAGACACCCCCCCCCCCCCCTTTCACCGTCACACTTGTTTCGTTACTGTACATGCTGAATGTAACTTCACATTCTGATCGCTTTCTAGAGCATGTTATTCGCGCTTGTACTGAAGAATGACAGTGTAGTGGTAGCACAAAAGCAGACAGGAATACTTAAACAGACAGCAGTACGAGTTGGACTGTCTGTCACCTTCGAAACAACATTGATAATGCAGGTAACGATACTGCACCATCAAAGTTAAGCACAACATACTGAACTTTAAGTACCCAGGAGAAGTCGTGCAGCCAAATGACGGGATTAAAGAAGCCAGCAGAGCGACATTAACGATTACTTCATTTAACAAAGATTCTTATGCAAAAAATCATTTTCCAGCAACGGACAAATTCATCATTACGATACGGTAATTCACACTTTCATCAGAGACATTAAGATCAATCAAAGGAAACAAGATATCAAGAAGGTATTAACAAGTAGAGCAACAGTAAAGTTCAGGCGGAGTTAGAAGAAAAATGACTAATGTTCTGCGAGGACGTACAAAGAACAAGTCCTAACAGACGACAAGCAACACTATACAGGGTGGCCCATTGATCGTGACCGGGCCAAATATCTCACGAAACAAGCGTCAAAAGGAAAAAACTACAAAGAAGAAACTTGTCTAACTTGAAAGGGGAAAACAGATCGCACTATGGTTCGCCAGCTAGATGCCGCTGCCATAGGTCAATGTGATAACAAATGCATTTTCTTTTTTTTTTAATAGGAACCCCCATTTTTTATTACATATTCTTGTAGTACGTAAAGAAATATGAATGTTTTAGTTGGACCACTTTATTCGCTTTGTAATAGATGGCGCTGTAATAGTCACAAACATATGGCTCACAATTGTAGACGAACAGTTGGTATTAGGTACAGTTTTTAAATTAAAATACAAAACGTAGGTACATTTGAACATTTTATTTCGGTTGTTCCGATGTGATAGATTTACCTTTGTAAACTTATAATTTCTGAGAACGCATTCTGTTACAGCGTGATTACCTGTAAATACCACATTAATGCAATACATGCTCAAAATGATGTCCGTCAACCTCAATGCATTTGGCAATACGTGTAACGACATTCCACTCAACAGCGAGTAGTTCGCCTTCCGTAATGTTCGGACATGCATTGACAATGCGCTGAGATATTGTCAGGCGTTGTTGGTGGATCACGATAGCAAATATCCTTCAACTTTCCCACAGAAAGAAATCCCGGGACGACACATCCGGTGAAAGTGCGGGCCATGGTATGGTGCTTCGACGACCGATCCACCTGTCATGAAATATGCTATTCAGTACCGCTTCCACCGCACGCGAGCTATGTGCCAGACATCCATCATGTTGGAAGTACATCGCCATTCTGTCATACAATGAAACATCTTGTAGTAACATCGGTAGAACATTACGTAGGAAATCAGGATACATTGCCCAATTTAGATTGCCATCGACAAAATGGGGCCAATTATCCTTCCTTCCCTAATGCTGCACCATACATTAATCCGACAAGGTCGCTGATGTTCCAGTTGTCGCAGCCATCGTGGATTTTCCGTTGCCCAATAATGCATATTATGCCGGTTTACATTAAAGCTGTTGGTGAATGGTGCATCGTCGCTAAATAGAACGCGTGCAAATAATCTGTCATCGTCCCGTAATTTCTCTTGTGCTCAGTGGCAGAACTGAACACGACGTTCAAAGTCGTCGCCATGCAATTCCTGGTGTATAGAAATATGGTACGGGTGCAATCGATGTTGATGTAGCATTCTCAACACCGATGTTTTTGAAATTCCCGATTCTCAAGCAATTTGTCTTCTACTGATGTGCGGATTAGCCGCGACAGCAGCTAAAACACCTATTTGGGCATCATCATTTGCTGCAGGTCGTGGTTGACGTTTCGCATGTGGCTGAAGACTTCCTGTTTCCTTAAATAACGTAACTATCCTGTGGACGGTCCTGACACTTGGATGATATCGTCCAGGATACCGAGCAGCATACATAGCACACGCCCGTTGGGCATTCTGATCACAATAGCCATACATCAACGCGATATCGACCTTTTCCGCAATTCGTAAACGGTCCATTTTAACACGGGTAATGTATCACGAAGCAAATACCGCACTGGCGGAATTTTACGTGACACCAAGTACTTATACGTTTGTGACTATTACAGCGCCATCTATCGCAAAGCGAAAAAAGTGATCCAACTAGAACATTCATATTTCTTTACGTACTACACGAATATGTAATAAAATGGGGGTTTCTATTTAAAAAAACTCAGTTGATATCCGTTTGATCTATGGCAGCGCCATCTAGCTGGCCAACCATAGCGCCATCTGGTTTCCCCCTTCAAGCTAGACAAGTTTCGGCCGTTGTAGTTTTTTCGTTTATCGCTTATTTAGTGAGATATTTAGCCCGGTCACTATCAATGGTCCACCCTGTATATCACTTTCGAAAATTAAAAGAAAAATACTACTGGCTTAGGAAACTGTATGAAGACATAGATGGAACTGGTATAAGCAAACAAGAAATTGAAGGCAGAACTGAACAAAGAAACAAAATAAAGTGGAGGGAAGATTTAAATTGAATGTTCGAAATCGACAGGGAGGAAACAGGACAGTGGAGGAGAGGGAGGGGGAGAGGAGGGGGGCGAGGGGTGTGGGGAGGGGAGCGAGGGGTGGAGGGAAGGGGAGGGGTGGGGGCGAGCGGGTTGGGAAGTGAACAGATGAAAGAGAACTGGAGAAAGTGTAAAGCTTACTTAGTGGCTTAAATGCGGGCCTTCGCTAGTATGTAACGACAGTGGAAGAAGGAGCAGGAATTCTCCATGCGCATCTCCCGCATAATCAGCCTATTACTTAGAGGTTTCACACAGGGACTCAGGGGGAAGTTGGCTGTGGGGTACGCTGAGGCCGTAACTTGCGGAGATGCGGAGCAAAGTACTTCCAGAAGCTGGGCAGAGCGGCGCTCTTCAGTATCAATAGGGAGGAGGCAGAGAGCGGCCTACCTGTGGCCAGGCCGCGCCCCCCACAAGTCCGCCATTAACGGGATTCGCGGCGCCATCTCCGCTTTCCATTAGCGCGCTGGCCCCGTGAAACGCAGAGCAGTCCGCAGTCGCGGCCTGTGCGCCGAAATCGAGATGTAGGCGCGTGCTGCCAGTCGGAAGTCCCCGACCCGCGAGCTCAGCCAGCGTACACACGGGGCTGCAGGTAGCGAAATCCAGAGCCCTCCGGTAATTCTCTTCAACCACCGAGCTGTGCACACGGCTTTTTTCCACTGTGCTCCGCCCAAGGGGATCTCTTTGTTGGCTCTTATCATTTCAAACCGATCACCAACAAACCACTGTTCTTTGCTATTCGGTGTACAACTGTCACTACTCAAAGCAACATAATTTACGAGACTTCAGTATCCATTTTGAGTAAATGGTGGAACTACTAAATACCAAGACCCTTGAAGCTTTCGTAAGGTTGTGAATTTGCAAAGTGATCTGTGAAATTTATTTTGAGCAAAACTTAAGGTCGAAACGAACTTCCTTTGCATGATGTGTAACTGCTCTATGAAGCTTGAACTATACATTGAAATAATTGCCTCAGTATAAAACATAATTTAACCAAAAGAAATACGCAGTGAGACGAACAGAAGTGTTACTTTTATTTGAAGACAATAATTACATTGAAGTTACCGCGATTCATAACTGTCCCCTGGACACTACAATGTGTGGGACACAGTTCTTATTACGGTGTGTGATCACCATGGACAGCAGTGCATGTCCTGTAATGTGATACCATACTGGCCAAAAGCATGGTGAGAAGTTCTTCTTGTAGGGCGTTCCATTTCTCCAAAAGCGCGGTTGACAATCGCTGGATAGTACAAGAATGGCCATTAAAATTGCTACACCACGAAGATGACGTCCTACAGACGTGAAATTTAACGGACAGGAAGAAGATGCTGTGATATGCAAATGATTAGCTTTTCAGAGCATCCTCACAAGGTTGGCGCCGGTGGCGACACCTACAAGGTGCTGACACGAGGAAAGTTTCCAACCGATTTCTCATACACAAACAGCAGTTCACCGGCGTTCCCTGGTGAAACGTTGTTATGATGCCTCGTGTAAGGAGCATAAATGCGTACCATCACGTTTCCGACTTTGATACAGGTCGAATTGTAGCCTATCACGATTGCGGTTTATCGTATCGCGACATTTCTGCTCGCGTTGGTCGAGATCCAATAACTGTTAGCAGAATATGGAATCGATGGGTTCAGGAAGGTAATACGGAACGCCATGCTGGATACCAACGGCCTTGTATCACCAGCAGTCGAGATCATACGCATCTTATCCGCATGGCTGTAACGATTCGTGCAGCTACGTCTCGATCCCTGAGTCAACAGATGGGGATGTTTGCAAGACAACAACCATCTGCACGAACAATTCGACGTCGTTTGCAGCAGCATGGACTATCAGCTGGGAGACCATGGCCGCGGTTACCTTTGACGCTGCATCACTGACAGGAGCGCGTGCGATGGTGTACTCAACGCCGAACCTTGGTGCACGAATAGCAAAACGTCATTTTTTCGGATGAATCCAGGTTCAGTTTACAGCGTCATGATTGTCGCATCCGTGTTTGGCGACATCGCGGTGAACGGACATTGGAAGCGTGTATTCGTCATCGCCATACCCGGTGTGATGGTATGGGATGCCATTGGTTACACGTCTGGGTCACCTCTTGTTCGCATTGACGGCACTTTGGACAGTGGACGTTACATTTCATATGTGTTACGATCCGTGGCTCTATCCTTCATTCGATCCAAGCGAAACCCTACATTTCAGCAGGATAATGCACGACCGCATGTTGCAGGTCCTGTACGGGCCTTTATGAATACAGAAAATGTTCGACTGATGCCCTGACCAGCACATTCTCCAGATCTCTCACAAACTGAAAACGTCTTGTCAATGGTGGCCGAGCAACTGGCTCGTCACAATACGCCAGTCACTACTCTTGATGAACTGTGGTATCGTGTTGAAGCTGCATGGGCAGCTGTACCTGTACACGCCATCCAAGCTCTGTTTGACGCAATGCCCAGGCGTATCAAGGCCGTTATTACGGCCAGAGGTGGTTGTTCTGGGTACTGATTTCTCAGGGTCTATGCACCCAAATTGCGTGGAAATGTAATCACATGTCAGTTCTAGTATAATATATTTGTCCAATGAATACCCGTTTATCATCTGCATTTCTTCAGCGGGTCGGGAAGTGAACAGATGAAAGAGAACTGGAGAAAGTGTAAAGCTTGCTTAGTGGCTTAAATGTGGACCTTCGCTAGTATGTAACGACACTGGAAGAATGATCAGTCATTCTCCATGCGCATCTCCCGCATAATCAGCCTATTACTTAGAGGTTTCACACAGGTTTGAACACGTAATGCACAAAGGAACATGGGTCGCACAGCTACGGTTTATTCTCACTCATTTTAGCACTTATCGATGTGATGTACCACAGCCACTACATCATGTTAACGTACGAGGTGTGTGAGAAAAGCAATGAGACATTTTATCTACCAAAGTTTTATTTTTTTTTACTGTTCTATTTTCATACATCAATATTCTCTCGTTCGGAGCAGTTCCCTTCGGCGGCTATATACCGACAGAGCCCACTTTCCCAGTTGTGGTAACAGCGCTTAAAGGCTTGACATGTCGGTCAGATTCTTTTGAATGTTTCCCAGAGTCCTAAAATGACGTCCTTTTATGATATATTTCAATTTCGGTAAAAGAAAAAAGTCGAAAGGAATCAGATCAGGTGCGTAGGGGGGACTCAGTTTGTAGTTTTTTCTGCACCATTTTGTCACTGACTTTTCGCAAGCGCGAAACGAC
The DNA here is from genome assembly GCF_021461385.2 of Schistocerca piceifrons. Taxonomy (NCBI): domain Eukaryota; kingdom Metazoa; phylum Arthropoda; class Insecta; order Orthoptera; family Acrididae; genus Schistocerca; species Schistocerca piceifrons. The sequence goes on along the minus strand of NC_060144.1, from coordinate 111,559,705 downwards.
GGTCGAAATACGATGTACGGTGTAAGTTTTTAACAGGTCACCCATCATTCCTACTGTTAAACGTCGGTCTGATCTCACGCGAACGCACACACGTTCGACGCTCTCGTAGGTTTTGAAGCTGAAGGTCTTCAACGTATTATCGGCCTTCCAAAAGTGATTTGTGCCAGGGAAAAGCTTGTGCTCCTCATAAGGAATGTTCCTCTACACGGCTGTCTCAACGTTTTGAAGGTCTAAGCCGTGGATTCCCCAAATTTAACACAAAACTTGTCCTCTAAATTCCGTTGATCCACTTTCGTAACACAACTTCTGTGGCCTCACACTTCGGACATCGTAGCGCCTACTGCACCGGCATCCCACTTTACGTCAAACCATCACGGGATGCCTGCATCACAGGGTGTATATTCACCAGGAAAACCTACGTCGTCTGTGTTATCAAAACAAAGACTTACCGGCGGCCACAACACAACACACCATCAGGTCTCCACCAACGGCAGTCAGGAATCGCTACCCGTTCACAGAGCCTGCAGAACAGCTTCACCAGAGGTCGCATCTAGCCTAGGAACTACTTTGCTACGCCAGGCACGTAATCGCAAATAGTTCCGGCAGATACATCCGCCAACGGGTTTCTTATAAGGTGGCGCACTGCCGTCAAAAGGTAGTTCGACGCACCGCTCGGGAGGATACGGCCAGACGCCTTTTCTAGCTGGCCGATCTCTTGGTATAGTCGGCGAACCTCTTGACGTTGTAGAACTGTTTGTGTTCGCTACCCGTGAAGAGACGGGTCTGTATTATTATTATTATTATTATTTGTTATTTTGGATTTGTGTCGATCCGCAGTTTGGATCGAGTCGGTTGTTCTTTTGAATACAATATTATTGTTTCGTTTTGGTGAGGCCAATAAATTGTTTTCGGACTTGTGCTTTCCTCATTTCTATTCTGCTAGCGCAGATACTTCAAAGAGCACAGCTTCACTGATGACGCTCTCAAAAATCATATGATGGCTGTGCAGAGATGAAACTCAGACTGAGCATCTGGAAGGAATGAACACACCGGTCTACACAAGTAGACCAACACAGACTGGTCAGATCGCTAGCAGTGTTGTCAGTATCATTACTTTTCTCTCTCACCTCGTCCGCTAGTATCACTTAGCGTGGTAACTATGTGGTAGTTTCATAGCTAACAGTCTTATAGTTATATCACGAGAACATTCTGGCGTAAATCACCGAGATACACTGGCGGTGGTACAACACATTCATTATAGTTTTAATATGCCGGAAAATGATGGACTAGTTGTTTAGAAATAGAATGAAAACAAATTTCAACAACAAACACAACAGAATGGGAAAAGAGTTGTAACAAAGTACTCTTTGTTGCCTATAACCAAACTAATTACTGCTGCTTTCATTTCACGTGGAGCCAACGGCTTTACACTTAATCCGTTTGCAACAGTCAGCAGTAGGGCAGTGGTCGATCGAGTTTCTACTTTGCTTGTTTCGTATAAGTTCTATCAAATAATTCAAGGTGAAAAGATACTGACTGGCATCGAGATACCACAGACATAAATGAAAATTGGTTTTTATTACACTGACACAGTCTACGCAACGAAGAAAATCAATTTTCGACTTCATTTGTGCAATAGCGTTTTCTCCAGTCCGACTTTTTAAAGTACTTGTGTCTGTTTTAATCAAACATCCAAACTGTTGTCGGGTTAATAAGCAATGCTTGGCGCTGCGTTCACCTCTGTAGCATGTAATGAGTCAGTTATACTCTTCCGTCTACGCCTCACTCCTTGACATCAGAGTAAAAGCTGATGTCAAGCAATGGTCTCACCGACATTTTAAATGCTGACGTATGTCGCGCTTACAATCTTTGTTTTCTATCGCTATTCCAGAGTTCCAGACTTGCATTCTCCTATTCACTTTTGACGTTTCTCTTAGCACAAAATTTCTGTCCGTTAGCCCAGTATTAGTAAGAGGTGGCTATCAAATTTTCACTTTATTGTTCACGTTCGTTATAGGATCATATTGACAGTTTCAAAATTATACTTACGATTGTAACGAGAAAGGAATGTTTTGCAGCGTTTGGGAAACGTCTGCCAGATCATTTTCAACACACACTCTCATCTTTCAGAATGTCCTTTACATTTATCTTTGCTTCGCTCACAATTTTAATACAGAAAACAAGAAACAGATGAACATAGTAGCTGATGAGCTTTCCCAGATTTGCACTTGCTGTCCACAGTTAGCTTTTCTAGAGATTTTAGTTCCCCAAACGTTTTCTTTAGATTTTATGTAGTGCATATTGCTCGCTGCCCCTTTTTCACGTGATTGAATTTTACGGATGAAATGAATTTCACTACATCTAAATTTCTATAAACTGTTGAAGTAATACAACTGCCAATAACAACTGAGCATTATTCTTCTGAAATGGGCCTATAGCCGATAGTGGTTCACAAACTGTAGTAACGCAGAGAGCATTACACCCACCCGTGAGGAATAATTATTTTGTTTTACATCTAACTTCCTGTTGTGGCAATTGCAAAACCACGTTCTAATTGGTACCTGGCAGTCGGGTGACGCAGAAGTCACGAGGGCGGAAGAGCCTTCTCGGACGCACTGTGCAAGTATCTCTCTTACGAACAAGCCAGGCTCCTGTGACCGTCCATTAACAGTGTTACCAGCTTCATGATAAGAACCGTATCTTGCATTTTCACTGTTTACCTGAAGTGCGACAAGATATGCGATCGGCATTACACAAAGAGTTATTTCATTTTCCCTGTATTTTTGATAAGCAGAGAAGTTCAGTGTCAGCGTCTTCACAAACATTAGAATGTATGTCCCTTAGAATTACATGTCTGTAAAAACAAACTGAATAATGTTCGTGACAATCGAAACGCGTACAGAAAGCAACAATGAGTATCAGTTGCGAAAACACCTGTTCTTCCACCAAACAAGAAAGAAAAATACGTCAGTATCTCAGTCTACAAAATACAAGAGAAGACGGAAACAATACTGTGATGCCAGAGGTATGGAAACATCAATCAAGAAACTTTTGTGGCTATAAAAGTAAATGCTGTTGATTTGATTCAACGAGAGTGCTCCAAATGTTCACAGAAGCTATAAAAGTTAAATTTTCGTATTGTGCTTTAAGTCCACAGTAAAAATAACGGCTGGGGCTTACATAGAAAACGCAGAAATGAGGGAAATAAAATTATCAAGGAGAGTTGTTGCATATCAAATGGACCAATTTCAATGATCATAACCTTCTAACCATCTGCAAACTGAATAAAATTTTGTGTAGATTGTATCTATTTAACAGAACTAAGCTGTTCAAAATTTGAACTAAAGATACTAAAAAGTGAAGGTTTTAAGAATATTTCAGTGGAGGTGCACAACAGGCCGTGCGAGCTCACCACAATTTTCGCCGTCTGAGAGAGCTTAAAATTGAATCTATTAGTAAATAATTGAAATATTTGATTAGATACACACTTTTTTGTCATCTACACACTTTATTTCAACCCTTTATCATTCCACGCTTTCTCTCACGTTGCCTGACGTTACACTTGGGGAAGAATCTATAGTGACAATTTTTCAACCATTTTGTGTCTGAAGTAATTTTTGAATAACGAAGTCTACGGATTGATCTGTAGTATTTCCGGAGAGAAGCTATTTTTATCAATTGTACACAATTACAGCCGTTAATTGCGGGTATTTTAGAATCTATTGACCTTATGAACTTGACATCAGTTTTTGCAAAATTTTATGTTGACATCATACTGCTAAATGTCTTATTGCTAAATGTCTTCATTTTTATATCACTGAGGCATTCACAAAGTCGTTTCAGAACTGTCGTATTTGTTTCTTCCAGCTTAAACTTCATGTCCCATGAAAATTGTGCGAAACAAAGCCTTGAAATTCTAACAGTATATTGCGCACAAGAAGCTGTGCACCTCATCACGTATTTCCCTTGAATTACTACACTGGTGTGCCAATCTTGAGGACGAAAGTAACTTCCGCTTTATGCGTCACTGCCAACTCGATGAAACTACGACCATTCAGAAGGGTAACTGAAAGAAATGTGCATTGAGCCGAACAGAATTGACACTTTTTATTCAGAGACAATAATTACACTACACGATTTACGATATCTCAAAAGCAGGAAATGATTCTTAACAGGGACTGTGATCACCACAGACGGCAACGCATGTTCTGCCAAATACATCCACGCTGGCTACAAAGTTGGTATGGAATTTAAGTCGGAGGAAGACGCACGCCAGTCCTTTCGCAGAATATCCTCTCGTTCCAAGGGCTCCTCCTTTTCTTCTACTTCTTCTTCTTCCTCCTCCTTCTCCTCCTCCTCCACCTACACAATTCCATGCGATTGCGAATTGTCATCTACGAAGGGCAGAATGCAAGCCTGAAAATACGCACTTGTGGAAGGAGAACAGCGTCACAATATCGTTCACCGGTGAGTGTACGGTGTTGAAAGATTTGGATGTCAGTACGCCCATGCAACACCATGCTTCCCCATACTGTAACACGTGGACCACCAAAAAAGTTCATTTTCGAGAATTTTCCCTGGTGCATTACGCACACACACATGCAAGAGGTTGGACCTGACGATGGTTCGTGTTACCATGACGCCAGAAGTACCGCGGCTGTGCGTCTCCGAAACGTTGGAAGAATGGGATTTCTCCCGCCATACTCGCTGATGATGGTAGTCCGGGACAGTGGAGAACCATAATTCATCACTAAACACAATGTGGAGCCAATCACTAGCAGTCCATGCTTCCGATCACGGCACCACTCCAACGCAGCCTACATTGTGCTGGGTGCATTACGAAAACTCATATGGCGTCACCCTATATCATGGATTGGTCTCTTCCTTCAGAGACCAAACAGCAAGGTTATCGGTCTCATCGGATTAGGGAAGGATGGGGAAGGAAGTCGGCCCTTTCAAAAGGAACCATCCGGGCATTTGCCTGGAGCGATTCAGGGAAATCACGGAAAACCTAAATCAGGATGGCCTGACGCGGGATTGAACCGTCGTCCTCCCGAATGCGAGACCAGTGTGCAAACCACTGCGCCACCTCGCTCGGTTCTAAATCATGATAACAGCGTAATACACGCTGAATGGAATGCAAAGCCAATCAGCTGCAGTCCATGCTTCCCATCACGCTACCACTCCAGACCCAGCCTATGTATTCCTGGGTGCATTACGTAGTCTCATGTGTCGAGAGGTGGGACCCTTTGTTCCATCCGTCCACATCCACACTCCGCAAGCCACCTGACGGTGCGTGGCGGAGGGTACCTTGAGTACCTCTATCGGTTCTCCCTTCTATTCCAGTCTCGTATTGTTCGTGGATAGAAGGACTGTCGGTATGCCTCTGTGTGGGCTCTAATCTCTCTACATCATAGTATCATGGCTGTGCGTTTCCAAAACGTTGGAAGAATGCGGCTTCTCCTGCCATACTCGGTGACGATGGTAACCCAGAGTAGTGCAGAAATGTCATTCATCGCTGAACACAATGCAAAGCCAATCACAAGCAGTCCCTGCTTCCCATGACGGCACCACTCAAAACGAAGCCTACATATGGGATATTAATTCCCAATTCCTTCCGCTCCTACTGGCCGACAACTGGTGCAGGATGGCATAGAAAACTGCAGGACTCCCACTCCTTGTTCTCGGATGGCAGGCATTGATGTGACGAGGTTACAATGTGTTTGGTGCAATATGCAGAAGTCCTCTTTTGTGATGATCAGATATGTTCACATTCCCATGTAATCCAGCATCGGATCACACAAATGTGTATATTGCCCAATTCAACCAGAAGGCTAAATAGGGACAGGCTAACTGTCGATCCACATTGTCGCCCTTTTCAAACCGTGCCAAGTGCTGATAACGCGGTCTCATACGAGTACGCTGTATATCCACTTCTTTCACAGTGATCACTCAACATTTGCCGACCTTCAGGCCCCTTGTATATCCTACCAAGCCTGATAAAAATAATAAACACGAACAACGCTAATGCGCTCGGGTGCACCTGTCACAGAGAATTGCTGCTTAGAGCATCATTTGGGTACCCGCCGGTGGTATGCACACGCACAGAGTTATAGTGATATCCGACCATGCCCTAAGGTGCTTTATTTTTATTGTCAGGTAGAGTATTCGATTAGCGGTAGTCGCACTTAGAGTCCGTGCTCCTCCACCTTCGTCCCATCCAACTAATTATGCTGTCAAATACTGACCGTCTGATAGTAACCGAGCGCCGTGTCGTCCTCCATATGGCGTCACTTGGATGCGGTACGGACAGCCGTGGGCTCGACCTCTCGCTCTCTCTCTGCCTCCGCCAGTCTTCTAGACAATGAACCCGCTACTTTTCAAAAAATGGTTCAAATGGCTGTGAGCACTATGGGACTTGACATCTGAGATCATCAGTCCCCTAGAACTTAGAACTACTTAAACCTAACTAACCGAAGGACATCACACACATCCATGCCCGAGGAAGGAATGGAACCTGCGACCGTAGCGGTCGCGCGGTTCCAGACTGCAGCGCCTATAACCTCTCGGCCACTCCGGCAGCCGCTACTTTTCTACTCGAAACTGCTGCTTACAAATCATGTGCATCCTCAGATGGCCTCACTAGCTTCCGCGCACCTCTTGCAGCTATATCAACAAGGGAAAGTCGGTTTCAGTAACTGGAATTGCGTCCTGGACCGCCACATAGCCATAAGATGCTTTGATCGCTCAGCTGTGGAGGCGGCGGCTCACCCTTCGTTGCATCTATCACTAAAAATTTTTCTCAACTTCGTTTTCGACTTGGCTCAAAACCAACCTACCTGCGGTAAGCTGCTCGTCCAGCGTCACCCAGTTCATCTGCTTTAGTGAAACTGGTCATAATGCAAAAAAAAAAAAAAAAAAAAAAACAGTTCAAGGAAAGAAATCTGTCCTTCAGTAATACCGTACGATCTACAGATCTTCACCAAAGAGAGCAAACTGCATTCTTTTCTGTCAAGATTCTAAGGGCGCTCATAAGCTGAAAATCAAAGAGAAAAAGAAAAAAAACAGCACAATGGACCAACGAACATCTCGCTAATAACGTAAAACACCGCCTCAAGCCATAATAACGGTCTGAATAAGGTGAGGAAGAGAATCCAAAAATTTCTTCAGCTATGCCTTATCTCTCCCCCCCCCCCCCCCCCATGAACCATGGACCTTGCCGTTGGTGGGGAGGCTTGCGTGCCTCAGCGATACAGATAGCCGTACCGTAGGTGCAACCACAATGGAGGGGTATCTGTTGAGAGGCCAGACAAACGTGTGGTTCCTGAAGAGGGGCAGCAGCCTTTTCAGTAGTTGCAAGGGCAACAGTCTGGATGATTGACTGATCTGGCCTTGTAACAATAACCAAAACGGCCTTGCTGTGCTGGTACTGCGAACGGCTGAAAGCAAGGGGAAACTACAGCCGTAATTTTTCCCGAGGGCATGCAGCTTTACTGTATGATTACATGATGATGGCGTCCTCTTGGGTAAAATATTCCGGAGGTAAAATAGTCCCCCATTCGGATCTCCGGGCGGGGACTACGCAAGAGGATGTCGTTATCAGGACAAAGAAAACTGGCGTTCTACGGATCGGAGCGTGGAATGTCAGATCCCTTAATCGGGCAGGTAGGTTAGAAAATTTAAAAAGGGAAATGGATAGGTTGAAGTTAGATATAGTAGGAATTAGTGAAGTTCGGTGGCAGGAGGAACAAGACTTCTGCTCAGGTGACTACAGGGTTCTAAACACAAAATCAAATAGGGGTAATGCAGGAGTAGGTTTAATAATGAATAGGATAATAGGAATGCGGGTAAGCTACTACAAACAGCATAGCGAACGCATTATTGTGGCCAAGATAGATACGAAGCCCACGCCTACTACAGTAGTACAAGTTTATATGCCAACTAGCTCTGCAGATGACGAAGAAACTGAAGAAATGTATGATGAAATAAAAGAAATTATTCAGATTGTGAAGGGAGACGAAAATTTAATAGTCATGGGTGACTGGAATTCGAGTGTAGGAAAAGGGAGAGAAGGAAACATAGTAGGTGAATATGGACTGGGGGACAGAAATGAAAGAGGAAGCCGCCTGGTCGAATTTTGCACAGAGCACAACATAATCATAACTAACACTTGGTTTAAGAATCATGAAAGAAGGTTGTATACATGGAAGAACCCTGGCGATACTAAAAGGTATCAGATAGATTATATAATGGTAAGACAGAGATTTAGGAACCAGGTTTTAAATTGTAAGACATTTCCAGGGGCAGATGTGGACTCTGACCACAATCTATTGGTTATGGCCTGTAGATTAAAACTGAAGAAACTGCAAAAAGGTGGGAATTTAAGGAGATGGGACCTGGATAAACTAAAAGAACCAGAGGTTGTACAGAGATTCAGGGAGAGCATAAGGGAGCAATTGACAGGAATGGGGGAAATAAATACAGTAGAAGAAGAATGGGTAGCTTTGAGGGATGAAGTAGTGAAGGCAGCAGAGGATCAAGTAGGTAAAAAGACGAGAGCTAGTAGAAATCCCTGGGTAACAGAAGAAATATTGAATTTAATTGATGAAAGGAGAAAATATAAAAATGCAGTAAGTGAAACAGGCAAAAAGGAATACAAACGTCTCAAAAATGAGATCGACAGGAAGTGCAAAATGGCTAAGCAGGGATGGCTAGAGGACAAATGTAAGGATGTAGAGGCCTATCTCACTAGGGGTAAGATAGATACCGCCTACAGGAAAATTAAAGAGACCTTTGGAGATAAGAGAACGACTTGTATGAATATCAAGACCTCAGATGGAAACCCAGTTCTAAGCAAAGAAGGGAAAGCAGAAAGGTGGAAGGAGTATATAGAGGGTCTATACAAGGGCGATGTACTTGAGGACAATATTATGGAAATGGAAGAGGATGTAGATGAAGATGAAATGGGAGATATGATACTGCGTGAAGAGTTTGACAGAGCACTGAAAGACCTGAGTCGAAACAAGGCCCCCGGAGTAGACAATATTCCATTGGAACTACTGACGGCCGTGGGAGAGCCAGTCCTGACAAAACTCTACCATCTGGTGAGCAAGATGTATGAAACAGGCGAAATACCCTCAGACTTCAAGAAGAATATAATAATTCCAATCCCAAAGAAAGCAGGTGTTGACAGATGTGAAAATTACCGAACTATCAGCTTAATAAGTCACAGCTGCAAAATACTAACACGAATTCTTTACAGACGAATGGAAAAACTAGTAGAAGCCAACCTCGGGGAAGATCAGTTTGGATTCCGTAGAAACACTGGAACACGTGTGGCAATACTGACCTTACGACTTATCTTAGAAGAAAGATTAAGGAAAGGCAAACCTATGTTTCTAGCATTTGTAGACTTAGAGAAAGCTTTTGACAATGTTGACTGGAACACTCTCTTTCAAATTCTAAAGGTGTCAGGGGTAAAATACAGGGAGCGAAAGGCTATTTACAATTTGTACAGAAACCAGATGGCAGTTATAAGAGTCAAGGGACACGAAAGGGAAGCAGTGGTTGGGAAGGGAGTAAGACAGGGTTGTAGCCTCTCCCCGATGTTGTTCAATCTGTATATTGAGCAAGCAGTAAAGGAAACAAAAGAAAAATTCGGGGTAGGTATTAAAATTCATGGAGAAGAAATAAAAACTTTGAGGTTCGCCGATGACATTGTAATTCTGTCAGAGACAGCAAAGGACTTGGAAGAGCAGTTGAATGGAATGGACAGTGTCTTGAAAGGAGGATATAAGATGAACATCAACAAAAGCAAAACAAGGATAATGGAATGTAGTCTAATTAAGTCGGGTGATGCTGAGGGAATTAGATTAGGAAATGAGGCACTTAAAGTAGTAAAGGAGTTTTGCTATTTGGGGAGCAAAATAACTGATGATGGTCGAAGTAGAGAGGATATAAAATGTAGGCTGGCAATGGCAAGGAAAGCGTTTCTGAAGAAGAGAAATTTGTTAACATCCAGTATAGATTTAAGTGTCAGGAAGTCATTTCTGAAAGTATTCGTATGGAGTGTAGCCATGTATGGAAGTGAAACATGGACGATAAATAGTTTGGACAAGAAGAGAATAGAAGCTTTCGAAATGTGGTGCTACAGAAGAATGCTGAAGATTAGATGGGTAGATCACATAACTAATGAGGAAGTATTGAATAGGATTGGGGAGAAGAGAAGTTTGTGGCACAACTTTACCAGAAGAAGGGATCGGTTGGTAGGACATGTTCTGAGGCATCAAGGGATCACCAATTTAGTATTGGAGGGCAGCGTGGAGGGTAAAAATCGTAGAGGGAGACCAAGAGATGAATACACTAAGCAGATTCAGAAGGATGTAGGTTGCAGTAGGTACTGGGAGATGAAAAAGCTTGCACAGGATAGAGTAGCATGGAGAGCTGCATCAAACCAGTCTCAGGACTGAAGACCACAACAACAACAACGATGCCTTATCTAGCTGAAGCCATGAGCCATGGACCTTGCTGTCGGTGGGGAGGCTTGTGTGCCTCAGCGATACAGATAGCCGTACAGTAGGTGCAACCACAACGTATCTGTTGAGAGGCCAGACAAACGTGTGGTTCCTGAATAGGGGCAGTAGCCTTTTTAGTAGTTGCAGGGGCAACAGTCTGGATGATTGACTGATCTGACCTTGTAACATTAACCAAAACGGCCTTGTGCTGGTACTGCGAACGGCTGAAAGCAAGGGGAAACTACAGCCGTAATTTTTCTCGAGGCCATGCAGCTTTACTGTACGGTTAAACGATGATGGCGTCGTCTGGCTTAAAATATTCCGGAAATAAAATAGTTCCCCATTCGGATCTCCCGGCGGGGACTACTCAGGAGGACATCGTTACCAGGAGAACGAAAACTGGCGTTCTACGGATCGGAGCGTGGAACGTCAGATCCCTTAATCGGGCAGGTAGGTTAGAAAATTTAAAAAGGGAATTGGATAGGTTAAAGTTAGATATAGTGGGAATTGGTGAAGTTCGGTGGCAGGAGGAACAAGACTTCTTGCCGGCCGGGGTGGCCGAGCGGTTCCAGGCGCTACAGTCTGGAACCACGCGACCGCTACGGTCGCAGGTTCGAATCCTGCCTCGGGCATGGATGTGTGTGATGTCCTTAGGTTAGTTAGGTTTAAGTAGTTCTAAGTTCTAGGGGACTTATCACCTCAGAAGTTGATTCCCACCGTGCTCAGAGCCATTTGAACCATTTGAACCAAGACTTCTGATCAGGTGAATACAGGGTTATAAATACAAAACCAAATAAGGGTAATGCAGGAGTAGGTTTAATAATGAATAGGAAAATAGGAATGCGGGTAAGCTACTACAAACAGTCTAGTGAACGCATTATTGTGACCAAGATAGATACGAAGTCCACGCCTGCCACAGTAGTACAAGTTTATATAGCAATTAGCTCCGCACATGATGATCAGATTGAAGAAAACGATGATGTGATAACAGAAGTTATTTAAATAGTGAAGGGAGATGAAAATTGGCGGACTAGAATTTGATAGTAGGAGAAGGAAGTGAAGGAAAAGTAGGTGACTATGGAATGAGGGTAAGGAATGAAAGAGGAAGCCGCCTGGTAGAATTCTGCACAGGGCATAACTTAATCATAGCTAACACTTGGTTTAAGAATCACGGAAGAAGGCTGTATACGTGGAAGAGGCCTGGAGACACTGGAAGATTTCAGATAGCTTATATAATGATTAGACACAGTTTCAGGAACAAGGTTTTAAATTATAAGACACATCCAGGGGCAGATGTGGACTCTGAACACAATTTATTGGTTATGAACTGTAGATTAAAACTGAAGAAACTGCTAAAAGGTGGCATTTTAAGGAGATGGGACATGGATAAACTGAAAGAACCAGAGGTTCTAGAGAATTTCAGAGAGAGCATTAGGGAACGATCGACAAGAACGGAGGAAAGAAATACAGTAGGAGAAGATTGGGTAGCTTTGAGAGATGAAATAGTGAAGGCAGCAGCGGATCAAGTAGGTAAAAAGACGAGGGCTAGCAGAAATTCTTGGATAACATAAGAGTTATCGAATTTAATTGATGAAAGGAGAAAATTTAAATATGCAGTAAATAAAGGACGCAGAAAGGAATACAAACGTCTCAAAAATGAGATCAAAAGAAAGTGCAAAATGGCTAAGAAGGGATGGCTAGAGGACAAATGTAAGGATGTAGAGGCATATATCACTAGGGGTAAAATAGATGCAGCCTACAGGAAAATTAAGGAGACCTTTGGAAAAAAGAGAACCACCTGTATGAATATCAAGAGATCATGTGGAAAACCGGATCCAAGTAAAGAAGGGAAAGCAGAAAGGTGGAAGGCGTATATAGAGGGTCTCTATAAGGGCGATGTACTTGAGGGTAGTACTATGGAAATTGAACAGGTCGTAGTTGAAGATGAAATGGGAGATACGATACTGCGTGAAGAATTTGACAGAGCACTGAAAGATCTAAGTCAAAACAAGGCCTCGGGAGTAGACAACATTCCATTAGAACTACTGATAGCCTTGGGAGAGCCAACCATGACAAAACTCTTCCATCTAGTGAGCAAGATGTATGAGACAGGCGAAATACCCTCAGATTTCAAGAAGAATATAATAATTCCAATCCCAAAGGAAGCAGGTGTTGACAGATGTGAAAATTACCGATCTATTAGTTTAATAAGTCACGGCTGCATTATACTGACGCGAATTCTGTACAGACGAATGGAAAAACTGGTAGAAGCGGACCTCGGGAAGATCAGTTTGGATTCCGCAGAAATGTTGAAACACGTACATAACACTGACCATACGACTTTTCTCAGAACATAGATTAAGGAAAGGAAAACCTAATTTTCTAGCTTTTATAGACTTAGAGAAAGCTTTTGACAATGTTGACTGGAATACTCTCTTTCAAACCAGATGACAATTATGAGTCGAGAGCCGTGAAAGGGAAGTAATGGTTGGGAAGGGAGTGAAAAAAAATGGTTCAAATGGCTCTGAGCACTATGGGACTTAACAGCTGTGGTCTTCAGTCCCCTAGAACTCAGAACTACTTAAACCTCGCAGTTCCGGACTGCAGCGCCTAGAACCGCTCGGCCACCACGGCCGGCGAAGGGAGTGAGACAGGGTCGTAGTCTATCCCCGTCTTATTCAATCTGTATATCGAGCAAGCAGGTCTCGTTCTTAAATACCGGATGAATGTAGTCTCGGTAACATGCGCGCCGTGAGTTACATTACCTCAAGCCATACGAGCAGTTTCTAACTTTTAATACATCACTGTTATGCTTTTGGCGTAGCAATACACCTCTTAATGAGTAGATTATGGTAGCATTTTGAATGTTTAACTTCTGTCAACAGCCTTCTATATTAGTTGCGCCTGGAAGCCGTCCAATAGGCAACCTGCAACAGAAACGGTGGACCGTGTTAGCCTTTTGCAGTATACATGGGCGCTGACAGCGGCACCAGAAACTTAAAATTTCTGTGTAATAGACCTCGCCAGGCAGTGCCGTTAAGAGAGAATTGCCATCCCAGGTACTGCCACCGCTCAGATAGCAGACAGAGCTCGCTGGTGATGGAGCCTGTCCTCTGATCAGGTCGCAACCCCTCACGCTCTCTACCGCCTGCTTCGTTAACGAAACGACTTCGCTTCCCCCCTTTATTACCAATCATAATTTATATCGCCTGGATGCAGCGCAGCGAGGGTAAAAAAGGCAGATGTGCCGTAAAAATGTAATTACGCGTTCGCTTAAAGATGAAATCTCTGAAGGAAATTGAAATCTTTATGTCGAGAAGCTTCGCGCTATAGCGTAGCGGTCGCAACGTGCGGCATTCTTTGACGAAAATCGAAGTATTTGTGTGCTGTAAGTATATTTTTACGGAAGTTGTTTCATCCTACCTTCTGGTTATCTCTCAGCACGAAGAACCGGCGAAAAGAGGAAAATTCAGTTGTGCTGAATGTTACATAAAAAAGTTCCGCTCATTAATAATGCAGTGGTGCATGTTTTGGTAATACTTTACCCTTTAAAAAAACTTAGCATTTACGCCAAAAATGGGACTGAGATAACAGGATTATTATAAGATTTTTCTTCTCATTACCATTGATCAGAATGGAAAACTAAAACAGTGAACACGTTCAAGTATTGCAAGGTAGGGAGGGAGCCGTTGCATAAGTTATCGAATATGGAATTCACGAAACGTAAGTCGCTTTATTCATTTCCAATGTTCACAGAAAACGCTGCTTTAAACGACTGTATCTGAAACTACCGGGTGATTATTATTAAATTTCCCATATTTAATACTTTATCACACGGATACTAATTACCGTACGAGTACTGAACTTGGTAGCATTAATGTGAAGAGTATGGGGTGCAGGATTTCCAGGCGTCACAGCGCCACCGTCCAATTCCAGCTATGGGTACCATGTGCTGTGATCAGTCATCGTGATTCGTAGTCTCACACTCCTGACCTGTCGCGGTGCACTTGTTGACGTGTCGTCATGAGCCTGGGCAAAAGAGCAGGGCATTATTGGCGAAGCTCTATTACCAAGGCAACAGTAATACTTCAGCTGCACTTCGAGAATATCTCCGGCTGAAAGGATTATGAAAGGCTCCTCTTTCTCCAACTGCTGTGAGGAGCATGATGAGGAAGTCTGAATCCACTGGAGAACTGGGCGTCGCTCCGGGAAGAATCCGACTACCGGTTGCTACACATGTGGTTCATGAAATCGCTGTTGCTATGGAAGACAAAGCTGCGCGCAATTCTTGATCGTCAGGCAGTGCACTTGCTGTGTCACGACAGTTGAACATCCCGTGGTCCACCGTGGTGCTTCGAACTACACTGCTGGCCACCGTAAATGCAACACCAAGAAAGACAAGAGGTAGCACAACAAGATTTATTTTGTAGATAACATGTTGACCAAGTATCAAATGATTACGTTTACAGACGTCTGTGACATGTGGTTCCTGCCAGAATCAGTAGCCAGAGTAGCCGCCATTGTTGGAGATCACCGCTGCCACACGTCTCGGCATTGAGTCAAAGAGACGTTGGATGTGTTCCTGGGGTACAGCAGCCCAAGCAGCTTCCACACGTTGCCAAAGATCATCTGGTTGTCGCAGCTGGGGATGTAATCTGGGTCACTCGTTGAGCAACCATGGACCACATGTTTTCTATCGGCGAAAGATCCGGAGAGCGAGCCGGCCAGGGAAGCAATTCAATCTGGTTATAGTCGAAGAACCTTTGGACAATACGTGCCACGTGTGGTCGCGCATTATCCTGTTGAAATATGTCTGTGGCCGAGCCCTGAAGGTAAGGAAGGACAACTGGCACCAGCACCTCGGATATGTAGCGCCGGCTATTTAAAGTACCGGCAATGCGTACTAGAGGCGTGCGAGAGTAATATCCAATACCGCCCCATACCATAATACCCGGTGCAAGACCAGTGTGGCGGTGCATAATGCATCTGTCCAGCATCCTCTCTCCACGGTGTCTCCACACTAGAATCCGACCATCGTGGTGCTGCAGACAGAAGCGTGCCTCGTCAGTAAAGACAACGTCATTCCATTCGGCCGTCCACATCCGTCAGTCATCACACCATTGGCGACGGAGACGTCTGTGGTTCTGCGTCAATGGTAGACGAAGCAATGGACGTCTTGCGGACAGACCACTCTGCTGTAAACGGCGTCGAATGGTACGCGCAGACACTGGATGATGCGTTACAGACGCAATGTGCTGTGCTATGGTTCGGGATGTCACTGAGCGATCCGTCACTGCCATGCGCACAATCTGCCTATCAGCACGTGCAGTGGTGCACCGAGGTGAATGCGATAGACCACGTCGATCCGTCGTACCCTCCTGCATCCAACGGTCACATATCCGCATTACAGTTGTTTGGTTTCGTCCAACACGACTAGCGATTTCTCTGTATGATAATCCACAATCTCGGTAAGCCACTATCCTTCCTCTGTCGAACTCGGATACTTGATCAAAAGATGTTCGCTGTTGTCTACGAGGTATAACTGATCGTCTTGTGAAACAACCACAAGGTAAACACACGTGCCGAACGTACACTCGTCGAAATCGCCAAGCCTTAAATGGCGCTATGAGGTGGCGCCACAGGCGCGCGTGATGTGCGTCTGCGCTGAAATTCTAATCAGTTGCATATTTCATTGCTGCAAACCCATGGTGTAAATTTCACTTGATTCGGATACTTCCTTCAGGGTGTTGCATTTACGGTGGCCGGGAGTGTATTATCAAATGGTGTCCGTACAAGATCCATATCGTACAGAATCTTGCGCGACATGTTGGCTTCGCTCTTCACTTTCTCGCATGGATTGAAATTGATGAGGGCTGGCCCTTGACCATCCTATGGAAAGGTGAAGCTCATTTTCCTCTGACGGGTGATGTGAACACGCAAATTTGACGATCGTGGGGATCTTCACCTCCAGTCACTGTGAATGAAGTTCATCTGTACTGTGAACGTGTGACCAATCGTGTGGCTTCACGGCTACCTTCATCATTGCCCCATTCTTTTTTGAACAGGTTGGCGCTCAGAGACCAAAAAGGTGCAGTGTGTCTGACCAGCGTTACGGCGATATGCTTCGCCAGCATGTCATACTCTTCTTACAGGAGAGAGACGCACTGAACTCAACAGTTTTCATGCAAGATGGGACCACACCGCACATCACTCTTGATGTGCACTTGCTTCTCCGAAACGCATTTGGAAACAATCAAATTATGGTATCCCCCGATCGTTTCCAAATGCTTGGCCGGCACGATTACCTGACCTCACTCCCTGTGATTTCTGGTTTTGGGGCTACCTGAAGAACATGATTTACCAGGGGAGCATTCACGTATACGCTGATCTGAAGCGCAGCATATTAAGAGAGGTAGACAGCGTACCTACAAACATGCTTCGTTCTGCTGCGCAGAATTCAATTCTGCGCTTTCAGACTCTTCTGAACACTGACGGGCGCCGTACTGAGCCTGTTATGTAGGAATAATGGTAACGGTCTGTAATGGTAGCAGCACATTAAAAGCGCTTCAACTGAAGTGATTTTGCACTATTTCTCTTCCCCATGTCTTTGACGTTAATTCTACCAATTTTGGTACTTGTTCGATAACTAGTTTCTGGTTTATAGCGTATTAAATAGGGAAAGTTTAATTATAACCACCCGGTACATATGCGGAAACAATGGAGTTCAAGAATGAGATTTTCACTCTGCAGCGGAGATCTATAGGTATAGATCTCTCCTCGGAGTACTTCTGCATGTCCGCTTTCATGAGTTTGCGTTGGAACTCTCAAGCTTTTTGTTTAAGGCGGAGCGCAAGAAAACGTATGTAGTAAAATGTACCTGCACTGACGGGCAACTACAATGTCTGCCGTATAGTAAGCGTTCGGCTGACTTGGACTGCTTTAATATGACCCGAACGCAAAAATTACGCTATGCTACAGGTCAGTCTGTTATTCTTCTATACTACCCGATGTAGGTAAAAAACGGTTATGTTAACTAGTAATGAAGGTAACGTAGATACCGTCGGTACGAAACAGGCGGTTCCGGCAGTAAATCACAGTGGAAATTACGAAGGGAATACATAACAAAACAAGACCAGAGTGTTGCAAAACCGTCTTAAGCGTACACAACAACCCAGGGAGTGATCCGAATCACAAACGTCAGTAAAGCTCAAAACTACTATTCAACTGCGAGTAAGTACAGGCTTCAGCGACTAGCAAAGGAGTGGCTAGCAATAGCCTGGCTGTGGTACCTAGCGGTAAACACTCGTCAGAGCAAGGCCCCGCCACGTCACCCGAGTATCTCTGACGTGTTCTGCCAATTGATATACGGGCTAGGTAGGGAATCAAATTCAGGGTCGGATACTAAACCCTCAGCCCCTTCAATCGGCTCGTAGGACCGAAAACGGCCCGGATTGTGCCGATTTCGCCGTCGCCGAGGAAGGTGAGAGACAGACAGAGTGAGAGAGAGAGAGAGAGAGAGAGAGAGAGATGCAAGAATTCCCGCTAAACGGTCCCGTGGTAGATTCCAAGGCGTCTGTGGGGGTTCGCCTGACCGACGCAGTCCGACGAGCAGCTTGGGCCAGCCTGTGACGATGTGACGTTGGTGACCGCAATAGTCAGTCAACAGACACCAAACACCAGGAAAAGTCAAACAAGTAATGTCCGAGTGTCGACATAATTTTTGCACCACTTCATACGATCAGGGTCAGTTATCTGACTTGGCGTGAGGTGAAGAACGAAACGACTTAAACAGACCTCTCATCTTTCGTTTACCTCGCCGAAAGAAGTGAATGGCGGAAGGGGAGGTGAATAAACCGTAGTCATCGATAGTTATTGGCTTTGCAGAAGCTGTAACAGCTGTGTCTGCTGTTGTTGGTAGAATTCCCACTGTTTTTATTGCTGTTGCTGCAGCTTTTGTTGCCGCTACAAGTTTAGAAACTCGGGCTCCATGCGTGGGTGGAATAATTGCACAGTGAGGAAGTTCTCGTCGTTACTTTTCTATACCACTCTGCGTACGACGAACACGGTTCATGGTAACTAGAACTGGTGGTAACGTAGCGGAACGAAACGAGTGCTTCTAAAGATAAATCACGAGGAGGATATCACGAAGTGAACGAATAACCAAAACACGTCCGGAGTGTAGCAATGTCGTCTTAGAGTGTCCAACAATGCGGATACCAATCTAAACCTAAAACGTACATACGGCGAGGTCAAAACTCTACAATTCAATGGCGCGTAGCTAAAAGACTCCAGTGACTAGCCGGACTGCGTTATTTGGCAGCAAAAAATCGTCTGTGGGGGGCGTCACCTGACATGGTTGTCGCGGCTACTGTGCCTCGTTCGGGCGCAAGCCGTAGCCATAGCCGGTAGCCCGAGTATCTCTCACGTGTTCCCCCTATTCGGGCTACACGGGGAATTCGAATCACGGTCCAATACTAAAGTTACCACAGTCTTTATTTGACATTCACATTCGTTGCTTTTGCCAACTTACAACCAAATATCACCGTTCAACCTAACCTCGACCTTGGGCTGTGATCCATATCAGTCTGTCACCACAACCCAAGTGACCAATTTCAGCCAAACAACACGTGTACTGTTCTCATTTTAACGACTCACATTCCACTGTGACTCAGTCCATCGATTTTGGCTTCATGGCAGATCCACCTTCACAGCTGAGTTCCATTCTGGGTACTGCCAGGGATTTTTCATTTGGTGGAAGGACTGTAATGGTTTACATTTAGCATCGTGATACCAACTGAGGAGCTACCTGAATCGGGAGTGACGGCTCCAAGGTCTGCTTAGCTGCCAACAGCCGGGAGTGTGGTGTCCCGACTGGCCCATCTGAAGCGAGAACGGCGGAGCTTTTTCTTATTTTGCTTTGACACAGTGTGAAAAAAAGGGTTGACATTTCAAAAAATTGTCTCTCAAAAGCTCGTCACTACTGAACCCAACTCTTCTCATCGGATTAATGCCAGGAGAAATCCCATTCGATTGATTCCTGCCTCCAGAAAGAAGGTACACTATGTGATCAAAAGTGTCCGAACACCGACTTCTGGACATCAGTATGGAGTGTGTCCAAGGCGGACTGAACCGTGTTGGTCACACTTTCATTGACTTGTCTGGATCTCTGTGGAGGAATGACAACCCATTACTCCTCGAGAGCCGAAACCAGAGATGGCAGTGGTATTGGAAGTTAGGGCGTCTGGAGCGAACGTTCTAACTCATTCCAAAGGTGTTCCACTGGGTTCAAGTCGACATTCTGGCAGGCCAGTCCAGTTCGGGAATGTAACAGTGAGGTTCCGGGTATCCAGGGGATTCGTTTTCTCATGTTCTGCACAATATTTTGACGACCGTCCCAGCCGTCTTTTTCAGGTGTTGCAGGTTTTGCTGTTATGTGTACTCTTTGCCTGGGCACCAACTTACTAGACTGTGAGTCATTGTTGGTCTCAGTCCACTGCGCCCTTTGATACTCTTTTGTTTCACGGAGCACGCACTGACACTCCATGAAACGCAGATTCCCTCAGAGTTTTCCATCTCTGATGGATCTAATGGTCGGCGAGATTTTAATAAATTGACTGCCAGACCCCAAGCGTTATTTAAAATGAAACATTCATCCCTATTTATTAGGTTTTCTGACATCTTTATTTCGATAGACTCCTTAATTATGCTGCGCTAGGAACTCGGCATGCTGGTGTCATCGTACTTCGTTCCTTGATTACATTCGATGCAGTTGCTTTACTTGGCCATTGTAGTCGGGTGTGTAAGTGGTGTTCCCTGCATCTCTCTTCTAGTGTTCTGATAGTCTGCCCAAAGTAAGACACGCCACACTTGCATGAAATGCATTATTTTGCTCAGTCCGTTGCCTTACAAATACTACTTTATGACAGGGTATATTGTCACACTGATGCAAACTGTTCCTCTGCTGCAATTGGTGCACAATGTGTTCGTATCGTTCTGCATTTAGGGTTTTGCTATGCGCAATAAGGTAACCACACCCCAACCACGACTGCGTACTGTAACAGCACCTGCTGCATACTCTACTGTTGGCAGTATACATGACATTCAACTTCCCCCGGCTTTCTTTAAACCTACTGCCTTCCGTCGGATTTCCAGTGTACAGCGGAGACGTTTACATAACCTCAAGTTTTCCTTAAATAGGGAAATATGTAGCTCATGAGGGGCTGATCGACCTTGGTACCCCATTTTTTTAACTCGATACGTAAAGTTTTTGTGCTAGTTGGCTACTGGCAGCACTCTGAACTCAAGAGTGATTCCATCCGCTGATTTCATGTGATTGTTTACAACCACCCAACACAATGCTCGACCATCGGTATAGGAGACCAGCGTGGATTTGATTTAGCTGTGACTGTTTCTTCACGTTTCACTTCGCAGTCTCATCACCACTTAGCTGTAACAGTGCTTAAATGTCCGTGATGGACCCAGGTGACTCTCCTGATCGATCGATTCGGCTGTTGCTGCTCTCCGCCGCGCGTGATTAGCCGAACGGTCTAGGGCGCTGCAGTCATGGACTGTGCGGCTGGTCCCGGCGGAGGTTCGAGTCCTCCCTCGGGCATGGGTGTGTGTGTTTGTCATTAAGATAATTTAGGTTAATTAGTGTGTAAGCTTACGGACTGATGACCTTAGCAGTTAAGTCCCATAAGATTTCACACACATTTGAACTTTTTTTTTACTGCTCTACCTGTTGACAACACAGCAGTAGTGTGACTCGGCACAAGGGATACAAATCCTTGTCCACGAGGTGCCTCCGAGCCATAGTTTGTAGGGAAATGTCATCCGCTGGTGTTGTCAACAAGTGGGCAGCACTGTGGGTCAGATCTTCAATGTTTTGTGTCACACGATACGAAGAGCAAAATGTAGCGCTGGGAACCCATCTCCACGTAAAGGCAAACGCGCGCACGGTCTAAGCTCGAAGCGACCCTTTGAGCTATGTTGACAGAGTGAAAAGTACACAGCGGTCGTGGTGCGCCGTTCTTTTACGATTTCAGCCATGGCGCGCTCTACTCAACGACAGTTAGGATGCAGGTTTACTTTTACCTCCAGTACTTACACCGTTCGTCCGAAAAGCTCCGAGGCAGACTTTACTCCTGGCGTGTAAGCGACATGAGCGCAGTAGCTGTGGCAGTAGCGTGAACTAACAACTGTGCATTCAGCCAGTCAGTTATGAGCAGGCAGCGTTACGTAGTGGACGTGCGGCCGTTGTGCGTCAACGTTGTTACATCACAAATCGCAATGGAGCAACATCTCTAAACCAATTGTTCGCGACTTTTGATTGATTGATTGAGGGGGATTATGGGACTAAACGCCAAGGTCATCGGTTGCGCAGTTCAAAAGTTACTTGCGTAAAATAGAGGGTCCCCTAAAAGCGGACGGAACCGGTGAGATGCGTCAACTATAAAACGAGGAGGCTAAAAACAAACACAGCAGACGACATACAGGGGTGGGCGAAATCTGAAAACTGGAAAAACAAAGGGATAAAAGAGCGATCTTTGCGAGGGGGAGTGATTAGGTGTCCCAGACCTAGAAAACACGTAGAGAGGCGCCATTCACAATCACCTTGCCCTTGCTCCAGGACTAAAGCAAAACCTTACAACTAAAAATAAAACAACTTTCAAGTATAAAACTATGGAGCAGGTCAACCATCCATAAATCGTCGTTCAAGACCTATTTAAGATGTTTTAAAGAACGGAAAAGTATGTGCGATGTTCGTGCCACACACCTTGACTCAAGTACACAAACAATTACGCGTAGACGCCTGCAGTGATTTGACTGAAACGCAAAGCGCGGACAGTTCTTCTCCGCAAAAAAAATCACTGCGTGTGACAAGACTTGATGCTATCAATACAAACCTACCATTGAACGATGAAGTGCAGAAATTTACAGGACATAATCGATAATCAAGCCAACGTGAAACAACAATCCAAAGAAGGCATTTTCTGATAGTCTCCCATGTGGGTGTGGGTATTGATTTCCTGGGGTCAAACCGTTTTCAGAAAGATATTTAATATCGAAGAAAAAGACAGAAGTGATGTGCTTGATAGAAACTTTCCTTCGATTAGTTTATTCTCCTCTCTTTAGTCAAGACGTAAGAGGACAATATTTGCACCACTAAAATTTCTCAGCCACACGAAGGAAACCATACGCAAGCACATACTCAACCTGTACGTTAAGCAATCAATAAGGAAAACGAAGTTCAGAGGAAGAAAGAAGAACTTTAAGGTTGTCCACTTGTGATTCTCTCAATATTGGAAAATGACTTGGAAAATCAGTTGAACAGAATGGATAGTGTCTCGCTAACAGATTATAAAATGAATGTCAATAAAAATAAAACCAAGGATAACGCAGCGTAGTTGATTAAGTCGGTCAACGCTCAGGGAAATAGATAAGGAAAGCAGACACTAAGGGTAGTAGATGAGTTCTGATCAGCTAACTAACTGATGATGGCTAAAGTAGAGAGCATACATAATGCAGACTGGCGAGAAACGTATCTGAGGTAGGGACCTGTTTTTACACCTGTTGTAAGTGTGTTAGGAAGCCTTTTCTGTAGATCATTTACTTCTTAATGCCTTCTGCAGGTGTTTGTCTGGAATGTAGTGTAACGTGGACAATGAACAGCTCAGAAAACAAAAGAATAGATGTTTCTGAAATGAGATGATATAGAAAAACGCTGAAGAGTAGGCCGATAGATTGCATAACTAATAAAGAAATACTGAATGAAATTGGAGGGAAAAAAAATTATGACACAACTTGACTAAAAGAAGGATGCGTTTGACAGGATGCATCGTGAGGCATCAAGGGTCGTCACTTTGATAAGGAAGGGAAATATGTGTATGTTTGGGGGAAAATTGTAGAGGGAGACGAAGGCATGACTACAGTGAGAATGTTCAAATTCAAATACACCGGTGTCCAAAATTAAAGCAACAAACGGACATTTTGCCTTTATTTTGCCACAAGACAATATAAACAGGTAGTAGTAAAGCAGAAACAATGTAAAGGATGCCGAACGTAAACGACAGCAACATGCATAAAGGTGGATAAAAATGTTCTTCGTTTTTTCCAACTTAACGAATTTGCAAACACATTCCAACAACTGGTTAATGTGCTCAGTACGGGGTGTGACCACCTCTGGCAGAAATACAGGCTTGACAACGACGGGGCATGCTGTGAACGATCAGTCTCATGTTGAGGCAATAACGCCCAGTCTTCCTGCAGAGCTGCTCACAGTCTTAGACAGTGGATAGTGGATGCTGATGTGATGCAAGCCATCTCCATAGTGCGTCCCAGGCATGTTCTACGGGATTCAAATCGGGAGAGCGAGCAGGCCCGTCATGTGTGCAGTATCTTCCGTTTTCAAGAAAACGTCAACCACCCGTGTTCTATGTGGTCGAGCATTATTGCCCATCAGTACGAATCTGGGCCCACAGCACCTCGCAACAACACCGAATGAGGTCCCAAGATCTCGTCATGATACCTGGCAGCAGTTAAAACTTTGCCGATTCACCCGTACAACTTCATGAATAGGGGTTCGAGTGGTAAACATAATCCCTGCCCACACCACTAGGGTTGCTCCTCGATATCGGTCTCTTTCCTCAATGTTTCGGTCCCGATATCGCGTCCCACATTCCCTTCAAAGCAAATCTACATCTACATCTACATCTATACTCCGCGAGCCACCTTACGGTGTGTGGCGGAGGGTACTTATTGTACCACTATCTGACCCCCCCTTCCCTGTTCCATTCACGAATTGTGCGTGGGAAGAACGACTGCTTGTAAGTCTCCGTATTTGCTCTAATTTCTCGGATCTTTTCGTTGTGATCATTACGCGAGATATATGTGGGCGGTAGTAATATGTTGCCCATCTCTTCCCGGAATGTGCTCTCTCGTAATTTCGATAATAAACCTCTCCGTATTGCGTAACGCCTTTCTTGAAGTGTCCGCCACTGGAGCTTGTTCAGGAAATCCATCGAGAATCACTCTCCAGACTAAATCGGGGCTCGTCTGTGAAAACCACATTGATCAATTTTTGGACTGTCCAGGTGGCATCTTGATGACTGAACTCTAGACGTTCCCTACTCTGAAGACGCGGCAGAGGTAGAAATACAGCAAGTCTCCAACAGTAAAGGCCACTCTGCTCAACCCTTCTGCCTCGATATAACACTACCAGTGGATACTGCGAGCTCACGTGCCGGTTGCCGTGCTGCACTAAAGGCGGTAATATCGTGCCCCTACAGCCAAGTAACGGTCCTCTCTTCTGAAGTCACACGTGGTCGGCACTGCCCTGGATACAGTTTCGGTCTCTATAAACTGTCGCCACGTCAGAGAAACAACAGAACGATTCACATTAAGCAATCGGGCCTCACTAATCTGCGACTGTCTTGTTTCCTTTCTTTCTGTGGCCCGCCACCGCAGAGAGTCGGGTGGGTATCTGCTGTGTGCCACATTGCACCGTCTGTGACGTGCATACAGCGATTGTCGATGTGGAGCTGCCCGGAAAACACTAATTCGTGTCATTGTATCACCGAGAATTGTTGTCCGTTGACCGGAATGCCATCTTCCATGCAGAACACGATCTTACGGACGTCTGGTTGAGAGTTTGTATGGTTGTATTGTGAACTAGAGACAGGTCGGGGAAACAGCGTTTTGTTGCTTTAGTTTTGGAAACCAGAGTAGATGTTGCTTGCAGCGGTTGCGCAGATAAGAAGAGGCTTGCCCAACATAGAGTATGTGGAGAGATGAATTAAACTAGTCCTCAGAGAGAACAGCAACAACAATCTTACTCACAGTAATTATTTTCACCAGTGTATCAGTACCGCCAATTTCGCAAGCGACTGCCCACTTACAACGATAAATATTCAGCTACGTCCAGTAACGTGATTACGCGCTTGTAACAAAAAAAGTATCTTAAGTTTAATACCTGTAAGCAGAAGGTATATACACGAAAAGAGGCGTCTTTTGTGTGTAACATCTCGTTCGTATTCTCTTCCTGTACGGTGATGAAAGGTTGCTGACAGCACGTGCGAAACGACGCGATAAACACGGCTAACACTAAAAAAACAGGCTTGACACTGGATTTTACGGCGCTATTCGTATGTCCTCGGCATTTTTATGTTCACGTGAGCAATACTGGCGGCTCTATTCTCCCCCGGGGTGATATAAACAATACCAACCTCTGAACGACGCTCTTAGTACGTAATTGTGTTATCGCTGGACAGATCATTCAATCGCTACAGCTTCCTCGCAAGCAGAAAAAGAACCAACTAATGACTCTATTTCCTCTATTTGAATTCGGCAAATTTTCAGCCCTCTGCATAAAGTGAATCGTGTACTATGGCAGAGTACAGTAGTTGACGCAACAAGGCAAGAGCTAATGATACAAATTATCATGAAATACATCACAAACTTGAATTGCATGTATAGGATGAGCTCACATCGTATACTTTGTCCAAAATTTAGGAAATGCTGCGATATTTACCTCGTAACGTGTACGATATTGCTGATTAGCCACTAGAAAACTCGATCCTAGATTAGGACGTATTCAGATGAGTTAAATAAAAGATTTTTGATACTAAGAATTCAAATCCTTTACGAAGAACGTTTGGCTTTTGACTAACGCTACTTTTCAACCAGAGAACCTTAGAAACGCATTTGACACAAATTTGACGGGCAGGTGGAACTCGTGTTTTCCACGCACATATTCTCTCCTCTATTTATTTTGAAAAAATAGCATAGAGCAACGAGGGTGTAGATACTTCCTCTACAAACTTCGTCAAAGTAGGCAATCTTTTATTTTCTTTTTTCTTTTTAATTCGGCTGCTGCAGACGGAACGCCAAATGCCGCAGTTACTGGTAACGTAATATGTATTTCGTTGAGGAGTTTCAAAATGTTCAAATGTGTGTGAATTCCTAAGGGAGCAAACTGCTGAGGTCATCGGTCCCTAGACTTACACACTACTTAAACTAACTTAACGCTAAGAACAACACTCACACCCATGCCCGAGGGAGGACTCGAACCCCCGGCGCGAGGGGCCGCACGATTAGTGACAGAGTTTCATAATATGACATCCAGTTTCAACAAATACCAGATATCTGTATATAAAAATGTGAAAATTTTCTTCAACCAATGGCGATCGCTCACACTTTTTGTTGTTCTTGTTGTACCCTTCAGCCCGAAGAATGATATGATGCATGTTTCAACGCTAGTGTATCTCCTTCAAGACTCTTCATTACTGTACATTTACTTCAACTTACATACGCTGGAACTTGCTTACAGGTCTCCCCGTACAAATTCCCCCCACCCCTCTACACACTTTCCCCCACTACCAAACTGACTATTTTCTGATGACTCAGGAAGTGTCCTACCAACCTAGCTCTTCTGTTAGTCATGTTTTTCGACAAGACTTGCTCAGCTGGAGTTGGTAAATTTCTATATTCAATACGGAATTTTCACATTTTTGAAGATTTGTTTTAACTACATTTGGTTTTCCTGTCATTTAAATGTCATAAATACTAAAAGAAAATAATTCCTAATATTAAATTTATGTTTCGTGTCAACATACTTCTCTTGTTCAGAAAACATTACCTTGCTTTTGCCTGTCTACGTTTCAACTTTACCTCTGTCGTCGTCAATTATTTTATTTGCCCAAATTGCAAAAACTACCAACTGCCTTTAGAATCTCATGTCATAATCAATTGCCCCGGCATCAGCTGACTTAATTTGATTATCCTCTATTGTTCTTACTTTTAGTAATATACAATTTCTAACCTCTAATCCAAGATCTGTTTATTGAGTTCAACCATTCTTTCTGTTCTGCTGTCTCCAACAGAATTACAACTCCACAAACTTTTATTTGTTTTTATTTCTTCTCCTTGAATTTTATTTCCTATTTATTTTCTGACTTCCTCTAAAGCTTGTTGCATGTAAAGATTGAGTAATAGTGGGGATGAGCTGAAACTCTGCCTCACTTCTCTCTCAAATAGCCCCTGTTAAACTACAGTCTAGTTTCTGTACAGGTTGTAATATCCTTTCGCTCCCTTTTTATGTCCCAAATAATTTCACAATTTCTAACTGCCTAACAGCCAATCTTATCAAAAGGTTAAGCAAAAGAATTCATTTCCACAGAAAATTGTGCATACAAGTGAGATAATTAATTCAGTTTGACATTCTCAAACATAACGTCTTTCAGTCACGACATGCCAATTTCAAGGGATCACAGGACAGAATTTCTCTTGTTGACAGCTAGTGCAGGTGTGGTAACGAGACGTGGGTAAACAAGGCAGAAGATTGAAAAGTAAGGTAGGAATAAAGGAAGGTTAAGTTTAACTATTCATCGCCGTGGAGTGGAATCTATGCTGTAATCAGTAAATAATCTTGCTCAGTTTTATTTAGAAAAATTGTATGAGGGCGTATTGAAAGTTAATGCCTCCTAATTTTTAATGTTGAAAAGCGTTAAGGATTTTTAAATAAAACAAACTTTATTAGCATTCTATACCTTTATTCTTCATGTCCACATATTTACTTCTCAACACCCTGTCGACGAACATATTTCCCCCAACGAGATACCAATTTGTTGATACTGTCACTTTAGAATGATTGACTTTGTTTAGGGAGCCACAATCTCACCTCTGCTCGCACCGCTTTATCACTACCAAAAATTTAATCCTCGAATACATTCTTTAAGTTTTGGAAATAGTTAAAAATTGGATGGGGTCAAGGCGGCACTGTATGGAGGAAGATTATGACAGTGAATGCAAGGTGTGGGACTGTTGAAGATGTCGCAGCGTTCCTGTGACCCGACATTGTCATGCTGAAGGGGGGGGGGGGGGGATTCTCCATGTGAGGACGAATTCTTTGAATTCGTGCTTTCAGAAACTTGATTACAGCACGCCGCTCCCCACGCACTGGCAAAGTTATGTTACACACCGTCGTGCTACATGCTACAATTCAGAGCCCTCTAGTGGCAGAGGGTTTAAACTTGCGACAGCGAAGCGGAAAAGTCGACCGGGAAATATGCATGACTTGTAGGGCCTCAGCCGATACTGAGAACAGAATAAAAAATTCGGAGGCATTGCATTTCAGCATACCTTCGTAATTTCCACCTCTACATGCGGGTTTCTCGGCTATTTGATGCTCATTTTTTATGAAACTGCATTCGGTTTTTCGCTGCTTTAATGGGTGGCCATATGTTTACAACGTCTCGTCACTGTAATATCTGCCCAGTAATAAAAGAAAGGACATATCTCCGACTTAAGCAAACCAATGCGTACTCATTAGACAAATCTTTGCTTCTTCCATTGTCGATCTTTTCGAAGCACGAATGTTTCTGAGCTTGGGTCAACATCCGTGTTCAGTTTTGCTTTTTTTTTATGAGCTTGGTCACCTGGCATGTCATCAGAACAGCTTTCGAAAGAGCAAGTGGTGATAATGTACGTTGGGCAACCATTGTCCTTATATGAAGATGGTATCTGTTGTTTCGGACATGTCCGAAGGAACAGATACCATCTTCATATAGTTAATGCTAACGTCAGAAATCTTTTGACGGGTGTCCCCTGAGAACAAACGACAGCTCCGCCAATGCACTGCCCTTTTGTACGCAATACTACTGCCAGCTGTACATATATCGATATCACTGTCCTACTGCTTTAGTCACAGTGTATATTGACACCAAGAGTATTTGGCGAATATTACATCATGAGATAACGCGAAAAAATATGTAGGAGTTTCTTAGTCTTGTGTACGCCTAAGGTAAGGAAGAGAAAATAAAAAAGATACTAGTTATATGACAGCTTCGTGGGAAAGCTGTCAAACAGATGTACAGGGTGATTCAAAAAGAATACCACAACTTTAAAAATGTGTATTTAATGAAAGAAACATAATATAACCTTCTGTTATACATCATTACAAAGAGTATTTAAAAAGTTTTTTTTCACTCAAAAACAAATTCAGAGATGTTCAATATGGCCCCCTCCAGACACTCGAGCAATATCAACCCGATACTCCAACTCGTTCCACACTCTCTGTAGCAAATCAGGCGTAACAGTTTGGATAGCTGCTGTTATTTCTCGTTTCAAATCATCAATGGTGGCTGGGAGAGTTGGCCGAAACACCATATCCTTAACATACCCCCATAAGAAAAAATCGCAGGGGGTAAGATCAGGGCTTCTTGGAGGCCAGTGATGAAGTGCTCTGTCACGGGCTGCCTGGCGGCCGATCCATCGCTTCGGGTAGTTGACGTTCAGGTAGTTACGGACAGATAAGTGCCAATGTGGTGGCGCTCCATCCTGCTGAAATATGAATTGTTGTGCTTCTTGTTCGAGCTGAGGGAACAGCCAATTCTCTAACATCTCCAGATACTGTAGTCCAGTTACAGTAGCACCTTCGAAGAAAAAGGGACCAAAAACTTTATTGGCTGAAATGGCACAGAAAACGTTCACCTTAGGCGAGTCACGTTCATACTGAGTTGTTTCCCGCGGATTCTCAGTGCCCCATGTACAGACATTGTGACGGTTGACTTTCCCGTTAGTGTGGAAAGTTGCTTCATCACTAAACACAATCTTTGAAACGAAAGATTCATCTGTTTCCATTTGAGCAAGGATAAAATCTTAGAAATCGATTCTTTTAATCTTATCAGCTGCAGACAGTGCTTGAACCAATTTCAGACGATAAGGTTTCATAACTAACCTTTTTCGTAGGACTCTCCATACAGTTGATTGTGGAATTTGCAGCTCTCTGCTAGCTCTGCGAGTCGATTTTCCTGGGCTGCGAACAAATGCTTGCTGGATGCGTGCTACATTTTCATCACTCGTTCTCGGCCGTCCAGAACTTTTCCCTTTGCACAAACACCCATTCTCTGTAAACTGTTTATACCAACGTTTAATACACCACCTATCAGGAGGTTTAACACCATACTTCGTTCGAAATGCACGCTGAACAACTGTCGTCGATTCACTTCTGCCGTACTCAATAACACAAAAAGCTTTCTGTTGAGCGGTCGCCATCTTAGCATCAACTGACGCTGACGCCTAGTCAACAAGCGAACAAATGTACAACTAAATGAAACTTTATAGCTCCCTTAATTCGCCGACAGATAGTGCTTAGCTCTGCCTTTTGTCGTTGCAGAGTTTTAAATCCCTAAAGTTGTGGTATTCTTTTTGGATCACCCTGTATTATAGAAACTGGAGCGCTCGACAGGAGCCTAGTAACAGACATTGTGTCAGTTGGTATGAGCCAGCGTTGTGGCGGAGACACAAGTTTCAGCTGCTCAGTATTCATTTGGCCGGCTTGTGAAACAAGTTGTGTGTGTGTGTGTGTGTGTGTGTTTGTACGCACGCATGCGGCCGTTAGCAGTGGCGGCAGGAGCAGCGCGGCGCCGCTGGCGACACTCACATGGCCCCCACGTAGAGCGCGTCCCTCTTGGCGTCCAGGAAGAACGTGCGGTAGTAGAGCCGGCCGCAAGTGAACTCCCGCACGTGACCTGAAACAAGACGCCGTGCCGGGGCCGGTCACACGCGCTCGTAAACACAGCAGGCGCTACACTGCGGCAGCAACTAGGGCCGCTCTCGGCGCTGCTAAAAGTCGCCATACAACCGTGCACAACACGGCGACACTGCTCTCACCCTGCACAGTACACATCCAGATGTCTCACTCAACACCAACTGAAACTATGGCAGAAGCGTTCTATCACTGTCAGTTAGCCAAACAGTAAAGCAGTAATCAATGCTAAGATTGTTTTGGACACCACAGTGCTCGTGATGGAGGTGATATGCAATTCTCTTTCTCCGACCTCTCGACGACTTACCCAGCCAGATAGAGAAGGACCTACAGTTTAACGTGGACTACGAGCCTGGACATTTTTTTCATACCCTTGGCAGGGGTGAAAGAAGTTCAAATGGATCAAATGACTCTGAGCACTATGGGACTTAACTTCTGAGGTCATCAGTCCCCTGGAACTTAGAACTACTTAAACCTAACTAACTTAAGGACATCACACACATCCATGCCCGAGGCAGAATTCGAACCTGCGACCGTAGCGGTCGCGCGGTTCCAGACTGTAGCGCCTAGAACCGCTCGGCCACCCCGGCCGGCGGGTGAAAGAAGTGATAAGTGTGATAAGTGGCAGATAAAAATCCTAGGAGAGACCTGGAATCGAACCTGAGATCAATGGATTTAGTGTCTGGCACTTTACCACTTAACCAAAGTCAACAATGACAGTTCATACATTTTAGAAACACATGCGTGCGCTCTCTCTCCCCAGCCCCCTCCCCCCCCCCCCCCACACACACACACAAACACACACACACACACACACACACACACACACACACACACAGAGAGAGAGAAAGAGAGAGAGAGAGAGAGAGAGAGAGAGAGAGCGCTACTAGTTGTATTAATCGTCGAAAAGTAACATTGACGGGCACAAATATCAGCGTGCTAAATTCTTTCACTAGCACTGGGACGTATCTGCCTTACGGCAGGTTATCAGAGGACCAATGGGAATTTGCTGTATGTTATTGCTATGTATTGAGAGGGATAGGTCAGATACATCTCATATCTTCTAGCTTTTCTAAACTGTTCTAAGGCTTATTGGCGTTTGCCAATTGTTAAATGTTTATGTATACAACCAACCACTGGTTTTTTTTTTTTTTTAGATTTATGTGTTTGTTAAAACATGAGTGCTGATAGGAACTCGTTAAACTTCGGTTACACGATAAATCAGTCTAATCTAAAAGCCGTAAATTAAATTAAATACCTAGGTATTACAATTACGAACAACTTCAATTGTAAACAACACATAGAAAATGTGGGGAAGGCTAACCAAATGCTGCGTTTTATTGGCAGGACACTTAGAAAACGTAACAGACCCATTAAGGAGACTGCATACATTACGCTCGTCCGTCCTCCTTGGAGAATCCTGCTGCGCGGTGTGGGATCCTTATCAGGTAGGACCGACGGAGTACATCGAAAAAGTTCAAAAACAGGCAGCACGTTTTGTATTATCGCGAAATATGGGAGAGAGTGTCACAGAAATGATACAGGATTTGGCCCGGAAATCATTACAAGAAATACGTTATCCGTTGCGACGGAATCTTCTCACGAAATTCCAATCACCAACTTTCTCCTTAGATTGCGACAATATTTTGTTGACACCGACCTACATAGGGCGGAATGATCACCACGATAAAATAAGGGAAATCAGAACTCGTACGGACAGATATAGGTGTTCATTCTTTCCGCGCGCTATACGAGATTGGAGTAATAGAAAATTGTGAAGGTGGTTCGATGAACCCTCTGCTAGGCAATTAAATGTGATTTGCAGAGTATCCATGTAGATGTAGATGTTAAATGATAATCTGGGTGCGTACTCCTCACTTCCATCCTCATCCTACTAATGTAAAAGTCCAATCAGACAACAAACGACAAAGAGGTAGTAAATAAAGGAAAGATCGGAACGTGATGGCTTGTGTGCCACTAGTCACTACCGAGATATATCTTCCATTTAAGTTTGGTTTCCACCAGTAATTTCGGTGTGAACACAGCAGAAACAATTTCATTCACCATCGAAATTAGCTCGATTTAATAGAATAGTTCGAGGAACTGACTGAAATAATAATTTTTCGTTCGTATGAGGTGATGTTGGTATGACTGAGTTTCACTCGCGGGTCGTATGCTTCTTACGCAGGACAGCCCTCTTTGTATAGCTGAGACAATGCAGCACCGTGCCATAACGCAGTCAAAAGAGACGCGGTCAAGGCCGGCCATTTCACAGCCCGTAAGGGGCTCGTCATGGCCCGTTCTCGCCAGTAGCCACCGAGATGGACACTTCTCTGGTTAACGGTACAGACACACACCACACCCCTTGAAGCCAGTTATGACAGGTTAGAAACTAATGGCCGTTTACGTCCCCGGGTGACATGCTGGCACCAGTCGAAAGTTGACAGCCCGTTGATGAGGTAGGAAGTTAGGTCCCCCAACAGAAGAGCTGACGGCAGAAGTGTGGGGAGAGTTATGACACTTCCTAAAAATATTCAGAATGGTAGAAGGAGAAAATTTTGCGTCATGGGCTAACTCCAAGACTAGAGCTCTCATTGGCTGCTAATATGTGGCGTGGATCGTTATGAGACTCGAAAGACGAAAGGAAGGGAGTTATATGGAAAATTTTCGCTCTTTCGACAGGTGAAGCAAGTAGGCACAAGCTCTCGTTGGCTGACGCGGGCTTTTAGCAGAAGTATTTTTGTTGAGACACCGAAGTTAGCGAAACGAGAGAGTATGAGAAATTCCGTTTCAGAAAGCGGGCCAGAGAGCATTCTGTTCCGGAGAGTTATCGAGAGAAGAGTCTGACTCGGAGAGCGGCGAAGAACATCGGGTTCCTGTTCCTGAGATCGATGGGGAGCAGTTGGTCTTCGCTCGACTTTCAAGGCAACAGTCAAATAGGTGAGTATGCACGTTGCAGCGGCAGGATTTAACTGACTTTAGCATTGTGTGAAGCTCAGGAATCTTCTGATCAATTTAAAGTCGTAATAAAATACCTCTGGATATCATTTGGGTAATTAGTTAACCCTGTATAAATTGAATATAGATTAGTACACAAGGCCATCAGGCGTACTTATACTCGAGGGACATTTTTCTCATGAAAATTGCGTGGAACAAATTTTTAAATCAGACAGCTCACCATCAACCTACAGGCCGTACGATATACTCCTTTACTTCCATATTAATCACTGGTGCTCCGGCATCTGACGACCACTTTAGTAAATCATTAGTAGAATCAATAGCAACAGTTTACAATTTCATTAGATTTCCTTCCCAAATGTTCGTTAATAATACACTTCTTTCGGTTTCCTCATACCACCGGTAAAGAAAAGCCAGCTAAGGCTTTGGAGAATTGTTTGGAGAATTCTTATAACTACAGCCTGCATTTGTAGGTTGCGTTACGTGACCTCCCCTCTCCCCTTTTTGTTGTCGCTGTTGATGCTGAGCCGCTACTGCAACAGCTCGGTCGGTGGAATGGAGACGCGACGCGCAGTGATGGTTGTCCCCGTCGTATAACGTGGAACAGCACCTGAAAATCTCTAAAGAAAATTTTTCCTCGCGTAATGTATAGAGCCGGCCTGAGTGGCCGAGCGGTTCTAGGCGCTTCAGTCTGGAACCGCGCCACCGCTACGGTCGCAGGTTCGAATCCTGCCTCGGGCATGGATGTGTGTGATGTCCTTAGATTAGTTAGGTTTAAGTAGTTCTAAGTTCTAGGGGACTGATGATCTCAGATGTTAAGTCCCATAGTGCTCAGAGCCATTTGAACCATTTTTGTAATGTATGGAAGTCCGTTTGTGAGTCCTCACAGTCTTCTCAGCGATGCGAACTGCTGATTTGAATTGTCTTTTATGGTTTTATGATGATTTACTATGCCCGGTTAGTTAGTAAGTGCAGTATTGAGTGAATCATTCATCACCGGCGTCGTTTCACACCACTGAAGCGAGGATAAATTCATTTGCGGTTCAGTATCAGTAGTTGTTGTTACGTTGCTAGGCAGAATTGTTCACTACGGCACGACGCAAATCCGGAGATAATCTACAATGCGATCTTGCTTTCGTACGTCGTGATATTATTTCGGCAAAACACTCCTTCCAATGCTCAATGTTTATCAAGTCACTCTTTCAATTAAAATGTTCACAGTTAATTAATTTTGATTATCAACTATCACACAGTTCAATTAATGATGGAGGCAACACTTGGGATTTCAATTACTGACGAACAATTTTTATTGTTCCTTCTTAGCAGTTAGTTTATAATCATCACACCACACGCACACCGATGGATCGGATCAATTACGCTTCTTTTCAGTTCGGTGATCGTGACAATTACGACAATTTGTATTATCTTCGTGTGGTCGTATTAATGTTTCCTGCTCCAGGCTAATAAGGTATTGCAGTCTTCGATACTATGTCCATTCTTCGTTGTAACTGTTCACTTTGATGAAGGTTGAGTCTAACAATAATATCTCCAATAATTAAAGTTTATTAACTCATTGTACACTATCAGAATATCACTTCAGTTCAAGTTCTCAAGTCAGAGTTCAAAAACGTTCAAATGTGTGTGAAATCTTATGGAACTTAACTGCTAAGGTCATCAGTCCCTAAGCTTACACACCACGTAACCTAAATTATTGTAAGGACAAATACACACACCCATGCCCGAGGGAGGACTCGAACCTCCGCCGGGACCAGCCGTCCAGTCTCAAGTCAGAGTAACTGAGAACAAAGTCCGCGCATCTCTATCACACAAAATATTTTTTTTTTAAAGGAACAACCTCCGAGCGTTCCGTTTGTAGTACTATAACAAACGGTGCTCTCTCTCGACTTGCTAGCAAGCAAGCTAGCAGGCGACTAACTTATCCATGATCGAGCATTGTAGACGCATTGAATTTCTTTTTCGCCGCGTTTACAACTCTCTTTCACAATAAATGTTACCTCTGACCGACATATTACTTTGGACTTTACTTTCGTCGCATTGATTTGCAGTTATTACTAAGATCTTTGATAGTTAATAAGAAATAGCCTTACTTTCTTTCCACCTTTATATCATGACACACTCAGTAATTACTGAAATTGGTGTTCATCAAAACTTGAAGGTGTTATATCGTAATGTTGATGCATTAAGTTGTTCTGAAAGCGGTGCTGGTATTCAATACAATGAAAGCGGGCTTAAAAGCTGTGAACTATCTGGGGAAGTTAACCTTGCATTACTGAGCATCTGTTTCACCAGGTATCCAGTCTACCTTACCAAATTCCCAAACAGACTAACATTAGCTATAATCTTTTAATAGTCATCTTACGCCAACCGGTGATTTTTTATATATATATATATATATATATATATATATATATATATATATAAGGAGAATTTAAATAAAAAGAAATAAATCAGTTTATATTTGGACATTTATTTTAACATTGATCAGTGCTCCGTTAAAATTTCAGCATATTAAACTTGATTCATAACTAAACTGGTGCCTTATTTAGGATTGTGAAAACGTGAGTTTGTAGTCTTACGGAACACATCAAATATGGAGCCAAGATTGGGAGACTGCATACAACACTGCATTCATAAAATAACACACGAAGAACGTTGAAACATATCCAAGAGGAAATTAACTACAAGCAACCGATTCAATTTTCACCCAAATAAGTTACGTTCGTAGCGCAGTCCTGTCCATCATGAAATTACCACACACTGGTATACTAAATTCATACTAACTCTCTGTGAAATCTTCCCGAAAAAGAATAGTTGAGGGCTACTTTGATGATTACACCACATGCTTCACGTGGTCAACTTGGTTTACACAAAGAGTGTAACACCACAACAATTTTGATAATTAAAATAAATTACATAGAAACGCAATTTACAAAAGAAAAACCTCGAACTGGTTACTAACGTCATACTATTAACCTGATGAGTCAAACAATTGTATAAGCATGTGGTACTGGTCTCACAAAGTACACCCCACATGGGTTGAACATAAAGAAAAGTTGCTATATTGAAAAATATTGTCAAGACGAGATGTTATAATCTCATGCACATTCACATTTAGGATTGATGATCTTAGTTAGAGTTACGGATCATCAACACATGGTTCCACTTTACTCACAAAGTAGTGACAAAGCAACTACTTGAAGATATTATGAACTTCACACTGAAATTACACTGCATTGCAATTTAAGATAACATTAGAGATTTTAGATCTAAACCTGAAATAAAGGTGATTAAATTTTCAGTTAGGCTGAACTTAAGAAAACAATTGTCCCACGGACTTAGCAGAGATGCGCTTAGCCGGAGATCTTACCACTTCAGACGCTCGCCGCGGACAGACTGCCTGGGCCCCTACCGAGGGCACTTCACAGATACAAACGGAAGTGACCAGAGAGGCAGCTTCCTATACCAACATGACAAAGGACGGACAGGACCATATCAAGAATAGAAACCTCTTTGCTTTTAGAAAGTGTAGCTACCTGTTTCAACGTTGGTCCTACTGTTCTGTAGCAGACAGGCTTGTCTGCTACCATCAAGCATGCAACTAGAAATACATTTGCTTATTCATTCTTTCACACAGACGGGAAGGGGGATGACAGTATCTTATTATATACAGTATATAAAAGAAAGCGGATGTAGGTTCTGTATGAGACTGTGTGACACGAATTACATATAAATTGTGTTTTAAAGTGTAGTAGTGTGACAGATCGTTTCTGTTTATGCGTAAAGGTAATACATTTCACTGCTCAGTCTCCTCCCAGATAGAGTCAGAAACACCACAGTAAATTTAGAAGTGGGATGTATGCCGTAAATGACAACAGATTTGAGAAATTAACATGAAAGGAATGCAACAGAGACCTTTCAATATTATTGTCAAAGTTGTCGTACCTGTCAGGATAACACTCTTCTCTAGATTATGACGACGTTCTTATTTGGGTTATCGGGTTTCTTGGGTTGTTACAGCTACCTCCAAGTGTCACTGGTACTCCTCGGCTCTTGTCGCACTTCGAGTGGCTCGTTAAATCACCCGGTTTTAATGCCATAGAATAGCGGGCGAAAACATGGCAGCCCTTGCCGAACTGAGGCCGATATCAGGGCTGGAGGTGGTGCTGAACACTATTAGCGTGTTCTCTCCTGTGCGTGACTTATTTTCAGACCAGTGTGCTTATTATACACTCCTGGAAATTGAAATAAGAACACCGTGAATTCATTGTCCCAGGAAGGGAAAACTTTATTGACACATTCCTGGGGTCAGATACATCAGATGATCACACTGACAGAACCACAGGCACATAGACACAGGCAACAGAGCATGCACAATGTCGGCACTAGTACAGTGTATATCCACCTTTCGCAGCAATGCAGGCTGCTATTCTCCCATGGGGACGATCGTAGAGATGCTGGATGTAGTCCTGTGGAACGGCTTGCCATGCCATTTCCACCTGGCGCCTCAGTTGGACCAGCGTTCGTGCTGGACGTGCAGACCGCGTGAGACGACGCTTCATCCAGTCCCAAACATGCTCAGTGGAGGACAGATCCGGAGATCTTGCTGGCCAGGGTAGTTGACTTACACCTTCTAGAGCACGTTGGGTGGCACGGGATACATGCGGACGTGCACTGTCCTGTTGGAACAGCAAGTTCCCTTGCCGGTCTAGGAATGGTAGAACGATGGGTTCGATGACGGTTTGGATGTACCGTGCACTATTCAGTGTCCCCTCGACGATCACCAGTGGTGTACGGCCAGTGTAGGAGATCGCTCCCCACACCATGATGCCGGGTGTTGGCCCTGTGTGCCTCGGTCATATGCAGTCCTGATTGTGGCGCTCACCTGCACGGCGCCAAACACGCATACGACCATCATTGGCACCAAGGCAGAAGCGACTCTCATCGCTGAAGACGACACGTCTCCATTCGTCCCTCCATTCACGCCTGTCGCGACACCACTGGAGGCGGGCTGCACGATGTTGGGGCGTGAGCGGAAGACGGCCTAACGGTGTGCGGGACCGTAGCCCAGCTTCATGGAGACGGTTGCGAATGGTCCTCGCCGATACCCCAGGAGCAACAGTGTCCCTAATTTGCTGGGAAGTGGCGGTGCGGTCCCCTACGGCACTGCGTAGGATCCTACGGTCTTGGCGTGCATCCGTGCGTCGCTGCGGTCCGGTCCCAGGTCGACGGGCACGTGCACCTTCCGCCGACCACTGGCGACAACATCGATGTACTGTGGAGACCTCACGCCCCACGTATTGAGCAATTCGGCGGTACGTCCACCCGGCCTCCCGCATGCCCACTATACGCGCTCGCTCAAAGTCTGTCAACTGCACATGCGGTTCACGTCCACGCTGTCGCGGCATGCTACCAGTGTTAAAGACTGCGATGGAGCTCCGTATGCCACGGCAAACTGGCAGACACTGACGGCGGCGGTGCACAAATGCTGCGCAGCTAGCGCCATTCGACGGCCAACACCGCGGTTCCTGGTGTGTCCGCTGTGCCGTGCGTGTGATCATTGCTTGTACAGCCCTCTCGCAGTGTCCGGAGCAAGTATGGTGGGTCTGACACACCGGTGTCAATGTGTTCTTTTTTCCATTTCCAGGAGTGTAATTATTGATGCACAGATGACACTTCGACTGGTGATGAGTTTCTCGCTGCGTGTTCCGTGAAGGGCCAGAGCCTCGGGTATTTGGCCGTACTGAACCTCGGTAAGAGTGGCTGCCGGAGGGCAGACGCAACGGTCCGGCGGGTTTTCCGGCGCGGCACGGAAACCCGCGGATCGCCTCTTTTGTGACACAGGCGGCCACGCGCGCAGGGCTTTCGGTAATTAGTCACACGCGGCCCGCGGCGCGCGTTTCATTGAAATTCGACGTCGTGGCGCGTGACTGCGCACGCAGCCGTCGGCGGCCGAACCGGCGGCGATTCTGTTCCCGCTTTATGGCCGGGTGGCTTTCGGCACAAAAAAAAACCGGTGCAGCGTCACCAGGGACCTCTCAAAAGTTAGTATGAAGAGGCCTGCACGTTTTAGGCGGAAATATCACACATCGGAAAACTACAGAAATACACGCTTCCAAAGCCCCGCAGCGTTATACGGTGCGCAGTACTCGATGTAGCAACGAGAAATTGGGTCCGCGAATGTTATTCTGGTCGGCTTTGGCAGTATTACACTACGGTGAACAAAACGCGATACTTCATGTTTTATAGAATTTCTTATTCATCCAAGTACGCATCGAGTTAATTTTACTTGTGAATCAGAACATTGTTTGCTGTGGAAAATAACAACGATCCACCCTCAGTCTCTGACCGAACCCCTTTTATTTATATCTTCACCTATCATTTACCACACATTCAGGTCATAGCATCAAATATTACGTTAAGACACAAACGAACTACAGACATTGACTGCAAGTGGACATCGATTTAAGTCAATGGGAAAGATGAAATCTGGGCCGGAGTGGGATTCGAAAACGTCTCCTGCTTACTAGGCAGATGCTCTGAGCACTGAGCCATGTGGTCATAGCAATTTGACGGGCTGCCGTCAGACCCAAATTCTGAACTCATCCACACACTACAAATGTGGTGCCCATTACTAGTTATCTTCATTACTCGCGGAATTTAGCCAACAGTTCGAACCTCGTTTGCATCCGCACTGGAGATCATTGGCCGTCCTCGTCTTAATTACATATATGTGGTGTCTGTTCTTTGGGCTATATCCAATAGAACAGCCAAAATTTTAACAGTGAGACAGTGATGCTGAAAGTGCTTCTTTTCTATGTTCCAATTTCAACAACAAGCTTATTTTGTTACTTTTATATATTATTTATTATTTTATTATACTAGACGAAGACCACTCCTTTTTTAAATGACCGTCTTCAGCTGTGGTCTACAGCCATCTTCGGACCTTTGTTTTTATGTAGTAAACCTCGTAAGGCTGAGCTTTACACGTGTCACAAAGGCAACGCAATGCAGTCACTGAAAGAAAGGTAAAGCACCCGAAGACATGGTCATATGTCAGTGTAACTTCGTAAAAGTACCCACCATCGGTGGATATGTGATTGGAGTTGCAGTTCTCTGTGACAGGATGAACGGATACCAGAGAGTTTCAATATTGTTCGTAGTTACTGTCGTTACCAGGGCTGGGACGGTACATAAGGGCCGTGAAAAGGGTCAGATGTTGAGCGATCACCGTGAACGCACGGGGTTGTTGTGTACTCTTGTCAGGCAGCGTTATCACCACTTGGCAGACTTACGAAGGGCCCTTATTGTTGTCTTCAAGAAGCTCACTTATCGTTTCAGACTTGTTGGGCATTCGGGTGTGACAGTGGTCTGATGGGAACTGAGGGCAGCCATATCGTCGTCAAGGCTGATAAGGCACAGCTGTGGTACTCCTGGCCCCATGGTGCGGGAAGCCATCGGGTATGACTGTCATCATGTGACAGACTAACGGCCCCATTTTTCCATTAGACAGTGCTCCTCCATATTCTCCATACATTGCACGTGCCCTATGACCTGCCGGCCGCGGTGGCCTAGCGGTTCTAGGCGCTCAGTCCGGAGCCGCGCGACTGCTACGGTCGCAGGTTCGAATCCTGCCTCGGGCACGATGTGTTTGATGTCCTTAGGTTAGTTAGGTTTAAATAGTTCTAAGGTCTAGGGGACTGATGACCATAGATGTTAAGTCCCATAGTGCTCAGAGCCATTTGAACCATTTGAACCCTATGAACTGTTTCTGTGATGTTGGGGTAAGCCCGTGGCCAGCAAGATCCCCAGATCTGTCCTCTATTAGCAAATTCGTGGTACCAGCACGGACATCAACACTGTTCCAGCATATGAAGGACTAGTTACAACAGCTGTGCGCTAGCTTGTCTGAGGAGAGGATACTGTGGCTTTATGACACCGCACCCGGCGGAATCGGTGCACATATTGAAACCAAAGTGGATGCAGTGTGTCTCACAATGCTGAGATCTTTGCAAAAGTGACTCCCACATTCTATGCCCTCTGAAGTAGTTGCGACGATCGCCTTTCGAGCAAACGTTTAAACTAGAATATCGTACCGTCACTAAATTCTGTGTTCACGATGGTTTCTCGCCGAAAGAAATTCATCCATAACTCGTGACGTTTTATAAGGAGCTCGTTCCTTCACTTTAAACAGGTACTAAATGGGTGGCTGATGGCATAAATGGCTATACACTAATTAGAAGTGAATGTGTGAAGCGCGTCCCAATACTGAAAGCATTGCTGAAAACAGCCAATAGCAGTTTAAGGAAATGAAAGTCTTGGAAAGATCTGAGACGGTCTAAAATATTTATATGTTATATGATATGTGCCAATTTGTTGCTGTGTGTCAGCTGTAGGTCCATCACTTCACGAAATTGTTATGAAAGCAACAGGTTTAAAAACGTAAGTAGACAAGGTTATGGCCGATTGTTTCTACGACGAGGTGGAGATCATTCCTATTCATTACCCACGAAAAACAGCGCAAGCCTTCTAGATTAACTGTAAAAAAAGATGTGAAAAGGAAAAAGACAATGTTTCAACTGGATAAGGCGCCCACCTAGGGAAGTTCTTCGACAATCGAAGTAGAAAATGTCGGAGAATCCATTGTATTCATCTGATTTGTCCCTCCGACGTGATGCTTTTTTCGCTTCAAAAGAAACTGCTCCCTGTAAAACGACTTAAGTCCAACGAGGGCGTTAAGGCAGCTGTAGACGGATATTTTTGTAGTCTTCCTAGATTAGTATTATTTCACTCAGAGATTGAATCAAATGTCTGAAACAGCATTGGACAAAGTGCCCTGATGCCATTAACGGTTACACAACACCGGCATTTCCACTTCTCTGACGATATTCTGGTTGAATACCTCCATGTCCAAAAATCGAAAGAAGAAATAATGACGCCCCGGTACGACGTCGGAGAACTGGCGGAACATTCAATTGACCGAATAAACTTCAGTAATCACGAAGTGCATTGTTGTACAGAGCAACTACGAAAAAAAGCACATTTTAACTAAAAATACGTAATGTGTAAAAAATTAGCCACCTCGTCCTCGCAGAGAACATCAAGCG
The DNA here is from genome assembly GCF_021461385.2 of Schistocerca piceifrons. Lineage (NCBI taxonomy): Eukaryota > Metazoa > Arthropoda > Insecta > Orthoptera > Acrididae > Schistocerca > Schistocerca piceifrons. The sequence continues at coordinate 111,516,563 of NC_060144.1, read as the reverse complement.
AAGGATTCTAAACCGACCTGAAGTGTGAAGCAAGGCTGTTTAGAAACCTTACCGGTTGTTGTGTCCCGCCAGGCAAGCAGAGCTACCAACTGCCGCTTTATAAACATAAACATGCACGTAATCTCCTACGTCTGACACGCACATATAGCACATAACCTTGACTAAAACTTCTTTCTGGTGCCATTTTCAACAACCACCTGATCACCGCATGTATATTGAATATTTAATCCTCTGAAAATACAGTACAGTGGACCTACAAGAAGTGGAATCAAGGCTGTAACCTAACCATGTGATAAAGCGAAACGATGGAGGACTCCAATGCTTACTTTTTTTTAATGACTCTTCAGGTAATTTTATACTAAGTACTACCGCCAAACGCAGACCCGACGGACAGCAGTTTTAGACTATCTCCTAAAGTTGCTGGAAAATTAGGGAACGGTCAGATTTTGCATTTTTGTACATAACTCAACAGTTGTTGCATGTAGCACAGGAATTCAGCCAAGAGACGGGGACCGGAAATTTCATTAGTTACGAGAAACGACTGTCACTAATTTGGCTCTGAATATAGTTTCATGCAGTTTTTTCTATTGCTATATGACTGACAGCACTTGCACGTAAAGCATAAAGAAATTACGACTTTATTACGGCTAGTAGCGATAGGATCAGGAGTAACCAGTCACAATCCTGGAAGTATATTAAGCTTCAATCAGTTATGTGCGCTTGAGAAGAGGAGAGGAAGTGTGCAGTTCCTGACCAACAGATCGTGTCGATTAAATCACACATCCCCACGCATTAGCTTGCTAAGTGAGTCCGTGTGAAGGTGTCAACGGTGATTCGACTTATGGAGAGAAACGTTAGTTTGGCGAATTTCAAAGTGTTATCCGCCATGTCCCTGCAGAGACTTTCAGAAATTGCATTATATTTTCTTACCAAATCGGATACAACACCCAACATGCGAACGTTCGTACAAACTACGCTAAGAGAAGAACCTGATGACGGGTTACTCAACTTCACCATTCAGTGTGCTGCTCGAAAACAGATAAATAATGTGCGATAAAATTCAGGTTCGAATTACCGATTTTTCGGAGATAAAATGTGCTGTACATATATTCTCGGTTACTAGTCTAGGACATATTTCCTCGACAGATAATTCAGATCTTCTTTAACGTTTAAACTCTGCATGTTTCAGTTTTGAAGCAGGAACAGAGTTTTCCTATTTGACTCACTAATGTCTTAACGTATCATATTCTGGAACAACTATTCAATCAGGAAGAACATGTTTATTTCAAAGAAGCGAGTTTAAATGGTTCAGATGGCTCCAAGCACTATGGGACTTAACATCTGAGGTCATCAGTGCCCTATACGTAGAACTACTTAAACCTAACCAACCTAAGAACATCACACACATCCATGACCGAGGCAGGATTCGAACCTGCGACCGTAGCAAGCGCGTGGTTCCGGTCTGAAGCGCCTAGAACCACTCGACCACAACGGCTGGCAAAGAAGCGTGTAACGAAACTTTTATGTGGTGCTCACTCTAAAATGTCCCTTTTAACCACTGGTCATTCTGCAACAGACTAACGGTATATTTATTTCCTTATGAAGTTTGTTGTCAATAATACATCGCAGTATGGAAATAAGAATAATATTCACTATAAGAAGAAGAGACGTTCGCTATCCAGTACTCAGCTCTAGTGTGGCTATGACAAAGTAAGGAGTCATCGACCAGCAGTGTGCCCACGACCGTGACGATGTGGATACGCCGATTCCCGTCAGATGACCAAAGCTACACACCATCGTCGTGGCCAGTACTTGGATGGGATACCGTCCGGATATGAACCTGTGCTGTTGACAATTTTCCCTTTGTCTTTACGACAGAGGGGAGAGGAGAGTGGCGGCATAAAATCACTCATCACCAGTCTCGGCGCCAATGTCCAGGCCTGAATTCCAAACCTCCCCGCAGTTTCTCGTACACTGAGAGCTCACGACACTCCTGGTGCTGATCCGTCTGTCGGATGTGTCCCTTCGTGTTCAGAGGAGGAGGACATTTGCGGCAACCAGGATTCACCCTCTCCCTTCTCTCATTATCTCCAACACAAAATGGCTCTGAGCACTATGGACCTTAACTGCTGAGGTCACCACTCCCCTAGAACTTAGAACTACTTAAACCTAACTACCCTAAGGATATCACACACATCCATGCCCGATGCAAGATTCGAACCTGCGACCGTAGCGGTCACGCGGTTCCAGACTGTAGCGCCTAGAACCGCTCGGCCACCCCGGCCGGCTCTCGAACTACGCACACACCGCTACAGTAAACGATACTTACGCACACAGCTCTCGTACTTTTCAAAGGAAAGCTGCCTAAGAGTGGGAAGGACAGGATAAACCTTTCCCATCAGGCGGCTGAACCTGGACATTGGAATCTGCCAGCCATTCCTGCCATAAAACTTTAGTTACATGTCATGTGATGAATTTAATGAATAATAAACTTCTAACACAAACTATGGCGTGCGCTCTTCATTTTACATAGTCAGTATCCGATTAAGTGGTGTTGTCCCCTACGTTGTAATTTTTACCTGTTTTTAATTTTACAAGATTTCCTTCGGCAGCGTGTGGTCGGACTTGATTAACTATGGTTGATCCTTTATAATGTACCGGGTGATCAAAAAGTCAGTATAAATTTGAAAACTTAATAAACCACGGAATAATGTAGATATAGGGGTAAAAATTGACACACATGCTTGGAATGACATGGGGTTTTATTAGAACCACCCCATATTGCTAGACGCGTGAAAGATCTCTTGCGCGCGTCGTTTGGTGATGATCGTGTGCTCAGCCGCCACTTTTGTCATGCTTGGTCTCCCAGGTCCCCAGATCTCAGTCCGTGCGATTATTGGCTTTGGGGTTACCTGAAGTCGCAAGTGTATCGTGATAGACCTACATCTGTACGGATGCTGAAAGACAACATCCGACGCCAATGCCTCACCATAACTCCGGACATGCTTTACAATGCTGTTCACAACATTATTTCTCGACTACAGCTATTGTTGAGGAATGATGGTGGACATATTGAGCATTTCCTGTAAAGAACGTCATCTTTGCTTTGTCTTACTTTGTTATTCTAATTATTGCTATTCTGATCAGATGAAGCGCCATCTGTCGGAAATTTTTTGAACGTTTGTATTTTTTTGATTCTAATAAAACCCCACGTCATTCCAAGCATGTGTTTCAAATTGTACTTCTCTATTTACATTATTCCGTGATTTATTCAGTTTTCAAATTTATACTGACTTCTTGATCACCCGGTATTTCCTATTTTTGTACACTAGCGAGAAAATATTTACTAATATTGACTCAGTACTGATAGCTGAAGAAGTTCACAAGCTATGCCTTTGTAACTAAGCTTCAGCTTTCCAACTGCAGCTCTCTTACCTTACAGTGGCTGTTCACAGTGGAGCCCCCATTACTACCATCCACCCCTCCCCTCCTCCCCACTACTGCACCATCTACTCAAGTACGGGGCCTATTTACTTAGAACACACTCTGATGGTTACTAGAACATTTCTATTCCTAGACCCATCCGTTTCTTAACACTTCCTTGGATGAAATTACAAAATATGGGCTGCCTATAGTAATCGCTTCCTTCGCTAACCTGTTGCTACTTCGGTTCCCGCGGAAGTTAGCAGAAGGGAGTCAGTTGCCTGTAAGTGTTATAGCGAGCCGCATCCAGCGACAGACGGAGGCGAAGCCGTGAGAAGAGACGTCGGCGGAGATGCGGTCTGGCGAGCACACGACGCCGCCACCGCCTTGTGGCTGCTGGCGCATTGAAAGCCGGCAGGGACAGCAGCGCGGCTGCCCGAGCCGCCAAAGAGGACTGTGGGTTCCCCCATCTTCACTTCGGCTACAGCGTTGCGCTCGGAAAACACTGTTCACTTCTCGTCTCCTTACAGGTGCGCGTGGGTACTCATTACCAATCGGCCGTCTACTTATGGCTCACAGATGAGCAAATGTTTACAGAAAAATACCATGTTAAAAAAGTGTAATGGAATGTAGTCGAATTAATTCATACATCAACATCTACATCTACATCCATACTCCGCAAGCCACCCGAAGGTGTGTGGCGGAGGGTACCTTGAGTACCTCTATCGGTTCTCCCTTCTATTCCAGTCTCGTATTGTTCGTGGAAAGAAGGATTGTCGTTATGCTTCTGTGTGAGCTCTAATCTCTCTGATTTTGTCCTCATGGTCTCTTCGCGAGATATACGTAGGAGGGAGCAATATACTGCTTGACTCTTCGGTGAAGGTATGTTCTCCTAACTTCAACAAAAGCCCGTACCGAGCTACTGAGCGTCTCTCCTGCAGAGTCTTCCACTGGAGTTTATCTATCATCTCCGTAACGCTTTCGCGATTAGTAAATGATCCTGTAACGAAGCGCGCTGCTCTCCGTTTGATCTTCTCTATCTCTGTCAACCCTATCTGGTACGGATCCCACACTGCTGAGCAGTATTCAAGCAGTGGGCGAACAAGCGTACTGTAACCTACTTCCTTTGTTTTCGGATTGCATTTCCTTAGGATTCTTCCAATGAATCTCAGTCTGGCATCTGCTTTACCGACGATCAACTTTATATGATCATTCCATTTTAAATCGCTCCTAATGCGTACTCCCAGATAATTTATGTAATTAACTGCTTCCAGTTGCTGACCTGCTATTTTGTAGCTAAATGATAAGGGATCTGTCTTTCTATGTATTCGCAGCACATTACACTTGTCTACATTGAGATTCAATTGCCATTCCCTGCACCATGCGCCAATTCGCTGCAGATCCTCCTGCATTTCAGTACAATTTTCCATTGTTACAACCTCTCGATACACCACAGCATCATCTGCAAAAAGCCTCAGTAAACTTCCGATGTCATCCACAAGGTCATTTATGTATATTGTGAATTATTGGCTTTTCGGTCTTAAAATTATTGCCGCTATGAGCATATTTCACTAAACAAGTTTCGATATCTTTATGAACCATCTTCAGTACTCATTCTGGAAATATGGGTACATAATGTATCCCTACATTTTGGTATTTAAAATATACTCAAGGTGTGTTTGCTTCTTGTTTACGTATTCTGCAAACCACTGCTTTCTCCTCCATTGTTAGCAAAGGTTGAGGTTGAAAGAAATTGCACGTTCACTTTTGGCAATTTTTCTGCTATTTTGGACCCAGTTTTTCTCTCGTTTCATTGGTTCTGTTTCCGCTTCACCTCACTTTGGTAAAACATTGCAAGAGAAATGGTATTGTAGTCTCTGCAGTTTCTTTCGTAATATATATATACCGGGTGATCAAAAAGTCAGTATAAATTTGAAAACTTAATAAACCACGGAATAATGTAGATAGAGAGGTAAAAATTGGCCCACAAGCCTGGAATGACATGGGGTTTTATTAGAACAGAAAAAAAACAAAGTTCACAAAATGCCCGACAGACGCGCGTCGTTTGGTGATGATCGTGTGCTCAGCCATCACTTTCGTCATGCTTGGCCTCCCAGGTCCCCAGACCTCAGTCCGTGCGATTATTGGCTTTGGGGTTACCTGAAGTCGCAAGTGTATCGTGAACGACCGACATCTCTAGGGATGCTGGAAGACAATATCCGACGCCAGTGCCTCACCATAGCTCCGGACATGCTTTACAGTGCTGTTCACAACATTATTCCTCGACTATAGCTATTGTTGAGCAATGGTGGTTGTCATATTGAGCATTTCCTGTAAAGAAAGTCATCTTTGCTTTGTCTTACTTTGTTATGCTAATTATTGCTATTCTGATCAGATGAAGCGCCATCTGTCGGCCATTTTTTGAACTTTTGTATTTTTTTGGTTCTAATAAAACCCCATGTCATTCCAAGCATGTGTGTCAATTTGTACCTCTCTATCTACATTATTCCTGATTTATTCAGTTTTCAAATTTATACTGACTTTTTGATCGCGTGGTATATATATATATATATATATATATATATATATATATATATATATATCAATATAATGGAAGGAAACATTCCACGTGGGAAAAATTATATATAAAACCAAAGATGAGGTGACTTACCGAACAAAAGCGCTGGCAGGTCGATAGACACACAAACAAACACAAACATACACACAAAATTCAAGCTTTCGCAACAAACTGTTGCCTCATCAGGAAAGAGGGAAGGAGAGGGGAAGACGAAAGGAAGTGGGTTTTAAGGGAGAGGGTAAGGAGTCATTCCAATCCCGGGAGCGGAAAGACTTACCTTAGGGGGAAAAAAGGACAGGTATACACTCGCACACACGCACATATCCATCCACACATACAGACACAAGCAGACATATTTAAATATGTCTGCTTGTGTCTGTATGTGTGGATGGATATGTGCGTGTGTGCGAGTGTATACCTGTCCTTTTTTCCCCCTAAGGTAAGTCTTTCCGCTCCCGGGATTGGAATGACTCCTTACCCTCTCCCTTAAAACCCACTTCCTTTCGTCTTCCCCTCTCCTTCCCTCTTTCCTGATGAGGCAACAGTTTGTTGCGAAAGCTTGAATTTTGTGTGTATGTTTGTGTTTGTTTGTGTGTCTATCGACCTGCCAGCGCTTTTGTTCGGTAAGTCACCTCATCTTTGGTTTTATATATATATATATATATATATATATATATATATATATATATATATATATATATATGTGTGTGTGTGTGTGTGTGTGTGTGTGTGTGTGTGCGAGCGCACGCACAAATTAGTGAAGATGAGTTACATGTTCAGCAGAGATGTGTTTGGAGGGAAAGGTGTGAGGGGTGGTTCGAAGATTTCTTTGTGGGTGAGGGGGGGCAGTGATTATAGCGAAAAGGAGATTGTAATGGCAAATGGGAACTAAGGGGGGGGGGGAGGTTGGTAGTCAGTGGGTAATATACAGATGTGGCCATTCGAACATAAATCAAGCGATACTGAAGAATTAGTTTCGCAAAGGCAGTAGATGAGTTGTTTTATTTGAGCAGAAAATAACTCATTATGGACGAAGTGGAGAGTAAATAGAATACACACTGGCAATAGCTCGAAAACCATCTCTGAAAAGGAGAAATTTTTAATCATCGAATGTAAGTATCATAGTTAGCTACATTTTCCTAAATGTATTTGTCTGGAAAGCAGCTTTGCGCCTACGTGGAACATGAACAATACATACAACAGAGCAGAAAAGAATAGAAGCTTTCTAAATGGGGTGCACAGAGCGATGCTGAAGATTAGATGACTCAATCAAATAATGAATGAAGAGATACTCAACCGAACTGGTGAAAAAATAAATATACAACACAAAAAGTTTGAAAGAAGGGGTCGGTTCACAGAGCACATCCCAAGACATCCAGAAATCGGCAGTTTGATAATAGATGCTTGTTTGGAGGGTAGAAATTGTAGAGGGAGGAAAAGACTCGAATACAGCAAGCAGGTTCAAATCGATGTAGGTTGGAGCAGTTATGCAGAGCAGCCTTCGGACTGAAGACCACAAAACGAGAAATTAGTACCCCAATGCAACCTCGATATTTCGTCTAAAGATTTCCGTAAAATCACAGGAAACCTAAATCTAGATCCCTGGGTGCAGAACTGAACCATCATCATCATCCCACAGGTGAATTCAGTGTGCCAACCACAGCACCACTTGCTCGGTACAGAATATGCGAAACGGGAACCACTTTTATTACAGTTACAGTCAGCTCTCTAAGTCTCACCGCCTATGAAAAGAATTCAATCTCCACTTGTACAGAGCACTGATCCAACGACGGATACTGAACAGATATGAAACCAGAAGTTCCCTGAAACAGTGCATTTACAATCTCCTAGAACGTGAGCAAAAACTCTTAGGGAAAAATCTTTGGTCCGATACAACACGCGAATACGGCATAATAGCAGAATCAGGATGGTTGTCACCTGGATGACATGTAAAAGATCCCAAATATTGCCACATCAAATAAGGGCTTTGAAACTGAGACACGAGCTGTTGCATACACTTATTTTCAGAGGTTACTAAAAAGTTGGAAACTCGTTTTCAGCAGCAAATGGCAGTAATGTATCACTTCAACTGTGTGTCACACAATCGAGAAGACAATGCTTTCATCATCAAGTTTTCGACAGTTGAAATTAAATGAGTATCGAAGACGTGAAAATGTGAGCACATTCTTTTGGAACGCCTTGTTGTTGTGGGTGAGGCACAGTTAAAGTGGTTCAATGCTGGCGGAAAAGGGAAGTTACACCATCAGCTGATAGAACGCTATCAAACTCATACACCAGTACTGTCGGATGGGTTGATTAAAATTTGATACTTGTGCGAGATCATTTTTCAATACAAAAAAGGCGATTCTTGCAGATCAAGATTGGTGTGAGTACATAAAGGCTCTTGGGTGCGTCTAAAGTTTCTAGAAGTTTCGAGGCGGAGGTCACTACAGAATACGCCTAGAGGACATGCAAATGCAACTAATCTCTATCTTCTTACAGACTTACAGTGAGGTCGAATCATTGGCAGGAGCAACGTCGGGCACCACACCGACGGACAGCGCTGGCAACTGGCTGTAAGGCAACGAATGCAGAACGAGTATTGGCGAGAGAGAATCAAGGCAACAGTGTGGCAATAACAATGGGCAGGAGTCTTACCAGAAGTACTGCAGCATCACAAGACCGTAGGATTGTTCGAATTGCTATGGTGAATAGACGGTCAACAACAACTGAAATGCGAGCAGAGGTTAAGTGCAGTGTCACCACGAATCGTCGAGAACGCCTTACTGGTAGCTGATTTGAAATCACAGACGAGACAGACTTGCGTGGCGTACAGCCAGAGTCAACTGCAAAACTGAGTGGCATTCATCGGTGTTCAAGACACAGGGTAGTTTTTGGACGCCATATTTCGTATGTGTTTTCCAGTTTTCCAGTTCATCACAGTTACTCAAGAATACTTTCTAAACAACTTGCAAGTATTTTGAATAACCTGTGAATAACGTACGGCCTCACTCAGCTAATGTTTGCAAAAAAAAAAAAAAAAATAATTAAAAAGTGTGTATCTAAAATGCTTCTTCAAATTTAGGTACCATTTAACCCAGTAATGTGTAGGAGAGCAAATTTTTATGAGATATGTTTGCAATGTTGGCTAAGATACTACATCTATTTAACTTCATTCCCCACATTAAATATATTAACCACAATTAATATTATTATATCTTACTTTTGTATTTTTAGGATATTTTTCCTAATTAAAAATGTTATTTGAATATTGAAACTGCAATCAAGTTTAGGTCTGTTAGAAAGGTACGGACAATCGCAAGGTAAGGAAAAAATTACTACAATACTTAATAAACACAAGGAGTAATGTGTACCTAAATTCTATAAAGAACACCTAGTGGAAAATTGCGAATTAAGATGTGAGTCATATTGAAATATGCCTCCAAACACATCTGATGGATAGTCTTCATCCTGCTGCATTTTTCCATCTTCAAGTTTCGTTTTTGTATTCCTTTTAGTGAAAACTGCTTCACTGGGTAATGTATACTCATTATATTTTTGTTCACGTACGACAGCAAAAGTATCTAATAAAATTGCTTAAAATAAGTCATACATGCCTAGCAACAGTATTCTACATTTAATTCATAATAATGGGTAAAATTCTGGGAAAACGGGTGCTTGGGGGGGGGGGGGGGGTATTGTAACATAATTTTACAATAAATAGTTATCGAAGTATCTTCTTTGATAAAGGGTATGGCGAATTGCAGACAATGTGATGGTGTAGAGTTCCTGACACTAATTCAACAACAAACTATTAGGAAAGGTTTAGGATCCACAAGAAACAGTATCACTGTTAGTTTTTCTCAGCAGTGTGGACTGCTCTGCTTGTAAACGAGTTACCCTTAATTTTCTTTTATCGAATTTCTTGAGATGCGGCATTGTTAGTATTTATTGCACGCTAATGGACATGAATAATCAGAAATATCTGTAGCACTTAGACAACAAGTTTCAGTAGGACGTAAACAAAAAACTTCAACAAATCGAAATAAAGAGGAGCGAAGATGATCATTTGCAGATGGTGGAAACCACCAGTGTTACTAACATATACAATACATCACAAACGGAACGTTGGAAGCAATAATTTTCCCGTAGTTTGGCAAAATACTAATAATTTTCCATAATTCAAATAACAAGACCACGGCAGCTAAAACGACCGTGACTAAAAATTTAGTGTACATTGGTCATTTTTCAATCTAAAACCAATAAAGCATATATCAGTGTAATTAGGGAAGACTACAACATTTAGTAAATTAATAAAAAAATCAATTATTCCATCTTTCAAAAGTACCCTGTGTCCTTCAGCGATGAGTTTCGCTTCTTCTTGCGATGGTCATATCGACGTTAACGTATGTGCAGAAAATCTTTTACAGCAAGCAGAGACTCTCAAGACCAATACCGCTCCACTTCCTCGAATCATGGAGTGTGGAAGTATTGAACATGATAGCAGGACTGATTTGGCAACTGTTGAAAGGAGAGTCAATGCACTTCAGTATATGTACCCTGTTGTTTTATACTTCATGGCCAGAATAGCAAATGGATGATTCTAGCACGATAATGCAGTTCACACGACAAACGCATTGAGATATGTGCGGATCATTGACTGGCCTGCCATGTCCCTTCATTTGTCACCCATGGAGTATATCTGGTATGTGTGAGAAGAAGTTTACCTCTCTAGCGTCTCCACACTGCAATCTTCATGAATCGACACAGCATTTGTTTCAGGCATGGCAAGAAAAACCACAAGATGGTGTTCAGAGGTTTTTATGTCACAACTAATATAAGAGTGTTTTCATGCCCATGGGACATCAGTGTCCAATTGAAAGAAAGACTAATAATTTTATATGAGGCATGCGAAAGACATGTCCACCCAGTTTAACAAATAGTGGACTCGTGCTTCACGATGTAACGCTCTATATTTCAGTTTCTGTACGACCACCCCAGTACATATGTAGCATATTTGCTATATCAAACTTTTATTCTAGCTCATGGCTCTGTGAATGATTGTAGCATACGCTTTAATACTTCACATTCTTCATCTGCTTTAATATCTGCATGGTCCCAGTACATGACAATATAGTCTTGAAGCAAGTTTTTTATCACAGGGTCAGCACGTCTTCGAAAAATAAGGCTTTTTTTAAAATTTTTAGCTACAACGTGTTGAGAATATGCTGTAATACGCCAATATGCTCTATACTATCGAATAGGTAGTTATTTTATGACAACAACACAGGGACATCTTTCCATTCACAAAGAACTATACATTCAAATTTCAGTGGCATTGTTTTCATAATTTTTTACGTGTTCAATACTGAGTTTTCTGAGTACTATATATATTTCAGTTGCTATTTAACGTAAATGTTATTGCGCATGAAGCGAAGAGTGGACATTTCTTGATAGGACTCATGCAAATGGTTCAAATGGCTCTGAGCACTATGGGACTCAACATCTGAGGTCATCAGTCCTCTAGAACTTAGAACTACTAACTAACATAAGAACATAACACACATCCATGCCCGAGGCAGGATTCGAAACTGCGTCCGTAGCGGTCGCGCGGTTCCAGCCTGAAGTGCCTAGAACGGCTCGGCCACATTGGCCGGCGGGCTCATGCATATTCAAAAGATACAGTCCAGCCTGTTGCAGTAGGAACCACTTCATACAAAACGCTCCGTAATTTTAAATATCTGGGAGCAATTTTTACAGAGGACGCATCGTGCGAGGCATAAATCAAAGCAAGGATCAAATCCGCAACCCGATCACACAATAGTCTGATTCACCTTTTAAGTCACTCAGTCACTCAGGGAATTTCAAACTCTTGCTGTACAATAGTCTGACTCATCTTTTTAAATCCCGCAGCTGCACCAAACAATGATACATCCTATACGGCTGTATGGCTGCGAAACTTAGACTGTTCGGAAAAATACTTAAACAATCTTCTCGTTTTCAAGCGAAAAAGGAAGATCTATGATCTGGTAAAATACGAGATCACAGGAGAATGGCGGATCCAGCATAATGGTGAGTTGTATGAAATCTAGACCAGATCAAACAGGCTTTATGGGATGCAAGCGGCATATATGGACAGGACACGTCACTCGGATGGATAAATACCGATAACCTTTGAAAACGGTGGATTTTACTCCCGGCGGAAGAAGACCACTAGAAATAAAAGAAGAAAAAATGTTGGAGAGATGGAATCCGTGACGGCTTACTGCTGATTCGCACAGAGATTGAGTGACGATGGAAGGACAAAACAGAATACAGTGGAAGAGGGACCTTGAAGTTGCGCATGATCCTTTGAGCCTGATTGCGTAAACTAAAGTAAGAAAACATTATTCACTTTGACGTCCTAAAATTTCGATGAATTACACTATCTGTTTGAACTTAGCATTTTAATCTTATGTTGTCCCAAAAAATGCAACTACTACAAACAGAAATGTTTTATTCAAAAGTCGATAGTGAGGAGATTAAAAATTGCTACTTTGTATCTACAAATGGATGATATTAAACTAGATAGTTGTTAGACTAAATCTATTGTCTATAAGGAGATTGTATAGGAAGCCAAATAATAGTATTAATTACAAGATGTAGGGTTTCACGGCCGCTGTCTCCCTCAGTAAAACTTTTGGTCCGAGAGCCCAAGGTCGATATACAAAACTACTCCCTGACGTTTCGGCTCCAACTACAGGAGATATCTTCCGAGGTAAAGACTTGAGTATTTCCTGCATTTATAGAGCGCATAGAGAGCATCACCGTATGTCACTTGAAGATGACTGTATGATTATCTCTGGATGGCGACGTCACTCTCGATTAAAAATAATCGATTGTCATTTTTGTTGGCGCAAAGTCGACATCCATGTATCATCTAACTTCAAACCTTCTCCTTTTCTATTAAAATTATTATGGTGTTTATGAATCTCTATTGTTTCTCTATACGTGCGTACATGATAATGCTATGCCCTTGCTAACACACTCGTCTGGAACATACCGAAAAATCGACCACAGCAGAACATGTTTTTCGAGATGGGAACCACGAAATAAAATTCAGTGAGACGAGTGTCTTAGCAAGGACATTGCATAATCACGCAAGCATGTATAGAGGAGTAATAGAGATTCATAAACAACAACATAATTTTGATAGTAAATAGAAGGTTTGAAGTTACATAAAATATGTATGCCGACTTTGCGCCACAAAAATGACAATCGATTACTTTTAATCGAGAATGATGACGCCATCACGTGTCGTATGTTGGTGTCCTCTATGCGCTCGATAAAAGTGACAGGCCTCAAACTTAGTGACAATGGCTGTTTTACCTCCGAAGATGTCTGCCGCAGTTGGAGACGAAACGTCATCGACATGGCCTTTCAGCATTCATATTTTAAATGAAGAATAGTATTACTTGTTAAATTTCGTGGTATCATTGTCGGGCCGAAACCTTTGTAACGTCCCTGTGTGCTTTAATGAAATACTGTCTGCAGTAACCTTAGTGAGACAAGTTAAAGTTGGTTGAAACATGTATTGGTCACACGACACTCGTTAAGTACCATTTAATCTGGCACACTCAGGTACATCTTGGGCCGCTCTCTAGAACGCACAGTCTGCGCCAAGCTAAGGGAGAGCCAATGCCGAAGCATCGCTTGCACTGCTGGCTCCCTGTGGAGCCCTTGTCAGTTTCAACCCCCAATTACAGCACAGAGAGCGGACTGCCGCCAACGTTATCTGCTCTGTGGATCTTGACATATTACCGCCCGTACCTGCGCCCCCTGCCTCCTTCCCCTCCTCAGCTACTCGCCCCTTCTACTCCACTGCACCCACGCCCGTCCTATCCTCCCCTCTCTACTCACGTATGCACACACACACACACACACACACACACAGTGAAGTGGGCACCCTAAGTCGACCCACAACCATCCCCTTGCAACAGAAGCACGCACGCACACAAACACAACACCAGTGACGTAGGGACTGCGAGTCGGGGAAGAGTGGATTGAAATAATGAGAATGTTATCAGAACGTGACTCATTTCAATAATGGCCGTTTCATGCAACACGTCACGTTTTCTGAGCCACGCTGCCGACTGGTGCTGTGGAGTTGTAGGAAAATAAAAAAAATGAGGGTAGGACGGGGGAGGTGAGTGTGGGAGGGATGGGGTGGGGGAACACTGGAGCCGGAAAGAGAAGGAAAACAGCAAAAACAGAGTGCGCCAGCGGCCGTGTTTGGGGCACGGCGGGGCCGGTGATATGCCATTAGCATTATCGCCGGCGCGCACTCCCCTCACGAACAAACGCGGGGCGCGCAGCGACCGATTCCACGGATGGCGGATCGCTTTCGCGTAACGCGATACCGCAGACTGAGCGCCACGAACCATCGATTGTGGCGGCGGCGGTGTGGACGGAACAGCCGATCGGACGGCGCTGGATGCAGACACAGTGCTTTGCTCAATAGGCTATTTGCGATAGATGAAAAAGCTATTTCGGACTGGTAATTTCTTTTTAACTGCTTTTCGGTCTGCCGACTACGAACAAAAGCTGCAGACGAACATTACCGCGTGGTGACGACATGAGGTTCCTCTACCGAAACATGGTCGGGATTTGCGGATCGTATCTCATATAGTGCTAGATAGTTAATTACAAGCATATCGGGCAAGAAATTAGGCAATCCCAAGGAACATGACGCTAATGACGAAGCGAAAAAAGCAGGTCCCATATTCATAGAATCCCGAAAAGCGCTTGACACTCTGCCTCATGTTGTTGTGGTCTTCAGTCCAGAGACTGGTTTGGTGCAGCTCTCCATGCTACTCTATCCTGTGCAAGCTTCTTCATCTCCCAGTACCTACTGCAACCTACATGCTTCTGAATCTGTTTAGTGTACTCATCCCTTGCTCTCCCTCTACGATTTTTACCCTCCACGCTGCCCTCCAATACTAAATCGGTGATCCACTGATGCCTCAGAATATGCCCTACCAACCGAGCCCTTCTTCTAGTCAAGTTGTACCATAAATTTCTCTTCTCTCCAATTCTATTCAATACCTCCTCATTAGTTATGTGATCTACCCATCTAATCTTCAGCATTCTTCTGTAGCACCACACATCGTAAGCTCCTATTCTCTTCTTGTCTAAACTACTTATCGTCCACGTTTCACTTCCATACATGGCTACACTCCACATAAATACCTAAAGGAAGGACTTCCTGACACTTAAATCTATACTCGATTTAACAAATTTCTCTTTTTCAGAAATGCTTTCCTTGCCATTGCCAGTCTACATTTTATATCCTCTCCACTTCGACTGTCATCAGTTATTTTGCTCCCCAAAGAGCAAAACTCATTTACTACTTTAAGCGTCTCATTTCCTAATGTAATTCTGCAGCATCACCCGATTTAATTCGACTACATTCCATTATTCTCGTTTTGCTTTTGTTGATGTTCATATTATATCCTCCTTTCAAGATCCTGTCCATTCCGTTCAGCTGCTCTTCCAAGTCCTTTGCTGTCTCTGATAGAATTACAATGTCATCGGCGAACCTCAGAGTTTTTATTTCTTCTCCATAGACTTTAATTCCGACTCCAAATTTTTTTTGTTTCCTTTACTGCTTGCTCAATATACAGATTGAATAACATCGGGGAGAGGCTACAACCCTATCTCACTCCCTTCTCAACCACTGCTTCCATTTCATGCCCCTTGACTCTTATTGCCGCCATCTGGTTTCTGTACAAATTGTAAATAGCCTTTCGCTACCTGTGTTTTACCCCTGCCACCATCGGGATGTGAAAGAGAGTATTCCAGTCAACACTGTCAAAAGCTTTCTCTAAGTCTACAAATGCTAGAAACGTAGGTCTGCCTTTCCTTAATCTATTTTCTAAGATAATCGGACTGTTAATGAAGATCCGAGAGTACGAACTAGATTGTCAAATACGTGAGTGGTTCGAAAACGTATTAAATAATATAACTCAGTACATTATCCTGGAGGGTTTTAAAGTTCATCAGAGACAACCGTATCGTCAGGAGTACTCCACGGAAGTGTGATAAGACCGACCTTGTTCCCTGTCTAGGGTGTTTACGTAATGATGCTGCAAAGTTTTTGGGATGGTGGAGAAGTGTAAATGTGTCCCTTTGAGGAAGAGATTCTGGTCCGCAACCGGCCGAGTCGAAAGTTATAAGCGAAAATCTTTCTGATTCTACTGGCAGTGTAACACATGTGTAGTTATGTTGTTGCTACTGCTGTAGGGCAGGCAACTTCCTGAGGTGGTAGTCTGGACCGCAGCAATAAAAATTTATATACTAATTTTGGTCTCCAAAACGCATAGCTCAAGAGCTCTGGGCACTTGTTCAGCAGAATAGATGAACAATTGTTCACAGCTCTTACGGCACGCTTCCTCGTGACATTCGTAGGATACTGCTCTGCTGTCTCAGGATAACTTTATCGAAGACCGCTACCACTATCTTCTTCCGATTTCTTGACGATGTGACGTATATTTATTTCCTGTAGATGGCTGTGAGTTTGTGTAGTGTTTAGATATATGAGACAGTTGAAGAACTCTCAGACTTCAAAAAGAATTTAATACACAATTACAATGAAGGCAGTCGTTGACAGATGTGAATATTACCGATCTATCGGTCACGAATTATTTACACAAGAATGGAAAGACTAGTAGAAGCCAACCTCGAGAAAGATCAGTTAGGATCCGGAGAGCTGTAAGGTCACATGAGGCAATATTGACCTTACGACTTATCCCAGAAAACTGTAAGGTCACATGAGGCAATATTGACCTTACGACTTAGCCCAGAAAATAGGTTAAAGCAAGGAAAACCTACGTTTATAGCATCTGTGAACTTACAGAATGTTTCAGACAATGTTGACTGGAATGCACTCTTCGAAATACTGCAGGTCGCAGGGAGAAATATGGGAATCGAAAGGTTGTTCACAACCCATACAGAAACCATACTGCAGTTACAACAATCGAAGGCCAATAAAGGGAAACTGGCTGAGAAGGCGGACGGGATTGTAGACTAACCCCGATGTTATTCAATTTCTTCATTGAGTAAGTGGTAAGGAAAGCGAAGGAGAAATTTAAGGAGAGAGTTAAAGTTTCGGGGAGACGAAATTAAAACTTTAGGTTTGTACATGACACCGTAATTTCGTCAGAGTACAGGAGTTGGAAGAACAGTTGAATGGAATGGATAGCGTCTTGAAAGGAACTTATAAGTTGTATGTCCAAGAAAAGTAAAACACGAGTATTCGAATCTAGTTGAAGTGAATAACATGGTTTCGAAGGAATAAGGTTAGGAAACGAGACACTAAAGGTAGTAGATGAGTTCTGGTATTTGGGTGGCAAAATACCTGATGACATAGAATCGGAGATGATGTGTAAGGAAGACTGGTAATAGTGAAAAATGTATTTCTGAAAACAGGAATTTCCTTCATCCTATATGAATGTTCTTTATCCTATATAATTTTAAGTGTTGGGAAGTTTTTCCTGAAGAAATTTCTTTCGAGTGTAATCTTGCACGGAAGTTAAAGGTGCACGGTACACATCTTACACAAGAAGAGAAAAGAAGATTTTGAAATGTGTTGTTGAAGATTAGGTGGTTGAGGAGGTACAGAATAGAATTGGCGAAAAAATATATTAATGTTATAATTTGACTAACAGGAGGATTTGTTGCTAAGACACAATACCAGGTATTAAGGAATCGCCAATTTGGTAATGGAAGCAAGTATGAGTGTGTATGTGGAGGGGAGGGGGGTGGGGGGGGGGCGGAAGGAGAAGAGGATAAATATTGTAGAGGAAGACCAAGAGACGAATGCACTCAGCAGTTTCGAATCTATATAGGTTGCAGTAGTTAGTTGGAAATGTAGGGATTTGCACAGGATGCAGTAGCATGGAGAACTAGGTCAAACACCTCTTCGGACTGAATACCACAACAACAGTCAATAGTATTAGCTGACGGAATAGTTCAGTGAAATGCAGAGCGTCATGAAAACTATTGCTTTCACCTCATTTTCGATAACCACAAATCTTCTCTTACTGACGCGTAGTAGTTGACACACTAGACTTGCAATTGGGAAGGCGGTCGCTCAGATCTCCATCATACTATCCAGGTGTGCCTGAAATCGCTGAAACAAATGCCGTGTTGGTTCCATGTTCCCGCTCTTTCCACAATACGAGGTTATGCTCCGTTTCTTATGACCTCGTTCTTCACGGAATATTAAACCCCACTTTTCTTTCTTTCTCTTACCGATGTCTCCAGCTACCGTAAAGTTAACTTCGACGATGTGTTCCTCGTATCTCATCACATCAGAATACATTTTGTATGTCGTCCTACCTGAAATGCGTCTCAAAAGTGCTATCACACCTTTTCCTGTCGGAGACTGCGCCATGATCTCTCCTCCCCTTGCCTTTCAACATTTGCCGTTGAAAATGTATTTAAAGTACTGTGATTCCAAGAAGTTGTCTCCATAGAGACCCTACCACTGGTGGAGAACCATACAGAAATGCTCTTACCATGCCCGTAATCTCGCCAAATAAATACACTCCTGGAAATTGAAATAAGAACACTGTGAATTCATTGTCCCAGGAAGGGGAAACTTTATTGACACATTCCTGGGGTCAGATACATCACATGATCACACTGACAGAACCACAGGCACATAGACACAGGCAACAGAGCATGCACAATGTCGGCACTAGTACAGTGTATATCCACCTTTCGCAGCAATGCAGGCTGCTATTCTCCCATGGAGACGATCGTAGAGATGCTGGATGTAGTCCTGTGGAACGGCTTGCCATGCCATTTCCACCTGGCGCCTCAGTTGGACCAGCGTTCGTGCTGGACGTGCAGACCGCGTGAGACGACGCTTCATCCAGTCCCAAACATGCTCAATGGGGGACAGATCCGGAGATCTTGCTGGCCAGGGTAGTTGACTTACACCTTCTAGAGCACGTTGGGTGGCACGGGATGCATGCGGACGTGCATTGTCCTGTTGGAACAGCAAGTTCCCTTGCCGGTCTAGGAATGGTAGAACGATGGGTTCGATGACGGTTTGGATGTACCGTGCACTATTCAGTGTCCCCTCGACGATCACCAGTGGTGTACGGCCAGTGTAGGAGATCGCTCCCCACACCATGATGCCGGGTGTTGGCCCTGTGTGCCTCGGTCGTATGCAGTCCTGATTGTGGCGCTCACCTGCACGGCGCCAAACACGCATACGACCATCATTGGCACCAAGGCAGAAGCGACTCTCATCGCTGAAGACGACACGTCTCCATTCGTCCCTCCATTCACGCCTGTCGCGACACCACTGGAGGCGGGCTGCACGATGTTGGGGCGTGAGCGGAAGACGGCCTAACGGTGTGCGGGACCGTAGCCCAGCTTCATGGAGACGGTTGCGAATGGTCCTCGTCGATACCCCAGGAGCAACAGTGTCCCTAATTTGCTGGGAAGTGGCGGTGCGGTCCCCTACGGCACTGCGTAGGATCCTACGGTCTTGGCGTGCATCCGTGCGTCGCTGCGGTCCGGTCCCAGGTCGACGGGCACGTGCACCTTCCGCCGACCACTGGTGACAACATCGATGTTCTGTGGAGACCTCACGCCCCACGTGTTGAGCAATTCGGCGGTACGTCCACCCGGCCTCCCGCATGCCCACTATACGCCCTCGCTCGAAGTCCGTCAACTGCACATACGGTTCACGTCCACGCTGTCGCGGCATGCTACCAGTGTTGAAGACTGCGATGGAGCTCCGTATGCCACGGCAAACTGGCTGACACTGACGGCGGCGGTGCACAAATGCTGCGCAGCTAGCGCCATTCGACGGCCAACACCGCGGTTCCTGGTGTGTCCGCTGTGCCGTGCGTGTGATCATTGCTTGTACAGCCCTCTCGCAGTGTCCGGAGCAAGTATGGTGGGTCTGACACACCGGTGTCAATGTGTTCTTTTTTCCATTTCCAGGAGTGTAATTTATTTAAATCCGTCTTGGAACGCCAAGCCCCGTTTTCTTAAATTGGAACCCTCACTTACTCAGTTCATTACATGACGGTGAGTTACAAGACTTGTTCTATTCTACCTTTTGTCCTGCATGAACGTCAGTGTCAGCTGATGTTCACTTGCCTCGAGCATTAGGGCACATAAATTATCTTTCGCGCTAAACTGTCCATGCAGTGGGCCGTTTCCGCATTTTCAGGACGCATTAATTAATTTCGCGTCACTGATGGTATTCACGTTAATTAAATGAAATTGTTATCGTGGGTGGCGGGTAGGACTGCCATGAATAGAGGACAAAAGTGATACGTCATTGCTCATGGCCCGCCTGTATTTTCCTACTATAGTCCGCGACAAACAACAAAGCGAGTTTTAATTACAAGCCGATAATAGTCGCAACATTAATTTCATTGTCCGCGAGCACACACTGAACAGAGCAGTGGAACCATGCATGCGTATTTTCTGTACGATTGGACACTAATACTATACTGCAAGCGCTGCCGTCGGCCTAGGGATTAAGTTATTTCCAGTGACACGATCATTGTGGCCGCAGCGGGAGCTAGCTGCTATAAAATTCACTTTTATACTTACGCAATAGTTTCTCCCTTTAGCTACCATAATTCCGTTCCCCTAAGACTGCAAAGCTGCTAGCATTTCAACTGATCTTCAATCAAGGCTTCAGGCATTTAAAGTGAATCAATTTAAATTCATTTAGAACACACTGTAGGATTTAACTCATTTATTCCAAACATGCTATACAAAAAGATAATGATGTGCGGGATTACACCACATAGTCCGCTGCGATGTATCGGTGGATGTCGAGTACACACACTGTACATTACACACTTTAAGAAGGAGTCCTATGATGCATGGATTGAAACGTTGCAATATCAGATTCTATACAATGTATGTTATCGATATCAATACTTAAAAATTCATTTATACCTTCATAATATCAGAAGAAATGAATCAGTACCGAGAGTGTTGCAAACTATTGATTGCTTATGTGAAAAATCAAACACAAAGAAAGGAGAAAAGTTCAAATTTTCCAACTGCAAACAAATTAAATGTCTTATAAATTTTCCGCTGGTAATGTGTGCCATTACTACAGTGCACCAATAGAAGCTTTCCTTCATTTACAATAAGTTCTTTTAAGATGAAATAGCTCATTTTGAATACAAGGCGCGGTATCGGACTTGCTATGTTTGCATGAACGAAGTCTAAATTAAAATCAACTCTCGAAACACATTTCCAAGGTAGTGGGTAATTCCAGTGATATAGGCTATTGAAACTTGATAAATTTGTTGTAGTCCTGCAAATGATATGTAATTTTTACGACTGCCATTTTTTCCTCTTCACATTTCTGGCATAGGCCGTACATTTAATTTCTCAATGCAGCAGTACTGAAAGGTATTACCTTTCACAGTCTTGATGTCTCTTTCCTTACCAAGAAATCATCTAAAACTTTGTATCGAAATGATACGATAGATACCTAAATGAACGTATCGACACATAATCGTAGCGCCGGCCGCAGTGGCCGAGCGGTTCTAGGCGCTACAGCCTGGAACCGCGCGACCGCTACGGTCGCAGGTTCGAATCCTGCCTCGGGCATGGATGTGTGTGATGTCCTTAGGTTAGTTAGGTTTAAGTAGTTCTAAGTTATAGGGGACTGATGACCTCAGATGTTAAGTCCCATAGTACTCAGAGCCATTTGAACCATTTTGAACATAATCGTATGAGTAACTGAGTAACCTGGGAGTTGATTTGTCACGGAATGTGTCGAATGTTAAAAACATGTCTGGTGTAAAGCATCCTAATATCTTCCTATTTTCTGACGTACCTCGACAATAGTGGCGTCTGGCAACGAGGAACTGAAGTCCAAAAGTCTGGAAGGCTGCAGAAATGTTTAACATGCTGAGTGACGTATCCAGTATGAGGGCGAGCGTCATCATGCCCAATGGTCAGTCTCCTCATAGTGTTGAAGAGCGGTTGGAGATCATGGGTAGTGCCGCTACAAATGTACGAACAACTTCTTACTTGAACCAGGATGAACGCCAGAAGCAGTCGAGATGTGTAGCTGCCTTCTCCGGACATGTTCAGGACTGCCACTTCTTCCAAGAGATAAAAGATTCTCTTCAAGCTTCGCTATTCGTCCGTACTCGGTCACTTAATTACATTTCCTTGATACTGAAGGCACTTACTGAGATCCATATATAATTCACGATTACGAACTTCATTCGTGTTGCGAATACCATTTGCTTCATTTGACAATACACGTTGCTCTTTGTTTTTATGTCATCAGCCTTGTGACTAGTTTGTTGCGGCTCGCCACGAATTCCTCTCCCGTGGCAACTTTTTCGTCTCAGAAAAATCGCTTGCACTGTGAATGCTGAAGCCTACATTAAAACTTTGGTTAAGTTGCTCCAACAACCAGCCTAACAACCTTGGTTAAATTGAGTCATGACAAACGTCACAACAGCTGTGCTGACGGCGCCGAACTTCTTCATGACAACGCCGCTCACATGTTCTGCTCCTATTCGTGAGAAAATCGGCAAATTTCGGTGGGTGGCGCCCCAGCATCCACCATACAGTCCAAACTTTGCACCGTCGGACATTCATCTGGTTGCCCCATGGAGAAATTCCTGGCCGGCCAAAGCTTTGTGACATATGCAGAAGTGAAACAAACAGTCCGCAGACGGCTACGCACCCACCAAAAAAGACACCTACGAACAAAGCATACTGACATTGGTACAAGATGGGATAAATGTGTTGAGAAGTTTGGTGATTATGTAGAAAAGTAGGTAAAAGTTGTAAGTTCATATCTGTTTTTTTTTTACCAATTAAACATTTTAGTTATGAAATTATTGTTCGTTGCTTTCTGATCCTCCGTCGTATTACGTACACATTAGAGAATCTGATAGTTTGTATACGTTTTACCGTCACCGTAGTTAGGACTGGGGGAGGGTAAGGCGTATAAGCTTCTATTTCGTAAGGTAAAGACGGCAAAGTGCTGACGATGTGTAGTTATAGCGTACACAGGTAATTTTGGATAAGGGACACTGTCACATTTTGGCAAGTCGATCAATGTCGGTCCGTAGCTGGTGCTCTGTGACTAAATGAGACAGGTATTGCGCGTTCTACACACGTATATTTTTACGGTGCAACTCGTTCGAAATGAAAATGCTTTGTGTATTTTGCAGACAATTCAACCGGTATACTTCAAGAACACAAATTCTGTAGGTGAGAAATGTAAGAAACCAATTAATCTCAAAGAGCTTAAGAAATTATGTGTCACGTAATATCACCTGCAATATAATCATCATACAGCGCGAAAGAGATCGAGTTCCACCTAAGAGATCTATCGAAACGAGGGCTTCGCGAGACCGTAATAAGAAGCGTCGGAAGTCTTCAATTTGAGGAAAGCTGGCGCACCTGAATTCAAACTTAGATCATCTTGCCGGTGATTTGATCCGTCACACTCAGAGACAGTACTGGGGGTGGGGGCGCCAGTTACAAAATGCAGCTGTCTGTGAGACTCATTCTGATGCGGCGCAGATCCGTCATCGGGCTATTCCATCGCCTACTCCGCATCTTACCCCCGAGAGAGAGGCCGGCACACATATAATAGCAGTATGATTGGACCCGGAGCCGTTCTGGAAGGAGTGCTTCGAGGAAATATCGCCACCACTACCCCACACTGAATCACGGATCTCCAGAACCATGGTCTAGTGCTCCATGCGCTATTCTACTCTACTATGTAATATACTGTGATGTATCCATACAAATGATAAAAGTGTATGTGTGTTTCGTGTCATTTTCTAAACCACTGGACCGATTTCAACCAAGTTCGGTACTCAAATCACTTACGTGTCCAGAAAGAAGCGCTGTTGGGGTAAGGACCAGCCATACTGTATATCAAAGAGTTGACGCTGAGGATGTAAAAACAATACAACCCGTGACGGAGGAATAGCCACACTTTAGTCATCCAGTATCTGAGAACGAGATACTTTGAACTGTAACGAACTCTACACATAATTTCAAACCTTAACGTCACTTTTTCTAGCTTAGGACCCCCACAAAATAATAAAAGCAGAAAGTTTACTACATTTTAGCTGTTCACGCAGTAAAACAGCCACATTAAGTATGACTTTTTAATGTGTTCCTTCTTCGTTACCATCTGTATTCGTGACACAATTTGGTAAGAGTATTCAAATATACCACTGAATTTATCACAAAAATTACTTCATTGTACGACACCTATTTTAGGAGATATGACATCAAAACCACTGAGATACGTGCAAAACTACAGCATCATACAAAACGCTTAAATTTATTCATTTAACTCTATTGCAACACTTTTCGCGGGCAGTATCTACATCTGCCGCTGAATGCACGTACAAAAATATATCATTGTACGAAAATAGTTCAGGTACGACGTCAAATACTGAGATGCGTGAAACACTACCGCATCATGCACGGCATTTAAATTTCTTACTTCTTTACTAGTAAGTCTATTCGTAACACAAACGCACACGTATACATATATGTTTCAGAATGTTCCTACAAAAATATTTCATTTTAAGACGCATCGCTTAGGAGGTACGACGTCTCAAAAATCAGGTTGTGTGAAAAAGAAACTGCAGGGCGAAATTCGGGTGAAATATGTGTACAAGTACGTCTGAAATATCTTAAATATATGTGAATTATACTTAAAAAAGGGCACATAACTTTTCGATTCCTTTCAGCATTATTTATACATCATTTGAGGTTCCTATAAAATATAGAAAATGACGTAATTAGCAGCGATTGACATCCAGGGGTGACAAAGAGAGAAACACAGAGCTACTGGCTGCAGAGGAGGCAGGAAAAAACTCAACACACGCTCCGATATACAGAGCAGAGGGGTAGCTATGTGCTTCCACAGCTTTTCAGCTCCTACTCATGTTTTACGAAACACATGTCATCAAATACTACTCCACAAGCTGACATCAAGGTCATCTACATCGATTAATTACAGGAGGAAAAAGGACCTGTACTTCAGAGCAGTGAAAACGAATGGGCGTTAACGCAATCTTTACAATTAATCAGGCGAATGACACTTAAAGAACTGAAACTTCCTGGCAGATTAAAACTGTGTGCCGGGACCTTTGCCTTTCGCGGGCAAGTGCTCACAGGACGGCTTCTGTGAATTTTGGAAGGTAGGAGACGAGGTACTGGCGGAAGAAAAGCTCTGAGGACGGGGCGTGAGTCGTGCTTGGGTAGCTCAGCTAGTAGAGCACTTGCCTGCGAAAGGCAAAGGTCCCGAGTTCGAGTTTCGGTCCGGGACACAGTTTTAATATGGTAGGAAGTTTCATATCAGTGCACACTCCGCTACAGAGTGAAAACCTCATTCTGGATTTAAAGAACTGTCAACCTAGTGAAATGATGATTTTAGCCTTTTTTACTAATAAATGAGAATTTTCGTTGCTACTGATGCCACCAGTGCTCCATCGCGGTAGGTGAATCTGCTTTTCCTCTGGCCAGTCACATCAACGTGACCAGTTCTCAGAAGCCGAACAACTGCCTTTCGCAGCGCAGACGGCTGCGAGACGTACGGGACGAGTCAGTGACGTTCTGGAAGGTACCGGCAGCGATGTGGGGCCATGGTGACTCCAATGCCGTGGCCACTTGCTCTGGGTTTCTCGGTTGAGGAGCCACTGCGCGAACAGGCCGTTCGACGTTGTCCCACAGATTCCCGACTGGGTTTAAAGCCGGGGAGTTTGGAGGCCTGAAGAGTATGATAAACTCATCCTGGGGCCCTTCGAACCGCGCACTTACTCTGCGAGCTGTGAGACACATTGCATTGTCCTGCTGGTAGATACCATCGCACCGAGGGAAAACCAACTACATGTTGGGATGGACATGGCCCCAACGACAGGTGCATACTTTGTTGATCCAGTATGCCCTCCAGAATTATGAGATCACCAAGGGAAGGCCACGAAAATATTTCCTAGACCATAACGCTCCCTCCTCCGGCCCGGAAACTTCAGACGATTATTCTACAACGACATGAATACTCTGCAAATCACATCCAAGGGCCTGGCAGAGGGTTCATAGAACCACCTTCACAATTCTGTACTATTCTAATCTCGTATAGCGCGCGAAAAGAATGAACACCTATATCTTTCCGTACGAGCTCTGATTTCCCTTATTTCATCGTGGTGATCGTTCCGCCCTATGTAGGTCAATGTCAACAAAATATTTTCGCATTCGGAGGAGAAAGTTGGTGATTGGAATTTCGTGAGAAGATTCCGTCGCAACGAAATACGCCATTCTATTAATGATCTCCAGCCATGCTGTATCATTTCTGTGACACACTCTCCCATATTTCGCGATAATCCAAAACGTGCTGCCTTTCTTTGAACTTTTTCGGTGTACCCCGTCAGTCCTATCTAGTAAGGATCCCACACTGCGCAACAGTATTCTAGAAGAGGACGGACAAGCGTTGTGCAGGCAGCCTCCTTAGTAGGTCTGTTACACTTGCTAAGTGTCCTGCCAGTAAAACGCTGTCTTTGGTTAGCCTACCCCACAACATTTTCTATTTGTTCCTTCCAATAAGTTCTTCGTAATTGTAATACCTAAGTATTCGGTTTCGGATACCGTCATTTTACAGCTTTTAGATTAGACTGCTTTATCGTGTAACCGAAGTTTAACGAGTTCCTTTCAGCATTCATGTGGATGACGTCACACTTTTCGTTATTTAGGGTCAACTGCCACTTTTCGCACCATTCCGATATTTCTTCTAAATCGTTCTGCAGTTTGTTTTGATCATCTGATGACTTTATTAATCGGTAAACGACAGCGTCATCTGCAAACAACAAAAGACGGCTGCTCAGATTGTCTCCCAAATCGTTTATATAGATAAGGAACAGCAAAGGGCCCATAACACTACCTTGCGGAACGGCACAAATCACTTCTGTTTTACTCGAAGAATTTCCGTCAGTTACTACGAACTGTGACCTCTCTGACGGGAAATCACAAATCCAGTCACATAACTGAGACGATATTCCATAAGTACGCAATTTCACTACAAGCCGCTTGTGTGGTACAGTGTCAAAAGACTTCCGGAAATCCAGAAATAAGGAATCGATCTGAAATCCCTTGTCAATAGCACTCAACACTTCATGTGAAAAAAGAGCTAGTTGTATTTCACAAGAACGATGTTTCCTAAACCCATGTTGACTATGTGTCAATAGACCGTTTCCTTCGAGGTAATTCATAATGTTCGAACACAATATATGTTCTAAAATCCTGCTGCATATCGACGTTAACGATATGGGCCTGTATTTTAGTTGATTACTTCTACTACCTTTCTGGAATATTGGTGTGACCTGTGCAACTTTCCAATCTTTGGGTACGGATCTTTCGTCGAGCGAACGGTTGTACTCGATTGTTAAGTATGGATTTAATGCATCAGCATTCTCCGAAAGGAACCTAATTGGTATACAGTCTGGACCAGAAGACTTGCTTTTATTAAGTGATTTAGTGGCTTCACTAGTCCGAGGATATTTACTTCTACGTTACTCAAGTTGGCAGCTGTTCTCGATTCGAATTCTGGGATATTTACTTCGTCTTCTACTGTGAAGGCATTTTGGAAGACTGTGTTTAGTAACTCTGCTTTGGCAGCACTGTCTTCGATAGTATCTCCATTGCTGTCGCTCAGAGAAATGATTGATTGTTTCTTGCCGCTAATATACTTCACATACGAGAAGAATCTCTTTGGTTTTTCTGCCAAGTTTCGAGACAAAGTTACGTTGTGGAAACTGTTATAGGCATCTCGCACTGAAGGCCGCGCTAAATTTCGAGCTTCTGTAAAAGACCCCCAATCTTGGGGATTTTGCGACTGTTAAATTTGGCATGTTTGTTTCGTTGCTTCTGCAACGGTGTTCTAACGTGTTTTGTGTACCAAGGAGGATCAGCTCCGTCGTTTGTTAATCTATTTGGTATAAATCACTCAATTGCTGCCGATACTATTTCTTTGAATTTAAGCCACATCTGGTCTACACTTATATTAGTAATTTGGAACGACTGGAGATCGTCTCTCAGGAAGGCGTCAGGTGAATTTTTTCTGATTTTTTGAATAGGTATGTTTGTCGCTTATTTTTCGAGGATTTGGGGTTACAATATTCAGTCTCGCTACGACAACCCTGTGTTCACTAATCCCTGAATCGGTTTTGATGCTCGTTATGTTGCATGGTGTTTAAGGGGTTTCAAAAAAAAATGGTTCAAATGGCTCTGAGCACTATGAGACTCAACTGCTGTGGTCATTAGTCCCCTAGAACTTAGAACTAGTTAAACCTAACTAACCTAAGGACATCACAAACATCCATGCCCGAGGCAGGATTCGAACCTGCGACCGTAGCGGTCTTGCGGTTCCAGACTGCAGCGCCTTTAACCGCACGGCCACTTCGGCCGGCTAAGGGGTTTCACGTCAGAGCCAGGTGTCCTATGGAGCATAAAAGTGATTCATCTGAAAAGGTCACCTGTCGTCACTCAATGGAGGTCCAGCTGCGATACTGGAGTGCAAATGCAAGCCTTCGTCGCCAATGAACAGCTGTTAGCAAGCGTGCATGAACCAGGTGCCTACTGCGGAGGTCCTTGCGCAGCAAGGTTTGCTGAACTGCCGTTAAAAAGACATTCTTGGTATCCCTTTGGTTCATCTGGTCGGCCAGGTGCTCAACAGTTGCAGTTCTATTCTTCCGTACACTTCTTCGCAGCAGTTGTTTGCCTCTGCCGTGTATGGCCTGTGGTGCAACACAGTTTCCTCTGCGTCGGTTTCGGATACCGTCATTTTGCCATGCACGGCATACTTTAACTACGGCGGCACGTGAACAGTTTACAAACCTAGCCGTTTAAAAAGTGCTTGCAAAAAAATGTTCAAATGTGTGTGAGATCTTATGGGACTGAACTGCTAAGGTCATCAGTCCCTAAGCTTTCACGCTACTTAACCTAAATTATCCTAAGGACAAACACACACACCCATTGTTGATAATTCTTCCGGGTTATATGGCCTGCCGGCAGGACTCAGCAGGACCAGCCATACCTCTGAAGATGTCCAACATAGTATTGGACGAAACGTTAGGAATAGAAGAATTCCATGGACCACGGTCATATAACGCGGAAGAATTATCAACAACAGTACCATCCGGTCGTGAAAGCCTTCATTGTATGACACACACCCATGCCCGAGGGAGGACTCGAACCTCCGCCGGGACCAGCCTCACAGTCCATGACTGCAGCGCCTTAGACCGCTCGGTAAGTGCTTGCACCATTGGACTGAAAGCCAATGTTAACGCCCTTTTGGACGTCGGATAGTTCGCTCCGTTTCCGCATTACAACTGCTGCACTGTTAACAGCGTCCCCCCGACACGCTTCATACGCTCTCCACTGCTACTGCTGCCACACGCCGTATGTGGACAGTTACTGCACGTTGACGTCGAAAATAGGCAGTGGTCACATTGAAGTAGCTGGACCGTGAATTAACACGATAATGAAAGTAAGACTGACTTTGTGGTGCTCTGGAGGGTATGAGAGGACGGCAGGGAGCAGCGGCAGAACTGCGTTGCGACTCCTTATACTGCCTAAAACAGTGGTTCCCAACAGGTGGTCCGCGGACCCCCAGCGGTCCGCGAGCTATGCCAGAGGGGTCCGCAAGATGCTATTACAATAAACAATATATTAAATATATTTCGTATGGTAACAGATTTTTTATTTTGGCCGCTTCCTGCATGAGCAGAGTTTAAGCGAGCTCTAACTTTTGCGTCTAGCGTCGTCCTAAAGTGTAAAGAGATTGGCAGTAACCATGAGCAACTTCTAATTCGTACGGAAGTAAGATGGCTTTCTCGAGGTAGGATCTTTCCAAGATTTCTTGAACTTAGAGACGAGGTTCTTGCCTTCCTTCTTGACACAAAGTGTGCTGATTTTCTCACTTTCTCTTGCCTTTGCTCAGTTGCGTACCTAGGTGATGTATTTGAACACTTGAATGTGTTAAACTTGAGTTTACAAGGAAAAAATGTAGACATGTTGAAATTTGAGGATAAGATTAGTTCTATGGTCAAAAAGTGTCAGATCTGGGCGTCAAGGACAGAAAACGAGTCACTAACTTTTCTACTTTAAAACAATACTTGCAGTCACCAGAGGAGAGTATGCCTGACCAGATCAAGATCAATGTAGCCGAGCATCTACGCAGCCTAGCCACCACTTTTAGAGAGTATTTCCCTGAACCTGACCCTGATGACAGATGGATTCGAAATCCCTTCAGCTCTGAAGGAAATCCAAGGCCTCACTCAAGAAGAGCAAGATCAACTTGTGGATCTGTCCAGCTGTGGTACGAGGATAAACATTTTCATCGGTGATAAAATTACAGACTTCTTGGCATCAGCACGCAAGGACTACAAGAAACTTGGAGATAAGGCAATGAAAAGTATCCTTCCATTTGCAACCACATATAGGAATCGGCCCGACATGCGGTCGGATTTCAGAGTGAGCGGTCGGATTTCAGAGTGAAAGTCTCAAGTTTGGAACCTAATATTTCAGAAAAAATGGACTCAAAAGGTCAGACTGAACTCATCTTATTAAGAACTGAAAATTAAAAGTAACTGTGTACTGATGGAGTACTCTGCTGTAACTGAATTTTTTCAAATAAATAATACCTTGTATGAAGTTAGTGTTTTCTTATTTTTCACACATATCTACTCAATGCAATCTCAAGTGTAGTACACTTGAAAAACCAATACACTCAGTTTTAATTTTTTCCTGTCATTCATTTTCAGTTCATACTCAATTTTTATTTTTTTAAGGAGTTTGTTATACTAAAGACCCAGATTTTAAGACAAAGATTCTAACCAATAATAAAAAATTTTAACAATAACAATGATGGTTAAATTGAAAAAGTTATAAGATCAATATTTTTTCAATACTGAATATGTAAATGTTTTTTCTAAGTACCAAAAATAGAAAATGTATAAAAAGTCTCTTACTTTGACTTTTTTAGGTACTTGATACTGTGATATGACAAGGTACCAATCATGCTCGATGAGGGGTTCCTCGAGAAAATGTTGTTGGGAAACCCAGCCCTAAAAGGGCGTGGCGTTGGCAGTGACTGCCGTTGGGGAGGCAAGTAACGGTGGATTTAGAGTGAAGAGAGTGGAAATGAGGGCGAAAACCTGGGGGCTTCTGAGTGTACACGCCAGGTAGACCATGGCTATAGCGACCCAGCAGGGTGCCGGGAGTGACTATTAGAGGAGGCGGGGTACCTGCTGACGAGATCGGTCCCAGCAGGAAGCAAAGCCTATTATAAGTTGATTTTGGAAGGGATGTAGATGCAAGGGCTTCACGCAGGTTAGGGGGAGCCAACGCATTCAAAAAGCGAACATGATTACACGTCTCTACAGGATATTTAGAGATTTATACTCGTAACATCTGTGTAACGGTGAAGATTCATGTGACGTCATGACAGACTAAACTGTGTATTAATATGTGTGGGTAATTATACTGACGTGGAGACGAGAGCTGTGGCCTTTTACTAGCCCTAGATACTTTTGTAAAGGGGTGTGGAGTCCCGCGTCTCAACTAGTGCTTCATTCCTATGGTTAGCGCGTGTTCTTTTATTAGGATAATAAAATGAAGAGGATTACTGTGTATGTAAGAACAGATGGGAACACGGCCGATGGTTGGAAGAGGCCGGCTCGCATTTGCACATCTCGTGAAGCTCCTCCAGCGGAGTCAAGTCGTTCTGGTTGATCGCTGAAACTTTCGGAGACAGTAAAACTTTCAGACAACGAAACTCGATCTCAAGTATATCTCGAACTTGTTGAAATAAGTTACTGGAAAAAAAGGATTTGATAGTATCTGAAACACGTTTGGTGAAAGGATGGTGCTTAGTATCCGCTATTACTGATAAATGCTTAAGAACACTGATTCGTCACAACTTCCACATGCGAAGGTGGAGTTTCGGCGACTGTGGCAATGAAAACAAAAATGAAAAAGTGAATGAACATTGAGCGTTGTAACGTCCACTTCCCGACACCGTACCGAATGTAAAGAAGATGTTAGAAATAAACAGCACCGACCGTAATATTACTGATTACTTCTTGATTCAAAAATACACTGTTGTCCATTAAAACTGCTACACCAAGAAGAAATGCAGATGTTAAACGGGTATTAATTGGGCAAATATATTATACTAGAACTCACATGTGATTACATTTTAGCCGGCCGCGGTGGTCCCGCGGTTCCAGGAGCGCAGTCCGGATCTGCGCGACTGCTACGGTCGCAGGTTCGAATCCTGCCTCGGGCATGGATGTGTGTGATGTCCTTAGGTTAGTTAGGTTTAAGTAGTTCTAAGTTCCAGGGGACTGATGACCACAGCTGTTAAGTCCCATAGTGCTCAGAGCCATTTGAACCATTTTGATTACATTTTCTCGCAATTTTGGTGCTTAGATCCTGAGAAATCAGTACCGAAACAACCTCTGGCAGAAATAACAGCCTTGATACGCCTGTGCATTGAGTCAAACAGAGCTTGGATAGCGTGTACAGGTACAGCTGCCTATGCAGCTTCAACACAATACCACAGTTCATCAAGAGTAGTGACTGGCATATTTTGACGAGCCTGTTGCCCGGCCACCATTCACCAGACGATTTCAATTGGTGAGAGATCTGGAGAATGTGCTGGCAAGGTCAGCAGACGAACATTTTCTGCATCCAGAAAGGCCCGTACAGGACCTGCAACATGCGGTCGTGCATTATCCTGCTGAAATGTAGGGTTTCGCAGGGATCAAATGTAGGGTAGAGCCACGGATCGTAACACATCTAAAGTGTAACGTGCACTGTTAAAAGTGCCGTCAATGCCAACAAAAGGTGACCGAGACGTGTAACCAATGGCACCCCATACCATCACGCCGGGTGATACGCCAGTATGGCGATGACGAATACACGCTTCCAATGTGCGTTCACCGCGATGTCGCCAAACACGGATGCGACCATCATGATGCTATAAACAGAACCTCGATTCATCCGAAAAAATGACGTTTTGCCGTTCCTGCACCCAGGTTCGTTGTTGAATACACCATCGCAGGCGCTCCTGTCCGTGATGTAGCGTCAAGGGTAACCGCAGCCATGGTCTCCAAGCTGATAGTCCATGCTCCTGCAAACGTTGTCGAACTTTTCGTGCAGATGGTTGTTGTCTTGCAAACGTCCCCATCTGTTGATTCAGGGATCGAGACGTGGCTGCACGATCCGTTACAGCCATGAAGATAAGATGCCTGTCATCTCGACTGCTAGTGATACGAGGCGGTTTGGATCCAGCACGGTGTTCCGTATTACACTCCTGAACCCACCGATTCCATATTTTGCTAGTAGTCATTGGATCTCGACGAACGCGAGCAGCAATGTCGCGTCACGATAAACCGCAATCGCGATAAGCTACAATCCGACCTTTATCAATGTCGGAAACGTGATGGTACGCATTTCTCCTCCTTACACGAGGCATCACAACAACGTTTCACCAGGCAACGCCCGTCAACTGCTGTTTGTGTATGAGAAATCGGTTGGAAACTTTCCTCATATCAGCATGTCGTAGGTGTCGCCACCGGCGCCAACCTTGTGTGAATGTTCTGTTAATCATTTGCATATCACGGCATCTTCTTCCTGTCGGTTAAATTTCGCGTCTGTAGCAGGTCATCTTCGTGGTGTAGCAATTTTACGGGCCAGTAGTGTACATACACTATACCCGAACATATTATCATACTCGCACATGTGGGGTACAGTGACTCCTCTCCCGAGGGCATGATTCTGGCTACCAGACGTCATTAGCGCTGCCATATGTGAAGTGACAACGCACACCCAGTAAATGAGTAAAGGTTGCACATGATGGGGTTACCTGAGTTACCTTCTGTTCTGTGAAAAAAAACAACGGTACGGTAATGAAGAAGCCTGTTGTATGCAACAGCGAAAGCGTACAAAACAAGACAAAGAGTAATGTAACAACCCTCAGACGCGGAAGTGCAAAGATGTAGTTGCTGGCTTTGCACGAACAGCTCAGAATAGCGTCGTTGTGCAGTTGCTCCCATGCATTCATATAACAATACACGAAGTACATGTTAACCAGCACTTTATCTGTAACTCCATCCATACTGCCGTGTATCGCCGTTAACATACGACCAGTACTGCCTGGAAAACGAACCTGAGACAGAACCGAGAAGTGCTGAATGGAGACATGAGGATGAAGAGCAGAGTGGGCATTGCTGTTGTCAGTACAAAGCACCGCGAGTCAACAGAACAAGACACACAGCGCACACCGTCGACATTTGCACTGTGGTGTACTATTTTTAGTGCAGATACAAAGCTAAACGAAAAAAAAACAAGAACCGAAATTGTATAACTCTGTAACGAGCAGCAGAATACTCAGACGGTATCCCTGAACTAATTTTTCGCCGACGCTGCCAGTCGATAATGGGCACCATTTTATTTGTCATCCGTGGGATGACAAGTTTTCACCGAGCTCGCAGAGTCTGCTAAGCAAGTTAACTGACAGAGTGCTCGATAAAGTGATCTTCAACAAGAAAACATTAAGAATGAGTGTCTCTAAGGGGAGAAAGATGCAAATCATCAATTTTTTTTCTCAGGCTACCCGGAGCAAAAGAGTGGATTACAGCCAACACAAAATGGTTCAAATGGCTCTGAGCACTATGGGACTTAACATCTGTGGTCATCAGTCACCTAGAACTTAGAACTACTTAAACCTAACTAACCTAAGGACATCACACACATCCATGCCCGAGGCAGGATTCGAACCTGCGACGTAGCAGTCGCGCGGTTCCGGACTGAGCGCCTAGAACCGCGAGACCACCGCGGCCGGCTATAGTCAACACACATTGCATACGCACACTGAGGAGTGCGTACGTCCTACGAGGTCTCGGTAGCATAATCAATGTTAAAAGATGCCAAGTGTCGCTGGGAAGTGTCAGTGAACATTTTCCCTCCGAGTTAAGTTGTTTTTAATGATGAGATCTGTCACTGCTAGACGTCTGATGCAGACACTTTGAAACTGTTTGTCATCCGCAACTAATAAGAATTTCTCTGGAGAAATCGACATTATTTGTGGGCTACATGCTGTGCTCAAATGTCAACTGTAATGTAGACGATCGACAGTTTCATGAACACCAGTACGTGCTGTTAAGGTAGGCTCGAACAGTGAGATGACGCAGGCCATGTGAGACCTCCTAATATCGTGTCGGACCGCCTTTTGTCCAGTATAGTGCAGCAGCTCGACGTGACGTGAAGTCAACGAGTCGATGGACGTCCCCCGCAGAATATTTGAGCCATGCTGCCTCTATAGTCGTCCATAATTCCGAAAGCGTTACGGTGCACGAACTGACCTCTCGATTATGTCCCATAAACGTTCGAGGGGATTCATGTCGCACGATGTGGGTGGCCAGATCTTTCGGTCGAACAGTCCAGTGTGTTCTTCAAACGAATAGTGAACAATTGTGGCCAAGTAATGTCGCTGTTGGGAACGTGAAGTCAACGAATGGCTGCAAATCATGTCCACGTTTTTTTTTTTTTTTTTTTTGGTCATCAGTCTACTGACTGGTTTGATGCGGCCCACCACGAATTCCTTTCCTGTGCTAACCTCTTCATCTCAGAGTAGCACTTGCAACCTACGTCTTCAATTATTTGCTTGACGTATTCCAATCT
The DNA here is from genome assembly GCF_021461385.2 of Schistocerca piceifrons. Lineage (NCBI taxonomy): Eukaryota > Metazoa > Arthropoda > Insecta > Orthoptera > Acrididae > Schistocerca > Schistocerca piceifrons. The sequence continues at coordinate 111,480,796 of NC_060144.1, read as the reverse complement.
CAGTCTTCCTCTACAGTTTTTGCCCTCTACAGCTCCCTCTAGTACCATGGAAGTCATTCCCTCATGTCCTATCATCCTGTCCCTTCTCCTTATCAGTGTTTTCCACATATTCGTTTCCTCTCCGATTCTGCGTAGAACCTCCTCATTCCTTACCTTATCAGTCCACCTAATTTTCAACATTCGTCTATAGCACAACATCTCAAATGCTTCGATTCTCTTCTGTTCCGGTTTTCCCACAGTCCATGTCTCACTACCATACAATGCTGTACTCCAGACGTACATCCTCAGAAATTTCTTCCTCAAATTAAGGCCGGTATTTGATATTAGTAGACTTCTCTTGGACAGAAATGCCTTTTTTGCCATAGCGAGTCTGCTTTTGATGTCCTCCTTGCTCCGTCCGTCATTGGTTATTTTACTGCCTAGGTAGCAGAATTCCTTAACTTCATTGACTTCGTGACCATCAATCCTGATGTTAAGTTTCTCGCTGTTCTCATTGCTACTACTTCTCATTACCTTCGCCTTTCTCCGATTTACTCTCAAACCATACTGTGTACTCATTAGACTGTTCATTCCGTTCAGCAGATCATTTAATTCTTCTTCACTTTCACTCAGGATAGCAATGTCATCAGCGAATCGTATCATTGATATCCTTTCACCTTGTATTTTAATTCCACTCCTGAACCTTTCTTTTATTTCCATCATTGCTTGCTCGATGTACAGATTGAAGAGCAGGGGCGAAAGGCTACAGCCTTGTCTTACACCCTTCTTAACACGAGCACGTCGTTCTTGATCGTCCACTCTTATTACTCCCTCTTGGTTGTTGTACATATTGTATATGACCCGTCTCTCCCTATAGCTTACCCCTACTTTTTTCAGAATCTCGAACAGCTTGCACCATTTTATATTGTCGAACGCTTTTTCCAGGTCGACAAATCCTATGAAAGTGTCTTGATTTTTCTGTAGCCTTGCTTCCATTATTAGCCGTAAGGTCAGAATTGCCTCTCTTCCCTTTACTTTTCCTAAAGCCAAACTGATCGTCACCTAGCGCATTCTCAATTTTCTTTTCCATTCTTCTGTACATTATTCTTGTAAGCAGCTTCGACGCATGAGCTGTTAAGCTGATTGTGCGATAATTCTCGCGCTTGTCAGCTCTTGCCGTCTTCGGAATTGTGTGGATGATGCTTTTCCGAAAGTCAGATGGTATATCGCCAGATTCATATATTCTACACACCAACGTGAATAGTAGTTATGTTGCCACTTCCCCCAATGATTTTAGAAATTCTGATGGAATGTTATCTATCCCTTCTGCCTTCTTTGACCGTAAGTCCTCCAAAGTTCTTTTAAATTCCGATTCTAATACTAGATCCCCTATCTCTTCTAAATCGACTCCTGTTTCTTCTTCTATCACAACAGACAAATCTTCACCCTCATAGAGGCTTTCAATGTATTCTTTCCACCTATTCTGCTCTCTCCTCTGCATTTAACAGTGGGATTCCCGTTGCACTCTTAATGTTACCACCGTTGCTTTTAATGTCACCAAAGGTTGTTTTGACTTTCCTGTATGCTGTGTCTGTCCTTCCGACAATCATATCTTTTTCGATGTCTTCACATGTTTCCTGCAGCCATTTAGTCTTAGCTTCCCTGCACTTCCTATCTAGTTTATTCCTCAGCGACTTGTATTTCTGTATTCCTAATTTTCCCGGAACATGTTTGTACTTCCTCCATTCACCAATCAACTGAAGTATTTCTTCTGTTACCCACGGTTTCTTCGCAGCTACCTTCTTTGTACCTATGTTTTCCTTCCCAACTTCTGTGATGGCCGTTTTTAGAGATGTCCATTCCTCTTCAACTGTACAGCCTACTGCGCTATTCCTTATTGCTGTATCTATGTCCATGTAGCCGATATAACCATCTCCTGTCAATAATCAGTTCAGCTGGACCAGAGTATATTCAAATACATCCCACACTCTTCTCCAAAACACCTCACAAAATTTGCTACCTGCTGCAACACGAGATAGAATACGCCTACAGTATTGGCTAACCGTTCTGCATCTACGTGTCCACACTTCTTTTCCTATGGGTCCATGGGAAAATATTCATTAATGGCGTGCTCTAATCTCATGAAAATGGAGTTACTAACCAAGATATAATCATGTTACAAACAAACAACAGAGGGATACAAAAATTGGATACGGGACGCTAGTGAGGATGGAACCCGAATCAAAGGCTGAGCGTCCCGTGCCCTATCATCTACGCTATAAGAGGAGCTGACACTAGTTATATCTTGTGGGCAGCAAAAGTTTGTGCGCGCAACGTCCTGATTTGCTATCTTTAATGATAGCTTGCACAGTGTCTTGCTGACAACTTGCGTGCACGGCTTCGTGAGGTCTGTGCCACACTCGAACCTTCCCATCAGCTCTTATCAGCTGGAATCGAGATTCATCCGACAAGGCCACGACTTAAGAGTCTAGGGTCCAACCGATGCGGTCAAGATCCAAGGAGGTGTGCTGGTCGCGCTGTTAGCAAAGGCTCGCCTGCTGTCGCAGCCCATTAGTGCCAAATTTCGCTGCACTGTCCTAAAGGATACGTTCGTCGTACCACCTATACTGATGTCTGCGGTTACTTCACGCAATCTTGCGCCACTGTTAGCCTTCACGACTGCAAGCAAACGCCGCTGCTCTCGGTAGCTAAGTGAAGGCCGTCGGCCTTGTCGTGGTTAGAGGTAATGCCTGGCGTTTGGTACTCTCGGCAAACTGTGGATCTCTGAATGATGAATTCCCTATCGACTCTTGGAATGGAATGCCCAATCCGTCTAGCTCCAAGTATCACTCAATGCGTCTAGCTCCAAGTACCACTCCGCGTACAAAGTCTGTTAATCCCCGTTGTGCAACCATAATCACGCCGGAAACCTTTCCACGTGAATCAGTGAGTGCAAATGACAGCTCCGCCAACGCATTGCCCTTGTATACGAGGCGTGTTTTTTTAAGTAGTTACCGTTTTGAAATTTAAAAGAGACGTGCATAGATATCTCAATAATTTTATTTTTACATGAAAGCCTGTACCTTAATCTACGCACTGAAGCCATTACAGTATGATTATTCCTTGTTTACGTTGTGTACTGAGTGCTTAAGATGCCTCCGATAATCGTGAGTCCCACCGACTGTGAAATACAGGCTGTTATAAGATTATTTACTGCTAAAGGCCTAAAAGCGATCGATATTCATCGTGAGATCTGTGCAGTTTACGGAGAAAACATTATGAGTGACGGAATGGTAAGAAAGTGGGTGAAAGTATTTAAAGATGGCCGCACAAATGTGCATGATGAACAATGGAGTGGGCGTCCTTAGGTTGTTAATGAAAGTTTGTTGCAGGAGGTGGACAATAAGGTGAGAGAAAACAGACGCTTTACGATTTCCTCCGTGTGCGATAACTTTACTAATGTTTCTCGTAGTGTTTTGTATGGCATTGTGACCGAGTACTTGAATTACCGAAAATTATGCGCACGTTGGGTACCGAAAATGTTGATGGATGTGCACAAAACCAAACGTTTAGACAGTGCGTTGGCTTTCCTTAAGCGGTACCACAACGACGGTGATGATTTCTTAAGCCAAACTGTTACGGGAGAGGCATCATGGGTGGCCTACGTCACACCAGAATCAAAGCAACAGTCCATGGAAGTTGAGCAAGGGCATCGTTTTGCTGCAAGACAATGCCCGTCCGCATGTGGCGAATCAGACCAAAGATCTCATCACATCTTTTGGATGTGAAACTCTAGGTCATCCTCCGTACAGCCCCGATCTTGCGCCCAGTGACTACCATATGTTCCTGCACTTGAAGAAACACCTGGGCGGTCAGCGTCTTCAAGACGATGACGAAGTCAAAACAGTGCTGATGCAGGGGTTAACAAGTCAGGCCGCAGACTTCTATGAGGAGAGTATTCAAAAACTGGTACAACGTTATGACAAGTGCCTCAATATTGACAGAAATTAGGTAGAAAAGTAGATTAAGGCACAGGCTCTCATATAAAAATAAAATTATTGAGATTTCTTAGCACGTCTTTTTTTTTAATTTCAAAACGGTACTTACTTAAAAAACACGCCTCGTACGTAGTCTACGCGATACTACCGCCATCTGTATATGTGCATATCCCAATCCCCTGACTTTTGCCACTTCAGTGTATTTTCATTAAATATTATGACTATTGATGTGTTGGCAGATGAGCCAACACCGTGTTGCTAGAGGAGGCCGAAATGCACGCGTTTAAGCTCACGCAGACTGGCGTGAGGTCTGGAACAAGGTAAAGTAGTTGAGTCTAATCAGAAAAGAACTTAGTTGCTGGAATACTTCACTTTAATCCATAATTGGAGAACATCGCTCTTGTTTATACATGAATTACAATCTCAATATAAACTGGTAATGGCGCCTTGCTAGGTCTAGCAAATGACGTAGCTGAGGGCTATGCTAACTATCGTCTCGGCAAATGAGAGCGTAGTTTGTCACTGATCCATCTCTGGCAAAGTCGGCTGTACAACTGGGGCGAGTGCTAGGAAGTCTCTCTAGACCTGCCGTGTGGCGGCAGTGGCGACACGCGGGTCCGAGGTATACTACCGGACCGCGGCCGATTTAAAGGCTACCACCTAGCAAGTGTGGTGTCTGGCGGTGACACCACAACTATAACACTAAATCTGTATATGTTACCATACAGCTTTGACCTGTTATTTGACAGGAAATAAAATGAAACCACTGACGACGATGGAATTTCGTCGAGAAACGCATGGGTAGTAAAAATAATTATCTACGCTTAACACAGAACGGCTTACAAACTCTATTTTTACGAATATAAACACGGACAAAAAGTGAGTTTCTACCAAAAAAATGAATGTGTTGTGGGTACTATCTGACATCAGCGCTCGTTCACGAGCAATGGCCTCAGATGGGTTTGGGAACCACTGGTCTAAAGTACGACGAACCTGGATAGGGAATAGAAGAAATATAGAGAAAGCGGTCCTAGAAGTTCAACTTCAAAATCTGATGTTTACGAGTGAGAGGGGGGGGGGGAGGGTGAGGGGGAAGAGCACGGTACTAAGCCTAGCCGGAAAGTAAATTTCGCGGCTGCTGTAGGCGGTTATGAGGGTAGCCGACCGTGGCAGGGGCAGGTAGCGAGCATTATCTAACTGCGCGGCGGCCGGCGCCGACATGCCACGCCGCTTGCGGAGCACTAAAGATAATGACGGGGCCTGGCCGCTCCTTACGTGCTGCCCGCCGCCATCACGTGCTCCGCTCACATTTCCAGCGGCGCGTGCGCGGAAGCGACCAAGCCGGCCCTGCCGCACGCCTCTGCGACCCACGCGCTTCGCACGCGGCCACGCGCTTTCAGCAGATCGTCACTCACCGAATCTCGTACCACGCGACTGCGAACCGTGCCGAGGAAACTTCAGTTTCGTCGAAGAGGGCCGCAAACGAATAGCGAATCTGACCATCTCATCTGTATGATAGACACGTTATACCATTCAGTTCCTGAAATGTTGCGCTGTGCCAGCTGTATCGGCTTGGTTTATTTCCTGTGGTGTGCGTACTGTAAGACCTTCGGTACACACACCATCAGATTATTTGTCTTGTCGCTCTAGCGAAGTTGGCGAGTGTCAGCAGTATGTCTCGTGGTCTTATCGTGGCGTCTTTATCTTCTGCCGTTAGGTCAGACGATAGAAATGCCACTTGCACGCTTAGAGTAGCAGATTGACGGTGACCAACTTTAAACAGAACTTGATTAATTTTCACACACATTTATTAAAATAATAACAATCATAAACCTTACTTAACTTGATTCTGGATGCTATTTATAATTGGCAATCTGAAGTTCCATTGGTACGTTACTCTTATTCTCACATATCTCCGATACTTGACAAAGTGTCAATTCATTTCTCTTCATGGCTATGTACAGGAATATGGTAATCTTATTAGGCGCAGACTGAAACTTGACTATAGACTGGTACAGATTAATGCAGACAAAATGCAGACTAATGCAGACTGACTAATCGTAGGTCTGTACACTCGTTATAATACCTCGTGCGTTCAGTTATCACTGCGCGAGTGTGATCAGCGAGGAGAAAAGGTTCTACGTTAGCAAAAATCTCATTGGCTGCGTTACATGTTAATACGCGGATCGGCGGAAGCAGAATTTATGGCAGCGCCATTTCGTAGAGCGGAGACGGACGAGAGCGCTGCGCCTGCGCTGTTGTGCTTAGCGGTGCGCGCTCTAGTGGGAAAGTTGTGTGCGCGCTGACTACGCGGAACTATGTACACAACATTTTCCTTAAACATTAATTTAAAACGAAGAAGGCATACAAAAAGAAGAACCCGTTGTTAAGTGTGTAGCGTTCTAGTTACATGTCTCTGTTCTGGCCTTCAGTCCGAAGAACGGTTTGATGCAGCTCTCCATGCTAGAATAACCTGTGAAAACCTTTTCTTTTTTGCATTACAACAGCAATCTACATCCACTGTATCTTTACTACCTTCTAACCTTCGTCTAGAATTACAATTTTTACGCCAAAAAGTTCCTTTCATCACCAAATTCACAATTCCTTGATACCTCAAAACTTGTCCCAGCAACTAGTACAAATTTGTTTCTCCCCAATTCAATTCAGTAGCTTCTCACTGAAACAAGCATTCGTTCTATTCTATAGTAGCATTTTTTTATTTATTTGCTGGTTTCCGGTTTCGGTACACCGTACAGTCCACAAGCTCTCCTATGATCAAAAACTAATAATGGGAGAAACACAATTGATATAAATGACTTGGTAGATAGTGTCGGCAGTTCCATGCGGCTTTTCGCCGATGATGCTGTAGTATACAGAGAAGTTGCAGCATTAGAAAATTGCAGCGAAATGCAGGAAGATCTGCAGCGGATAGGCACTTGGTGCAGGGAGTGGCAGATGTAATGTATTGCGAATACATAGAAAGAACGATCCTTTATTGTATGATTATATGATAGCAGAACAAACACTGGTAGCAGTTACTTCTGTAAAATATCTGGAAGTATGCGTACGGAACGATTTGAAGTTGAACGATCATATAATATTAATTGTTGGTAAGGTGGGTGCCAGTTTGAGATTCATTGGGAGAGTCCTTAGGAAACGTAGTCCATCAACAAGGGAGATGGCTTACAAAACACTCGTTCGACCTATACTTAAGTATTGCTCATCAGTGTGGGATCCGTACCAGGTCGGGTTGACAGAGGAGATAGAGAAGATCCAAAGAAGAGCGGCGCGTTTCGTCACAGGGTTATTTGGTAAGCGGGATAGCGTTACGGAGATGTTTAGCAAACTCAAGTGGCAGACTCTGCAAGAGAGGCGCTCTGCATCGCGGTGTAGTTCGCTGTCCAGGTTTCGAGAGGGTGCGTTTTTGGATAAGGTATCGAATATATTGCTTCCCCCTACTTATACCTCCCGAGGACATCACGAATGTAAAATTAGAGAGATTCTAGCGCGCACGGAGGCTCTCCGGCCGCCGTTGTTCCCGCGAACCATACGCGACTGGAACAGGAAAGGGAGGTAATGACAGTGGCACGTAAAGTGCCCACCGCCACACACCGCTGGGTGGCTTGCGGAGTATAAATGTAGATGTAGTTACAAAATAAGAGGGTTGGAACTTAAATAGTGACAATCGATACAAACGAGTTACATGTTTGCACCTGTTACTGTCCTTTCACAAAGCTGGTCGGAGGTGATACTCCAAAAACGACCAGCTTTGTGAAAGAAGCGGTGACACTTTTTGCGCAACCGGACTTAAGTCCTTGTGACTTTTATTTGATTTCGAAGATGGAGGAACCACTTCGTGGTATTTGCTCCAGAACTGTTCCAGAGATTCCACAGGCAGTAGACCGCACCATTCGCACCATCAAACGAACAGGCTCTGCTAACGGTATATTACACCTTCCACATCGCTGGCAACGTGTTCTACACAACGCTGGTGACTACTTTGAACGACAGTAACAGGTGCAAACATGTAAATCCTTTGTATTGGTTGTGAATAAATAGTTGAAACTATTTAAGTTCCAATCTTCGTATTTTCTCTCTTTCATAGCAAACGTAGGGTATAGCGCAACATTAAAATATATGGGTAGTGTTTTACCCCAGACACGCACTCATCACTCATCACACCCAAGTATGGGTGTCAAGCACTAAAACTAAAGATCAATGCCGCGCTTTAAATAGATGCAAATTGCGCCCGGCAGTGATATGAATGCCCCCTATGAACAGAGTTTGTTTTTCTCCTTAAAAAAGAGTAATGTCGTACGAAATAACTAAAGAACAGAAATAGTATAAAATATGAAATGTACGACATCGCATAGTAAAACAAGGAATAAAACAGTCGTCACTGTAACAAAGCATTAAAAACAAAACATCATATCTTGGTGGTCATGTTTACATTCATCGTATGAAGACGACTTGTATCAGTATGAAACATCGATATGACCATGCATCTGACTTACTCTTTTATGCTCCAGGTGCGCAAGGTAACTATGGATATAAAAAGGTCTCATCACTTACATAGAACACTACCAGGATTGGAACATTAGTACTGGATTGCAGCGCCACAATAGGATAACATTCTCAGCAGGAGACGATTTTATTATTCAGTGTTGTGGCCCTATCGGAATAACAAAGCCCATCGATGCAACCCTTCACGACTGCACGGTACATACGAACAGTGGTCATCACGGCCGTAGCGGCTTGGTGCGATGCAACACGGCGTGGAGAAAGGGTGGTAGGGCGCCGCCGACAGTTCCAGCTTGCACGTGGACACTGCTACGATAAGTATGAAACTGGATATGCGCACAAAGATCTTCGGCTAACAGTTGCAGAGTAATACTTAGCCACGCTGCACTGCTAATCCCCCTGAAAGCTGGATATATTCTCAATACAAATAATTTCAAGTTTTCAGTGTGCAATGTTATTATTATGACGACACGTACTTGATTAAATTAATGTTTTATTGTCATAGACTGAAGTGACAGAAGGCATGGGCTAGCGACATGCGCATATACAGAGGGCGACATTATCGCGTACACGAAGTATAAAGGGTAGTGCATTGGAGGAGCTGACATTTGTACTCACGTGATTCACGTGAAAACGTTTGTGACGTGATTACGAACGCACGACGGCAATTAACAGACTTCGAACGCCGAGTTTTAGTTGCACCTAGATGCATCTCGGACATTCCATTTCGGAAACTGTTACGGAATTCAGCACTCCGAGATCCACAGAGTCAAGAGTTTGCCGAGAATACCTCTTACATCGGAAAACGCAGTGGCCGGCGGCCTTCACGACCGAGAGGAGCGACATTTGCGTAGAGGCATCAGTGCTGATAGACAAGCAGCTCTGAATTCTTGTGGGGCTTATGACGAACGTATCCATTAGCACAGTGCGTTGAAATGTTGCGATAATGGGCTATGGCGGCAGACGGTCTGCGCAAGTGCCTTTGCTAACACCACGACATCTCCTGCATCACTTCTCGTGGGTTTGTGACAATATCGGTTCACCCTCGACGACTGGAAATCCGTGGCCTTGTCAGATGAGTTCTAATTTCAGTTTGTAAGAAGTGATGGTACGGTTCGATAACCCACGAAACCATGGACCCACTTGTCAAAAAGACACTGAGCATGTTGGTGGTGGTTCCATAATGGCGGGGACTGTGTATAGATGGAATAGACTCGTCCAAGTGAACCGATCATTGACTGGAAATGGTTGTTTTCGGATTCTTGGAGAGCATGGACTTCATGTTGCCAAACAACGATGGAATTTTTTGGGTTGACAATGCGCCATGTCACAGAGTCACAGTTGTTCGCGATTGGTTTGAAGAACGTTTCGGACAATTCGAGCGAATCGTTTGGTCACCCAGATCGCCGGCATGGACCCCATCGAACATTTATGGGATATAATCGAGACATCAGTTCGTACACAAAATCCTGCACCGGCAACACCTACGCAGCTATGGACAGCTACAGAGGCAGGCATATGCAATATTTCTGGTTCAAATGGCTCTGAGCACTATGGGACTTAACATCTTAGGTCATCAGTCCCCTAGAACTTAGAATTACTTAAACCTAACTAACCTAAGGACATCACACACATCCATTCCCGAGGGGGGATTCGAACCTGCAACCGTAGCGTTCGCGCGGTTCCAGACTGAAGCGCCTAGAACCGCTCGGCCACACCAACCGGCCAATATTTCTGCAGGGATCTTCCAACTACTTGTTGAGACATGCCACGTCCAGTTTCTGCACTACGCAGGACAAAAGGAAACGATAATAGGAGGTATCCCACAATATCTGCCACCTCAGTGTGTGAACCGAATACAAACGGCGAATGTAAACATGCTTACCAAGATTTGCTATTTTCATATTAATTTTCTTTTTCAGTGCGAACTGTTTGGTTCTTTGTTTTATTATGTGATTTCGTAAATTTTATATCTTAGGCGATTTTTATTCCTGAGATATTTTTAATGCACTACAGTTTCTTTACGAAGATAGACAGGTGAACTCTGTACGTAGGGTATTCCTATCACTGCTGGCCAAAATCCACAATATTTAAACCTTAGCACTGACTTTTAATTTTAGTATTTGATTCCCCTACTTGGAAAGCGGCCATGACGACTGCGTGCCATGGGTAAGCGGCTACGTGCATATGTTAAGACTGCAGTTAATACCGTACGTCTCAATGACAAAGACAGAGAGAAAATATTTTGTAAATGCTTCTCCCGTTATAATTTTAGCTCTGTACTGGACTAATATTACTTTGGTCTGAAGATGATACTGTGTACCGAAACCGGTATCCTTTATCCCAAATAAAAACTGCGGCTATAGACCAAAAAGAAAAAACTTTTTCCTGTGTTGATCGCTGTTTCAACAGGCAGTATGTCGCGAATACGTAACCTCTTAATTTTTTTTCTAACTTTCCACATAATCTTCCACATTCTTCTACAGCATCACATTTAAAAATCTTATACGCTCCTTTTGTCCGACTTTTTGGGAAATTCATTTTAGATATCAACAAATGCATCTATTTCGGAAACATTTCTCTTACTTTCCAGTCTTCATTTTATATCATCCGTATTTCGACTATCACTACTTATTTTGTTGTTCAAATACAGGAACGCATTTATTTCTTTTGTTTTCTTTCTACCAAATCTAATTCCCTGAGGATTGCCTGAATTAATTCGACTACATTCCGTTACCATTTATTTATTTGTGTTGACGTACAACTTGTAATCCCTTTTCAAGTCACCATTCATTCCGTTCAACTGTTCTTCCGACTCCTTAACAGTCTTATATAGAGCTATGACGTATTTCTTCCACTTTTCAGATTTGCCTTCTTTGCTTAATACTGACTTGCCATCTGAGCTCTTGATATTCGTACAGTTATTCCCCTTTTCTTCAAAACTCTCTTTAATTTTCTCAAGGGCGGCGTCTACCTTTCCCATACTTACGCATAATTCTGCACATTTGTACATGTCTTCTAGCCACTTCTGCTTAGCCATTTTGCACTTTCTGTCAGTCTCATTTTTAGAAGTGCATATTCTGTTTGTGCTGCTTAACTTAATGTGTTATATATATTCTGCTTTCGTCAGTTAAATTCAATATATGCTAAGTTACTTGTGTTTCTACTGGGACCCCTACAATATTACGTTAATATTCATAAATGAAGATAATGAATTTTAAAAGTTAGATGAGTAATGGGGTAAGGGCGGCAAGTAGAATAATTTTGTTGAAATCTGTTGCATGTCTATTGCAAACAACGTACGATCCGAAACACTGAATAGCGTTCCATGGGATAGAGTTCATGGAAAACTCACGGGGATGCGCTGGAGGAGCAGAACAATTGCTACAGAACAAGAGGCACCACAGAAACCACGTGCCGATGGTTTTTAAATAAAGGAAACCAAGTTTTGATTGTAAAATACGCAGCCGTTGCATTATATTTATTCTGGTCTGACTTGTTTACGATACGCCTGGCCAGGGCATTCCCAGCTGCTGCAGAGATTTTTAAAAGCTGGTAGTTAATTTAATACTACAAACCGCAGGGTCTGTTATTGTGTTTCGAGTATACATTACGTTTTTAATTCCATGATCGGTAGATTATCTCGCACAATGTATTCACGTGAAAAGGTAATCGATTTGTTTTCAAATAATTTTGCTTAGTTCACAGTTTTTAAATCGTGCGCTGAGTTACAATTATTTATTTCGTGAATTAAATTTTTTTCGATAGTTTTGTTAGCGACGGTCGTAGCGCCAAAATATTTTGTTGCAGTCAGGTGCTCAATCTAGAGTCCTAGTTACGACTTTTATACTGGTAACTTAATTTTCCCAGTGGAATTTTATTTAGTCCCCTTATTGCGGTGGGTCACCCAAGCGAAATTATAAAGAGAACATAAACTTAGGCAGAAGTGCAGCGCGCAGGGTGGAGACTATCAAATGACTTTTAATTAAAATCGTCGTTATCTTTTGAGAAAGGGAACCGCCTCAAGTGTTACAAAAAGGGAAACAAGCGGGGAAATTCAGTTAATAACCTGTATGTTGAAATATGTTTAGTATTACTAGCTGGAAAACAACGTTTGTGTCGTCATCGAGCACCGGATACCGATGGACTGGATACCCCGAAAACTGATGACATGCGATGGAGGCCTCAACGAATAGCAGAGGAATGTGATAGGGCAACGTACACAGCCAGCAGCTTTCTTTTAAAAACATTACTTGATGTGTGAATTGGACATATTGTTTTTGGTTGCGCTAGGCTACAAAGACTTGATTATCTATTGTAATCAAATATATATACAAAGCGGTTGAATGCGTAGATATTTAACTAAAGAATGAAGCAGTTGTTTACAACCCCTACGTTTTTGGATTTTATGAAATGCCAATAACCTCCCATCCACTTTCTACTAGAACAGAAAACCTATGTGTAAAACAGCCTCAAACATCTGACTACTTTACAAATGAGTTAATGTGTTAAATATTTGACGCTAAGCATTTAAAACAGTAAAAGCGAGAAATATTTCGGAAAAGGTTTGAACTCACGTTTTTGTTACAAGTCCTGTGCGGGCCTTTCTGGATACAGAAAATGTTCGACTGCCGCCCTGGCCAGCACAGATCTCTCACCAATTGAAAACGTCTGGTCAATGGTGGCCGAGCAAATGGCTCGTCACAATGCGCGAGTCACTACTCTTGATGAACTGTGGTATCGTGTTGAAGCTGCATGGGCAGCTGTACCTGTTCACGCCATCCAAGCTCTGTTTGACTCAATGCCCAGGCGTATCAAGGCCGTTATTATGGCCCGAGGTTGTTGTTCTGGGTACTTGTTCAAATGGCTCTGAGAACTATGCGACTTAACTTCTGAGGTCATCAGTCGCCTAGAAATTAGAAGTAATTAAACCTAACCAACCTAAGGACATAACATACATCCATGCCCGAGGCAGGATTCGAACCTGCGACCGTAGCGGTCGCTCGGTGCCAGACTGTAGCGCCTAGAACCGCACGGCGACTCCGGCCGGCTGTTCTGGGTACTGATTTCTCAGGTTCTATGCACCCAAATTGCGTGGAAATGTAATCACATGTCAGTTCTAGTTAATATATTTGTCCAATGAATACCCGTTTACCATCTGCATTTCTTCTTGGTGTAGCAATTTTAATGGCCAGTAGTGTAATTTTGTGTGGAAGGCGTACCAAAGAATGCATTTCAATGACAGGTTACTTAGAAGATGCAAAGAATCTACTAGAGACTGCCTATAATATTCTTATCCGCCCTCTTCTGAGTATTGCTGCCCCGTATGGCTTGCTTTCAAAAAATGGTTCAAATGGCTCTGACCACTATGGGACTCAACTTCTGAGGTCATTAGTCCCCTAGAACTTAGAACTAATTAAACCTAAGGGTATCACACACATCCATGCCCGAGGCAGGATTCGAACCTGCGACCGTAGCGGTCTCGCGGTTCCAGACTGCAGCGCCTAGAACCGCACGGCCACTTCGGCCGGCGGCTTGCTTTCCATACGAAGAAAGTCGTATTAGCACCAAGAGCTACTGGTAAAATTTCTTTATTAGACAACCAGTTTCGGTCCACACACTATCATCAAGCTCGTAAAAGCTTTTAGAATATCATGCCAGGCGATATATAATCAATGGCGGCAGATAACAAAAGCCATGAATTCGTCGCTGTTGTCAGGTAGTAATGTAAATTACATCGTCAATCATGAAATGTGCCGAAGTGTGGACCCATTCATGCTACGAACGGAGGCCTTTTAGATGCTAGTACTAGGAACCCGTTTTGTAGTATCGCAGAAAAGCGATGAGAATGTCGCGGATATGATATGTGAGTTGAGGTGGCAATCATTGAAGCAAAATTGCTTGCTACAGCGAGGTCGTAGTCACAAAATTTCGATCACCATCTTGCGCCTCCGAATGCAAAAATTTTTTTTTTAATCTTACTTACCTGGAGAGAAACGATCATCGTAGTAAAATATGATAAGTCAGAACTCGAACGGAGAGAGTTAAGTGCTCGATTTCCCCACGTGCTATTCAAGAGTTTAACGGTAGAAAAACGGGTCCGAATCACTTCAGTGTGAACTGCGAAGTAGTCAGGTTGGACGTACTAAACAACGCCAGATCGTACGTCATCTGCCCTTCCAACTTCGTCTGAGATACATCCCCTACACAGCATAAATGTACAAACCGCTATTCGCTAATTAAGCGAAGATGTTCAGTTTGTAGAAAGAGTGTGTGATCCATATACGACTGGAAAATCAGCCTGTGAGTACTGACAGAATGTGCTACAGGCTGCCCATAAAAAGTCGTACATACAAGTTTTTCATGACTTCACAATCGATATAGAGCCGCTAAATGAGGAAGACAAAGTTCCCTGAAACACGAAATGGGAAGAAGAATAAATGTGTTACTTCGTTTCTTTTAAGTATCACCACAAAGAGAATACTGAAAAACAAGACGTCTCAGAAAATTTTCCATGTAGCCTTAGAAATATTCCCTGACCAACGATCATACAGCCACTTTACATGATAAAGTGTGCGCTCATAGGAAGATCAGACGGAAAGCAGCAATTTTCAGCTATTGGAAATTGTCTTCGGAATCTTCTCCAGAGAACATATGAGTAATGTTCAGCACAGATAAAATGCTTACAGAATGAAAATTTAACGGATAGCAGAAAATAATTAAAATCTTGCAGGATTCGAGGCAGGAAGGTCAGAGGCTACATTCATCAGTGGGATACTACGCAAAGACAAATGTGTAGATTCCAAGCCATAAACAGCAGTCAGCCTCTTCTTTGCTCGGGTTTCCCAGGTAACCACAACGTTGGATCTCCGGGACAAAACGACGTTGCAGCAGGCAAGCGGAGCTCCCGAAAACGGTGCGCGAGTAATGAATAAATGCGCCCAGATACGTTAACGCGCATACATAATTCAAAGCAATTCCTCTCGGCGCTTGTTTCGGAATACATTTAGATCTTCCCCGCGGCGTTATTCGGCCTTTGCGAGCCTCGCCGTGGGGCTAGTATCACACTGCCTAACCTAATAACCAAGTTCCCGAAACCGCCAATTGAATTGTAAAACAACTGGGAAAGGTGGAGACTTTGGCCACACACGAGCAGTGCTCCAACCACAGCACCCGCCAGCCACGGGTCACGGGATTCGTCTACCTCCTGACCAATATTTCTCTCTCTCTCTCTCTCTGCACAGTGGAAGGTCACACGGAAGGCGCATAATTCTCATCGAAAATGGGAGCTCCTTGCACAGAGTGCGACGCAAGTCTCCGGTTGCGAAGCACTGAAGCAGGAGAGAGAGAGAGAGGCGAAAAAATGTAGGCAGATTCAATAAAAATGCTCAGACTAATGAAACAAGAGATTCTTCAGCATATTAAATCCGCAACTGGAATATGAAATGAAAGAAGGGGGTTATCTGGACTATGCGGAGGTGGCTGCCAAAAATATCGGATTCCATGAATAATGGAACATGCGCATACATAACGTCCAGACGAATCCGCCGCACGTAATCCACTAATACGGCCGTCTGGACTTTGTGGGCAGCGTTCGTGGCCGCTGTGGTGCGCGCACAAAGACATTCGCACGACGAATTCTCAGCTCCACTGGCAGAGTTTCTCTCTCTCTCTCTCTCTCTCTCTCTCTCTCTCTCTGTGTGTGTGTGTGTGTGTGTGTTGATTCTTCACTTCACCGCTCTTTCGAATATCTGCTCAGTTGTTTCTCAGTCTACTGTTTACTGACGCTCAACTTCATGAATTCTTGAAGAAACAAGGAAAAAAGAAACGAGAATGTGACACTTTTTTTTTTTTACTGCGGTGATTCTCCCTGAATTCTCGACCTGAAATGTACAAAGGTAACATTTCGGTACTAAATAATGAAAGACCTAATGTCACGTCACTTCGTGTCAAACGATTCCAGCACTAAATATAGCCTAACATAGTTAAAATCATGGTGTACTGCTTTCGAAAGAGGTTACAAGACGAATATCAACAAAAGTAATACAAGGATAAAGAAATGTATTGGAATTCAATCAGTTAATGTTGAGGGAATTAGGCTACAGCATGAGTTACTGAAAGTAGCAGACGAGAAAGAAAAGAAAAAAAGAAAAATTGACGATGGCCGAAATAGAGAATATAAAATGCAGACAGGCCACTACGAAAAAAATCTGTTAACATCCAATTACAAATCACAGTGTTAGGAGTTCTTTTCTAACGACATTTGTGTGGAAGTGATTGAAGGGAATATAAACTTTTGAAATGTGTTGCTGCAGATGAATGCAATAGATTAGATGGGTAGATCGTAAAATTAGTTAAGAGATACTGAACCACACTGAGGAAAAAAAAAATTTATAGCACAGTTTCACAAAAAGGATGAGTTATTTAACAGGGCACACCCTCAAGCAATAAGTTATCGTCATTCTGGTAACAGCGGTATGCGTGAATGATAAAAATTTCAGTGGGAGGCAAAGGCATTAACACAGTAGGCAGGTTCCAATGGATGTAGTTACCAAGGTATAAAGAGGCTTCCACAGGGTACAGTGGAGAGCTGCATCGAACCAGTCCTCGGGCTGAAGACCACGACAAGAGCAACAACAACGAGAAAATGATCTCAAGGAGCACCTTCACCATCTATAAAGTAAATAAATAAATAAATAAAATAAAACTTTGCGAACTGAAATCACATCTTGGCCCACCATCTAGAGAGACAAATCAATTCAGTTTCGGTTTGAAAGAAGCTACAATATACGTATGTATACAGTCTGGGTGGTACAAGCTTTGAGAGGTGACAGTATTACTGATTCTGGACAAAAAATTCACACGAACACATTTAAGATCACTTTTGTACGTTTTTCTTGAATAATTCGAAAACCGTACGCTCCAGCGAAAACATGTCGCAGTGCAAAATGGAGCCACATTAAAATTCCTACAAAAAATTTGTTTATTTTTTTTTCTGGGGCTACTGGTTTTGCGCGAAGAGAGTGTCAGTATACTAAAAATCACGCGAAGGGCATGCGCTGTAGCTTGGGTGGTTTTTGTATGTCGATTTGAGATAGTTTCCCAACTTGATAGACCACAAGTACCCGGCATCAAACTGTTCAACTTCCTCTATACTACTGCGGTATGTTGTAAACATTGACAATGTCTGAATAATACAGAAAATAAATAACAATGCACATTAAATGCGTTCTATATCGGAAACCTTCCGGAATAAGGCATATGCCAATATGAACCTTTTTGTTCCAAATCACTGATACTATCACCTCTCGAAGCATGTACCCTCCTCCTGACTCACTCTGTAGATATTGACTAGTTGTATGCCCGGAGTCATTTCTCGAGAAATATCACAATAATTTGCCTTTCGTTGCGAAACCAACGTGACTGACACCTTCCCCTCCTCCTATCACAGGTCGTCGATGAGCTCTTGCTACGCGTCACTCACATCATGTAGTGTCACAGAGTTAGTTGAAGCATGAGAACTTTTGTATGTAATAACGGTATTGTATAATTTCTTCTAACTGATGGATATTCTTAATCAAATGGGTGTTCTTAATCAAATGATATATTTTATTTTTACAAGTTGCGGAGACGGAGAAAGTAGTTACGGAACATTATAAACAAAAAGTGAATTTTTTCGGAAGAGTTTAAGCACATTTTACGCGAGAGGAGGATTTTTTTTACTGCGACTTTTTTGATCATTATATTCTCTTCGGCGCTATGTGGGGAAATTTTGATTTATTTCACATCATTTCAAACTCCGTCGTCATCGCTGCTATTCTCCTACCAAGTTTTCTCTCTGCTGCTGATAAGAAAAAAGAACCTAATAAAATATTCCGGGCTATTATGCCGTGGTCGAATGGATTTCACATCTAAACCCAATGTTTAGTTCCCACCTGCAGAGGGCTTTTTCAAGGGGGATCGTAGCTTCTTCAAATGTCCGATTAAAATGTGGCCTGACGTCACTTGCTTTGAATATCCGAGCATAATTACCCGTCGTCGACTGTCGTCGTCCGCTGTTGCTGTCGATGGTGGAAGACTGGACACATCTTCTTCAGCACCCACATCCACAAGTAGTTTAATTTGACACCCTCCTCCTTCGTATTGCAATCCCTGGTATGTCTTACGATATCTATGGCCTCTCTGTATAGCCTTCCATGGAATGTGCTTGTGGCTCCCAGTACTTGAATCCTATCAAAATTAACCTGGTGGTCTCCTGGATGCAAAGCATATTCCGCAACAGCTGATCTGTCAGTCTTCCCTAGCTACAATCACCCTTTGGGTAACTGCTGAACCAATGAGAAGAAGTAAGCTTAGACGGCAGCAGAGGGTATATGCAGTTGAGTTATTGACTTTCTTTGCCGGCGGAGTTGAAATTTTATGTGCGTTACACAACATGCTCGATCGAAAACCCGGATTTGCATTCGTTAATTAAATAAATGTACCGCCACAATATCCATAACTAGGAAAAATAACGATTTTTTTCGGGTCATCGATTGGTTTTATGCAGTCAGCTACAACTTCATGTTCTGTGTCAATGTTTTTGTGTCACAGCAGCACTTTCAGCCAACTTTCTCAATTATTTGCTGGATGTATCCCAATCTCTGCCTTTCTCTGCAGCTTTCATACTCCACACCTCCCTCTAGACGGCTGAAGTTATTCCCTGATGTCTTGACACATGTCCTACCATCTTTTTTCTTGTCTCTGGAATGGTGGATACTTAGGTTAACCCTCCGTCACTCGCGCGAAAATTCGTGGCACGGTCACTCGAGCGGATGATAGGTGTCATCCACAAAGCAAGCGGTCTATTTGTATATTTTTAACGGTCTTTATGACTGATTTTATGATTTTTCTATTAAATATAAATATAATACACTTAATACTCGTACACAGTATAACATATTCTAACGTTTGAAGCAGTTCGACCATTCGAAGAACAATATCTTCAGCTGAATTACTGGCATTACATGGTTGCTTACCGACGTACGGTTATAAATTCAAAGTGTAAGCTGTTTTTACATCAACCAAAGCAAGCGCTTTTAACCCATACTTTGCTGGTTTGCTAGGGACGTACTGTCTGAATGGAATGGGCAGTTTTCTCTAAATGCTAAAAGCTCTTCGTGTACAGTAAGATATTCACTAGGTGAAAAATATTTTAGGCAATTGTTCGTGAATAGTTCAAGTGCCTCTCTTATATGAGCCAACTTGTCAGTCTCTCTGGGAACACCTCTATCACGGATATTATCAAACCTAAGACATCTCAACAGAAACCTGAATCGGGTTTCTCTTATGCATAAATAACATGATTCAAGTCCGCTTCCCTTTGAGTTATCCTACAATTTCGGTACACTCTTCCTAGAACATCTCAAAGATAAACAGATATAACACACCAGTGAAAGCTCTGATCTCTATCGCATCCCTTTCCCTAGAGAAGTTACCATGAACTTCACTGATGGATATATCAGTGCATGCTGTGATAATGCTTATGTATTTTCATCCCAGAACAAATTCAGAATTTCTTTTTCTGTCTTTTTTATACGAGCTTGATTTTTTGGTCCAGGCAAATGCGTAATAATATTACAAGATCTGCTTCTAACAAAGGTAGGATCTTTATTTTTCCTCCGTTTAGTTATTCCCTTTTTCCCTAAAAGAAACGCATCCTCTTGATTTAATTCTTCCTGTGATTCATATTCATCATTCTCTGACACTTCTTGTTCTGTTCCTGAATCATGACCGCTTTCATGAACACAGTTCTCAGTCTCTGAGTCAGCGTATCACTGTGAGCATCTTCATGATTCAGCTCATCTCTACTAAACTCTGTCCGAGTTTTTTTTTGCTTTTGACATTTCTTCCACAATCTAAAAACAAAGAGAATACTAGGTAACACGAAAGGTAACTGCAGTCAGTTTCAGTAAGTCCAAATTTACGCACATGAAAGATCGATTGAATCTAGGAAAGCAATAAAGTAATACAGACTTACTTTGGTTCAGACTGTGGGAGCAGAGCTCTCACGGATGACAAGAGTCCTCCAAACTATAATAATGTTTCATAAAAAATGTGTCTTTCGTATCCGAAAGCCAACAATGATTGGAGTTAACTGCTGGAGAGTTAACAGAAAGCTACTGAAAAAGGCGCGATATCAATTCTGCAATGTCAGACAAAATTGAGCGGAAAAGTCATATGGATGACGACTGTCAACCGCGCTAGCGACGGATGGTTAAGCAAGTATTTTATTTTCAGAATGGCTCTGAGCACTATGGGACTTAACTTCTGAGGTCATCAGTCCCCTACAACTTAGAACTACTTAAACCTAACTAACCTAAGGACATCACACACATCCATGCCCGCGGCGGGATTTGAACCTGCGACCGTAGGGTCGCGCGGTTCCAGACTGTAGCGCCTAGAACCGCTCGGCCACACCGGCCAGCTATAATTTTATTTGATAAGAGCTTTTATCGGTGGGCGTATACATTTGTGCATTTATGATGACGTACACTGAATGCAATCGGCTGCTGTCCTAAGCCATGCTACGTGATATTTCTGATTTTTATATCAATTTTATTTCAGAAGGATGTAGGCTGCAGTACGTACTGGGAGATGAAGAAGCTTGCACAGGATAGAGTAGCATGGAGAGCTGCATCAAACCAATCTCAGGACTGAAGACCACAACAACAACAACATATCAGTTTTATATATGGCAAGAGCCACTCAGCTTCAGATAATGTAATTTACCACCATCTGATGTAACAAGGCGCACTGCTTTAGAAATGTCGAAACGTCGGTCAAGGGCCAAAGAAACCTTTGATTTGCAACTGCTTAGCTGAATTTTTCAACCTCTTCAAATTTATACACTTGCTGATTGGCAGCCATGTTTAGGATATTGTCCTACCATCCTGTACTTTATTTTTCGACAGTGTTTTGCTTTTGCGAGTATGTCTGTCCATGCCAATACCCAAGCAACAGACGGTACAAAATGGCCCGCTCCTTCCGTTTGTGTGGTGTTGGCGGAGCGGCGGTGAGTGGGCTCGGCTGGACGGGTCCGTGCTGTGCCGGTCTTGCAGGCTCGCCCTGTGGTAATTGGCCGCCAATTACCCGGCGTGGGTGCGGGACCACTGCCACTGCGACGGCGCAGCATCGAGCCGCGCAGAATTACAACCGCACGCCCGCCTCGGGTCATTAATACGTCCGCTACCAGCCGGCCGGCAGAGTTTGCCATTACGGGACATTATCGCGGGCGCCCCGCAGCGGCTGAGACCATTAAAAAAGTTTCAAATTACACAGCAGGCGTGAGCCTCGGATTTGTGCCAGTCGGCGTTATCGCTGCGCCCCCAACTTTCCTCCCTGCCTCCCCGATTCCCACTGTTTCTTTTTGTTGCCGTCTGCCGCAGCCTACAATTCTACGGTAGCAACTGCGGGACAAGTCTCAACTGCTCCGGCAGCAGGGCCGGAGCAGTGCGATGGCGGCCGAGGCGGTGCGAATGGCACCTGCACACGCGATGGGCGCTCCAATCGTCGCTTTCTGTGCCCCACATTGGAGTCGAAGAAGCCGTCAGGAATGTGCGAATAGTAGGGACGGGCATAAGTGAAACGTTTTTTCAACACTGCCAGTTGCTAGTCATATCTGTTCGTGGATGCCGCACGCAAATGCACTGCCTGACAATAAAAGGTAAGCTCACCGAAGGGCACGATTAAACGAAATGAAACTCTTCGGGACGACAGTGTATGTGATGGTGTTCCAGTGATTGTAGAATCGAGTCAAATTTACAAATAACTTTGCAGTATCATCACAATTACTATCAGTATGCTTCACTTCCTCTGGTCTCGGTTGGGAAGGGTCTCACGAAGAAGTTGTACCCTCTCTTCACGCAATCTGGTTTACAACTGCTGTAATTAGTCCACGATAGCCAGGATACTGGCACTGGGGGGAGTTGACATACGAGCTGGTTCAAAATGGTTCAAATGGCTCTGAGCACTATGGGACTTAACGTCTGAGGTCATTAGTCCCCTAGAACCTAACTAACCTAAGGACATCACACACAGGATTCGATCCTGCCTCCGTAGCGGTCGCGCGGTTCCAGACTGTAGCTCATAGAACCACTTGGCCACTCCGGCCGGCCGAGCTGGTTCCACACACGTTCTATTGAGAACAGATCTTGGGACTTCGCTGGCCGCGGGAGTGCCTCAGCATCACACAGACAGTTCATACATACAGACACTTATCATGTATGGGCTCGCATTGTCCTGTTGATAAACGGCAACACGATCACTTTCTAACAAGAGGTAACCCACGAGGAAGCAGGATGCCAGATTATTTATTTCTTTTATGACAGTTACAAACTGAAGTGCAACTAACATACATGATGAAGCAAACTCTTTAATTACATTTTTTTTTATGCCATCACCTACAGAATTACCACTGACAAGGACAACTTAAAATTAACCTATCCATTTATGACCTACAATATACACTACTCGTCATTAAAATTGCTACACCACGAAAATGACGTGCTACAGACGCGAAATTAAACCGACAGGAAGAAGATGCTGTGATATGCAAATGATTAGCTTTTCAGAGCATTCACACATGGTTGGTGCCGGTGGCGACACCTACAACGTGCTGACATGAGGAAAGTTTCCAACCGATTGCTCATACACAAAAAGCAGTTGATCGGCGTTTCCTGGTGAAACGTTGTTGTGATGCCTCGTGTAAGGAGGACAAATGCGTACCATCACGTTTGGACTTTGATAAAGGTCGGATTGTAGCCTATCGCAATTGCGGTTTATCGTATAGCAACATTGCTGCTCGCGTTGGTCGAGATCCAATGACTGTTAGCGGAATATGGAATCGGTGGTTTCAGGAGGGTAATACGGAACGCCGTGCTGGATCCCAACGGCCTCGTGTCACTAGCAGTCGCGATGACAAGCATCTTGCAGCAGCATGGACTGTCAGCTCGGACACCACGAATGCGGTTACCCTTGACGCTGCATCACAGACAGGAGCGCTTGCGATGGTGTACTCAACGACGAACCTGGGTGAACGAATGGCAAAACGTCATTCTTTCGGGTGAATCCAGGTTCTGTTTACAGCAACATGATGGTCGTATCCGTGTTTGGCGACATCACGGTGAACGCACATTGGAAGCGTGTATTCGTCATCGCCATACTTGCGTATCACCCGGCGTGATGCTTTGGGGTGCCATTCTTTGCACGTCTCGGTCACCTCTTGGTTGCACTGAATGCACTTTGAAAAGTAGACGTTACATTTCAGATGTGTTACGACCAGTGGCTCCACCCTTCATTCGATCCCTGCGAAACTCTTAACTACTAGGAGACATATGGTTAGCAAAAAGGAAGATTTTATTAAAGAGCAAACAATATATCTACAAAATTTTACTTTATTCATGTGATATCCAGTTCCAAAAATTATATAGTTTTCAATCATTCCACTGCCTAAACATTACCAATGAAACATACATCATCATACATTTTCTACACATTTTCTTGCGTATTTTCTTATCGACACATAATTTCATCTCACTTTGCAATGCATGTCCTACTAACACAGAATCCCCAGTAAGAATATTATGTCCGTACACTTCTCTATCCACTCGCTAACTCCAACCGATCACAGAATCTCTTTCCGAGGGCGCAGAGCGCTGTCAGCGATATTAACAAAGTCTATAGCGCTGCCAACATACAAGTAGGCTGCTTATAATGAATTGCACAATTTCGTGAAATAAACAGAACCTGGGCACCATATCTACAAATAAATATCCAAATTTTCAATAATTTGAAGCGCCGTCACTTCAAAGAAATCTTCTATATTTGCAGGATCAGGTCGTCTGTGGTCCAGTGTCACCACCGGACATCACAGCACAATGAAAATTCAGAATAATATTACGAGCTTCTGAAACATGGTCTGACGAGTGAGAGAAACAGTGTGTCACTTAAATTCAGGGAATGAAATAGTACTGATCAACAAGTGTTCCGATGAGATCAAAAGACATTACAAAGGCATGCCGCTCTTCACGGAAAGTTCACAGCAAACTGCAACGCGAAAAGGAACACAATTCTGCATAACTTTCAGGCGCAGATTCCAACCACGAAGATACTACCCGAATACAAGTTGCTACGGTCTCACCGTATTCCCGATAGGTGTCGGTTGAACGAACCCATCGCGAAAGCACAACGGAAGCATCTTAATTACGTCCATTCCACGCGCTTCCAGGAACAAAGGTGTTATATGTACACAGCTGTACGAACCGTCTGAACCCGAAACTTTCAAGTCTCCAAGTCGGATACTTCCAGATCGTTAGCCTATGCTAACACCTTAGACCTCTACCCTCCATCGATGCCAACTTCTCACATTTAACATCCATCTCATCTGGCTGTTCACCTCCAATTGCTCAACACTACTGGCGAGTAACTTCCAACAACGAGTCGAACCAGCCATAGAGTCTCTTGCAAAGCAAGCGCAGTCAGAGATCCAATGCAAAGCGCTACGCAGCGCTGCCAACACAGAAGCAGCCACTAACAAGTTCCGTAAGTGTTGTTGGTTGATGAGACACACGAGTCACTTCTCGTCCCATCATACTCCACACGTGCTCGTCTGGAAACAAGTCTGGAGACAGTGCTGGCCAGTGAAGTTGTTGCACATCTTGTAGAGCACGTTGAGTTTCACGGGCAATGTGTGGGCGAGCATTATCCTGTTGAAGCGACACATCCCCTTCATGTTGCAAAACTGGTAAAATAAAAGGTCTAACAACTTTCTGCACGTACCGAGTGCTGGTTAGCGTCCCTTCCAGAAACACCTAAGGGACTAAAGGTTGTAGTTTATGGCACCCCAGGCCATAAAACCTGGGTTGGGGCCAGTGTGTCTTGTGAGGGGACCCTCCATACTGTAAATCACGGATTTTGATGCGCTTCAAATACGTTGTAGAGGCACTTACCTTGAGTACCTGGCTATTTGGTTTTTTAGCGGCGGGGCTTGGTTTTTAAGAAAAATGATTTTGAAGTTCATTGCGTGGTTTATAAACCCGTAACATTACATATTTCCCGAGAAAGACGGCGTAGTGCAGCGGTAAAGGTTCGCTGCTACCACCCTGGTGGTACCTTGTTCGAAACCTGGTCGTGTACTACTTTTTTTTAAAAATCGACCAAATTTTTCTATTTTATTTCAAAGAATATCAACAAACAGTGTAAGGTGTGTGACATTATGAAGTTATATTCAGTTATTAATTTCTTCTGTCATACAATATTACAAAATCTTACTTTTCAGCGTCCACATCGCTTGATGTGCCAGAAAAATGTTGTGGGTGATATCATAGAAACAACCGAAGCACAAATTTTCGCAGCACCACGCGCATTTTATGACAGCAACCGCCGCGAAGGATTAGCCGAGTGGTCTCAGGCGCTGCAGTCATGGACTGTGCGGCTGGTCCCGGCGGAGGTTCGAGTCCTCCCTCGGACATGGGTGTGTGGATAATTTAGGTTAAGTAGTGTGTAAGCTTAGGGACTGATGACCTTAGCAGTTAAGTCCAATACGATTTCACACACATTTGAACATTTATGACAGAAACCGTCGTGGAGGCGCACGATTTCTTCATGAGCGATACCTGGAAACACAACTCTTTTCCATTCAAAAAGATTTCGCATTCATCCACTAATTTCGATAGGAACCATGCGTATCTAATCATGCTTTCAAAATTAGGTGCGCTGAATGGCAGAGTAGATTTTCGGCGTATTTAATGGCATTTGTGATTTCGCCTTCTGATTCTTCGTTCAAATCCTCTACTTTTGGATCTTCTTCTGGCTGCACTACTGCAGAAACACTTGGTTCTTCCATTTCACAGAATTTTTCTAACACACGACACTAGAGACGCTTTGCGAGCAACTGACGCTGTAGTTAGATGCGAACGTAAATGAATGCAACTCGCATCCTCATTGGCCGCACCTAGGAGCTGGGGTTCCCGTTACGGCTGACGGTATTCACGGGAGAGGGAACGATAATGAGCGGAGATCGATTTCAAGGAATACATGAAGCGATCGTTGTACGAACATTTGGAACTCCAACTGCGAACCACAAAGAGAATGAATATTTGAAAAAATTAATAACTGAATACACCTTAATACTTTCGCATACCTTACACTGTTCGTTGATATTCTTTGAAATAAAACCGAAAAATTCTGTATATTTTGAAAAAAAAATAGTACACGAGCAGGTTTCGAACATGGTACCTCCAGCGCGGTATCCGCGACCCGTTACCGCTGCGCTACGCAGACTTGCTCGGAATAGGTGTAATGTTCGGGTATACAAAGCGCGCAATAAACTTCAAAATCGATTTTCTCAAAAACCAAGGCCCGTCGCTAAAAAAATCGGATAGCCAGGTACTCAGGGTACGTGCCTCTACAATATAATTGAAGCGCATCAAAATCCGTGATTTACAGTATGGAGGGTCACCTTGTTAGACGAACGCACTCTACAGGGCAGAGCTCCAAGGAGGTGGCAAACGACCATCATTTGCGTGTGCCGGCCGGGGTGGCCGTGCGGTTCTAGGCGCTACAGTCCGGCACCGCGCGACCACTACGGTCGCAGCTTCGAATCCTTCCTCGGGCATGGATGTGTGTGATTTCCTTAGGTTAGTTAGTAGTTCTCAGTTCTAGGGGACAGATGACCTCAGAAGTTAAGTCCCATAGTGCTCAGAGCCATTTGAAACATCACTTGCGAGTAGGCAGTATCTGCTTACATCGCTGAAGACCAAGGTGGGCCATTCCAAGTGACTGACGTCACCAACCGAGCAGTGGACGTCGATGTTGTGGCGTGAGTGGAAGATGTGCTACAACTGTGAGTGCCCATACTCGCACAGCTAGTTTCAGGTTCACAACAGTTCGTGTTGACACGTCTGGGCTCAGAAGCCCTCTTATCTGTGCTGTGCTAGCTGTAACATCTGCCACTGCTGTCCTTATAATAGGGTCATCCTGGCTTGCGTCTGTGTTGCGTGGACGTCCAGAACTCGCCTACGGACGTGAAAATGTTCACGTAGCCAATCATACCAGCGTCGTTGGACAACTGACGCAGCACATCCAACTTCTGTGGTAGTTCCTCGAAAGGACGATCCCGCCACTCGGAAGGTCACAATCTGGCCCCTTTCAAACTCGCTCAGTCGTAAAAAAAAAAAAAAAAAAAAAAAAAAAAAAAAAAAAAAAAAAAAAAAAAAAAAGGTTCAAATGGCTCTGAGCACAATGGGACTTAAGATCTGTGGTCACCAGTCCCCTAAAGAACTACTTAAACCTAACTAAGGACATCACACAGATTCATGCCCGAGGCAGGATTCGAACCTGCGACCGTAGCGGTCACACGGTTCCAGACTGAAGCGCCTAGAACAACTCGGCCACACCGGCCGTCGCTCAATTGTCCGCAGGAAGCACGAATGCGCGTCCGTGACATGGTTACCTGCTTGCTTCGCACGTTTGCACCACATTCAGCTATCTGGTTATGAGCATTCCCTATTGAAGGGTAGACATAGATGGCGCTGTGGTGGCTACGCCACTATGCTGTCTGCTGGCGGACGACGTTTATACCCATTATATCTCGCATCCCCCAGGTGGCATATGCCGACATCGGATCAAAATTAACGTCATGTTTCCAGGTGTAATATTTCTTTCATGCAGCGTTGAAATAGCTGAATCTTTTTTACAGGAGGAATACCTCGAACGAACTCGTAGCCAGCCTGTTGACTGGAAACAAGACAGGCAGCGCTGGGAGCCGCTGTTAAGCCCGGCGGCGAGTGACGTGGCCATAGCAGGCGGGGCAGGGAGGCGTATTAACAGCGCGGTGCACACACGCGCCCGGTCGGACCAATTTATTCCGTCCGCGCAGGCTCAACGAGGCCTAAATTTCCTCCGCGTGGCCGGCCAATAAATCAGCACAGCCCGCCGCCGCGGCCCATATGTCTAGCGGAGGCGCCACAGCGCTGGGGCCACCGACGTCACTCAGGATGACTTCTGCACGTGACAGCGAGTTACTACCACTTTGAAGGCTCCTCACTTCAAACATCAAACGGTTAATCCAAAATATTCCTTACTATATGACTACCTTATCTTAATGCAACAGAAAACTGTTAATTTTTGGCCTGCCGAGTGGTTCTAGGCGCTACAGTTTGGAACCGCTCGACGGCTACGGTCGCAGGTTCGAATCCTGCCTCGGGCATGGATGTGTGCGATGTCCTTAGGTTACTTATGTTTAAATAGTTCTAAGTTCTAGGAGACTGATGATCTGAGAAATTAAGTTCAAAATGGTGCAAATGGCTCTGAGCACTATGGAACTCAACTGCTGAGGTCATTAGTCCCCTAGAACTTAGAACTAGTTAAACCTAACTAACCTAAGGACATCATAAACATCCATGCCCGAGGCAGGATTCGAACCTGCGACCGAATCCTGCCTCGGGCATGGATGTTTGTGATGTCCTTAGGTTAGTTAGGTTTAACTAGTTCTATGTTCTAGGGGACTAATGACCTCAGCAGTTGAGTCCCATAGTGCTCAGAGCCATTTAAACCATTCTTTGTTAATGATAGACCAAACGCACAACAACTTGAGATGGTCTCCGTTTCCGAAGACTACTTTGGTGTAGCTCTCCACGTGAATCTGGCCTGCAAAAACATATTCATGTCTGCATAACTGCTGTAGTTTACACTAAGGTGACAAAAGTCATGGGATAGCGAGATGATATACAGGGTGGTCCATTGATCGTGACCGGGCCAAATATCTCACGAAATAAGCGTCAAACGAAAAAACTACAAAGAACGAAGCTTGTCTACCTTGAAGGGGGAGACCAGATGGCGATATGGTTGGCCCGCTAGATGGCGCTGCCATAGGTCAAGCGGATATCAACTGCGTTTTTTTTTAAAATAGACACTCCTATTTTTTATTACATATTCGTGTAGTACGTAAAGAAATGTGAATGTTTCGGTTGGACCACTGTTTTCGCTTTGTGATAGATGGCGCTGTAATAGTCACAAACGTATATGTGCGTGGTATCACGTAACATTCCGCCAGAGCGGACGGTATTTGCTTCGTGATACATTACCCGCGTTAAAATGGACCGTTTAGGAATTGCGGAAAAGGTCGATATCGTCTTGATGTATGGCTGTTGTGATCAAAATGCCCAACGGGGATGTCCTATGTATGTTGCTTGGTATACCAGCCGACATCATCCAAATGTCTGGACCATTCGCCGGTTCAAAAATGGTTCAAATGGCTCTACGCACTATAGGACTCAACATCTCAGGTCATCAGTCTCCTAGAACTTAGAACTACTTAAACCTAACTAACCTAAGCACATTACATACATCCATGACCGAGGCAAGATTCGAACCTGCGACCGTAGCAGTCGCATGGTTCCGGACTGAAGCGCCTAGAACCGCTCGGCCACCGGGGCCGGCCCGTTCGCCAGATAATTACGTTATTTACGGAAACAGGTAGTGTTCAGCCACATGTGAAACGTCACTCACGACCTGCAACAAATGATGATGCCCAAGTAGGTGTTTTAGCTGTTGTTGCGGTTAATCCGCACATCAGTAGCAGACAAATTGCGCGAGAATCGGGAATCTCAAAAACGTCGGTGTTGCGAATGCTACATCAACATCGATTGCACCCGTACCATATTTCTATGCACCAGGAATTGCATGGCGACGACTTTGAACGTCGTGTACAGTTCTGCCACTGGGCACAAGACAAATTACGGGACGATGACAGATTTTTTTCACGCGTTCTATTTAGCGACGAAGCGACATCCACCAACAGC
The DNA here is from genome assembly GCF_021461385.2 of Schistocerca piceifrons. Lineage (NCBI taxonomy): Eukaryota > Metazoa > Arthropoda > Insecta > Orthoptera > Acrididae > Schistocerca > Schistocerca piceifrons. Next base: position 111,450,456 of record NC_060144.1, on the reverse strand, counting down.
GGTAACGTAAACCAGCATAATATGGACTATTGGGCAACGGAAAATCGACGATGGCTGCGACAAGTGGAACATCAGCGACCTTGGCGGGTTAATGTATGGTGCGGCATTATAGGAGGAAGGATAATTGGCCCCAATTTTATCGATGGCAATCTAAATGGTGCATTGTATTCTGATTTCCTACGTAATGCTCTACCGATGTTACTAGAAGATGCTTCACCGCATGACAGAATAGCGATGTACTTCCGACATGATGGATGTCCGGCAGATATCTCGCGTGCGGTTGAAGCGGTATTGAATAGCATATTTCATGACAGATGGATTGGTCGTCGAAGCACCATACCATGGGCGCACGTTCATCAGATATGACGTCCCCGGATTTCTTTATGTGTGGAAAGTTGAAGGATATTTGCTATCGTGATCCACCGACAACGCCTGACAACATGCGTCAGCGCATTGTCAATGCATGTGCGAACATTACGGAATGGGAACTACTCGCTGTCGAGAGGAATGTCGTTACACGTATTGCCAAATGGATTGAGATTAACGGACCTCATTTTGAGCATTTATTGCATTAATGTGGTGTTTACAGGTAATCACGCTGTAACAGCATGCGTTCTCGGAAATGATAAGTTCACAAAGGTACATGTATTACATTGGAACAACCGAAATAAAATGTTCAAACGTACCTACGTTCTGTATTTAAATTTAAAAAACCTACCTTTTACCAACTGATCGCCTAAAATTGTGAGCCATATGTTTGTGACTATTACAGCGCCATCTATCACAAAGCGCAAAAAGTGGTCCTATTAAAACATTCATATTTCTTAACGTATTACACGAATATGTAATAAAGATGGGGGTTTCTCTTTAAAAAAAAAGCAGTTGATATCCGTTTAACCTATGGCAGCGCCATCTAGAGGGCCAACTCTATCGCCATCTGGTCTCCCCCTTCAAGCTAGACATGTTCGTTCTTTGTAGTTTTTTCGTTTGACGCTTATTTCGTGAGATATTTGGCCCGGTCACTAACAATGGACCACCCTGTGTAAAGATGGCTGTAGTATCACGTACACAACGTATAAAAGGGCAATGCAGTGTCAGAGCTGTCATTTTTAATCAGCTGATTCGAATGAAAACGTTTGCGAGTTGATTATCGCCGCACGATGGGAATTAACAGACTTTGGACGCGGAATGGTAGTTGGAGCTATACGCAAGGGACATTCCGTTTCGGAAATTGTTAGGGAATTCAATATTCCGAGCTCCAGTGTCAAGAGTGTGGCGAGTATATAAAAATTCTGACACTACCTCTTACCACGGACAACGCATTGGCCGACGGCCTCCACTTTACGACCAGCAGCATCGACTTTTATGTAGAGTTGTCAGTGCTAACAGACAAGCAACACTGCGTCAAATAGCCACAGAAATCAATGTGTGGCGTACGACGAACGTATCCGTTTTGGCACCAGATGACCGACGCGAATGCCTTTGGTAACAGCACCAACTTCACCTGCAGCGCCTCTCCTGGCTCGTGACCATATCAGTTGGACCTTAGACGACGGTAAATCTGTGGCCTGGTCAGATGAGTCCCGATTTCAATTGGGAGAGTCCTACTGTGCGCTGATCCCGAGAAGCCATAGTCCCAAGTTGTTAAAAAGGCACCCGGTAAGCTGGTGGTAGCTCCATAATGGTGTGGGATGTGTTTGCAATGGCCAGGGTCGTCTGGTCTACCTGAATCGATCATTGACTGGAAATGGGTATTTTCGGCTACTTGGAGACCATTTGCGTGAACTTCATATTTACAGACAACGTCACCGGGCCACATTTACGGTAGGAACTGTTAATCGCCTGTCGAGTGTTTACAGTGCCCTGGTGTCCCACACAGAAAAGTATTTATTATTATTTTTCTCTGTGGCGCACAGTGGCAATGTGAAGACTCAACACATTAGTAATAGTTATTCCCTTAAATGTACTTCAACAAGTTGATATCAAACAAGGAGTTCAAATGGTTCAAATGGCTCTGAGCACTATGGGACTCAACTTCTGAGATCATTAGTCCCCTAGAACTAAGAACTAGTTAAACCTAACTAACCTAAGGACATCACACACACCCATGTCCGAGGCAGGATTCGAACCTGCGACCGCAGCGGTCACGCGGTTCCAGACTACAGCGCCTAAACAAGGAGTACGAAACCGTGAATGGAAAGAAACAAGTTACTATAACAAGAACGTTATACTATTTTTTTGCGCAGTTTATGTTGCTTCCTTTCTGCAAAACTGTGGTCTTCAAACAGGTTCTCATTGTCATCCTTGTGACAGAGGTGCTCACTTGATACATTATCCTGAGGAAGATATGGGGATATTCATCAGGCTGATCGCCGTATCACACGTACAGCTATGGAAATGTGTCAAACCGGATTGATTCGGAATATTACTTCTTTTAAACGAGAATTTGTATCAGGAACAGTTAATTCTTCTATATAAATTTAGTGCCCAACTTCCTCGATGCACTGCAGTTTGCAGCAACTTTGTTTCCTCTTATGATAAAAGAAACCAAGAAACCAAGAAGAAATTTCGAAGAGTTTTGACGAAAAAATGAAAACTTTAAGGTGAACGAAATGGATAGTATTTTGAATAGACGGTACAAGATGGACGTCGAAAAATATAAAACAACGGTAATTCAACGTATTGGATGAAGTAAGGTGTTACTGAGAGAATCACGTCAGGCAATGACCCGCTGGAAATAGTAGGCGAGATTTGCAATTTGGTCTGAGAAATAAATGATTAAGGCAGAAGTAAGTAGGATATAAAATACTGACAACAGCAATAAAAGCTTACGTAAAGAGAGAAATGTGCTAATATGGAACATAAATTTGAGTGTTCGGAAAAAGTTTTCTGAAGATGTTTGTGTGAAGTGTAGTCTCATATGGAAGTGAATCAAGATGTTGGATTGTGTGGATAAGAAGAGAACTGAAGCTTAAGGAACGTGGTGCTATAGAGGAATGATGATGAATAGATGGGCACCCCGAATAATTAATGAAGTATTCTGAATTGAAACTTCAGAAATTTGTGACACAAATTGTCTAGAAGAAGAGAGATAAGTTGATACGACAGGTTTCAAGGCGGCAAGGAAAGTTTATTTGGTAGTGGAGATCAATATGGAGTGGAGAGAAGATAAAATTGTAGACGGAAATCAAGGTTCGACTACGGTTAGCAGATTCACATGGAAGTACACTCAGGTAACAAAAGTCGTGGGATACCCCCTACTATCGTGCCGGATCTCCTTTTGCCTACCTGATGCAGCAACTCGACGTGGGATGGACTCAACAAGTTCTCTGTAGAAATATTGGGCCATGCTGCCTCAGTAGCCGTCCACAATTACGAAAGTGTCGCCGGTCCAGTATTTGTGCACGAAGTGACTTTAGTTATGTTCCATAAATGTTGGATGCGATTCCTGTCGGGTGATGTGGGTAGTCATATCATTCGCTCAAATTGTCCAGGATGTTCTTCGAGCTTACGGTATACCGAACCAGCTTTTGCATATGGACTGATCTTCGCCGACAGAACTGAGCACACCTGCAGGGCTGTTCCGTAACAGCGAGCAAAAATTTAACATGACATGGAGGATGCTCCACTGAACAATTTGAGGCAGGGTACCTGGGGCCGGAGAAGCCAGCTTAAGGAGATACGCCGGCCGATGTGGCCGAGCGGTTCTAGGCGCTTCAGTCTGGAACCGCGCGACCGCTGCGGTCGCAGGTTCGAATCCTGCCTCGGGCATGGATGTGTGTGATGTCCATAGGTTAGTTAGGTTTAAGTAGTTCTTAGTTCTAGGGGACTGATGACCACAGATGTTAAGTCCCATAGTGCTCACAAGGGAACCTCCCCATCGCACCCCCCTCAGATTTAGTTATAAGTTGGCACAGTGGCTAGGCCTTGAAAAACTGACCACAGATCAATCGAGAAAACAGGAAGAAGTTGTGTCGAACTATGAAAAAAAAAGCAAAATATACAAACTGAGTAGTCCATGCGCAAGATAGGCAACATCATGGAGAGTCTCAACTGAGGAGCGCCGTGGTCCCGTTGTTACCGTGTGCAGCTGCGGAGCGAGAGGTCCTTGCTTCAAGCCTCCCCTCGAGTGAAAAGTTTTACTTTCTTTATTTTCGCAAAGTTACGATCTGTCCGTTCGTTCATTGACGTCTCTGTTCACTGTCATAAGTTTAGTGTCTGTGTTTTGCGACCGCACTGCAAAACCGTGTGACTAGTAGGCGAAAGGACGTGGCTCTCCAATGTGAACCGAAAACATTTGATCAGAAGGTCATAGGTCAACCGATTCCTTCACAGGAAAACACGTCTGATATATTCTATACGACACTGGTGACGGCATGTGCGTCACATGGCAGGAATATGTTGTCGACCCACCTAACTTGTGCACTTGGCGATTGGGTAAAAAGATTCTTTTACCTTGCCCGATTTAGGTTTTCTTGTTGTGGATGTGATAATCACTCCCAAAAAAGTGATGAAAACGTAAGAGTATGTCACATAAACTGCAACAAATGAATGCAATAGTTTCACAGTCGCACGGTTTTCCCTGTACTCTGTCAAAACATATGTTTTTAACGTTTTCGAATTTTTCCGCGTGTAGACCGTCAAATCCTGCTTATGTCCAAGCAAATCTGAACGTGTCCTGGAATTTTGGAGAGCGAAGTTGATTATGTGTGAATGCCCGAACTTTGATAATTGTCTGAAAATAATAAATCAAACTTTTCACTCGAGGGAAGTCTTGAACCAAGGACCCCTCGTTCCGCAGCTGCTCACGCTAACCACAGGACCACGGCACTCCTCAGCTCACATTCTCCTTGATGTTGCCTATCTGCGCATGGACTACCCAGTTTGTATATTTTGCTTATTTTTTTCATAGTTCCATACAACATCTTCCTGTTTTCTCGAGTGATCTGTGTTCAGTTTTTCAAGGTCTATCCACTGTGCCAACTTATAACTAAATCTGAGGGGGGTGCGATGGGGAGGTTCCCTTGTCAGAGCCATTTGAACCATTTTTTTAAGGAGATACTAGGAATAAAATCACAGTTAACTGCAAGTATCCTCACTAACACAATGAACTTACCCTTTGTACTGTATTTTAAAAAAAATGTGCTGAAACTGACGGCGATCAACCTCAATGCAAGCATGACATTGGCGAACAAATTTCTCACGCACCCTGACAAATATCCCTGCTGTGTTTCGAATAATATCACAGCAGCTACAATTCTGGCAATTAATTCCATCTCTGTATCCAGTAGAATCTCATACACAAGTTACTTTAGATATCTCCATGGGAAATAATCAAGGGGCTTCGGGTCAGGTGACCCCGCAGGACATGATATAGGATTGTCCCTTCCAAACCAGCGACCAGGAAATACACCATTGAGATGGTTGCGGACATCCACACTGAAGTGAGGCGGTGCGCCGTCATGTTGTATCAACATCCTCTCACGAATAGCCAAGGATATGTTCTCCAACAACTCAGGTAGAACCATTTACACAAATCTCAAGCTCACGTGGCCATTCAGACAGCCAGGTAGAAGATATGGCCCAATGAGATTGTCGCCTACAATGCCGGCCCAGATATTCACAGCAAAACGTACTTGATGGTGTGACTCTACTACAGCGTGAGGGTTTTCCTGATGTTTTCCTGATGTTCGAAATATCATCAGGATCAAATGAGGCTTCACCAGTATACAGAACGATTAGGAGGACATCCGGTTGTTCAATCCCCTGTTGGAACAGCCACTAAACAATGCGACACTTGGTTCAAAGTCAGTCACAAGCATTGCATTGTCTTTTTGTGGGTGATATGGGTATAATTGTTTTTCGCGGAGTACTTGCCACAGGCTAGTACGTGTAGCGCCCATTTCACTTGCAATACGACGAGTACTTGTAGTGCGGTCCGCTGCAACACGTTCCAGCAAACTCCTCTTCAAAATCGGGTGTGCGAGTAATCCTAATGTTACCAGATCCACCGTTTCTTCTTAGCGAAACTATGCCGGTACTTCTCCATCGTATTGCACTGTACGTCTCTAGATAACACTGAGTAATGAATGGGTCTGTCGTTGATTCTGGGACAACGTAAATACGATGCAACAGAGCCATCTTTCGGAGAATGGTTAAAAAAAAAATGGTTCTGAGCACTATGGGACTCAACTGTTGTGGTCATCAGTCCCCTAGAACTTAGAACTACTTAAACCTAACTAACCTAAGCACATCACACACACCCATGCCCGAGGCAGGATTCGAACCTGCGATCGTAGCAGCAGCGCGGCTCCGGACTGGAGCGCCTAGAACCGCACGGCCACCGCGGCCGGCACCTTTCGGGGAAGAAAGTAAACAAATCGTGCATCATTACTTCCTAATAATCAGGTTCGTCCTCCCTGTTTCCTTGCAGGAACTAAGAATTATATGTAAATAAACAGCACAGTACGTGTAAACTTGAAGGCATGTTACTTTTAAATAAGCTGGAAAACAGCAATGCTAGACAAAACGGTAGACAAGTCCACCTCCATATCTCCTTCAGCTGGCTTTTCCCATCCCACGTTCCCTAGCTCAATTTGTTCAGTGGACCATTGTCTATGCATGTTGCATTTTTGCACGCTCTAACGGAAACACGCTGTATATCAAAGGAGAGCAAAGGTCAGCTGTGACAGCAGCTGTGAAAGTATATCTGCAGAGTACTAAGGGGTTGTTATTGTTTATGGTATATACAAATGATCTGGTGAACAAAGTCAATAACACCGCGAGGCTGATCGCAGACGGTGTTGCTTTACATAGAAAAGTCGCAACATCCGAAAATTCATATACAATTGTAAAGTTTTCTACAGAAATGTGCAGAAAGACACAGTATTGCTTGTTTACAAGAAAGACACAGTATTGCTTGTTTACACGGTTGCAAATCTCTCGCAGGTTCGAATCCTGCCTCGGGCATGGATGTGTGTGATGTCCTTAGGTTAGAGGTTAGTTAGGTTTAAGTAGTTCTAAGTTCTAGGGAACTGATGACCATAGATGTTAAGTCCCATAGTGCTCAGAGCCACTTGAACCATTTTTTGCAAATCTCTCAGGGGAGGTTGTTCAAAATGTTCAAATGTGTGTGAAATCTTATGGGACTTAACTGCTAAGGTCATCAGTCCCTAAGCTTACACACTACTTAACCTAAATTATTCTAGGGACAAACACACACACATCCATGCCCGAGGGAGGACTCGAACCTCCGCCGGGATCAGCGGCACAGTCCATGACTGCAGCGCCTGAGACCGCTCGGCTAATCCCGCGCGGCAGTGGACGGTTGGTTCAGCAACATAGATAAATGTAATGTTTTATGCAGAAACACCAGGAAGGCCCAGTAATGTCTCATTACACGACTGCATATCCGACAACGGAAACAGTCACAGCCGTTAAATATTAGTTTGGTGACCAAGTTCGTAGTGTTTTTGTTTTGAATGTTGGTATTCAGGTTGCTGTGGGTTCGTTTACGGATTATCAATTTTCAGCTTTTGTTCACTGTTGGTCTCTGAGTTTACATATTGTAATTTTGACTTCTGGAGACAATGCGGGAAGCTGAGCACACTAGAAAATGGAGTGGCAAGTGGATGAATCGGTACATTTACAGCATGTTCTTCTGTTTGAGTTCAGTGGGTACGGACAGAGCACGGCAGGAAAATTGTTTCCCTGTTTTAAGGAAGATCGTTTTGAAATTAATGACTCTTCGCGTTCAGGAAGACGTCCGAGGTCTGCTGAAGGTCATTTAAACGCATTAGTCGATAATGACCCCCGCCCGTGTACTCGAGAACTGGCAAATGTGATGAACTGTGGTAATTCCGCCATAGTGTGGCATTTGCATGCAATGGGGAAGGTTCAAAAACGGCATGTATGGTACCGCATGCTCTTCAAATGGTTCAAATGGCTCTGAGCACTATGGGACTTAACATCTGTGGTCATCAGTCCCCTAGAACTTAGAACTACTTAAACCTAACTAACCTAAGGACATCACACACATTCATGCCCGAGGCAGGATTCGAACCTGCGACCGTAGAAGGCGCACGGTTCCGGACTGAGCGCCTAGAACCGCGAGACCACCGCGGCCGGCCGCATGCTCTAAGCCAAAATCACAAAAATCTGTGGGTTGCTACATGTGTGCGTCTCTGCCTGCTCGTCATCAATTGGCTTGTGGACAGGGCTGACCATTCCTATGCTGTACCGTAACTGGAGACGGGAAAGCGTGCTTTTATGCTAACACAATGAAAAGAAAGGAATGGCTGAGCGCAAACAAAGCAACAATTCCCCATACGAAGACCTGCGCGTATCCACAACACATAAAGTTATGGACGTGGTGGAACGGCGACCGTGTGGCGTACTACGAATTGCTTCCCCGATGTGTAAACATCACTGCCGACATGTATTGTCAACGACTGACACGTCTTGCAGACGAAATCTGAGAACAACGACGAGGAAGGTTGCTTGAAATGACGCAACTCCCCGGTAATGCCCGCCGCATTCTGCTAGATTGACAAAAAAACACTTCATAGGAGTTGGATTGGCAGCTCATTCCTGGGCACCTAATTCACCTGATGTTGCGCTCTCAGATTTTCAAAAAAATGGTTCAAATGGCTCTGAGCACTATGCGACTTAACTTCTGAGGTCATCAGTCGCCTAGAACTTAGAACTAATTAAACCTAACTAACCAAAGGACATCACACACATCCATGCCCGAGGCAGTGTTCGAACCTGCGACCGTAGCGGTCACGCGGTTCCAGACTGAAGCGCCTTTAACCGCACGGCCACACCGGCCGGCTCAGATTTTCACTTCTTCCGCTCTCTAACGAACAATATTCAAGGAATTTCCTTTCCGGATGAAAATATGCTCCGAACACGGCTCGATGAGTTCTTCGCCTCAAAACTAAGTGATTTCTGGAGTCCCAGAACCGAGAAGTTGCCCGGAGTTGGCAGACTGTTGTAAACAGTGAAGAAGATTGCATTATTGGCGACCAAAGTCGCTGTTACGTGCATCTGCTGTGTTTAAAACATATGGAAAAACGTTACGAACTGGTGCACCAACTCAGTATGTAGGAATACGCTTCAGGAGCGATTTAAAGTGCAACAGACACACAAAACTACAGACTAGACAAAATAAAATTGTCCCGGAAAATATTTATGAAACTGACGCAGAATTGGCCCTTTTTAATGAACACGAGAATTGCCCACGACAGAAAATGCTAGAAATCGTGACTTCAACGCGCCACTCGTTTCCTGTCATGAGCCTGCGTTAAACGCCTCGAATACTTCGCTGTGTCATTACGTTCGAGTGAGTGGCCAGCTGCATGTAACGCAAACTCATACTCGCATTAAACAACACATGTTAACTGTCATGTGTTACGTGGAGCACAATTAGTGGAAACCGTGTGAGGGACTGTTTGAGCAACACTTATAAACTCGAAGAGTTTCGGAAAAACTTCCAGCAAGGCCTGCAATGTTCAATATAGAGACAAAGTGGCACGTAAAGGAATTGGTAGTGAATCAATCAACTATTCGAAGAAGCAAGGAACAACGTCGAACGGAATCTCAGCGCCATTTATTCATAAAAGTAGAAGTCGAAATATTATCAAAAAAAGGACCTACATCTGCATCTTTAGAAATTTACTTTTGTGCTTGAGTTAAAGCATCCAAAGAAGGAAGGAAAGGAGAGTTCAGTGTCCCTTTGACAGTGCGGTCATTACAGACGGAGCACAATCTCGGATTGCGAACGGATGGGGAAAGGTAACAGGCGTGCTCTTTTCAAAGGAACAATTCTGGCGTTTGCCTGGAGCGATTTGACCGCGCGGGGTAGCCGCAGTCTAGGACGCTTGCCACGGTCCGTGCGGTTCTCGCTGTTGGAGGTTCGAGCCCTCCCTCGGGCATGGGTGTGTGTCTTGTCACGGCAGTCCTATCTGGTAAGAATACTGCAAGGAGGAGAAATGCGTACCAACACGTTTCCGAATTTGTTGAAGGTCGGATTGTAGCCTATCGCGATTGTGGTTTATCGTATCGCGACATTGCTGCTCGCGTTGGTCGAGATCCAATGACTCTTAGCATAATATGGAATCGGTGGGTTCAGGAGGGTAATACGGAACGCCGTGCTGGATCCCAACGGCCTCGTATCTCTAGCAGTCGAGATGACAGTCATCTTATCCGCATGGATGTAACGGATCGTGTAGCCGCGTCTCGATCCCTGAGTCTACAAATGGAGACGTTTACAAGACAACAACCATCTGCACCAACAGTTCGACGACGTTTGCAGCAGCATGGACTATCATCTCGGAGACCATAGCTGCGGTTAACCTTAACGCTGCATCACAGACAGGAGTGACTGCGATGGTGTACTCAACGACGAATGGCAAAACGTCATTTTTTCGGATGAATCCAGGTTCTGTTTACAGCAACATGATGGTCGCATCCGTGTTTGGCGACATCGTGGTGAACGGATATTGGAAGCGTGTATTCGTCATCGCCATACTGGCGTATCACCCGGCGTGATGGTATGGGGTGCCATTGGTTAGACGACTCGTTCACCTCTTGTTTGTGTTGACGGCACTTTGAACAATGGACGTTACATTTCAGATGTGTTACGACCCGTGACTCTACCATTCATTCGATCCCTGCGAAACCCTACATTTCAGCAGGATAATGCACGACAACATGTTGCAGGTCCTGGCCAGCACATTCACCAGATCTCACACCAATTGAAAACGTCTGGTCAATGGTGGCCGAGCAACTGTCTCGTCACTATACGCCAGTCACTACTCTTGATGAACTGTGGTATCGTGTTGAAGCTGCAGGGGCAGCTGTACCTGTACACGCCATCCAAGCTCTGTTTGACTCAATGCCCAGGCGTACCAATGCCGTTATTACGGCCAGTGGTGGTTGTTCTGGGTACTGATTTCTCAGGATCTATGCACCCAAATTGCGTGAAAATGTGATCACATGTCAGTTCTAGTATGATATATTTGTCCAATTAAAACCCGTTTATCATATGTCCAGTAGTGTAGTTTCTTGAGTAGATGTCAGGAATGCGTAAAAAATAATAACGGGCAGTTCCAGCATCTACTCATTTGGTATGGGTGAGCACAAATTTTATTTGCTTATATTTTAAATGTAGACATTTTGCACCTCAGCCTTAGACGGGCTACACGGCATCTGTTTACCGGGCAACGGAGCGTTAGCTGAGGGCATATACTCCGCCGCACAGCCGGTCATCAGATAAATGGTACACGCGGTAGCATGCGTCTATCTTCAATTGTTTACCTGTTCAGTTTTTTTTCAGTATCTTCCCGTAGGTGACCACGGGGCAAAGAAACAGGTGACCGAGCGTGCTGCCCTGTTTTGTATACGCTCAATATCCACAGTTAGTCCTATTTGATATCGGGCCACACACACGAGCAGTATTCTAGGATGGTTGGAATAAGTGTTTCGTTGAAGAGCGCTTTGTGTTGCTTGAGCACAGCTCGTCGCTAAGTACGGAACAATGGGGACGGGTGGGAGTACGGCAGAGCGCGCACTCGTCGGCCGCCGGCCCGGTCACGAACTCCGTGCTGCGCAGAGCGGCGGTTAGCTGCCCAGTGGGTCGGGCCTCGCGTGAGCGGCCGCCGGCACGCGACCGGTGGCGCCGCCACGGCGGCCGCGCGCCGCCACGTGACGCAGTCGATGCCCGCGGGAGGCGCCCGCTGCTCACGAACGAGCGCTCCGTTCCGCGGCCCCGCCGCTCAAGATACACCACTGGCCATTGAAATTGCTACACAAGAAGAAATGCAGATGATAAACGGGTATTCACTGGACAAATAATACTAGAACTGACATGTCAATACATTATCACGCAATGTGGGTCCATAGATACTGACAAATCAGTATCCAGAGCAACCACCACTGGCCGTAATAACGGCCTTGATACGCCTGGACATTGAGTCAAACAGAGTTTCGATGGCGTGTACAGGTACAGCTGCCCCTCCAGCTTCAACACGATACCATAGTTCATCAACAGTAGTGACTGGCGTATTGTGGCGAGCCAGTTGCTCGGCCACCATTGACCAGACGTTTTCATTTGGTGAGAGATCTGGAGAACGTGCTGGCCAGGGCAGCAGTCGAACAGTTTCTGTGTCCAGAAGGCTTTGTACAGGACCTGCAACATGAGTCGTGCATTATCCTGCTGAAATGTAGGGTTTCGCAGGGATAGAATGAAGGGTAGAGCCTCGGGTCGTAACACATCTGAAATGTAACGTCCACTGTTCAAAGTGCCGTCAAAGCGAACAAGAGGTGACCGAGACGTGTAACCGATGGAACGCATACCATCACCCCCGGGTGATACGCCAGTATGGCGATGACGAATACACGCTTCCAATGTGCGTTCACCGCGATGTCGCCAAACACGGACGCTAACATCATGATGCTGTAAACAGAACCTGGATTCATCCGAAAAAATGACGTTTTGCCATTCGTGCACCCAAGTTCGTCGTTGAGTACACCATCGCAGGCGCTCCTGTCTGTGATGCAGCGTCAAGAGTAACCGCAGCCATTGTCTCCGAGCTGATAGTCCATGCTGCTACAAACGTCGTCGAACTGTTCGAGCAAATGATTGTTGTCTTGCAAACGTCCCCATCTGTTGACTCGAGACGTGGCTGCACGATCTGTTACAGCCATGCGGACATGATGCTTGTCATCTCGACTGTTAGTGATACGAGGCCGTTGGGTTCCAGCACGGCGTTCCGTATTACCCTCCTGAACACACCGATTCCATATTCCGCTAACAGTCATTGGATCTCAACCAACGCGAGCAGCAATTTCGCAATACGACAAACCCCAATCGCGATAGCCTAGAATCCGACCTTTATCAAAGTCGGAAACGTGATGGTACGCATTTCTCCTCCTTACACGAGGCATCACAATAACGTTTCACCAGGCAACGCTGGTTAACTGCTGTTTGTGTATGAGAAGTCGGTTGGATACTTTCCTCATGTCAGCACGTTGTAGGTGTCGCCATCGGCGCCAACCTTGTGTGAATGCTCTGAAAAGCGAATCATTTGCATATCACAGCATCTTCTTCCAATCGGTCAAATTTCGTGTCTGCAGCTCGTCATCTTCGTCGTGTAGCAATTTTAATGGCCAGTAGTGTAGAAGGTAGGCAGCAGAACGTGTGTCCTCCTCAACCTGAAAGTTTCTCAAGTGTAACGCGGTCCTCACGATGTGGCACTGTAGCCGAATGGGTAATTTTTAAACTTTTAGTTTTTTTTGTGTCATTTGTCCTTTGACGTGTGCGGGCCTCCTCCTCTCCTGTGCCAAACTCTTCATCACAGAGTAGCACTTTCACCCTTCTTCCTCAATTACTTGTAGGATATATTCCAATCTATGTCTTCCCCTACCCTTTTCGCCATCTACAGCTCCCTGTAATACGATGAAAGTTACTATCAGATTTTAATTTCAATATTAATAATTAACAGCCTCAGTTGCACCGTTTACCTAGAATTTACCTAGGTTTCAGTCGCGATAACCCAACCTTCTTCTGCATAACTACCGTGTGTCCATAGTGGACGTCGTCAAGCTAAAACTACAAATCTATAAATTATCGTCAGACTGTAAAACTTATCTGGAACTGCCTCGTCCCCACTTCGCGACCGCGATGCGGCAGCCATGAGTGCTGTACTGGAACTGACCGTAGCGTCATGAAGTCAGCATAGGCGGACACAATACCTTGTGCCTGCGCGTAAACTGTATGATAGTTACTTGCTGGGACAAGACGTGAACTTAACTCCTGACGTTGAATTTACTAGTAAAGTGAAATAAAAGGTATGGCTGAGGAAAAGGGCGTATATGTTAATCTGTGCAGAACGTACTTAGAACGACTGTCTTAACATATTTGAAGTATTCATTTTCGTGATATGAGGAAGACATCATGTGCTTACAAGGTATGGCCTATCTAGGAAAATGTTTTTGTGCTTAAGCATGAAGTTTTATCACCTAAAAATAATTTAGGAGTGGGAAGGATAATATAAAGCCAACATCGTCATTATTACGACTAGGTCTAGAAATTTTTAAGACATAATTGTTAAGCATTTGCTTAGCTATGGTTACAACGCATGAACACTTAGCACACAAATAGTCATGATTGAATTTATGAACAAGTCTATATTTAATCTGTAACATGCGGCAATACGAGCCATATAAAATAGATGGTGACTGCTACGGTCGCAGGTTCGAATCCTGCCTCGGGCATGGATGTGTGTGATTTCCTTAGGTTAGTTAGGTTTAAGTAGTTCTAAGTTCTAGGGGACTGATGACCACAGATGTTAAGATCCATAGTGCTCAGAGCCATTTTTTTTTAAAAATAGATGGTCATTATTGAAGATTAGTATATTTGACGTGAAATGGTCTAAAATCAAGTCAAAAACTAAGTTATGGTTATGAGTTGCAGAAAACACTATAGTAGGGGATAATGTGGCGGCAAGGGGGTACTCAATTTGCCTTTGTGGAGGTAATCCACACACGTACTCTAAAAACTGTATGTGGACCACTGCCATCATAATTCGGGCCTGGTGACCACTGCCATTGAACTTAGGGAATGACAGCGGAAATATGGTTAAAGTTAAAGTGTGACATGGCGAACATCGCTCCGGGCAACACACTTAAATTAATTGACCGACATAGGTCAATATGTACTTAAAAAACTAGTCTAAATTATGGGAGGATGACGGGAAATGGTTAAATTATGATGTGATTTGGCGAGTGACGCTTCAAGGACACCTTTAAAACTGATCCGGCTAGTCTGAACCAAAACTTCGTATCCAGTAGATTGCGGCAAGGTGACGTTACTCTCTCGTGATACTTACATGAATATGACTGCCATTAATTGAGTTAATAAAAAGTTGAAGCTATTTACTATCAGATGCCTTATCAGGTGGCCTATAATCCCATCCCTCCTCTTTGCCTTTTCCAGAAGCTCCTTTTTTCGCCGATTCATCTACAAGTACATCTACACTCTGCAGAACCAGCGTGAATTGCATGGCAAAGGGTACGTCCCACTGTATCAGTTATTAGGGTTTCTTCCCGTTCCATTCACGTATGGAGCGCGGAAAGAATAATTGTTTGAACGCCTCTGTGCGTGCTGTAATTATTCTAATCTTATCCTCACGATCCCTGTGTGAGCGATACGCACGGCGTTGTAATATATTTGTAGAATTATTTAATGCCGGTTCCTGAAACTTTGCTAGTAGACTTCCTCAGGAGAGTTCACGTCTGTCTTCAAGAGTCTGACAGTTCAGTTTCTTCAGCACCTCTATTAACACCTCCCCATTGGTCAAACAAACCTGTGACCATTTGTGCGGTGCTTCTCTGTATGCGTTCAATATCCCCTATCAGTCCTATTTGGAACGGATCCCACGCACTTCATCAATATTCTAGAATAGGTCGCACGTGTGGTTTGTAAGCAATCTCCTTTGTAGGCTGATTGCATTTCACTAGAATTCTACCAATAAACCGAAGTCTGTCACCTGCTTTACCCACAGTTTGGCCTGTGTGATTATTCTATTTCATATCCTTATAAAGTTTACACCCAGGTATTTGTATGACACTCTACAGAGGACTTACCCATTAGTCATATTATCAATTCATTTAATTTCCAACATTCTCCTTTAGCACCGCATCTCAAACGCCTCGATTCTCTTCTGTTCCGATTATCTCACAGTCCTTATTTCACTACCATATAACGCTATGCTCCAAACTTCCATTTTCAGAAATTTCTTCTTCAGATTAAGACAAGTGTTTGTTACTAGCAGAACTGTTTTGGCCAGGGAAGCCCTCTTAGCCTGTGCAACTCGCTTTTTATGTTCTCCTTGCTCCATACGTAATACGTTGTTTTGCGCCCAAGCAACTACAATTCTTTCACTGCGTCTACTTCGTGGTCCCCAATTTTCTTGGTAAGTTTCACATGTATCTTCGTTACTGGTACTCCTCATTACGTTCGTCTTTCTTCGGTTTACTCTCAGTCCGTATTCTGTGATCAATATACTGCTCATTTTATACAGTATGTGGTGTAATTCTTCCGAATTTTAACATTTTCCCTAACGGTCAAAGCTTCTTCGATGTACGTACTGAACGTTAAAGGAGGAAGACTGTATACCTGTCTTATATCCTTTTCAAACCGAGAATCTCCTCGTTCTTGGTCTTCCGTTCTTATTTTTCTCTCTTTCTCGTACATATTGTGTATTACTTGTCTTTTTCTACAGCCTACACTTCTTTTTCTGAGAATTTCGAACATTTTGCACCATTTTGCAGTATGGAAAGCTGTTTTTAGGTCGTCAAATCCAATGACGGCATTTTGATTTTTCTTACATCGGGGTTCCAGTATCAAGCGCAACATTAGCACTGCCTTTCTCGTTTCTTACCTTTCTCAAATCCGTACTGATGGTTAACTGAGAAATCACCAATTTTATCTTCCTTTCTTACGTGTATTATCGCTGGTAGCAACTTAAATGCGTGAGCTGTTAAGTTCACTGTAAAATAATTCTCCCATTTACTTGTCCCTGCTGTCTTCGGCATTTTGTGAATGATATTTACCTGCAAGACTGATGCAATGTCTGCACTCTACACACCAACTTTAACAGTCGTCTGGTTGCTATTTCTCCCATTGATTTTAGAAATACCGAAGCAACGTTATCTATAATGTTGAACAGACTACGGATTGGCTAGGGGTACAGTTCCCTTATCTGCTGCTCATTTTTTCCCCCCTTTCAGCATGGTATGTAATAAATTTCAGTAGGTCCTATTCTCCAGTGAGAATTTCGTGTCCTGAATTCATCTAATCGTTGATGAAACTCTCGCTAGGTGGTGACACTCATGTTGCCATACTGTAATCCACTTTAGTAAGAAACTTACATTATCTTATCACAATGGACAATACTTCACTCGGCAGGTTGGTTGGTTGGTTGGTTGTTTGGGGAAGGAGACCAGACAGCGTGGTCATCGGTTTCATCGGATTAGGGAAGGATGGGGAAGGAAGTCGGCCGTGCCCTTTCAGAGGAACCATCCCAGCATTTGCCTGGAGTGATTTAGGGAAATCACGGAAAACCTAAATCAGGATGGCCGGACGCGGGATTGAACCGTCGTCCTCCCGACACTCGGCAGAAACAAAGAATAATATTTATTTTCAGTACTTTCAAGCCATTCCTATTATCCATCGAGTAATAAGCCGTAAGTGTCTAGTAAACAGAGACATTTATTCGACAATTGATATTCCTTAGTTATAAGCAGCAGAACTCTGAAAATTCAATTATAAACGAATGTGACAGTGACAGATAAGTTTAGCGCTTCTAGGGGGCTGTTAGATACTGAGGTATTTCTGCTTTCTTGCGTCCCAATGACATTCCAAATTAACCATACCACGGTGCTAATATGTGCCGGCGACACGACTCAAATTTAACCACGGACGCTACAAAAAACATATCTACGGATTCGGAAGAACGGGTTGCTTCAACTGTGAATATGTATAAGAATATGGCCTCAAATGTATGACATTCGTGTGTCAACGGTAAAAGCTACTTACAGATGTCCTATTCCTGTAGTTGAGCCTAGGACATAGCAGACCACTCAGTATTACAAGGCCGCTGGCAGCAGCGTACATTTTTTAAATGTGTTGTGCGAGGGAGGTCTTCAAAAAGTGAGTTCACTTTAATATGACAGGCCAAGTTACATTTAAACAGTGGTGCAACATATTTCAAAGTGGCACAGATATATGACACTAATTTTCAACGTTGTCACCCTGTCTCTGTAAGCAAAGATCTACCAATCGTTCAGTTTACCGGTCATAGCAATCCGTTTCTTGGTTACGAAGCCATTCGGAAGAAAAAGAAGGAAGATTAAACGACCTGTAGAGACCATTAGAGACGGAGCACAAGCTCGGAATGTTTCGACGATATGGAAGGATATCGACGGTGCCTTTTCAAAGGAACCATCCAAGTATTTGCCTGAAGCGATTTAGGAAAATCACGGGAAACCTAAGCCAGGACGTCCGGAAGCGGATTTGAACCGTCGTCCTCCCGCATGCGTGTCCACTGCGTTGAACATTGCGCAACCTCGCTCGCTTTCAGTAATTTGAGAAGCACTGTGTGGACGTCTTCATCCCCGGCCAGTCTGTCTTCCACAGATGTTATTTTAACTTGCCGAATAGACGGGAATCACTTTCAGCAAGATCTGGACTGTACGGTGGATCAGCATCACCCACTAATGTGCGGCTTTGATCAAATTGTTGGCACCTTTTCACAACGACTTGACGTGAAATTACATTTGTCCCTATACCGCCAGAATTTAACGGTGAATCTCTGTGAAATTTAGACGTTTTGCCCACAAAAATCGTACTGTCCCGTACACTGCAACTTTGAAGAAAGTTTCCAGTTTTTGTCCCATTTCACCTTCACACTGTGGTACACCAGTTGTCGGTACCACAGCAGAACTTTGTCTGTAGGAAACATGGAACACACATTCTTCTGACAATGACCACTGTTACTGCGCAGTCTTAGCGGGGGGACGACATGTATAACTTGTTTTCTGAAAATCCTGTGTAGAATAATTAAACTAGTGGCGGTGGAATTCTCACTTTGCCTAGCTCTTCCACAGCAGAGGGTCAAGACCTTACGTAGCTTTAGCTTATGAAGTTAGCACTGATGTACAGGATATTACATGCTTTTGTACTTTGTATGTCTTACCATTGATTGTACGAGACATTATGAATCCAGCCAAGGTTGTTCGAGACGTCATGGGAAACTTCCCATACTGATTTGTGAAAGACTTACTCGCATTACATGAATATCTGATACTGTGGATGTGTGAGTAAACAATAGTACTTGTCATATATTGGAGATGGTTCTGTAATTGTGAATATCAAAATCATAAACAACGAAATAGGCTGTCAGTCTGAGGATAGCTTTCGTTTTCACTGGCACGTACATTGATTTGTAGAGATGCTCCACTGTGCGTGCACTACGTATTTTGACCAACTGATAGTGGTGCGTCATAGAAGTGACCACGCAATGTCCTTCGGAGAAAAAAACATTAGCAGTTCGCCCTTCGAACACGCATGCAAATAAGACTGACTGTCTCATAATTTCGAAACTACTCGGATACTGTTTGCGAAATTTGTTGTGAATAGAGTTAGTACCAGAGAAATAATGAATTCAAACGTCATGCATGATGCTACAGCTTTCCGCGCATCTCATTGTTTTGATGTCACATGATATTGGACAATGATACAATTTCGAATGTTCATTCAGTGGTATATGTTGACAAAAAAATGGTTCAAATGGCTCTGAGCACTATGGGACTTAACTTCTCAGGTCATCAGTCCCCTAGAACTTAGAACTACTTAAACCTAACTAACCTAAGGACATCACATACATCCATACCCGAGGTAGGATTCGAACCTGCGACCGTAGCGGTCGTGCGGTTCCAGACTGAAGCGCTAGAACCGCTCGGCCACCCCGGCCGGCTATATGTGGACACTTTCTGCAAATTTGTCATAAGTACCGTCAGCAGTAAAGTAGCAATAAATGAAAACATCATGCCTGATGCGGCAGTTTCATTCCACGAACAGCGAAAATGAGTAAACGACGAATGTTTATTCTTTTCATCATTTTGTGGCGATTGGAAGCGAGAAAATGTTTTGTAAAGGTTTGAAATTATGTGTAATGTTTGTTTCAAGTCACCACGTCCTCCCGTTCTCAAATACTGGATGAATAAATTCTGCGAATTCGTTCGTCGTTAGCCATTCTACTGCTTCACCCCTGCGGCCGCGTCTTTGATAGGTAGCTGCTTCTTATCTCCACAGCGATTCTCTCCAGACAGTACGCGACACGTGGCTGAAATCGGTCCAGTGGTTTATGAGGAGATGTGGAACATACAATCATACATGTATACGTACATCCATTTTTATAATACGTATGGATTTTTTCAAGCTAGCGCAGCATCACTTTCGTTGACACTTGAAAATAGTTCTGCGATTGGAATAACGACAGATTGTCGAATATCACTGTAGTTCAGAATACGTCGGTGTGGAATACTAGCTGATTGCTTTCACCCCAGAAAACGTGGCAGTTCATTTCGCATGAAACATGGCGGACGTATTGGGAGGTACAGCCACTCAATGAAATTTAAACCCTCTGCTGGGGCAAGAATGACCACGCGCTCGGCAGACGGTCGCTAAAATCGACATGAAGATACGTAACCGTGATTTTCATTCGAAAATATTTCCGGGAGATTCTATTAATGGAGGACGTAATTTAAAGCCGGATTACGTCCAAACGAGATAATTTCGCATCGAGCCCTCTAAATAGGCAAGTACAGCGTCCAACTGTCCGTCGTTTCGTCTGGTCACGAAACACCATCAACTAGTAATGTCGCTTACGCAACGCATCCGACTGCGGAGTTGGAGATCGATCGCTCGCAGCCAGTTCTGGTCTCGTACTCGATACAAGCACTCAGGGAAAGTGCCTCGGACCGGGCTGTGTTATAATAATGGCTTGAGTAATATTGTTAGACCAGGTGTTGTTATTTCTGTAACTACCAGGAAGCAACGTATTCATTGATGAGTCGACACGGTATCCAAGTCGAGAATATTCTATGTTAGTGAGGCCCGCACAATAGACATTACTTCATAACGGAGATGATATATAATTTCAACAAGGACTTTGATGAAACGTACACATACATAGCCGCACCGACGAAACGAAAATATTTGTCTGGGTCAGCATTTCTGAAATCTCAGTATTAAAAAGATGGAGAGGCACTCATACGAAACGGCGTACAGATGAGCAAAGACTCCCAGCGTTATACAGTCACTAACGACACGGGAGGAAAAAAAATTTCACACGGGAAACATGAGGCTAATACCGAGTAACACGTCTATGACCTTGATAATAATGGTTTCTATTTTACGAGGAAAAGAGCCCAGAAGTTTCCTCAGGTACGCCCCATGCAGCTAAAACCGCTCTTTGCTGATTAGATTCCAAAGAGCTACAACATTTTGTGGCCGAGTTAGGTGCTACATTTCATCTGTTGTTCCAAATAGTCTGATTCTTCCTACCTCATGCAGGACGCGTGATTTACCGCGTGACGTGAGACGCAATAGGATGACTGAGTGTTCGCCAACCCAGAATCGTACGCGTGGTGACCTATAAACAAAGCTGTTGTCGCCTCACCACGAAAATACAGATAAAAGGATTACACCGGGAATGATGATTCATGTTCAGCGTAACCTAAAAGAGTGACTTAAAGTTATGGTACGATAAACATTCCCAAAATATTAGTGAAGCACCTCTGGCCTGAACTCTCTCACCAAACAAGGAATGTTAAACGCCTCACTGGGCTGCAAGAGTGCTCAAAACCTTGTATTATTTCGAAAGAGACAAAATCGTGACTTTTCGAGCCACGCTACAGGTGTCCCGGTAGTTACTGTCTAGTTTATGTGTTGTTTGGCCCATCAGAGGCGCGCAGATTTTTGGTTCAATAAAAATGGCTATGGGACTTAACATCTGTGGTCATCAGTCCCCTAGAACTTAGAACTACTTAAACCTAACTAAGGACATCACACACACCCATGCCCGCGGCAGGATTCGAACCTGCGACCGTAGCAGATGCTTGGTTCCGGACTGAAGCGCCTAGAATCCCTCGTTCACAGCGGCCGGCGCGCCGATTTATGTGCTGCTCTAAGAAATGGACTTTTACCAGGTACACGACCATAAGTCTCCATTATATGTAGTCTCCTTTGGAATGTTCACTCGGTAACTGATTGAGATGGATCTGCATTAACTAATGGCAGCAAACGCTGTGGGGCCTGAAACCGATTGCCTTTGAAAAGGCGTAACACTTGTCTCCGGTGCCTGTAGGTTAGGATCTTTTTAGAAGTGCTGCTCTTACGCCGTGTTGCTTGGCTGCGAGTTGCATACAACCGAATGGCACTTGAATGTTGTATCAGTGGTGACATGACCGCTTGCTCTCAGTTCTGCACCCTGCAATGCCCCACAGAGACCCACGTGCTTATTTATGGTGGCTTATTTATCGTAGCGTATTATTAGAGCATAACTGTTTTCCGGCCTTAAACTACGAAATTTCGCTGTAACAAGTTTCGTAAAATTTGAAATACTCGCGGCTGTGGACTAGAGATTTCTTACAGACATGTCGTTTTGCTCAACCAGATCTTGTACATGAAGTGTGGCACAAGAATATCGAAATTTCTTGTTTCCTTGTCCCTTTGTCCTGCATCGGCGCGCGGTCGTCGTGATTATTACCGTATCTCGCATGGTTCACTTAAGGAATGGTCGGATGCCATTCCTGTCGCCCACCGGGACAGAATATGTACCCCACTGTATGCGTGTAGTAGGGTCATTAACTTGAAAGTGATCAAACGGTTCCTGCTTACGAATTATGTAACAGAGGGAGTGGGGGGGGGGGCAGGGGGAAGGGAAATGGATAGTAGTCCGGCATTCTTCTAGTAGGACGTGGGAAACCGCCTAAAAACCACTTCTAAGCGGGCCGGTACGGCGACCCTTATAGTTTATCCATGGAGTGGATTTGATCTCGCCGGCGCACCTCCCCGACCTGCAAGCGCAGCCTTAATTAGCACAGCTATCCAGCAGCTACGAGAGAACAGGGACTGATGTTGCAAACATACGCACAAATCATATACAACCAATTATTGCTGTTTTGTTAAGTCCTCGTCACTACTGTTGTAGAATCCGAATTGCCTCTGTTCTTACGGTGGGCAAGTTTGTGAGATCGTGAAACGGCTACTGGTGCAGTACACCGCTAAAACACTCACCGCCACTATTGCGCAGCTACGATTCAGGGTCAGGTAACAGGATAGGAGAACGAAGGTTCTACAACACTCCGACAAATTAGTAACAAAGTCACACAAATGAGTTAAAAGATTTACTTATCTTTGTCACTTGTTGAATAATGAAGTCTGCAACACTGCTTGTAGTAGAACACAAAGAAGGCCCTCAATGGCTAAGTGCAAATAATCGCAGGTAAACTTCACAGTACACAGCAAAGGCAATTTACATCGCCGGCCGGGGTCGCCGAGCGGTTCTAGGCGCTACAGTCTGGAAATGCGCAACCGTTACGGTCGCAGGTTCTACATCTACATCTACATACATGGCGGAGGGTACCTCGTACCACAACTACCATCTTCTCTCCATGTTCCACTCCCAAACAGAACGAGGGAAACATGACTGCCTATATGCCTCTGTACGAGCCATAATCTTTCTTATCTTTGTGGTCTCTCCGCGAAATATAAGTTGGAGGCAGTAAAATTGTACTACAGCCAGCCTCAAATGTTGGTTCCCTAAATTTCCTCAGTAGCGACTGACGAACAGAACGCCTCCTTTCCTTCAAAGACTCCCACCCGAGTTCCTGAAGCTTTTCGTAACACTCGCGTGATGATCAAACCTACCAGTAACAAATCTAGCAGCCCGCCTCTGAATTGCTTCTATGTCCTCCCTCAATCCGATCTGATAGGGATCCCAAACGTTCGAACAGTACTCAAGAATAGGTCGTATTAGTGTTTTATAAGCGGTCTCCTTTACAGATGAACCACATCTTCACAAAATTCTACCAATGAACCGAAGACGACTATCCGCCTTCCCCACAACTACCATCACATGCTTGTCCCACTTCATATCGCTCTGCAATGTTACGCCCAAATATTTAATCGACGTGACTGCGTCAAGCGCTACACTACTAATGGAGTATTCAAACATTACGGGATTCTTTTTCCTACTCATCTGCATTAATTTACATTTATCTATATTTAGAGTTAGCTGCCATTCTTTACACCAATCACAAATACTGTCCAAGTCATCTTGAATCCTCCTACAGTCATTCAACGACGACAGCTTCCCGTACACCACAGCATCATCAGCAAACAGCCGCACATTGCTATCCACCCTATCCAAAAGATCATTTATGTAGACAGAAAACATTTGTCCGCAGCTCGTGGTCGTGCAGTAGCGCTCTCGCTTCCCACGCCCGGGTTCCCGGGTTCGATTCCTGGCGGGGTCAGGGATTTTCTCTGCCTCGTGATGACTGGGTGTTGTGTGATGTCCTTAGGTTAGTTAGGTTTAAGTAGTTCTAGGGGACTGATGACCACAGATGGCTCTGAGCACTATGGGACTCAACTGTTGTGGTCATAAGTCCCCTAGAACTTAGAACTACTTAAACCTAACTAACCTAAGAACATCACACACATCCATGCCCGAGGCAGGATTCGAACCTGCGACCGTAGCGGTCGTGCGGTTCCAGACTGTAGCGCCTTTAACCGCTCGGCCACTCCGGCCGGCTTGACCATAGATGTTAAGTCCTATAGTGCTCAGAGCCATTAGATAGAAAACAACAGCGGACCTACCACACTTCCCTGGGGCACTCCAGATGATACCCTCACATCCGATGAACACTCACCATCGAGGACAACGTACTGGGTTCTATTAAGAAGGTTCGAATCCTGCCTTGGGCATGGATGTGTGTGATGTCCTTAGGCTAGTTAGGCTTAAGTAGTTCTAAGTCTAGGGGAGTGATGACCTCAGAAGTTAAGTCCGATAGCGGTCAGAGTCATTTGAACAATTTACATCAACTGTCTGTTCACTTCTAAGAGTTCACTGAACGACGTTCTCTGTCTAAGTCAGCCATGGATGATGATCTATAAGCAAGTGGGCGAGAGCTCCTCTTCTGTCTTCCGAGTAGGTGTCTGTCCGTTGTCGTCCGGTCATTCACGGATTGTAGTCGGCCGGCAATTGGCCGAGGCGAAGTCATCTTCATCCTCAGCGCCGCCCGTGGCGCTGGTGGAACTCGCGCAAGTGGTGAGTCTCTATGGCACTGACACCAGCTCGCATCTTTGCGCCTGTGGTGCTTTTGCCCTGGCTATGTCTTGTTCGGACGGCACAGTATAGCAGTTGCTTTTGAAATACAACCTCATCGCGTCCGCATACGTCTGCACTGGTGATAACGTTTCTGCGTATTCTTGGTTCTGAGACTGCGCTGCGACTTCGCCGTTGATGGCTACCGACGAGGTACAGGGAAACGCGTGTTGTACACCGCTCGTTTGTAGTCACTGAGTGTTTGAATTTTAGTGAAACTTCTCACGAGGTGAGAGCTAAAACACTTCGACAGAGCGTTTTTAATTACGCGAGTTGTCACACTCTTTCGTGACACAACTCGTAAGGCACAAGTTTGTATCGAGTCACACACACATTACTACCTGGAAGACAGGTACTCTACAAAGATTCCACTTACCGTTTTCGACAGCTTTTCTAGCCCAACAGGAACGCTAAATACTCAGCGTTACAAAAAAAATGGCTCTGAGCACTATGGGACTTAACAGCTGAGGTCATCAGTCCCCTAGAACTTAGAACTACTTAAACCTAACTAACCTAAGGACATCACACACATCCATGCTCAAAGCAGGATTCGAACTTGCGACCGAAGCAGTCACACGGTTCCAGACTGAAGCGCCTAGAACTACTCGGCCACACCGGCCGGCTCGGCGTTACAATTTGCAAACATTTGATGCAGTAAAAATGACGGGAACGTATAAAATGTGTGTCACCTCTGTGAAATTCTGGTACTCACAAGCGGATGACTGGGGCATTCAACTCTATCAGGGAAGAACAATTATTCCTCTAACCACAAAGAACAGCAAAAAAATTAAATAAAACGTTATATATCCCGACCCTCATTAAAAGTGACACTGAATGTATTCATGGGGCTAAGACAATCGAATTGTTTGAGTTAATTCTGATGAATTAAAAATTTACGACCGCTGAACACCAAGAAACTTAATGGTACATGGAGTTGCCACGGACACGTGATGCGGTACTGTTGGTTGGCTGGTTTGTGGGAGGGGACCAAACAGCGAGGTCATCGGTCTCGTCAGATTAGGGAAGGACGGGGAAGGAAGTCGGCAGTATCCTCTGAAGGAGCCATCCTGGCATTTTCAAATGGTTCAAATGGCTCTGAGCACTATGCGACTTAACTTCTGAGGTCATCAGTCCCCTAGAACTTAGAACTACTTAAACCTAACTAACCTAAGGACATCATACACGTCCATGCCCGAGGCAGGATTCGAACCTGCGACCGTAACAGTCGCGCGGTTCCGGTCTGAAGCACCTAGAACCGCTCGGCCACCGCGGCCGGCGGCATTTTATGGAAATCACGGAAAATCTAAGTCAGGATAGACGGACGCGGGTTTGAACCGTTGTTCTCCCGAATTCGAGTCCAGTGTGCTATCCACTGTGCCACATCGCTCGGTAATGTGGTAAGCGAAGCGTATAAGCGATCCAGAGTGGAATGGTGAATCATACTAGCGAGACACGTGACGCGGTAAGCGAAGCGTATAAGCGAACCAGAGTCGAATGGTGACTCATACTAGCGAGAATAGGCCGCAAATGGGGAAATCCTCTGCTGAAATAAGCGACTTTGCCAAGGGGAAAATTTTTCCCGGCAGCGAGCAAGTCGTAAACAATGAAGGTGGTTGGCTTTCCGTGAGCATTTATGGACAGCGATCACAGTACGGTGAAACCACGAGCGCGCGACAAGACGTTGGACATGCACGCCCCATGACGGTATGCGGAGGTCGACAGTCGGCCCACTCTGTAATGCAGAATAGGTGGCGATCTACGGCCGAACTGATGACAGAGACATTGCCGGTGCAAACGCAAGTGTCTCGGAGCACACCAAACAGCGCACATGCTCGAACATGGAGCCCCGCTGCAGACGACCTCTGTTGATACACGACTTCGCGAACTACGACCGCAGTAGCTATGGTCTCATCGAGATTGGATCCTGGATAATGGAAACGCCTCGTCGGATTAACCACGTTCAGTCAGGTCGCCGGTCGTGTGTCCGGATACGCAGTTACCCAGGAGGAGGACTGCTAGAAACATGCACTACGCCACGGACGGAAGATGGTGGTGGCAGCATCATGCTCTAGGGTGTAATCTACCCCCTCCTTCTTTCTTCCATCTATTGTCCACATTAAACAGTGCCTAGTCCCAGTAGTTAAGAAGCAAAGTACAGGGTGAGTCAAAAGTCCTTGGACACCTTCATAAGTTATAATATCAAAGGGAAAATTGAAATGTGATGATGGGAACATAGGTTTGACGTGGGGGCGCAACATTTGGAGTGAATGTCATTCATGGCCGTCATCTTGAAATCCGCCATTTTGGATTCAAGCCTTTTTTAATGGGAAGGGGGGTGTATGACACATCAAATAACACTCGCTTGAGCTCTGGAATTGAGTGGTGTAATTTGTTTTAGTCTATCGTATACAGTTTACAAGTTATTAATGTTCGAAGTTACCTTGAAACCGACTCATGTCTCTCTTTGTTCCAGGTGATCGAAAATGGGTGAACAGAAGATCGAAATCATCCTTATATCAGGGGAACCCAGCTACCGAACAATAGCAGCTGACTACAAAAGACGGCACCCAGACAGAGAACCGGTATCACACAGCACAGTGGCTCATGCGATCACCGAATTCCGGGAGACGGGCTCTGTTCACGATAGGGCACGTAGTGGGCGACCAAGGATTGCCACCAATGACGAAACTGCAACTGCAACTGTTGCGTCGTTTGCGAAAAGTCCTAAACGAAGTACCCGTCGTGTGGCCCTAGCATGTGGGATAAGCAGCATCGACTTAACAAGGATGACCCTGATCGCTGGTTGGAGTTCTGCCTGTGGGCTACTGAACAACACGAACTGGATCCTACGTTTTCCAAGGGCATACTGTTCAGCGACGAGGCGTATTTCACTTTGGACGTGGAGGTTAATCGACGAAGTTGTCGATACTGGAGTGACGCAAATCCGAACTGGGTTGCCCCAATTCGAGAACACAGTCCAGCGAAGGTGATGGTGTGGTGTGGCATGTGGGACACCCGCATCATTGGGTCATTTTTCATTTACAACACATTAACTGCACCACAGTAGCTGATGCTGCTGCAGGACCTTGTGCTCCCTTCCACACTGAACGCTGACGGCATTTTCCCATCTTATTTTCAGCACGATGGAGCCCCTCCACACAATGGCATTGGTGTCCGTGAATGGTTGGAGGAACAACTGCCAGGGAAGTGGACTGGTCGCCGTGGTCCCGTGGAGTGGCCGCCCAGATCCCCTGACTTAACGCCCCTTCATTTTTATCTATGGGGACATCTTAAGCAGATAGTGTATGCTGAGAGCATCCGTGATTAGCGACATCTGGAGGAACGCATACAACGCGCCTGTGACCGAATTGCAGGAGACACTCTCCTCCGTGTGCAGTCAGAGTGGTTGTGGCGACTACAGTTGTGCATTGCACGGTATGTAGAACATGTAGCAGTCGGTATGAAGGTAATTTCCCAACTTTGAACATTAATAACCTCTAAAGTGTACCAGATAGACAAAAACAAATTACACCACTAAATTCCAGAGCTCAAGTGAAATCTCTAAACTGTAAAAGATAGATGTGCCATACACCCCCACCCCATTTTTAAAAAAATGACTTGAATATAAAATGCAGATTTCAAGATGGCGGCCATGAATGACATTCACTCCAAAACTTGCGGCCCCACATCAAGCCTATGTTCCTATCATCACATTTCAATGTTCCCTTTAATTTTCCAACTTATGAAAGTATCCAAGACTTTTGAATCGCTCTGTATTTTATGAAGGTTTGAGAGGAGCGAAGATTGCAACAAATTTTCAAGTTTGCTTAGCTTGTCATGTTGAGATTGCTCCAGTTCTTCTTGCCTAAGGGTGTGATTATTGAAGCTGAAAATCTAACATCCGGCCCTCGCGGTTTGTTTGAACTAAATAAATTGGATGATTATTGTTGCAGATTTTTTACGCAAATATGTTTCCACTGATTTTCTCACATTTTAGTATATCATACAGCATTCAGATTTTTCACTTCAACAACGCCGAAATTACATTGTTCGCACCTGTTATACAAAAATACGTCTGATCACATCAGAGGTAAGCTTACGTCTCTCACACTCTGCAGAAATAACAATATTCCAAATGAAACTTCCTGGCAGATTAAAACTGTGTGCCCGACCGAGACTCGAACTCGGGACCTTTGCTTTTCGCGGGCAAGTGCTCTACCATCTGAGCTACCGAAGCACGACTCACGCCCGGTCCTCACAGCTCTACTTCTGCCAGTATATTCCAAATGGTTAACAATTTTTATTAACCAATGAATTCCTACTAGTTTTCCTTACATTATTAATTTCGATTATTATCTCATAAATGAATCCAGGAACATAAAAAGTAAACAGAGCAGAATCGCGTAATTAATAATAGATTATTTAAGTTTGTAAATAATTCGTAATTTCAAATATTTCTAAAGAAAATAATTTTAACTCTGCATTCAAAACTAATACTTATCGATTATAACATCGAACCTAAAATATTTTATCAAGTACTTTTCATAAATTTGAGCGTGAAATACAACATAATCTGTATAAAATTATATGAAAGATTTCAGGAAGGCAACTGAGATAATATTGACCTATCCAAAATTCGAATAATAATACTGGTATCGGTAAGAACTGCTGAGGAAAAGTAATGATAGAGGAGGATGTCCCGTTACAACTGGACATCTACCTGAGCTTCCACGGGAGTTGTGGTAGTAATCGAAGACGCTGTGACAGCTGTGGACTACGTAAATATTATTGTGGATCACCTGCATCGCTTCATTCTTGATGTTGCACCAACGGGGACTGTATCTTCCGGCAGGAGAACAGTCCGTGTCACAAGACCAGAATCCTGGTACAGTAGTTTCAGAAGCATGATAGCAAACGCATGCTGATGTCTTGGCCAGCAAGTTCACCTGTCGTGAACTCGATGGACCCCGCCTTAGGCGCTATCGAGTGCCAGCTGTATACTCACTAACCACCGACCCGTGATTTACGGGGATTACATGACCTGTGCGTATACATCTGGTGCCATTTTTTTTTTTTGTCATCAGTCTACTGACTGGTTTGATGCGGCCCGCCACGAATTCCTTTCCTGTGCTAACCTCTTCATCTCAGAGTAGCACTTGCAACCTACATCCTCAATTATTTGCTTGACGTATTCCAATCTCTGTCTTCCTCTACAGTTTTTGCCCTCTACAGCTCCCTCTAGTACCATGGAAGTCAGTCCCTCATGTCTTAGCAGATGTCCTATCATCCTGTTCCTTCTCCTTATCAGTGTTTTCCACATATTCCTTTCCTCTCCGATTCTGCGTAGAACCTCCTCATTCCTTACCTTATCAGTCCACCTAATTTTCAACATTCGTCTATAGCATATACTTCCAGAAACCTTTCAAAGTCTTGTCAGATCAACTTCACACAAAACCACTGGTGCGTTGCGCTCCAAATGTGGACTAAAGCGCTATTAAGCAGAAGATGTACATATTTCCGCTCATCATAGTATAAAAACAGTGTGAAGTAGCAAATGATCAACTTTGTACATGTTCGATCGGTGAAATGCCTAGTGAACTGTCAAGCTAGAAATAGGTGGCCAAGGTATGCTAGGGGAGGACAAAATGTGTTTTTACTGGAACGTACAACTGGGATCGCCGCAGAAAACAGCACTCCCATCGATAGAGAACAGTTTACTTTGATATAATGTGGTTGAGTCTATGAGCCCATTTTATACGAGTGAAGGGTAGTATAAAATCTGCGGTTGACATGAATGGCATTTTTAGGGCAGAATTCGAAATCTGCCTGGATAAAGATAGAACAAAAAATCAGCCATGATATTTTCCAGCGAACAATCCCGAAATTCACCCCGAATAAAAGAAGAAAATCATGAAAACTTACATCAAGATAACCGTATGGGAGCCTGAGCCACGCTCCGCACTTGTGTAAGCCCAGACGCTCAACCATCGTCACTTCGCTTGGCATTACCATTGTTTTCACCAACAAAAGTCCTAAATACTGTGCTCTTGCTATGCCACAATTTTCAAAAAGCAGAATTCATCCGGAGGTGCGGTGTATCTCTCAATGCTTCTTTCTTTCTTTATACACACTCCAAAGCGTAGAAAAATGTCTTCATCCACCTACGTTGTACAACATGGGAAATATTGGTGCTCAAATTTCTGCTCTTATCTTCTCAACCGCTGAATATTTGCCACAGTTTGATAGCGGCCCAACATGCACTAAAAATATACGTCCAACTAAATAGCAGCATCAGAATGATTGCTGTGCTATCAAACGATGCCCCTAAGCAATGGCTACCAGTACTAAAGCCTCAGTGCACCCCGTCAACTACGCATTAATTCTTTCACGAACAAGTATGGTTCAAGTGGCTCTGAGCACTATGGGACTTAACTGCTGTGGTCATCAGTCCCCTAGAACTTAGAACTACTTAAACCTAACCAACCTAAGGACATCACACACATCCATGCCCGAGGCAGGATTCGAACCTGCGACCGTAGCAGTCGCGCAGTTCCGGACTGAGCGCCTAGAACCGCTAGACCACCGCGGCCGGCACGAACAAGTACCAATGGATGGTGGACAGTAGAAGTAGCTTCCAATCCATCAAGTTGTTGATTACAGTAACAATAACTGATTCCGCTCTAGACGGTCATCCAAAAGAACGGTAAGGATGGTATGGAAGATAAGCTCAACTTTGCCAACGTAAAGTCTCATGAATGAACCGGACAACAAAATAATACTATGATGTGTTTCCTTCAGAAATTAACGGGATTTGACCTGCCGCGAAAAATATGTTCAGTGTAATCAGAATTAGAACACAACATTGGAGACCTACATGCTTTTTACAGAAATAACGTGATCAACTACCCCTACCTTATGACTGCAGAAACCCAAGACCATCAGATACACCTCAGAAGAACGCCTCAAACGATCATACAATGGCAGACAAGAAGACTCTCTACAGGTGGTCCCAGAGTCGATAGATACCCTAGGTGTATCCAAGGTGTTCATTTGTAACGTTTTATATTATGTATGTGTTATTCACTAAATTGTGTTACTACTTATGTACATGCCCTTTTAATGTGCCAAAATGTCATATGATAAGGAAATTGTTGAAATGGCTCTGAGCACTATGCGACTTAACTTCTGAGGTCATCAGTCACCTAGAACTTAGAACTAATTAAACCTAACGACAACACACTCATCCATGCCCGAGGCAGGATTCGAACATGTCACCGTAGCGGTCGCTCGGCTCCAGACTGTAGCGCCTAGAACCGTACGCCCACTCCAACCGGCGATAAGGAAATAAATGACGCCTATCGTTCGGTAGCACCTTTCCATGTCGCATAAGTAAAATATTACCGCACCCGCACAATCTCATTTGTGCATACAGGATGATTCGTTTTATCTCGCGAATGACAGACGTTATTGGTTTTGTGGGAACGTCACGCTCGAGACCCACACTTTCGTAACTTCTGTCTCTTGGTTTACCGAGGCGTGAAACGAAGTCCACGATGTCTGTTTTTGCAGCTGTCCGCCCTGGTTCAGCGCTGTCAGTTCGCTGACAGCTGGGTCGATGCACATTCTAAGCGACAGCGAATGACTTTATTGGGTCACCACGCGACGTCAGGTCACGTTTTCATTGGAGGCCATTGCCGGCCTTAATATGGCCGCACGCCAGTCCACCGTGCAAGCCTGAAAAATCGCTCTTATACTGCCACGCGAGGATAGACTCAGATATCGCAACGAAGAACTTCTCTCTTCATCCAACGATTAACAGTGACAGATAAGAGTTCTGAGGGCGTTACAGGCGTGTGCCACAGGTGAACAACATCGTAAACCACATCAAATACTGACGGACCGATTCCACAGACCGAACGTGAGGAGAGGGGCTACTGTAATTGTTTAATACAAACCATACAAAAATGCACGGAAGTATGTTTTTTAACACAAACCTACGTTTTTTTAAATGGAACCCCGTTAGTTTTGTTAGCACATCTGAACATATAAAGAAATACGTAAGCAGTGCCGTTTGTTGCATTGTAAAATGTTAATTACATCCGGAGATATTGTAACCTAAAGTTGACGCTTGAGTACCACTCCTCCGCTGTTCGATCGTGTGTATCGGAGAGCACTGCAACATACATCGCGTTTCTACAGAATGATCTGCCAATGTTGCTCGAAAATGTCCCACTGGAAACGCGTCGACGTATATGGTATCAGCATGATGGTGCACCTGCGCATTCCGCAATTAACACTAGGCTGACCCTTGACAGGATGTTCGACGGGCGTTTCATAGGACGTGGAGGACGCATAAATTGGCCAGCCCGTTCTCCTGATCTTACACCTCTGGACTTCTTTCTGTGGGGTACGTTAAAGGAGAATGTGTACCGTGATGTGCCTACAACCCCAGAGGATATGAAACAACGCATAGTGGCAGCCTGCGGCGACATTACAACAGATGTACTGCGGCGTGTACGACATTCATTACACCAGAGCTTGCAATTGTGTGCAGCAAACGATGGCCACCACACTGAACATCTATTCCACTCCGTAATTGAAAACGGAAACCACGTGTGTACCTGTACCTCACCCCTCATGGTAATGTACATGTGCCTCAGTGAAAAAGACCGATAAAAAGGTGTTAGCATGTGGACGTAATGTGCTGTTCCAGTCTCTTGTGTACCTAAGGTCCATCACCGTTCCCTTTGAATCCCTACGTAATTCGGTGCTCTCCGATACACACGATCGAACAGCGGAGGAGTGGTACTCAACCGTCAACTTTAGGTTACAATATCTCCGGATGTAATTAACATTTTACAATGCAACAAATGGCACTGATTACGTATTTGTTTATATGTTCAGATGTGCTAACAAAACTAGCGGGGTTCCATTTTAAAAAACGTAGGTTTGTGTTAAAAAACATACTTCCGTGCATTTTTGTTTGGTTTGTATTAAACAATTACACTAGCCCCTCTCCTCACGTTCGGTCTGTGGAATCGGTTCGTCAGTATTTGATGTGGTTCACTAAATATATCCAGCGGTAGCGTTAGGTGACTCACCCTGTATATAATACATATATATATATATATATATATATATATATATATATATATATATATATATATATATGTGTGTGTGTGTGTGTGTGTGTGTCTATTAGAGAGACACATATAGTGAGAGAGAGAGAATTAAATATCCAGGAGACGATATGACCCTTAAAGTGACTCGGTAGAACTACCTAAACGGACGGGGATGAGGTTCAAATGGCTCTGAGCACTATGGGACTTAACTGCTGAGGTCATCAGTTCCCTAGAACTTAGAACTACTTAAACCTAACTAACCTAAGGACATCACACACATCCATGCCCGAGGCAGGATCCGAACCTGCGACCGTAGCGGTCGCGCGGTTCCAGACTGAAGCGCCTAGAACCGCTCGGCCACAGAGGCTGGCTCTACACTGACAACCTACACATGGAGGAATACATTAGATGAAATTTTACTGTAGCTTAAATAGTAAATCAATAATGTTGAACAGATATGCTACGAGAATGAATACAATTAGATACCGTAAAATTACTTATTTTCAAACAACAGAAAAATGCAAAAATCTATGAAGTCAATAGAGAATGTTAAATGCTACTTTCAGTGTAGCTCTCAGACTGAAGAACATCTGTGACTTTCCTCAAAATCGTGTCTCCGTTTATTAGACAGTGAAATGTCCCCTTTGGAAAATTATGTATTATTGTGCTGGTAAACTCTTACGTTATTTGTTTATCAAACAGCTGAGGAAAACTGAACGTACTCAGACATTTCTATCTTTACTTAGTCTGATCATCACTAAACTGACACACAATATTTTTAGCGCAACGCAATCTGACTTTCAATAATCTCCACAAAAGAATGGCCCTGACGAGCAATAACCTATACCTTTCATGAATCACTTACCTCACAAAAATCTTCGTTACTCGAACTATTGCAATACAGCGAGCGCCAATACTGCCAGCTAAATAAAAGATTCTGACTACTGAAGGCACTAACTACTGACAGCATAGTTAGCAAATGAAAGATTTTGATAAAGAACAAACAACGTATTTACCCTAATAGTGTTCAAAAGTCGCCATATATACATATATCAATTCACGACATCCATGTTTACCAATTTCCGTTTTCTGGCGGACACACGTCCAGATCGTCCGTTCTCAATACTCTGGCATCTCTCTCTCCACATCCACCACTGCTGGCCGCTCACCTCTAACTGCACAACGCTACGCGCTGTTCACATCCAACTGCCCAACACTACCCAAGCGAATATTCCAACAATGAGTCCAACCAGCCACAGACTGCCCACACTGCAGTCACCGATTTTCATACAGAGCACTACGTGGCGTTACGAACATAAATAGCTAAATAGCCTATTTACAACAGACACATTAAGTTGTCAGATACTGATTAGCCAAGAAAAACAGAAAACCTCCGCTCCGACTTGCACTGGTAGTAAACAGCTCAGAGGAGAAGCAAATGGAACTCAAAACATTCACTGTGTTTCTGTCTCTGTCGGCTGATCTGTGGTGCATATATCACTGATTACTATGCTGGGAGATGTGGTACGGCAGCGTCCAGCAGCTCGGTGCCGTTGGTCGTCGTGCAAAGGATGCACGCTGCATACCTACAAAATTCTGTCTACAAAGTGGACGTAATATACCAGCTGCAAAACCTCTGGACCTGAAACTACTTCAGTACAACCCAGAACACTAGTCAAGATTTCTGTTTGCTCATAAGCTAGAAACAGAAACTCAAGTACTCGGTCATAAAGAAGCACTTTAGTTTGGCTCAGACTCCACAGAGAAGCAAGAAATCGTCACCCTGCCTACAGACAAACGACTTAATTCGCTGCTAGTGGCGAAATCGATACTTTGCAAATTCTAACGGTGAGACTCTTCACTGTCGCTGTTGTCAGCGTTGCCGTCTGAACGATGTGTCGTCTTTTCACACCCGCAGAAGAATCCCCTGTCGTGACATACGCCGGTTTCCAGAAAGGCTCGCACCGTCTGGGCGTGCGCTCCCTGCTAGCGTTAAAAATACAGTGCCTCCCACTACTTGGATCATGACAACAAAAAAAGCGTCAGAACAGACCTTGAAGGCCCAACGGTACCTACCGGCCGCCGTGTCATCCTCAGCCATTACACGTCACGGGAGACATGTGATCAGCACACCATTCTCCTAGCCATTGTCAATTTCCGCGACCGGTGCCGCTACTTCTCACCAAGTATCTCCTCAATTGACCTCACGAGGGCTGAGTGCACCCCGCTTGCCAACAGAACCCAGTCGGCCCTTATGGTGATCTATCAATGTGCTAGCCGAATCCGACAGCGCTTAACTTCCTTGATCCGACGGGAACCGGTGTTACCACTGCGACAAGGCCGTTGGCACTCGGGTCATGAAGCTGCCAGCTAATCGCCTGCAGTCCATACATCGTACAGAACACTGTTCCAGAACATAAGTAAATATTCCAGAATTCGAATCGAGAACAGCTGCCAACATGAGTAACGTAGAAGTAAATATCCTCGGAGTAATGAAGCAACTTAAATCAACAAAAGCAAGTCTTCTGGTTCAGACTAAGTACCAATCAGGTTCCTTTCCGAGTATGCTGATGCGTTAGCTCCATACTTAACAATCATATACAACCGTTCGCTCGACGAAAGATCCGTACCCAAAGACTGGAAAGTTGCACAGGTCACACCAATATTCAAGAAAGGTAGTATGAATAATCCACTAAATTACAGGCCCATATCGTTAACGCCAATATGCTGAAGGATTTTAGATCGTATACTTTGTCCGAACATAATGAATTACCCCGAAGAAAATGGTCTATTGGCACACAGTCAACATGGGTTTAGAAAACATCGTTCTTGTGAAACACAACTAGCTCTTTATTCACATGGAGTGTTGAGTGCTGTTGACTAGGGATTTCAGATCGATTCCGTATTTCTGGATTTCCGGATGGTTTTTGACACTGTACCACACAAGCGGCTCGTAGTACAATTGCGTGCTTATGGAATATCGTCTCAGTTCGTAGTAAAACAGAAGTGATTTCTGGTGTTCCCCAAGGCAGTGTTATAGGCCCTTTGCAGTTCCTTATCTATATAAACGATTTGGGAGACAATCTGAGCAGCCGTCTTCGGTTGTTTGTGGAGATGACGCTGTCGTTTATCGACAAATGAAGTCATCAGAAGATCAAAACAAACTGCAAAACGATTTAGAAGATATATCGCAATGGTACGAAAAGTGGCAGTTGACCCTAAATAACGCACAGTGTGAGGTCATCTACATGAGTGCTGAAAGGAGGTCGTTAAACTTCGGTTACACGATAAATGAGTCTAATCTAAAAGCCGTAAATTCAACTAAATACCTAGGTATTACAATTACGAACAACTTAAATTGGAAGGAACACATAGAAAATCTTGTGAAGAAGGCTAAGCAAACACAGCGTTTTATTGGCAGGACATTTAGAAAATGTAACAGACCTAATAAGGAGACTGCCTACACTACGCTTGTCCGTCCTTTTTAGAATACCGCTGCGCGGTGTGGGATCCTTACCAGATAGGACTGGTGGATTACATCGAAAAAGTTCAAAGAAAGGCAGCACGTTTTGTATTATAGCGAAATTTGGGAGAGAGTGATACAGAAATGATACAGGATTTGGGATGGACATCATTAAAAGAAAGGCGTTTTTCGTTGCGACGGAATCTTCACACGAAATTCCAATCACCAACTTTCTCCTCCGAATGCGAAAATATTTTATTGACACCGACCTACATAGGGCGGAACGATCACTACGATAAAATAAGGGAAATCAGAGCTCGTACGGAAAGATATAGGTGTTCATTCTTTCCGCGCGCTACACGAGATTCGAATAAGACAGAATTGTGTAGGTGGTTCGATGAACCCTCTGCCAGGCACTTAAATGTGATTTGCAGAGTATCCATGTAGATGTAGATGAACATTCCACAAGCTCTCCTACAACCAAGGACTCCTCCAATCATATTCACTTCTCTGCTTTTTGGCGGGAAACGTGGCTCCTCGTCTCCCATGAGAAGAACTGTGAAGGCTCAACCCGCGTACGTCGTTGGTGACCCCGGCTAAAAAGAAGTCTCCTTCCTGTGTAAGAAGCTATCGCTCTACAGCCCCGGCGTCCAGCACCTGGCTATATCCACTAATATTTTTAGCGACATGAGTGTGTCTCGCATCCGTACAGCAGCCTCTCCACGCGGAGACCACCAGCAGGACTGTAAACCCTCTGCTTCCACTCTCTTCTCTTCAGAGCAGTAAAACTTCCCTCCTGGGCGAAGACACGGTTTCTTTTTAACACCCCTTGTGCCGGTTGCTCCTTTCACAGGAACGCATAATTGTGACTGCTTCCCGTTGTCGGCGTTGTCGTCTCAATACCCAAGTAGGCAAAGTGTTAGAATGTGGTGCTACCATCAACTAAAGAAATGATCTGTTATCAGAATCAGACGTAATAAATCGCGATCTCGTAGCGAATAAAATAGTGAAACAAACTGGTATAGAATTAAATATACAGGGGGTTTCCGTAAGAGCGTGCTAAAATGTAACACGACATAGAGAATCCACCACTGAATAATTTGACGTAGGGAACCTGGGGTGGGAGAAGGCAGCTTAAGGAGATATGGAAGTAAACTTATCTACCACTTTGTCTAGCAGTACTGTTCTCCAGCTTATTTACAACTAGTATGCGTACAAGTTTACACGTACTGTGCTGTTTATTTACGTGTACATTCTTTACTTCCTGCAAGGAAACAAGGAGGACGAGCCCGGTTTCCAGGAAGTCATGATTCAGGTTTTGTTTACTTTTTCTTGCCCATAAGGTGGCTCTGTTGTATCGCATTTACATTGCCCCATGACAGAATGCACTGTGAATCAACGACAGGCCCATTCATTACTCAGTTTTATTCAGAGTCGTACAGCGCAATACGATGGAGCAGTACCGGTACATTATTTCCTGGTCGCTGGATTGGGAGGTGTTATTCCATAGCCTGCGAGGTCACCTGACCTGAATCCGCTCGGTTATTTGCTAGGGGGATATCTAGTCACTTGTGTATGGGACGCTAGTGGAATTAGTTCGTAACTGCCTGTGATGCGATTCAAAACACACCAGGGATATTTCTCGGGAAGCGTCAAAATCTTCTTCGCCGATGTCACGTTTGTATTGAGGGTGATGATTGGTTGATTTGCGGGAGCGGCCAAACAGCAAGGTCCTCTGTCCCAGCGAATTAGTGAAGGATGTCGGCCGCGCCCTTTCAAAGGAACCATTCTGGCATTTGCCTGAAGCGATTTAAGGAAATCACGGGAAACCTAAATCAGGATGGGCGGAAGCAGGTTCGATTCGTCGTCCTCCCAAATGCGAGTCCAGTGTGCTAACTGCTGCGCCACCTCGCTCGGTTTGAGGATGACGGCCATCAGTTTCAGCACATTTTGTACGATTCACTACAAATGGTACGTTCAAAGTGTCAATGATGGTATTTGCAGTTAACTGTAACTAACGTAAAAAGAAAAGGACACAATAATGTGATTTTATTCCTATTATCTCCCTAAGCTGGTTTCTCTGTTCCCAGGTTCCCTACCTTAAATTGTTCAATGCACCAGCCTCTATCTCCTGTTTAATTTTTTGTACGCTCTTGCGGTAGCATCCGGTATGAAGGCAGATTTTTGCCGTCTTACACATGTTGCCGAACATGTTTGCAATATCCAATTTATGCAATATCCAATTTATAAGGCCGCAGACATCAACAAAAACAAGACGAGGATAATGGAATGTAGTCGAATTAAATTGGGCGATGCTGAGGGAATTAGCTTAGGAAATGAGACACTTAAAGTAATAGCTGAGTTTTGCTATTTGGGGAGCAAAATAAGTGACGGTGGTCGGAGAGGATATAAAATATAGACTGGCAATGGCAAGGAAACAGTTTCTGAAGAAGAAAAATTTGTTAACAACGAGAAGAAATTTAAGTGTGAGGAAGCCCTTTCTGTAAGTATCTGTATGGAATGTAGCCATGTATGGAAGTGAAACTTGGACGATAAAAAGTTTAGACAAGAAGAGAATAGAAGCTTTCGAAATGTGGTGCTACAGAAGAATGCTGAAGACTGGATGGGTAGATCACATAACTGATGAGGAGGTATTGAATAGAATCGGGGAGAAGAGAAATTTGTGTCACAACTTGACTAAAAGAAGGGATCGGTTGGTAGGGCATATTCTGAGGCATCAAAGGATAACCAATTTAGTATTGGAGGGCAGTGTGGAGGGTAAAAATCGTAGAGGGTGACCAGGAGATGAATACACTAAACAGATTCAGAAGGATGTAGGTTGCACTAGGTACTGGGGGATGAAGAAGCTTGCACAGTATAGAGTAGCATAGAAAGCTGCATCAAACCAATCTCTGGACTGAAGACCACAACAACAACAACAACAACAACAAGGCGGCAGAATCGCACCTCCAGCAGCACAGTGCACAGTGCGTGCGGAATACGGAGCCATGTGGCCGGCTGGGGCGACGCGTCGAGTGAAGGCAGTGCAGGCGCGGCTGTGCGCGGCTTGAGCCGAGAATAGCAGGCCGGCGGCGCCGGTATTTATAGAGGGAGAGGCAACAGCAGCGGCGGCGGCAGCAGCGGCGCAGGCGAGGCGAGAGCGAGAGGTGGGGCGCTGACACCGCCGTACTCGCACGTCGTCCGCAGCCTTCCCACAGCCCTGTTCACACGAGCTAATTTCTTGTCTCGATTACTCGTTGCAAGCGAGTCCGCAGCAGCACCCCTGGCGGTTTCCTTCCTGAACTGAATTTCGACTACCGCTGGTAGCTTTCTTTTACACGTCAATGACAAATCTGCGGGTGTTGTGTAGTTTGTCACCTGAACAGTGAAAGTGAAGAAAGGTGCCATCCTTTCAGAAAAAAATTCTATACATGGGTGTAACAGGCTGTTGTTGAAACTTCCTGGCATATTAAAACCGTGTGCTGGACAGAGATTTGAACTCGGGACCTTTGCCTTTCGCAGGCAAGTGCTCTACCAACATTTTTTTTTATCTAATTTTGTTCTTTTTTGGTCGTTGTATATTTTTGGGGCGGAGGTCTCATGACACCCGTTCAGGTTGTTCGTTGATCCGTTTACTCAGTTTTTTTATTACAGAGGGTACCTAAACCTCTGACCGAACACGCTGAGCTACCGTGCCGGCAAACTGTGTGCCGGACCGAGACTCGAACTCGGGACCTTTGCCTTTCACGGGCAAGTGCTCTACCACCAATCCGGCACACAGTTTTAATCTGCCCGGAAGTTTCAAAATCAGCGCACACTCCGCTGCAGAGTGAAAATTTCACTCTGGAAACATCCCCCAGGCTGTGGCTCAGCCATGTCTCCACAATATCCTTTCTTCCAGTAGTGCTAGTCCTGCAAGTTTCGCAGGAGAACTTCTGTGAAGTTTGGAAGGTTCGAGACGAGGTACTGGCGCAAGTACAATTGTGTGGACGGGTCGTGAGTCGTGCTTGGGTAGCTCAGTTGGTAGAGCACTTGCCCGCGAAAGGCAGAGGTCCCGAGTTTGAGTCTCGGTCTGGCACACAGTTTTAATCTGCTAGGAAGTTTCAGAATCAGTGCACACTTCGCTGCAGAGTGAAAATTTCATTCAGGTTGTTGTTGCTGTTGTTGTCTTAAGTCCAGAGACTGGTTTGATGCAGGTCTCGATGCTACTCTATCCTGTGCAAGCTTAATCATCTCCGAGTAACTACTGCAACCTACATACTTCTGAATCTGTTTAGTGTTTTCATGTCTTGGCCTGCCTCTACGATTTATACCCTCCACGTTTCCCTCCAATACTAAATTGGCCTTGATGTCTCAGAACGTGTTCTACCAACCGATTTCTTCTTCTAATCAAGTTGTGCCACAAATTCCTCTTCTCCCCAATTCTATTCAGTACCTCGTTTGTAGTTACGTGTACCATCTAATATTCAGCCTTCTTCTGTAGCACCACATTTCGGAAGCTTCTATTGCATTCTTGTCTAAACTATTTATCGTCCACGTTTCACTTCCATACATTGCTACACTCCATAAATATTTTCAGAAAGGGCTTCCTGACACTTAAATCTCTACTCTTTGTCAACAAATTTCTCTTCTTCGAAACGCTTTCCTTGCCACTGCCAGTCTACATTTTATATCCTCTCTACTTCGACCATCATCAGTTATGTTCCTCCCCAATTAGCAGAACTCAACTATTACTTTAAGTGGCTCATTTAATAATCTAATTCCCCCAGAATCATCCCATTTCATTCGAGTATATTCCATTATCCTTGTTTTGCTTTTGTTGATGTTCATCTTACATCCTCTTTTTGGGGCACTGTTCATTCCGTTCAACTGCTCTTCCAGATCCTTTGCTGTCTCTGACAGAATTACAATGTCGTCGACAAACCTCAAAGTTTTTAAATCTTCTACATAGATTTTAATTCCTACTCGCCGGCCGAGCTGGCCGAGCGGTTTTAGGCGCTACAGTCTGGAACCGCGCAGTAGCTACGGTCGGAGGTTCGAATCCTGCCTTGTGGATGGATGTGTGTGATGTCCTTAGGTTAGTTAGGTTTAAGTAGTTCTAAGTTCTAGGGGACTGATGACCTCAAAGTTAAGCCCCATAGTGCTCAGAGCCTATTCCTACTCCAAATTTTTCTTTTCTTTCCTCTACTGCTTGCTCAATATACAGATTGAATAGCATCTGAGATAGGCTACAACCCTGTCTCACTCCCTTCTCAACCAATGCTTCCCTCTCATGACTCTCAGCTCTTATAACTGCCATCTGGTTCCTGCAAAAATTGTAAATAGCTTTTCGCTTCCTGTTCTGGAACCCTGCCACCTTCGGAATTTGAAAGAGAGTATTCCAGTCAACATTGTCTAAAGCTTTCACTAAGTCTACAAATGCTAGAAACGTAAGTTTGCCTCTCCTTAATCTATCTTCTAAGATAAGTCGTAGGGTCAGTATTGTCTCACGTGTTCCAACATTTCTACGGAATCCAAACTGATGTTCCCCGAGGCTGGCTTCTACCATTTTACATTCGTCTGTAAAGAATTCGTGTTAGTATTTTGCAACCGTGGCTTATTAAACTGATAGATGGGGAATTTTCACACCTATCAACACTTACTGTCTTTGGGATTGGAATTAATATACTCTTCTTGAAGTCTGAGGGTATTTCGCTTGTCTCATACATCTTGCTTTCCAGATGGTAGAGTTTTGTCATGCCTGGTTTTCCCAAGGCTGTCAGTAGTTATATACTCCCGGGGCCTTGTTTCGACTTAGGTCTTTCAGTGATTTGTCAAACTCTTCACGCAGTATCATATCTCCCGTTTCATCTTGATCTACGTCCTCTTCCACTTCCAAAATATTGCCATCAAGTTCATCGTCCTTGTAGAGGCCCTCTATATACTCCTTCCACCTTTCTGCTTTCCCTTCTTTGCTTAGAACAGGTCAGTTAATAGACCGCCTGCCTGGGAAAAGCACAAGTCCCAAGTTCAAGTCCCGCTCCGATGCATAGTATTAATCTGCCAGGAGTTTCCAACAGAAATTGCTGTTATCAGTGAAAGCAGGTTGTAACCTCCCCACAAAAATTTGAAAGAAAGAAATATGACAATATTTAATTATGAACGCTAATGGACATTGCGCAAATTGTAACCTCGCCCACAATGTGAGGTATTGAAAATGGCAACAAAAATGTGAAATTCGCAATCTGACTCAAATATAAATTCTTCACAAAATTAAAGTCCATTCAGTGACAAGAAAATTCAATTAAACCGAAATATCGGTCTTTGGCCCTGTGTAAAACAATCAGAATTAAAGTCTTACCTCAGAATAAATGGATGTCACATATCTGCTCTTGTTGTTGCGCACCGCTTGGAGGAACTGCATTGCAAATAATAATATTCTCTTTTTTTTTGTGATTTTAGTGGAATTTTTCTTCAAAAGAAGTGGAATGAAATGGGAAGTGCAACGAAATCTTGAGTTCAATAAAAAATTAAATTTTTGAAAAAATGCTTTTGAAATAAAAAAATTATTATTGGGAGACTTGTTGAAGAATAATTACAATAAATAAAATTTTTTATTATCTAATGATTATATTAATTAACAATATACCTTATTCCTCATCTTGACCAGTGTTGCCGACCGCCTACATCACACAACCGCCCTGGGCTGCTACTACTGACCGACCGCTCTGCATGACGACTACAGACTGAATACTGCTCTCAACTAGACAGAGCTACAGACTCGCAACGACTAAACTGACAGACTCGCAACGACTGACTGACAGACTGAGAACCGCTCGCAACACTCGCGCGGTCAAGCGCATACTCTCTGGTCACAGATGCTACAATGCCTCGCCATCGCTGCTATGTTACATACGTGTTTCATAACCCTCCACTGGGGGGGCAAAAATTTGGCAGCGATGGTGAGTCATTTGGACTTGCCAATCGCGGCAAAATTTTTAATTAATTAACAAAATTCTACAACTTACAGAGTATTTAAATGTTGTGCACACGCACTAAGTACAAAATATATCAGACAAAGACAAAATGTGAATACTAAACATAGTAGCAAATCAGAAAAAAGTATATACAAATGTTTTGACAGATAAAGTGCACAGGCACTG
Source organism: Schistocerca piceifrons (assembly GCF_021461385.2). Lineage (NCBI taxonomy): Eukaryota > Metazoa > Arthropoda > Insecta > Orthoptera > Acrididae > Schistocerca > Schistocerca piceifrons. The sequence continues at coordinate 111,405,770 of NC_060144.1, read as the reverse complement.
AAAAAATTCTTTAGCATATTCAGAACAAATAAACAGACTGGCAAGAATAATTAGATGTAGTACATAAAGTATATGTTGTGCACACGCACTAAGTACAAAATATATCAGACAAAGACAAAATGTGAGTACAAAACATAGTAGCAAATCAGAAAAGTATATACAAATTATTTGACAGATAAAGTGCACAGGCACTGAAAAAATTCTTTAGCATATTCAGAACAAATAAACAGACTGGCAAGAATAATTAGATGTAGTACATAAAGTATATGTTGTGCACACGCACTAAGTACAAAATATATCAGACAAAGACAAAATGTGAGTACAAAACATAGTAGCAAATCAGAAAAGTATATACAAATTATTTGACAGATAAAGTGCACAGGCACTGAAAAAATTCTTTAGCATATTCAGAACAAATAAACAGACTGGCAAAAAATATTATGTTGACAAGTGACATAAGTGTACTCGCATTGGAGTTCAGCGAATCGAAAAATGTATAACCTATGAACATAAATGATGTTACCAAAAAAATTTTTTCCTTATGTGACAAGAATCAGGATAGGAAAGGGAAGGATTGCATCATGGTTGTAGCACTTTAGATTGCACACAGCTGCTCTGAAAGTCCATATCTTTCCACAGAAGTACAACACCAAGTGACACAACTTGAAGATCTTTTCCCATCAGAATTTATCAGTGTAGCAAAGACACTGAACTGTCGTAGTAATGTTCCATGTTTTCATTTTGGCAGTACATTAGGTACACCAAACAGTGGGACCATAATAATGTCTTCATCGCTCACGGTGGTGGACAGCATGTCGTGTCAACACCACACTCTTACAAGGCACACCAACGTAGAATTAGTGCAAAACCAAAGATAGTGCTCCATGATCACTAGGATAAACAGGACAAATGGACATTGCAGTAATTCAGGGTAGTTAGCTCATAAGGTGAAGGACATTAAGTCACATAATATTGTCAATTACAGTAGTAGTGTGCGGCATTCATAGCCCAGTTATTGAACATTTCTGTACCAAGTATGTAGTATTACAGAAAAATGTTCATTAATTGTTGTACATAGAATCAGTAGCCTTCTTTTCCTGGTTACAAAGCATTATGAAATAATCGCATTCTTTTCAGTTACAGAGTATAATTAAGAATCATTAACCTTCTCCTAATTACAGTTAATTAATCATTTGTCGTTAATTAATCATTTGTCTAATTACAGTTAATTAATCATTTGTATAATTACAGTTAATTAATCATTTGTCGTTAATTAATCATTTGTCTAATTACAGTTAATTAATCATTTGTCGTTAATTAATCATTTGTCTAATTACAGTTAATTAATTAATCATTTGTCATTTCAATATAGTAAGAATTATTAGCCTTAATTAATTACAAAGCATTACTAAACAGTACCATAGTTAATTAATTATGTGTCATTCCAATCTATTAAGAATCATTAGTCTTTTCCTAATTACAAAGCATTATGAAACAGTCACATTCATTTCCAACAACAAAGTATCCACATTGGAAACAAGAGCTAATCAATGGCATAATTAATAACAATTCGTGGAGTGACATTAATTATTGGCACTCAGTGGCCAGCAAGTATTGAATAAAATCATCATTCAGTATTATTCAGATTATTACGAAGCCATTATTAAAAATCAGTTAATTACAGTCATAGCATTAATAATCATGGGCATTACAAGTACTCATTACAATAAACAGTGTTCCTCATTCAGTAGTATTCAGATCATTACAAAGGCATTATTAAAATCAGTTAATTACAGTCAAATCATTAGTAATCACAAGCATTATAAGTGGTAACATTACAATAAACAGTGTTCCTCCTTCAGTAGTATTCAGACCATTACAAAGTCATTATTAAAATCAGTTAATTACAGGCAAATCATTAATAATCACAGGCATTATACGTAGTATCATTATAATAGACAGTGGCAGTTATTAGCTAGTGACAAAGCATTATTTTGAATATAGTCTCATTAAGAGGTCATTACTCAAGTGACATGCTATTCAGAGTTGATCAGTATTATTCAGAATTTTCTCAAACTGGTATCACTATTTGGGACTGTTAATACATTTTATATATTTTTTTTTTTTTTTTTTTTTTTGTTAGCAATGGATTGCATTGGGATCGATAATTAATTGCTGAGACATAACACTATTTGCTTTTGACCTATTGCTGCAAATGAGGATAGGTAACGTCATTCGTCATGAGTCAGCTGTAGCAAGGTTATGTAACAAGGCAGTACATGTGATCACATTTATAAGCGATAGACACAAATGGGTAAAAAATAAAAATGCAAGTACTAGAACAGGTATAATAACTAACAGGTTTAGTAAGTATCATGAAAAGCTTCTCCTGGAAAAAATACAAAAACGGATTATTGACCTGAAAGAAGAAACGCACACTATGCTGAAAAGTAGTGAACTTCGAATTAACAGGTAGTGAAATGTGTATAAAAATGTGTTTCATAGCTGTCCTTTCCAAAACTTTCAGTCATCCTACTATGCAATGTAACACCTGCTGTCAAAGCAAACTGCAACAAATACTTAAATAACTACGTAGCATAAATACATTACTTCAACATTATCCTCATCTGTAAAGAAAACTTCATTATCCATATCATCAAAACTTCATTATTATCATCACCTGTAGAGAAAAACTTCATTATTCATAATACCATTTCCTTCATCATTATTCATCAGTATTCACTATCATCTGCAAAAAATCACTTCATTACTCATTACATAACTATTCCTTATCTCTAGCATATTTCATCACTAAAACTAAGATGTGTAGTTCTCTCTGACAGCCTGCATCAATCACCTTGTATTCTGAAAGAAGAAATTAGTTAAGACTGCTATTCTTCGATGAGTATAGTATATTCTTGTTAATGCTTGTTAATCCTGATCCATTTACTCTTCCTCATAAAGTTATTGCATCTCCTTTCGTTTATTCCGTAGGTGAAATTCCCATTTATGTTAAATTTATTTCTTAGAATCATCATTCCTTTCTGAAATTGATGAACAAAGATTAATGTCCTGCATTTAAATCATATACCCACTAGATAATGACTGGTTTATGGTGACATAATTAACCATACAGCATAACATGACAGAAAACGTAATATGTCAAAAACATTGACAGTGTTCAAAAACAAAAATATACACAGAATAATACTATGCAGCAGCAAAAAAAATGTGAAACAGTCACGATGTTGAGATGTCATAAGGCAAAAAAAATGTCAAAGTCGACTGGTGTGTGTTATATCTTAACTATTTCATAGTCCATACAAACAAAACTGGAGTACAGTCACATACACAAAAAAAATGGAAAATGTGCACGGTCTGATGTGTAACGACAAGAAAAGCGACCTGCTAACCTTACCTTGCCGGGCACTTGCCAAGAAAAAACACGATAATCATCAATAAGTAGTCACATAAATATAATTGCAAAAATAGTCATAAATGTGTAAATTCATCTGGAAAAATATGCACGGTCTGATGTGTAACGACAAGAAGAGCGACCTGCTAACCTTACCTTGCCGGGCACTTGCCAAGAAAAAATACGATAATCATCAGTAATTAGTCACGTGAATTAATTGCATTAGTAAATGACATCATAGTGTGTTGAATCATACAGTGGTTTCATTCAATAAACGGTTTAATGTTTGAGATATGGTGATTGCCTTTCGATTTTCTGGTTCTCAAAGTTTCGACGTGTACAACATTGGGCTGAGGGATGCTGCGAATCCGATACGGACCTGCGTATATAAGTTCAAATTTACTGCACTTACCTTTTAATTTGCTGGATAAATAGTGTGTACGTACTAATATCTTCTGTCCAACGTGAAAGTCGCGGCGTGTACAAACCTGTTTTTGCTGTCTTCTCCGGCGCTCTGCGGCGCGTTTGAGGTTGTTCAGCGCAATGTCAATTATTTCGTGGTGTCGTAGGCGACGACTTTTGGGAAATTCTATTAATTCTTTAATTTTGTTCGGTGGTTCAACGTTTTTCAGTATAACAGTCGGAGATAGCATAGTGGATTCATTTGGAATGGAATTAATTACATCTTGGAATGAGAGTATGTGTGTGTCCCAATCAATATGTCTTTTGTGGCAGTATATTCGGCACAGCTTACCAATTTCCTTCATTAATCTTTCACAAGGGTTCGAAGAAGCGTGGTACTTGGATATATAAATCGGAGAAATGTTTCTGGCTCGTAACATACGTGTCCATACACTACTACGAAATTGAGATCCATTATCAGAAATTACTTTCATTACATGCCCTACATGAGATAGAAAATGTTTTACAAATGCTTTCGAAACAGTTTTAGCAGTAGCTTTGCGTAACGGAGTGAAAGTAACAAATTTTGAAGTGAGCTCAACAGCGACAAATATGTAGCAAAAACCTCTGTTAGTTCTGGGAATCGGACCAAAAATATCTACTGCGGCCATATGTCTTAATTTAACAGGTATAATGGGATATAATGGAGGAATATGTGAAGTGGTGTCTGATTTAGCTTTCTGGCAAATTTTACAAGACGCTAAAACTCGTCGTATACGTTTCTCCATGTTGGCAAAGTAACAGTTCTGTCTCAGTATAAGAAAACATTTTCGCGCTCCGTAATGTGCGTAACTTAAATGAGTGTACCAAATTAATTTGTTAACCAGTTCGTCAGGAATGCATAATAACCAAATGTTGCTGTCAGGATGAGAGCGGCGAAACAGAATGTCATTGCGCACAGTGTAGTGGTTTCTAATCGTAACATTATTCTTATCTAGCCAAAGGTGTTTAATTTCTTTCCACACATTGTCTTTATTTTGTTCTTGTGCTATGTCCTGCAATGACGATGAAATAAAATTTTCAAATGCAACTTGCTGAATGTACATGACACTGAAATTTGTTTTGCAGAAGTTGGTTGCTACGTCTTGCTGATTGTTGCCGAGAGAACGCGATAGTGCGTCTGCTATAACAATTTGCGTACCGGGAATGTGAACAATCGTAAAATTAAATTCTTGCAAATATAGTTTCCATCTGCTTAACCTGTCGTGAGTAAATTTAGCCGAAAGTAAAAATTGTATCGCTCTGTGGTCTGTGTAAACGGTGGTATGTCTGCCATAAAGAAAATGCCTAAATCTCGTAAAAGCCCATACAACACATAATGTTTCAAGTTCTGTAACGGAATAATTTCGCTCAGCAGGTGACAGAATGCGACTTGCAAATGCGATGTTTTTAATTACTGTTGAACCATCTTCTTCTATTTCCTGGAAAATGTGTACGCCTAAAGCCGTGTTAGAACTGTCGGTGGCAATGGAAAAATTTCTAGTAAGATCTGGGTGCGATAAAAGTGGAGCATTCAACAAAGCATGTTTCAAATAACATTCTCGTGAACAAAATTCTGCGTGTCAAAAGTAAAGTTTGCGTTACTGTAATATGCTATCTGTGCTGTATCTGGTTAAAATTCTATCGTACGTGTTATTATTTACGGGAGAATGTTGTGGCATATCTACTATACGAACTGTTCTGTTATTTCTTACTGACGTGTTACGCTATGGATGACACCTATTGTCTGTTTCATTCATGATTATTTGTTGTTGCTGATGTTATTGCTGCTCATAAGATCGACTGTTATTAAATGTACGCTGAAAATTGTGCTCATTATTTTTTTTTACGTCTGTCCTAATAGTAATTTCTATACGGCGCATTGCGATACGAGTTGAAATAGTGTGTTGTCTGTACGTAGTTATTTCTTTGCTGCCATGCGTTACTATTTGTTGGGGCTGGGACTATACGTGCACGCGGCGAAACATTAAAGTTTGCTTGACCTTGTAGACTGCATTGTTGGTTAGGTATGCTAAGCGGTTGACTTTCATGCTGTTGCGGTGAAAAACATCTATTGTTACAAAAAAAATGCGTTTGCTGTTAATTTTACACATACTGATGATTACGATTTTATCTGTAATTAAAATTACGGCGGTAGTTGTCATTACGGGAGTGCCTACTGAAAATTGTCACATTCGGTAAAATATTTGTCATATCCGGTTTTCATTACTCGTTTCTTAATACTACAAAGAGCAATAGTTAAAGAGCAGTTTTGATAGATATAAAGGATAGTAGAAGAGAAGGCAGCAGTGCAGAAAACTAAAGATGAAACAGCACTACTACAGCTCGGGGCCCTATGCTCGCTACGGCACATATTCATTAAAGCGTAATGAATCCCCTGAGGTCATTTACGCACTGCAACTAAATTTTAGCTTTTGCGTTGCACGCAATAGCGGTAAAAATCCAAAAGCAAATTGTTGTATCCATGTTAATTCCAATTTCTGCATAATAGATAATGCTGATGAAAATACAATAGCAAATTGTCGCATCTGGTTCAAAGCTAGTTTCTGCATTACAGGTAATAGCGGTGAATGTACAAAGATAAATTGTCGTATACAGTGCAAAGCGTGTACCTGTACGCTGTCATTATTAAGTTCTTTACATTTTCTTACAAATCCAAATTGCTCGAAATCTACGTTCTCGTCACTCGGTTTGATAACACGTTCAGGTTTGTGTGTGAATCTGTTCGTCTGTGTCATTTCGGATTTCAAGTTGCGTAGCTTTTCATATTTTAAGTCGCGTGGCTTTTCGGATTTTACTTCGCGTAGTCTCTGTAAATTGCTCACATTATACACGCTGCGTGACTCTGATAAATGCTCGCAACGTGGCGGATTCTGTGACGTGTTGGTGACTGAAATAATTGTTAATTCTGTTACTTTAATACTTTCGTCAATCTGGTTGTTGTGTCGTTCACTTTTCTCGTCAGCCTCCGTATTCGGAGTGTGTGAAACTTCCACTGACTCCAAATCATCGCGAATCTGTACTGCGTTTTTAGGGCATTCTTCAGTGACTGCATTAATTTCGTGTATCTGTGTATCGTTCGCTGAACATTGTTCAGTGACTGCAATAATCTCGTCTTTATGTGATTCGGTTGTGCCTACACGTGTGCTACTGAATTCTTGTGCAACAGTGCCAACTTCTTCATTACTGTTATTAGCACAAGTCTGAGTATCCTCACATAATTGTTCTTTATTGTCCTGGCATTGCACGGTAATAGCTGTATTCTCTTCACTAACTTGTCTGCTCCGTTCGTTAAGGTTGTCTTGTTTCTCGTTCGTCAGTTTGAAACTTTCATTAATTGTTTCGCTAAGTTGTTTGTAATGGTTGTCGACACTTTCATTTCGTTGTTTGAACTGTTCCCTAAGTTGTCTAAAATTTTCATTTTGTTGTTTGAACATTTTATTTAGTTCTTCACTGAGTTGTAGTAAAAATGCGATAACTTGATCCTCAGTAACATTACCCATTTGTTGTACCAATACTCTAATTTCATCCTCAGTAACATTGCCTACTATATTCTCTGTGCTATTTGACGGTGTATTTGCAATTGTCGCGTTTTGTGTGACCATTTGGTCATTCTTTGGTTCACAAAAGGCTTTCCCTGTCAAATGTACACTCTCATTCACTATTTCGGAATTAAATAAATCCGTCCTACTTTCAGTACATTGTTCATTTTCACTAGACAAATTTGTCTGTACATTACTTAGATTTTCTAAATCGGGTGTGTTAAGCTCGGCAGCGCTCATTACTATAGACCGCTCCGCGTCATCAATTGTCGTCAAGTTAACAGACGAGACAATTGAGTTCGTTTGTTCATCATTAAGGTAAAAGTCATCATTAGTGGTTGGAATGCACTGATTGTTAGTGAACGCAGGATTGTCATCTTTACGTTGCGTATCACAATTACTATCGGTCACGTTGTTTAAGTCGGTAATTTCATTCACAATACTTCGCGATACACTATTCACAGTCTTTCGCGGCATTTTTGCAACAGTCACAAATATTCACAAAACAATAAGCACAAATGCAAAAGCAACACACAAATACAATAGAGCAACGAATTGCCGTTGACCTGTAGGAAAAAAAAGTTACAAGTTAATAAAAGCGTTGCGCCAAATCCTAATTATATCTAAGCAAACAAGAGCAGATATGTGCCTGTTTTTCAAAAGACTCTCAACGAAATCCGATCCTGGACTGGGTGTCGCCAAGTGTAACCTCCCCACCGCAATTTAAAAGAAATAATGACAATATTTAATTATGAACGCTAATGGACATTGCGCAAATTGTAACCTCGCCCACAATGTGAGGTATTGAAAATGGCAACAAAAATGTGAAATTCGCAATCTGACTCAAATATAAATTCTTCACAAAATTAAAGTCCATTCAGTGACAAGAAAATTCAATTAAACCGAAATATCGGTCTTTGGCCCTGTGTAAAACAATCAGAATTAAAGTCTTACCTCAGAATAAATGGATGTCACATATCTGCTCTTGTTGTTGCGCACCGCTTGGGGGAACTGCATTGCAAATAATAATATTATCTTTTTTTTTGTGATTTTAGTGGAATTTTTCTTCAAAAGAAGTGGAATGAAATGGGAAGTGCAACGAAATCTTGAGTTCAATAAAAAATTAAATTTTTGAAAAAATGCTTTTGAAATAAAAAAATTATTATTGGGAGACTTGTTGAAGAATAATTACAATAAATAAAATTTTTTATTATCTAATGATTATATTAATTAACAATATACCTTATTCCTCATCTTGACCAGTGTTGCCGACCGCCTACATCACACAACCGCCCTGGGCTGCTACTACTGACCGACCGCTCTGCATGACGACTACAGACTGAATACTGCTCTCAACTAGACAGAGCTACAGACTCGCAACGACTAAACTGACAGACTCGCAACGACTGACTGACAGACTGAGAACCGCTCGCAACACTCGCGCGGTCAAGCGCATACTCTCTGGTCACAGATGCTACAATGCCTCGCCATCGCTGCTATGTTACATACGTGTTTCAAGGTTCCGAGCGAACATTACGAAGAGCACTGCATGAGACGGAGATATGGAGTGGAGAACCTCGCAGCTGTCCATTGCTCACAGTGGCACATACAGCCGCACGACTTCAACAGGCCAAGCAACACAGAAACTGGACTGTGGCCGATAGGGGTGTAACCTCCCCCTCGCTTATCGACCCGTTGTTGACTGTGAAAAATCAAACCGCGTGTACCTAATGAGAATTTGGGAAAAGCAATCGTCACCGAAGTTAATTTGTCGGTAAAGAGGGAGGAAAGGTTTACATCTAAATGAAAGGAAAAATGCAAATGAAACTGGTGGAAATTAAATTTGAAAAGGGGTAAAGTTAATAAAGAAAGTAAATGTGCAGCCGTTACGTTAACAATTAACTAGCGGTAATTAGATATTTGAGATTTGGGGGAAATTACGGTCGCCAGTCCTAAGGACAATTACTATAGTAACTGAAAAAGAAAGGTTATTGCACATATAATTAGCACTAGAAGCGTGGCAACTGAAGGTTGACACGTGTAGTGTGAAAACTGAAAGTTTGTCAGAAGTAATAAATTTCGCTACGCTCTGACTTAATTAATAAAACCGGAAAATTGAAAGTTAATCTAGTGACTGAAATTAATAGTGAGATTTGTTTCTGAAGCACTACGAAATTCAGCGAAATAGGGTTAGTCTTGGACTACCTCAACAATCATTTCAAAAGCTACTTGAATCTACGCAATTTAGAAATAAGAGATTTAACTTTGAACTTGAATTAAATGATTCTGAACAATTAACAATAGTAAAATTTAGTACGTACCAAGCTGAGCTGCAGTCACAGGTAAGCTAAAATACGGTAACAAAACTCGCACTCTTAATTTGTGCTTGTGTAATCTAAATATTGTAGCCAGCTATGAATACCTTAACTGAACTTTGAAATTAAAGCAGTGAAATCGAATGACGCTGGCGTTTGAATTTCAACGACACTCGGGTTGATTCCGGAAAAGGAAGGGACCCTGCTTGGTAATGCAATTGGGACAATGAGCAACAAAGGTTCATGCTACGTTGCTGTCATTTAGTTATGAAAATTGATCAGTTTGAAAAGCTGAGGTCTGCCATACAGTTCTAAAACTTTACATGCTTCCAGTCTTCCTTGTTGGTTGATTGAAGGTTCGAAGCCGTCGATCGAGGAGGTGGCGACAGTCACTCATTGTCGGCCGTCGCTGTTGCAGAAGCTGGATGTTGGCGCGCCTTGTTCTCGACACGGTCACCAGGCGAAACGGGCTCTTGATGTGTGCCAGCTAATGCTTCCCGTCCGCGACACCGTGTCAGAAACTATCATAGCAAATCGAGCGCAATTACATGCTGCCCAACCCCGAAAGCGCGGCAACTCGCGGGAGCGTCACACAACACACCTGCCCCACTGCACCACCCCAGCCAGCTCCGCTCTGCCCGCGCTCCACGCGACAGAGTTAACACTACCAAAGATCCTAAACACTTTGGTTCTCCACACGACCTATCGATGTATTCGTTCGATAGCATAGTTTTCCCTAGGCCAGACCCAGCGTAAAAATACAAATAATATTTACAAAACATACCAATTATACATCGACATAAATGCATAAATATATACAAGTAGTAAAACAATTACAATATTCAAAGACACAGAAATGTTATATGTTCAGGTAACAAAATAAGGAAAAAAATTTGCAGTGCAATAGATGGAATTAGGAGGATATGCATTTCCGGCGTTACAGGGGGCGTGTAGCGTCGTTCAGCGAGTCTTTACACAAGGTGCAAAGCTTCGAATGAGACTTTACCCTTACAGGGGGCGTGTAGCGTCGTTCAGCGAGTCTTTACACAAGGTGCAAAGCTTCGAATGAGACTTTACCCATAGTGGGTGGATGATATAGTTTAGACCAGAGATGGTTTTATAACGGTTAGGGGGTGTTTTACGTATCATTGATTCCACTAACTCGGCTACAGTGTTCATGAACTACGATCTTGTTTCAATATTCTCGATGACAGTGTCTACCATTTACTTCTAAATCCTCTTTAAGGACTGATGGGGACATTCCAGTTTCCCAAGACGAGATGAGCCGTGCTCATAGGGCTGCACATAAACGTTTCTGGTGTAGGCATAGTGACGCTGATAAATCAAACTTTACCCTCACCCACCTCTGCTGGACCTAAGATCACAGGTGACTTGGTGTAGTATGTACGGGAAATGGCGAAGTCTTGTTAGTTCGAAACATAACAAAGAGAAAGTTACGAGACTAGAGATATTGGTCGTCTGTGCTTGACAACAGCCAGATCTTGGAGGGTGATCACGTAAAATGCCAGAGGCTCCTACGCGCGTAAGGGAAAAATACTGACCAGACGTGCCAGGGTAGATACAGTAGCGTATAGTGATAACACAGTAAGCTGTAAAATTAAGAGTGATACAACTGCAGACAAGGAGCGGGGCTAAGAGCGAGCCTTTGGAAAGGACCCCTGCACATCACGAAGAGGCTATAGTAGGCCTAAGACATGATTTGACGACAGAGGCGTCCTTTCTCCTCTCAGCCTCCGAAAAATACTGCACAATTAGAGCCAATGAAATGGTGATGGCCTTCCAGCAACACACCATGACAGGGACTGAAGCTGTATTCAGGTCTCTCTGAGAGGTCTGTTGCAATCCGATTAGGAAGTTGTAGTTGTATCAGCAGAGGCAGCCGAAGAAAGTAGCCAGGCAGGGCTAAGCAGAGTCATTTGCAGTAGTTGCAGCGCAGCTGATGGAATCCTAGTCGTTTAGTTAGGGACTTCCGCGTGTCGTGTCGTGGCTGGTGTGTCGTGTCGTGGCTGACAGTTACATTAAGCAGACGGAACGGTGGTAGTTCATCACCATTTCTTTGTGAAGACGTGGTACAATTCTTTAACAGTAAGTATATCAGGAGATGATAATGTTTTCTTAATAGAGTTAGAAGTTGTAAAAGACTCACAATGTCTGTCGTTTCAGTACTTATTCCAAGTCTTATCTTTCGTAATAAAGAAATTTTAACAAGATAGCCAGGTCAGGACTCCCTCTCACTTAGGGTAAATGACTATTTCTCTTCTTCCAGAACCCTGTCGCCCAATCCCAAGTAACAACGCGACAACGGGATGATCCGTCAGCCACGGACAGAGCTGAGCTTTTGGTACTAGAGGCAAAGGCGCGCAGTTAATCTGCGAGATTGCCTCGTGGAGCGAACAGGTTCAACTCCGAACAAGTCGGCGCAGTCCCTATAGGGACTGCACTACACTTCAATGCGAAGCAAATTCATGACACTGTTTTTCAACATGGTCATCAAGTCTCTGCATGTAAACAATGATCGGAACGTTCTACCGATCGCTCAGTTCCTCGAAGACAGAACTCCACTCCTCAGTCACGGAGCCATTCGATAACAACTGTGCGAACGTCATAACTACTAGAGACTCTCCGACTGCTGCGAATCAGTTCCTCGATGGCCTGGACATGGCCTACTATCGAGTCTACGGTCATGCTACGCCATCAGCACTACCTACGTCTTGCTGCTTTGGTCAAACTGTTGGCGCCATTCCACTGCGGCTGGACGCGACAATGTGTTACTCTTGTTGTGCAATGATTAGCATGGGACGTCATGAGTACTTTCTGAAGTGCCCTCGTATTAATTCAATCATTATTACTGGGGGGCAGAACGGAATCTTAAAGAGCCATGTCCATCTTACATAAATATGTCAATCACATGTGTGTTGATGTACTCTGGACTTTATATCGGCGTAGAGATCTTTCTCATGAACTCAACACATAATGAACCCAGTTGTTTATCTTCAAGGTCCCTTTTCATAACAATATTTTCGCCGAGTTATTCATATTTAGGTGTGTCAATATCAGGTTGAGAGAAGACGTGCCACGTGGGCACACGTTTATCGAAGTTATTACAGTAATACATTTATTTCGGGAGTAGGTTGTCCGATAATACTGTCTCCAAATAGTCCGATTCCGGATCACTATGACAGCAAACGACAGGTCAAACAAATAAACTGAATGTAACATGGTTCAAATGGCTCTGAGCACTATGGGACTTAACTTATGAGGTCATCAGTCCCCTATAACTTAGAACTACTTAAACCTAACTAACCTAAGGACATCACATACATCCATGCCCGAGGCAGGATTCGAACCTGCGACCAAAGCGGTCGCGCGGTTGCAGACCGTAGAGCCTAGAACCGTTCGGCTACCCCAGCCGGCTGACAGTAACATGTTCAATAGAAAGGCCAACGTAGACCAGCCTCACGAACACAAAGTCTAACCCACTAAATCAACCGATCTCAATCGGATTAAAAATTTCTGTGACAATCTGGAGCAGCAGGTCAAACCTAAAGACCAACATTCCTGCGATTTGGAAGCTTGACAAAATGCAGTCATCGATGAATGTCTTCTGCCGATATGACATAGCCACAAAAACATCATAATCTTCTCCTCGCCTAACTGAGGCTATTCTCGAGGCTAGATGCGGTCACAAGCAGTATCAACGCCATGTCCCTAAGGGTGTTTAGGTTGCTTGCGACTTATCTCGTTACCCGGTAATCGTATTAGGTGGTGTGAAATGAGTACTCACTGATGAGACAGCAATTCAGAAATTACCCGGTAGTTTGTGGTGTGCAGCGTGGAATATCTTTCATCTCCCATAATTACAGGTAGATGTGAAAATAAGCGCAAAGAAATTCATTATATAGACCCGCTACTAAACAGGTATGATACACATCAGGCGATCGGATCGGATTATACATGAAGAGCGAGTTCAGGAGTTTTGCCGAGATGATGCGACAGTCGACAAGCGAGAAGACGGCTGCGGTTCCTATATACACCCCCCCCCCCCCCCCCCTACGCCACAACACGGCATCGCCAGTCGCTGGCCCGCCGCTGTAGCTGGCCGGCGGCGTTTTATTGGCTAGATGGATGCGAGGATTGCGTGACGCCGGCGGCGCAGACGGCATAAATTACAATCGCTCTGCGAGGAGTACGGGGCTGCGGGTGGGGAGGGGAGGGGAGGGGAGAACGGTGGTACGAGAGGTCGAGGGGAACCCCCGCGGCGCTATCATGCCATCTACAGCGACCGCAATGACACTTTAATAGCCGTATTGTTCTAACAGTAGCAAAAAGAGGAGGACGCCCAGGCAGGTGCAGCGCTGGCCGCGTCACGCGCCCGTAAAAAGGGGATGAGGGAGGGAGAGGGGGGGGGGGGGGGAAGAGAGCACGCCGTACCTATCGATTCTGCTGTCGACCACCAGCGACCTTCCGCCGGTGCGATACCGCCGAATCGCGGCCAACAGCAGCGATGATGTGCAAACTGATCTTTTATACACATCGATCACTATCCTCATTCACAAAAGTACGCATTTTCGCCTTGATGTGCTTCGTAAAAAGAAAGTATTAGGTACTTGGTAAGACATGGTCGAATAATTGATAACATCACAAACGCCCGCTCTGTCTCAGTCGGTGTTCCAGCGTTGTAATACAAGAAGCATTTTCTGCCCTGCTCTCATAGAGAAAAAAAAAAAAAAAAAAAAAAAAAAAACCATGTTTAAAGTTATGCTATCAGAGAGTCACAGCGCGATCGAGAATTCAAAGTGAACATTTTATAAATGGCAGTCAAATGAGAACGGGACAGATGGGAAGAAAAAGTATGTACAGTGTTTATTACACTACTAGCCATTAAAATTGCTACACGACGAAGATGACGCGTTACAGACGCGAAATTAAACCGACAGGAAGAAGATGCTGTGTTATGCAAATGATTAGCTTTCCAGAGCATTCACACAAAGTTGGCGGCGGTGGCGACACCTACAACGTGTTGACATGAGGAAAGTTTTCAACCGATTTCGTATACACAAACACCAGTTGACCGCCGTTGCCTGGTGAAACGTTGTTTTGATGCCTCGTATAAGGAGGAGAAATGCGTACCATCACGTTTCCGACTTTGATAAAGGTCGGATTGTAGCCTATCGCGATTGCGGTTTATCGTGACGCGACATTGCTGCTCGCGTTGGTAGAGATCCAATGACTATTAGCAAAATATGGAATCGGTGGGTTCGGGAAGGTAATACGGAACACCGTGCTGGATCCAAACCGCCTCGTATCACTAGCAGTCGAGATGACAGGCATCTTATCTTCATGGCTGTAACGGATCGTGCAGCCACGTCTCGATCCCTAGTCAACAGATGGGGACGTTTGCAAGACAACAACCATCTGCACGAACAGTTCGACGACGTTTGCAGGAGCATGGACTATCAGCTCGGAGACCACGGCTGCGGTTACCCTTGACGCTGCATCACAGACAGGTGCGCCTGCGATGGTGTACTCAACGTCGAACCTGGGTGTACGAATGGTAAAACGTCATTTTTTTGGATGAATCCAGGTTCTTCTTACAGCATCATGATGGTCGCATCCGTGTTTGGCGACATCGCAGTGAACGCACATTGGAGCGTGTATTCGTCATCGCCATAGTGGCGTATCACGCGGGGTGATGGTATCGGGTGCCTTTGGTTACAGTCTCGGTCACCTCTTGTTCGCATTGACGGCACTTTGAACAGTGGACGTTACGTTTCAGATGTGTTACGACCCGTGGCTCTACCCTTCATTCGATCCCTGTGAAACCCTACATTTCAGCAGGATAATGCACGACCGCATGTTGTAGGTACTGGACGGGCCTTTATGGATACAGAAAATGTTCGACTGGTGCCCTGGCCAGCACATTCTCCCGATCTCTCACCAATTGAAAACGTCTCGTCAATGGTAGCCGAGCAACTGGCTCGTCACAATACGCCAGTCACTACTGTTTATGAACTGTGGTATCGTGTTGAAGCTGCATGGGCAGCTATACCTGCATACGCCATCCAAGCTCTGTTTGACTCAATGTCAAGGCGTATCAAGGCCGTTATTACGACCAGAGGTGGTTGTTCTGGGTACTGATTTCTCCGGATCTATGGACCCAAATTGCGTGAAAACGTAATCACATGTTAGTTCTAGTATAATATACAGGGTGTCCAGAAAAGGACGCCCTGATTTCTATCTCGAAAACAAAGATCGATAGATGATTGCAGTAAACGGTATGTTTATTGTAAAAGCTGTAAGAAGTTTATAAAGCAGTTTGAAATAATAGTTACAAAAGCTGCTAACAGATGGCGCTGTAATCGCCATACGTAATGCCTAGTATAAATAGCGATCCGAAGCCCAGAGCGATCAGTTCCACTATTGAAACATGAAAGGAGGTTAGCGTACCGAAGGAAGAGATTAAAACCATGTACTCCATTGAACAACGCGTTTTTCTGGTGCTAGAGTACCACAGGTTAGGAGAGAGTCCTACGGCAACAAGGCGAAGTTTTCAAGCACGATTTAATGTTCCAAAAGGATCCGACGCGAAAACCATTCGTACGCTCTTCGCAAAATTTCAACTAACGGGCAGCGTAACTGATGATCTAGTGCGGCATGTTGGCCGCAAGCAAAGCGCAGTTATGCCTGAAAATATCGCCACAGTTTCTGGAATTATTCAGCGAAATCCAATGTCATCCGTCCGTAGAACTGCATCTGAGACTAGTTTGAAGCGTTCCAGCACGCAGAAAATACTGAGAAAGAGCCTACACATGTTTCCATTCAAAATTCTAACGCACCAGGCCATGCCCGTACGAGCTGTGCAACAAAGGGTTGCCTTTGCTAATCAGATGCTTACAATGATTGATAATGAAGGATTTGATGTTGGCTGCATCTGGTTTACAGATGAAGCACACTTCCACCTGAATGGATACGTGAATAAGCAGAACTGGCGATTTTGGGGTTCCGAAAAGCCGTATTGGTGTGAAGCGAAACCCCTGTATTCTCCTAAAGTTACTGTGTGGGCTGTAGTATGCAGCAGAAGCATTATTGGCCCTTTTTTCATTCGAGAAACGGTCACTGGTGCACGTTACGTTGCAGTTTTGGAACAATTTGTCGCCACACAGCAAGCGTTAGAGGATCGACCAGGTACTGAATGGTTTATGCAAGATGGAGCCCGACCACATCGGATCGAACAAGTGTTTCGATTTCTTGAGGAATACTTCGGGAATCGAGTCGTTGCTTTGGAATATCCCAAATTTACTGGTGCAGGCATGGACTGGCCTCCATATTCGCCGGATTTGACTCCCTGTGACTTCTTTTTGTGGGGCACAGTGAAAGACATGGTCTACCCGAAGCATCCCGCCACGCTGGACGACCTTGAATCGGCGATCTCTGTGGCATGTGAATCCATTTCGGTTGAGACGCTACGAAATGTGATGGCAAATTTAATTCTTCGTTTGCGCCACCTCTGTAGTGCCAATGATGAACATTTTGAGAACATTGTGATGTGATTGTTTGCAAAGATTGTTTTCATACGATTATTTCACTTATGCGTACAGCGCCATCTGTTAGCATCTTTTGTAACTATTATTTCAAACTGCTGTATAAACTTCTTACAGCTTTCACAATAAACATACCGTTTACTGCAGTTCTCTATCGATCTTTGTTTTCGAGATATGTAATTCTGAAATCAGCGAGCCCTTTTCTGGACACTCTGTATTTGTCCCATGAATAACCGTTTATCATCTGCATTTCTTCTTGGTGTAGCAATTTTAATGGCCAGTAGTGTACATCAAAAGTAACCGCCGTAACTGTTCATACATTTATCCTACTGTGATAAGACGACCAATGCCTTCATGAAATAATGTCTGCGTTTTGCTTACGGAAACATGATTGTACCCAAGCGTCATCCCTTCGTGCGAAGCAAATCGACGGATCCCCGTGTATTGCGTCAGCGCTCCAAAAGTATGGAAGTCGTGTAAGGTGTCAGGCAAATCCAACATCTTCCATGAAAACCCTGACATCATAAGCAAATCCAGTAGTATGTCACATAGCTCCGAATAAATCGTGACATTAAATTAACCAAAGTAATACGAGTAATGAGTGAGCAAATGGAATACCACAGACTAACACAAGAATGCCCAAATGCATGTCACTCCTTCCCACCGTGAGACAGACGCAGTTGTGAGGGGAGAAATGAGAACAGAAGCTGAGAGCAGAACCGTCTTAAGCTGGAAGGCCCTACGATAAGGGACGGACGGACACCCACGTGACCAGCTAACCGCTAGGACCACACCACCCGCAAGTTTTATCGTGAGACTTTTTCGCGTCTCTGTTACGTCAGGACCACCCCCCAGCCAATATTAAAAGCTACAGGCCTCCAGGAGAACTCTAGATCTTACGATAACACAAAAAGGGCCACACCACCCGCAAGTTGTAAGCGTGAGACTTTTTCGCGTCTTTGTTACGTCAGGACCACCCCCCCCCCCCCCCCCCCCCCAAGTCCATGTTAAAAGCTAGAGCCCTCCAGAAGAACATTATAGATCTTACGATAATGCTAAAAGGACCACACCAGCTGCAAGTTTTAGCGTGAGACTTTTTCGCGTCTCTGTTACATTGCAAACTTTAAAAACATTGCCCCAACACGAAAAGTATTACGTTTCTCATTGGATAGACAGAATTTTTGTAGGCGGAGCTTAAGGTTAACATTGAGACCCTGATTGGTCAGATGAAAACACAGCCAGATGGTTTTTTTAAAACCAACTTCGGTAAATTGTAGTAAGGAGAAGTTAGAAAAGAGTTGCTTCCGAGACGGCGAGGTGAGCGGAGCTGCGCTGCTCGCCGCCCCCCTGACGAACACCGACAAGTTAATGAACGCACTCGATGCCGCATAACAGCGCATAAAGCTTCACTCAGAACTGCAGAAATCTCATCTGTTACATCCCCTTTTTGCGTAATACTAGTGTCGATCGTCAATTAAAGCTCATGGTGTTCACATTTGCCACTTGAAGTAAAAATCTGAAACGCGATGATTTTTCTGTTCTATAGTTGTTGAGAAGCCATTGCAATTTACGACAAGTTAGATAAGTAATTAAAGATAACTGAGGGTCACTGTAGACCATTTTGATAGTTTTCTCTTTTGTGAAACTTAATTTAAACCTAGATTATAGATGTGATATGGCATAGGTCATCCTTCGATCCATTGTAGAACTTGGAAACCCATTCAGGGAATATCCGTTCACATTTTTGTTGAACGCAGTTGGTTTTTACCATCCTGTATTAAAACATTTCCTTTTATCAAAAGTGCAATTTATAAACGATGTTTTGTGAGTAGAATAAAATTTCCAATAGTAAACTTAACTGCTTTTTCGACGTTATTTTACCAGCTAACTAAAAATAGGAAAGCCTTGAACCCCTTCCACTAAATTTAGTTAGTATTAAGATTCTTTTACAGAGAGTGCAGTGGAGCTGACGCTGAAATCATTAAGTATTTGGTTATATCATCGCTAGTCTCACTGAACTCTTCTGAATTCTACATGTCATGTGTGGTCTGGCGTCTCCTTACCAGCAACAGGCCCCAGGTTCAACTAGTCAATTCCCTAAAAAACACGCTCAGAGCGTCGTTGCGCGAAAGTGGTAGGGAGACACGATATAGAACAAACAGACACCACGCGGAATGTTAGAGTCGGACGAGGGGAATAGGAAATGTACAGAGGATGTGAAAGGCCTTCTAAGCGAAACGTCTTCAGCGCAGTATGAATATCCTTGCTAAAATGTGGTTCAGCTCACAGTACCGACCTCGCCCAATGCGATTTCCATGTTTTTGGTGCCCTGAAGAAAGCCATTCCTGTCCACTTTTTTGCTTCGAACATAGAGCTGCATCGTTAGGTCCAATCATGGTTTCGTAGAAAAACGCAAACATTCTTATATAAGGGCATGGGCTGTCTTCCCCCCCCCCCCCCCTCCCCCCCCCCCCCCCAATGGGATAAATGTATCAACGGTTATGACGATTACGTTCGAAATAATGAACAATTTTCTAGTTTTTTACGTTTGTCACGTTTTCATTTGACTGCCCCTTATAGTTAAAATAATTTGTGTATATTTAAGATGAAACGATTATGAAAATATGTGTGAGAGTTAGAAACCGTACACTGCGTGGAGCAGACGCTCTTCTGCAGAATATCGTGAAGACAGTTCTCGCGCCCTTGCAAATGTAGTTTTAGAAAGAATTACTTGGCGATGAACCGGCGCGAAAGTTCAGTAACTCAATCGAAAATTGCAAGACCCGCAATAAAAGGGAGAAACCCCTCCGAAATATCCCCATTATCAAAGTGAAGCTCCGACAAAAGATTTTTCAGGGAACAATGGGGTCCTTAAAAGGCCTTGTTAACATATTCATTGCGCTTCATCGGGGCAGGCGATGAAAAGGGTTGAGCCGCGCCAGAAAATAAACTTGGCGCAGACGTGAAGGGGAGAAAAAAAATGCATTATTACGTTTTGAGGTGAAATCCGATTAGCTCTTGTTTTTTTCCCGTCAGCCTTTCCGAGGACGTAGAGCGGGCAGCTGATGAAAGACTAAGCGAGGAGCAATTTGTTGGCGCCTTCGCTCGGACCAAGTTGGTGCGGGGCTGGAGAGCGGGGTGTTGAGTTCCTCATCGAAGAACGCACTGGCACAGAGGGGACTTCATTGTAGGTCGTATAGGGGTAGCCCTGTAGATCAATTGTTGTAAGCACAGTACCCTCTCTCTGTCTTTTTTTTTTTTTTTTTTTTGGTCATCAGTCTACTGACTGGTTTGATGCGGCCCGCCACAAATTCCTTTCCTGTGCTAACCTCTTCATCTCAGAGTAGCACTTGCAACCTACGTCCTCAATTATTTGCTTGACGTATTCCAATCTCTGTCTTCCTCTACAGTTTTTGCCCTATACAGCTCCATCTTGTACCATGGAAGTCATTCCCACATGTCTTAGCAGATGTCCTATCATCCTGTCCCTTCTCCTTATCAGTGTTTTCCACATATTCCTTTCCTCCCCGATTCTGCGTAGAACCTCGTCATTCCTTACCTTATCAGTCCACCTAATTTTCAACATTCGTCTATAGCACCACATCTCAAATGCTTCGATTCTCTTCTGTTCCGGTTTCCCCACAGTCCATGTTTCACTACCATACAATGCTGTACTCCAGACGTACATCCTCAGAAATTTCTTCCTCAAATTAAGGCCGGTATTTGATATTAGTAACCTTCTCTTGGCCAGAAATGCCTTTTTTGCCATAGCGAGTCTGCTTTTGATGTCCTCCTTGCTCCGTCCGTCATTGGTTATTTTACTGCCTAGGTAGCAGAATTCCTTAACTTCATTGACTTCGTGACCATCAATCCTGATGTTAAGTTTCTCGCTGTTCTCATTTCTACTACTTCTCATTACCTTCGTCTTTCTCCGATTTACTCTCAAACCATACTGTGTACTCATTAGACTGTTCGTTCCGTTCACCAGATCATTTAATTCTTCTTCACTTTCACTCAGGATAGCAATGTCATCAGCGAATCGTATCATTGATATCCTTTCACCTTGTATTTTAATTCCACTCCTGAACCTTTCTTTTATTTCCATCATTGCTTCCTCGATGTACAGATTGAAGTGTAAGGGCGAAAGGCTACAGCCTTGTCTTACACCCTTCTTAATACGAGCACTTCGTTCTTGATCGTCCACTCTTATTATTCCCTCTTGGTTGTTGTACATATTGTATATGACCCGTCTCTCCCTATAGCTTACCCCTACTTACAGAACTCAATTAGTCTTTCTCCTCTTTCATTCCTTGTCCCAAGCCCATATTCTCCTGTAACCTTTTCTTCTACTCCTTCCCCTACAACTGCATTCCAGTCGCCCATGACTATTAGATTTTCGTCCCCCTTTACATACTGCATTACTTTTAATATCCTTATACACTTTCTCTATCTGTTCATTCTCAGCTTGCGACGTCGGCATGTATACCTGAACTATCGTTGTCGGTGTTGGTCTGTTGTCGATTCTGATTAGAACAACCCGGTCACTGAACTGTTCACAGTAACACACCCTCTGCCCTACCTTCCTATTCATAACGAATCCTACACCTGTTATACTATTTTCTGCTGCTGTTGATATTACCCGATACTCATCTGACCATAAATCCTTGTCTTCCTTCCACTTCACTTCACTGACCCCTACTATATCTAGATTGAGCCTTTGCATTTCCCTTTTCAGATTTTCTAGTTTCCCTACCACGTTCAAGCTTCTGACATTCCACGCCCCGACTCGTAGAACGTTATCCTTTCGTTGATTATTCAATCTTTTTCTCATGGTAACCTCCCCCTTGGCAGTCCCCTCCCGGAGACCCGAAGGGGGGACTATTCCGGAATCTTTTGGCAATGGAGAGATCATCATGACACTTCTTCAATTACAGGCCACATATCCTGTGGATACACGTTACGTGTCTTTAATGCAGTGGTTTCCATTGCCTTCTGCATCCTCATGTCGTTGATCATTGCTGATTCTTCCGCCTCTAAGGGCAATTTCCCACCCCTAGGACAAGAGAGTGCGCTCCTCCGCTCCACCACCCTCTTTGACAAGGCCGTTGGCAGATCGAGGCTGACTTCTTATGCCGGAAGTCTTCAGCCGCCAATGCTGATTATTTGTCAAAATTTAGACAATGGCGGGGATCGAACCCGGGAACGATGACGTTTTGATAAAGTATCAAAGACGCTACCCCTAGACCACGATACCATATAGATTGCATTAAGAGGGACAGAGGGCTGTTTCATCAAGACGAGGTGCGGGCTAAAACCTAACGTCGCAGGACAGGAGCTCTCTTCGCAGCCGGCCATATCTTGATTCACATTCTATAATGTGCTTTCAGAAAAAAAGAGGCAGAAGCTGTAAAACTAACTCCGCTTAAGGTATCGTAATTCAGTTGCCTGTGAGAGCGCTGGGGCCCCAAACCCGCAGCTAGAGTGACATGGACGAACACCAATGTAACAACAGTGCGACCACGTGCATTTCTCGACCATCCACTGCACTCAGTCGAGCAAAAAACCGTGAAACGGAGGCTTCAAAAGAAGAGCTAAAGGATGTAGTGCGTTTCCAGACGGCGGAAGTAGTGCGAGGAAAAGAAATTCATCATACAGTGGCACAAGAGTACGAAGAGCCCGTTGCGAGGGCAAGACAGGGCACAATCGATTCAAGGAAGGGCAGAAGTCGATAGTTGATGACGTACGATATGGAACGTCACACCATTTTTTTTCCATTAGTCTTCTGACTTGTTTGATGCGGCCCGCCCCGAATTCCTTCATCTCAGAGTAGCACTTGCAACTTACGTCCTCAATTATTTGATGGATATACTCCAATCTCTGTCTTCCTATACAGTTTCTGTCCTCTACAGCTCCCTCTAGTACCATGGAAGTCATTCCCTTGTGTCTTAACAGATGTCCTATGACTCTGTCCTTTCTCCTTATCAGTATTTTCTACATGTTCCATTTTTCTCCGATTCTGCGCAGAACCTCCTCATTCCTTACCTCATCAGTCCACCTAATTTTCAACATTCGTCTGTAGCACTACGCCTCAAATGCTTCGATTCTCTTCTGTTCCGGATTTCCCACAGTTCCACGATTCGCCATCATACAATGCTGTACTCCAGACGTACATTCTCAGAAATTTCTTCCCCAAATTAAGGCCGATATTTGATATTAGCAGACTTCTCTTGGCCAGGAATGCGCTTTTTGCCATTGGTAGTCTGCTTTTGAGGTCCTCCTTGCTTTCCGTCATTGGTTATTTTACTGCCTAGGTAGTAGAACTCCTCAACTTCATCTACTTCGTGACCATCTATCCTGATGTTAAGTTTCTCACTGTACTCATTTCTGCTGCTTCTCATTACTTTCGTATTTCTTCGGTTTACTCTGGGTCCACGCTCAATTGTCATTAGACTGTTTATTCCACTAAGCACATCAGGTAATTCTTCTTCACTTTCACTCAGAACAGCAATGTCGTCAGCGAATCGTATCATTGATCCTTTCACCTTGATTTTTAATCCCACTCCTGAATCTTTTATTTCTATCATTGCTTCTTCGATGTGCAGGTTCAACAGTAAGAGCGAAAGACTACATACCAGTCTTACATTCTTTTTAATCTGGCACTTCGTTATTGGTCGTCCCTCTTGTATGTAGACTGTGTAACACATAGTCAACGAGTAATGCTGTTGCGCTGTGTATACACTGGCGCAATGTATTTTTTTAAAATTTTATTTTAATGTGAACACGTGCATCTGAGTATGGGGATAGTAACCACGAAATCGATCATGAGATGATAAAAAGAGAAGACTATTTTGGGATTAGCGGCAAATTTATTCCTAACCTCACGTAATTTAATGGTTTCTTGTGGCAATTGTCTGTTGTTTAGGATCTACCTTTCACGACAAGTAAAAAGATGACTTGGTGATCGTGTCATGAAGTTCAGTTTTATGACATCCACAAAGGGATACGACATGTATTACTGAAAGCGAAGCGCGCGCTCGAGAAAGTGAGAGAGAAAGAGATACGATGGAATAAGAGTGTGGTTTTCGGGGGGGGGGGGGGGGGGGGTAGGAAGGGAAAATTATAGTATAAGCTATATCTGACATATTGTAATTATCTCAAAGAAATTGTGGCTGACTTTGTACTGTCACAATAGCATGTTGACATGCATGTCTGTAAACCAAGTTTTGGCCTTAGTCTGTTTCTGTCAACGGGGACACAGACCCACAATAGCTCTGGTATTTTTTAACCTGTTTGAGTACCTGACCGTAGATCGAATTTTATTCTTTACAGTGGCACATCAACAGAAAATATTGCAGTTGCAGAATTTAGCGAAAATGACGTCATTTGAAGAATTTTTAGAGGCTGTGGATCCGTATTACAAGAAGTCAGTGTGCTGGGAAAATTCACGAACAGTTTTACCGTCAGTACTTAACTGTTGTGCTATGTGGGTTATTAGCGCATACGGCACCAGTTCAAAAGTATTCGGACACGTCTTTGTATTACGGAACTGACCACCAGGTGTCAGGAGGGGCGGAACTGGCAGTATAAAAGGAGGCGAAGAGTATTCTGTTGTTACGGAGCAACCCTCCCTACTGTACAGCTTGACGCCTTGGGGAACAACATGTGACTTTAATATACGCAGTTTGAAACCACTACAAAACAGGTGTTTGGAGTTGTCTAGACGCCAACGGGTGGGCCCTGGACGAGCTGACTGGAGAGAAATACGTCTCTGAGAAGATAAAAGACCAGACAACTAGTCTTTTATACAAATTAAACGAGTATCGGGGAAATGTCCGCCAACTTGCGAATGTAGGCCAGGCCCTACCACGACAATCGCACAAATACAAGGTGCCTCGAGCCATTATTGTAGCCCCACTGGACCATCAACGAGGTATTTTACATGTAAATAGTTACTGTCACTCATTCGTATAACTACCTAACCAACACCTTTAAAGGACTCAAGGACCCACAGAAAGCCCAAGACCCTTTTCAATTGAATACACAATAAAGTGAAACTATCTCTCAAACCTTGCACTCCAGAGGAAAAAATCGCCAAAGGCGATCACTCTTTGGAAACTGCATGCAACCTGTCATAAAGTTGCCTCTGTCAGACAATGATTCGTGGACAATAACATTTCTGAATGTACTCGCCTGCCGAGAGTGGTGACCCGAGCCCAATGGAACACCTTTGGGTTGAGTTATAACTTGAGCTCCGTTGCAGACCCCAGCATTTGCCATCACTATCTTCTCTGGTTTCAGCTCTCGAAAAAGAATTTTGTGCCATTTCACCATAGGCATTCAGACACGTCACAGAAAGTGTCCCAAGCAGAGTTCAAGCTATCATAAGAGCCCGCTAATACACTACTGGCCATTAAAATTGCTACACCACGGAGATGACGTGCTACAGACGTGAAATGTAATCGACAGGAAGAAGATGCTGTGATATGCAAATGATTAGCTTTTTAGAGCATTCACACCAGGTTGGTGCCAGTGGTGACACCTTAAACGTGCTGACATGAGGAAAGTTTCCAACCGATTTCTCATACACAAACAGGAGTTCACCGGCGTTGCCTGGTGAAACGTTGTTGTGATGCCTCGTGTAAGGAGGTGAAATGCGTACCATCACGTTTCCGACTTTGATAATGGTCGGATTGCAGCCTATCGCGATTGCGGTTTATCGTATCGCGACATTGCTGCTCGCGTTGGTCGAGATCCAATGACTATCAGCAGAATATGAAATGAGTCAACAGATGGGGACGTTTGAAAGACAACAACCATCTGCACGAACAGTTCGACGACGTTTGCAGCAGCATGGACTGTGAGCAAGGAGACCGTGGCTGCGGTTACCCCTGACGCTCTACCACAGACAGGAGCGCCTGCGATGGTGTACTCAACGACGAACCTGGGTGCACGAATGGCAAAACGTCATTTTTTCGGATGAATCCAGGTTCTGTTTACAGCATCATGATGGTCGCATCCGTGTTTGGCGACATCGCGGTAAACGCACATTGGAAGCGTGTATTCGTCATCGCCATACTGGCGTATCACCTGGCGTGATGGTATAGGGTGCCATTGGTTACACGTCTCGGTCACCTCTTTGTTGCATTGACGGCACTTTGAACGGTGGACGTTACAGTTCAGATGTGTTACGATCCGTGGCTCTACCCTTCAATCGATCCCTGCGAAACCCTTCATTTCAGCCGAATAATGCACGACCGCATGTTGCAGGTCCTGTACGGCCATTTCTGGATACAGAATATGTTCGACTGCTGCCCTGGCCAGCACATTCTCCAGATCTCTCACCAATTGAAAACGTCTTGTCAATGGTGGCCGAGCAACTGTCTCGTCACAATACGCCAGTCACTACTCACGATGAACTGTGGTATCGTGTTGAAGCTGCAGGGGCAACTGTACCTGTACACGCCATCCAAGTTCTGTTTGACTCAATGCCCAGGTGTATCAAGGCCGTTATTATGGCCAGAGGTGGTTGTTCTGGGTACTGATTTCTCAGGATCTATGCACGAAATTGCATGAAAATGTAATCACATGTCAGTTCTAGTATAATATATTTGTCCAATGAATACCCGTTTATCATCTGCATTTCTTCTTGGTGTAGCAATTTTAATGACTAGTAGTGTAGCTATCCGGACACTTCTCATCAGATAGTACAGACTTGTAGCGTCTTCGTTTTGTGAGCCGTTACCGTCTCACCTCATTGTTTCTCAAGCGTAAAGACGAAATTGCTGCGACGCTGTACAAATATTCAGTTCACTTTACCAGCAACTGTTGGTTAGTGGCTATTTACTAATAAACGTTCTGAGTTATATTAATTGTGGTTCAAAATTTTTGTGGTACGATTTCTAAACAAAGCTTCTAGACATTTAAGTGGTAATAATAATCAGCGGCGCTTGTGAAAGTTGGTGTTGGGGGCAGCTAACAACCTCTCGCGGACGTGGCTGGACGCAGATTGTCTCGTCCTAATCTGCGTGGCTCGCGACTGCCGGGACAGGCCGCACCGCAGCGCTCGTGTTTTGTCTGCGGAGCGCTCCGCAGTGTATTCGAGGCACGTCCGTCGTGACACGGTGCGGTCATTAGGCGGGGCCCCGCAGACACGGCGCGCGGCACGCCGGGAAGCTCGCTGTCCAGAGATATTATTAATAACGCGGTTGCCGGCCCCGCCGGGGGCGGCGCTGGCGCCGCGGGAGCGCCTTTAATGGCTTAATTGCCGGCGCTTAGAGCGCGGCAGATGTCGCCAGATAGCGCAGAGCCGTCTGCGGGGATTAACCTGCATTAATTATTCCCTGCGTAGCGCTAGCAGGCAGCAGCGGTGGGGATAAAAAAAAAAAAGGAAGACAGAGGAAGGCGCAGAGCATAAAAAAAGGGGAAATATGAAGTGATAAATGGTGTTGCTTATGCCGACGGGACAACTGAGTTGGTTACTCCAGTTAAGATCTGACCTAGTTTCACATCCCACGCAGTGTCTGGCAACATTTATCCTACACTGTTTGTTTACTGGACGCTATGATACTGCCTGTAGCAAATCCGTGATTTCGACAACAATGGAAACAATGGAGCCCACTAAAATAGCATTTCGCGTGATATGCAAGGTGAGCAGCGTAAAATATAACATCCCTTTTATTTCGTGACTCTTTCAAGCTGTGGAAACGAGGTTTTTGTGAATGCGTGTTCATAGAAGAACGGGTAATTTTCTTGTGTGTTTACTGCTCTTAACTCTGATACTAACGTAAGTATTGAAAGGAATATTGTTTTATAAGTGTAACGGTATACACTTTTTGAAGGCAAACTAAAGACCTCCAAAAGACGAATAACGTAATATATTGCTTGTAAATGTTGACAGTGAAACTATTCGCAGAATTATCAGATAAAGTTCTAAAACCGAAAAAAAAGGCAGCCGCCACCGGCTATTGGCGTAAATACCACTACGTGCTGCTGCCTTGTCACGCTCAGTCCTTGTAACAAGCGTTTTGACCGTTTACTTATTTCCGCAATGGCTCTTCACTTGAATAATAGACCGCTTCTGATACGGTAGAAGTTAGTATACAGCTGCATTTGCAACAATTGTAGCTGGTCCTTTATCTATGTCGATAGAGGGAGTATGTGTTCTCTTAGTAGCGTACATCACTCTTTTTGCTGCGTGTAACGAATGAGCCTGGCATGAAAGCCACACTTGGTATTGTTTGCACCGCAATAGCTGATTCCGGCCACCTTGCCTTTAAAATTTAGCTCGTCTCTAGGAAACTTTTGTGAAAAATTTCAACGCCAACATTGTTGTTTATATGGTGTTCAGGACTCTTATAACAGCCCAAGACCGGATAGATGCTGCAGCAGCAGTAGAATTTTTTTCCTCAACAAGAAGAAAATTACCTCAGAACAAGTTCTACAATACTATTGTGAATTACACCATTTTTGTTTGTGGTCTTCGGTCCGAAAATTGTTTGATGTAGATCTCCACTCTGGACAACCTTGTGCAAGCCTCTTTATCTCTACTCAGTCTGTTGTGGAATCGGTCTCATGCAAGATATCGCAACCATCCGAGGGGTATGCAGGCCGGCCAACTACGTAATTCTGCGGTTAGCCAGTAAAATAATACTGATGTAGAGTTTTCTGCAATGCGACGTTCTACTGCCTGGGTTGAATTGGACTGCCACATACCGTAATACAAAGGAGTACCTCCACTTCGGCTACGTGACAGGAAGCGGACTGCTGTGATAACACGCCCGGCCTGAACAGTTATAGCAGTAGACGCAGGCCGCTCAGCCATTAGCAGCACCTCGTCTGCGACTTCCACCGACGTCGTGACAGTCTCCGCGCCAGTTAAAGCTCAAATGTTCGGTCAAGCAGCTTCGACCCCATCGAGTAGCGTCATCCCCTAGGTGAAGCCACTGGTCTAAGAGCCGTCGACTAGACCTGATAGCGACGGCCTTCGAGCTTGTACCACCGAGTTGAGGCCACACATTGGGAGCCAATCTGTCTCCGATGATCCCAGGTTCAAGGCATGGAGTCTGTACGCCCCTGACAGATACCTGGGGCTGCTTCTAGTGCACCCAAGTCCACTCACATCCACCTGGTCTCCATGCCTAAATTTTACCTCCCACACTTACCACAGTTAATAAACTGATGTTTCTTTGACATCTCAGGATATACTCTGTCAACCGATTCTTTCTTTTAGGCTTAGTCATGTTATGCCACAAATTTCTTTTTTCACAATTCGATTCAGTACCTGCTTGTACAGTATAGTGAGTGTTTAATGCATCACATTAAAACTAATCGCTGTGTAAAGGTATTTTTCCCTATACAACAGATACCAAGTGTAAAGTATTCGTAATGGTACGTCAAGTATGATTCCCAAAAGATGCAAATTGTTACCCTCAAATAATACACAATGGTTTCCTCAGTATAACACTTCCCACGAAAAAGATGTGCCGGGATTAACTAACATCGTGGATTTTAGTAAATAATGTCCGCGCTCACCATCCCTCGAGTAACTGGAGGTAAGTTGCTTACTTCTCGTCCTGTAAAGATGTGGCTGTCTTCCGAATTGGTTTCTTTGTAAGTAGGCTGTTTAGGTGTGTTGGCAGCGCTATGTAACGCTCTGCATTATTAACTCTGACAGTGCTGTGTGCAATCTGCAAGAGACTCTGTGGCTGGTCGGACTAGCAGTTGGAGGTGAACTGCCAACAGTGATGGAAGATGGGCGTTAAAATTGCTACACCAAGAAGAAATGCAGATGCTGAACGGGTATTAATTGGACAAATATATTATACTAGAACTGACATGTATTTACATTTTCACGCCATTTGCGTGCATATATCCTGAGAAATCAGTACCCAGAACAACCACCTCTGGCCGTAATAACGGCCTTGATACGCCTTGGCATTGAGTCAAACTGAGCTTGGATGGCGTGTACAGGTACAGCTGCCCATGCAGCTTCAACACGATACCACATTTCATCATGAGTAGTGACTGGCGTATTGTGACGAGCCAATTGCTCGGCCACCATTGACCAGACGTATTCAGCTGGTGAGAGATCTGGAGAATGTGCTGGCCAGGGCAGCAGTCGAACATTTTCTGTATCCAGAAAGGCCTACACAGTACCTGCAACATGCGGTCGTGCATTATCCTGCTGAAATGTAGGGTTTCGCAGGGATCGAATCAAGGGTAGAGCCACAGGTTGTAACACAACTGAAACGTAACGTCCACTGTTCAAAGTGCCGTCAATGCGAACAAGAGGTGACCGAGACGTGTAACCAATGGCATCCCATACCATCACTCCGGCTGATACGCCAGTATGGCGATGACGAGTACACGCTTCCAATGTGCATTCACCGTGATGTCGCCAAACGCGATGCGACCACCATGATTCTGTAAACAGAACCTGGATTCATCCGAAAAAATGATGTTTTGCCATTCCTGCACCCAGGGTCGTCGTTGAGTGCACCATCGCAGGCGTTCCTGTCTGTGATGCAGCGTCAAGGGTAACCGCAGCCATGGTCTCCGAGTTGATAGTCCATGCTGCTGCAAACGTCGTCGAACTGTTCGTGTAGATGGTTGTTGTCTTGCAAACGTCCCCATGTGCTGACTCAGGAATCGAGACGTGGCTGTACGATCCGTTACAGCTATCCGGATAAGATGCCTGTCATCTCGACTGCTAGTGATACGAGGCCGTTGGGATCCAGCACGGCGTTCCGCATTACCCTCCTGAACTCACCGATTCCATTTTCTGCTAACAGTCATTGGATCTCGACCAACGCGAGCAGCAATGTCGCGGTACGATAAACTGCAATCGCGATAGGCTACAATCCGATCATTATCAAAGTCGGAAACGTGATGGTACGCATTTCTCCTCCTTACACGAGGCATTACAACAACGTTTCACCAGGCAACGCCTGTGAACTGCTGTTTGTGTATGAGGAACCGGTTGGAAACTTTCCTCATGTCAGCACGTTGTAGGTGTCGCCACCGGCGCCAACCTTCTGTGAATGCTCTGAAAAGCTAATCATTTGCATATCACAGCATCTTCTTCCTGTCGGTTAAATTTCGTGTCTGCAGCTCGTCATCTTCGAGGTGTAGCAATTTTAATGGCCAGTCTTGTAATTAGCAGTTTTGGAGGTTTGCAGTCTTAGAACGAGCGGACGGTATCCGCCAGGAGATTTATTCCTGATGATTATATATATTTTTTGAACTGGTTGTCGCTTGATTACGGTAAAAGCTGCTAAATACATTGTCTGCTCTGTAGCAACATCTTTCCTTTGTTTACCACATGCCTATTAGTAGTTAGAGCCTTCAGTAATTAGAATCTCTTATTTATCTGTCAGTATTGGCGCTTGTATCGCTGTAGTTCGTGTAATGAAGATTTTCTGTGAGGTGAGTGACTTACGATATGTATTGGTTATTGTTAGGATTCCTTCTAATTCAAGACCATTTTTGTATTAGTTATATGAAGTCAGGTTGCGAGTTTTTGAGCAGTCAGATTGCGTTGCGCTAGAATATTGTGGGTCAGTGTTAAAATGATGAGAATAAGTAAAGAGAAAGTAGGCTCAGTACGTTCAGTTTCACTCAGCAATTTCAGAATTACAGTAAGAAGTTTCATCTTCTCAGTTATAGCAGTTAAAGTGAAAAAAGAAATTATTAAATAAAGAAGTATAAAGAAGTTTCATCTTTTCCGCTGTCCGCAGGTCCTGACGTGCCTGCAGTAAACAGCGCATATCGAAGTGCGCAATTGGAATGAAACAAGTGCTATTAAAATAGAAATTACGGAGTAGTGGCATGCCATTGAATTTTATTTCTATTTATAGCAGCCAAAAAATCGAGAAAAATATTATGAAAACCATTCCATCGTCATATTCAAAACAAGATTACCGGTCATTTATTATTAGTTCCAGATCACCGCAAAAGTCACAAAAATGCTTCACACGATCTTAGAATCAACAAAAATCGCGCAAGTATGTTCTCGAGGGAACTCTAACAATTAATCCCGTCTTTACTTCGCGGAGTTGCACTTCAGTTCGCGTGTTGCCGCCTGGAAGACAGACCGTACACTGCCTTGGATTACCACAGCATCGCGTAATTACGTCAACGGGAGGAATTTTTCAACAAACTATTCCGTCTTTACATGAGATCAGATTTAATACTCGGTTTCATGTATTAGCTCCACAGAAACCGATCGTAGACTAGTAGTGAGCTATCTTAGCAGTTTGGCGCCTGCACTCTCAGGGCACATTTATGACTAGTCCATTCTTTCCATCAATAAGCACTGGCAGTAAATAAAATGTTTAATTATCATTTTCCTGATGAACTGAGTGATACTGAAATTATTATTAACAAGTTCTCAATGCATGTAACGTCATCAGCACGGCTGGAGCTGTGTATTAATACTTAAGCAATAAATATAAATAATAAAAGATAGTTTCTTGGCGCCCAGCGCGCTGGGTGAATCCCCACTCTCTCTCCCTACTCCAGTACAAATGCCTGGCCGTTCTCGCGCTATATTCTGCTTCGATGAGTCTGCCTTGTGATACTACCTACTCGCTAGCCTCCGGTAACAAAATGGATTAAAATGCAATAAACGTGAGCAGGAATGTGGCATAAAAGCCACATGCTCACCAAAATTAATGAGCATTACATCACTGAACGCGTCTACAGAAGAGCTACCGAATGCTGTTAAAAAAACCACCTGCACTAACTTCAGTATCTCCGTGGACAGAAGAGTTAAGAATATAAGACATACAACAAATTACGTACTTTTCTGCGTACTGTCATTTGCCGAAATCATCGTTTCGATAAGCACAACCTTTTAGGAAATAACAGGGATGTTCCGTCTCTCATGACCGACACTGCGAAGATCAGAACTCAGAAATTGTAGAGACTTTTGTGCCCCACTCTTTCTTTCTAAGTAAAAGTTACGGAAATATCGCACCTTACTGAATGAAAACGTAACAACGGGAAAGAGATTATTGTATCCGAACAAGACCTCTGTTTGGACAGTGATAAGAATGGCAATCGACTGTATCTTTTCCAAAGTAACTGTGGTGTCACCGCCAGACACCACACTTGCTAGGTTGTAGCCTTTAAATCGGCCGCGGTCCGTTAGTATACGTCGGACCCGCGTGTCGCCACTGTCAGTGATAGCAGACCGAGCGCCACCACACGGCAGGTCTAGAGAGACGTCCTGGCACTCGCCCCAGTTGTACAGCCGACGTTCATAGCAATGGTTCACTGACAAATACGCTCTCATTTGCCGAGACGATAGTCAGCATAGCCTTCAGCTACATTTGCTACGACCTAGCAAGGCGCCGTATTCAATTGATATTTATTATGTGAAGCATGTATCATCAAGAGCGATGTTCTACAATTGTGGATTAAAGTTAAGTATTACATCATCTACGTACTTTATTTGCAATTCTCAAGATATTGTCCTGTTCCAGACCTCACGCCAGTCAGCGTGTAATTAAACGCGTGCATTTCGGCCTCCTCTAGAAACACAGTGTTTGCTCTTCTGCCAACACTACAGTAACCACATCGTCTTCCACTTTGAGAGGTGTAGAGAAGCCATGGAAAGCGAAAACCGAACTGCAAAAATGTGGATGCATTTTCACTATTTTCCGACGTTAGTCAAGTGTTTTAACTTCTGCGCCAGCTCACTTAGATACGTTAATTACTTTCTGCCAGCGTTTTCGGATATCAGTGCAATGCAAATGGCGCGGTGGATGATGTTGAGGTTCAAAACGGTAAATATCTAGTGAATTAAATTGAGTCTGTGTATTTCGCTGTAGCAGGATAAAGCTACGGTCGCCTGTTCTATCTGCTCCACTAACGCTGCGTTTCCTGATGAGAAAATCTCCTATTACACATTAGGAAATCGCAGTGTTCGATTCCCCTAAATATGGTGTTATTAAAAACGAAACTACAATTACTTTTCACTCATCTGTACTAGCACACAGTGTAAATGGTTCAAATGGCTCTGAGCACTATGGGACTTAACTTCTAAAGTTATCAGTCCCCTAGAACTTAGAACTACTTAAACCTAACTAACCTAGGGATAGCACACACGTCCATGCCCGAGGCAGGATTCGAACCTGCGACCGTAGCGGTCACGGGTTTCCAGACTGTAGCGCCTAGAACCGCTCGGCCACCCCAGCCGGCGCACACAGTGCAATACCACGTGTAGCGCAGCTCCTCCTCTTGGCTGGAGTTGACAGTAAGCAAATGGAAACACAAGGAAAATGCATCATTATCATTCAATCAGCCATTTTCAATTGAAGTTTTGTGTGAATAGAATATACGTAACCGAAGAGGAGGTAGGGAGGTAAACATGCAACTCACTTGTGGAGAAGTTAACTTAGCGTAAAAGCGATAATATTTTCTTACTTACAAAACGAATACATGTAGTACAGTACTGTAGTATTTTAAACGATGTGTTGTGTGTAGTAATGGCACGCGTTGATTATGAACTACTTCATCATTATTTTTGTTTACTTTGCTTGCAGATACGCGTAATGCTACTCAGGCAGGGAAAATGGGCATACAGCGATATCTTGACCAGATCAGAGGTTCCAGACGGACGATTTCCCGTGTTATTGTGAGGCTTCAGTAAACGGGAACTTATCACACAAATCGGCAACGGAAGATGGTTGATTGCACGAGCGAAGTGGACTTTTCTATTGTTTCCATTCGTTTAGAACAGGAGCTTCAAAGTTATTTTTAGTTTCAATTTTAATAAAGTCACATTTACATGAATCCTACACTGTGACACGTTTCTGAACAGGTCTTGAAGAGAGAAAGTTGATTACTGAATTAAAAAAATAAATAAACAAATAAATAATTTTTTAAAAGAAGGTCACGTGATTTACGAAACTATTAGCTGTTACCCACAGCTGCAATCGCATATCATTAAAATGAAAGAAATGGCCGACCGGTGTGGCCGTGCGGTTCTAGGCGCTTCAGTTTGGAACCGCTTGACCGCTACGGTCGCAGATTCGAATCCTGCCTCGGGCATGGATGTGTGTGATGTCCTTAGTTAGGTTTAAGTAGTTCTGAGTTCTAGGGGACTGATGACCTCAGAAGTTAAGTCCCATAGTGCTCAGAGCCATTTGAACTATTTTGAAATGAAATGTTCGTGTGGCTCTATTGTCCAAGAGGCCCTATTCGGGATGTTCGGCCACTTGGTGCAAGTTTTTTTATTTCGCACCAATTCGGCGACTTACTCGTCAACGACGATAAAATGATTATAAGACAACGCAGACACACAGTCTCGAGAGGAGGAAATACGACCCGACTGGGATCGAACCCGCGACCCCGTGATCAAGCGTCAGCAACGCTAAACAATAGATCATGAGCTGTTGAGGCTTATCAGGAGGTTTGTTACTATGAGTTATGGTGATAGTACTAAAATAAAATGTGGACTTCATAAAACATTGACTTGCGTTAAAATAACGAAGAATGAAAATAAATAATTCGTAGTTCGGTGTAGCGTGAATTTTATATTTCTCAGTAACGTCAGCTGCCCTCATTACATTGGATCATATTGTATATAAAAAAAAAAAAACAGTACAAGCCTATTCACAAATATGATGCATATTAGAAGTCAAAGAGTAAACAGCTTTTCGAAAAAGTAATTACTGTTCCATATTTCGCGTTATATACTTCAAATCCACAAATATTACACGCTTTCTAAAGTTACAAAGTTACTTATGTTCTTCCTCAGCGTTCAAGCTATCTCCATACCAAATGTCATCAAAATCGGTTCAGCGGTTTCGTCGTGAAAGGCTCAGTTAATTTCACATTCACATATTATTATGGATGTTGATTTGTCTAAAAGTAAAAATTAAAATAGATTACAGACATTCGAAGCCTCGAACGATCTTGGGAATCAAGCACAACAAATGTACGGCACAGAATACTAGTACTTTATAGTGTGTTAGCGGATATTTGCTGTACGTTACTCCAGCATCATATAAATGCGCATCAAATTTTTCTCCAATCTATTTTATTTCTCACTTTTGGACAAATAATTTCACAAAATATTTGACCTTTTTTTCCGAATTTTTTTAATTTTGAGGTTTTGTACAGAAAGCATGAAGTATGGTACATTCATATATCGACCGGTGTTTTATTACTTTCTTTATTACTCTTACATCTTTCAAGCAATTAAATGTTTTTTGGCAAAGCGTAGACCTCAGTTTGATACCCAATCTGTCCATTTTCCACTCATCGTGTCACAACGAAAACTGTGGGTAAAATCCACTTTGTAATTTCTAAGGAGTCTTGTTTTCGCTCCAGTCAAACATTTGACCGAAAAAGACGTACTGTTGCTCACAGCTTCGTAATGCAGAACGTAACAAGAAAGGAAATCACGTTGGTTAATGCCCCTCTGGCATTTAAAAAAGATTCCCTTGATGCATTTTTTATTTTCCTTCTAGATAAAAGTTATTTGATGTTCTCAAGATAAATGGTACCCTCTGCATTACGAAGAGAGCTGAGGTTAAATTACTGAAAGGGGAAAGATAATTTTGTTCTTTTTCCCAGGAAGAAATTCACTTTGCAGCTCCATAGCTACGCAGATGTTGACGGGTGGACGCATAACTACCCAGTGTATGTTTATTGGAAGACAAAACGCTAACTCACTGCAATGTCGTTTTCGGACTTCCTTTTCGCATTTCAGTTAAATACTGCTTTATTATTGCTGTCGAGAATTCACATCTATTTTGCAAAAGTCAGTCCTTCATTGACCTCTAGTTGTTTCTGTGGCACGACGTGATTGACATTCATTGAGCTAATGAACTCGGAGAACGTGTCTCTAATTGCTGCTGTTTATCCGGACGATGCACTCTCGTACGATGCTGAGCGTCTTGATGCAATGACATGTTTCCCGGCCGTTATACTAACTTACGTCTTTGGTGTCCGCTTTGACATCTCCGGAGACTGACGTCATAGTACTTCCCAGTCGCTGGTAAGAGTGCGCTCTTTCATGGTACCTGCTCGTATTGTGATACAGTTTTAAACTGAAGAATTCCGTTACAACAATCAGTTTTGCATTTTACCACGATTTATGGATTAAGAAAAACTAGAAAATGAAGACAAATATCAGGTTGGTCAAAGCGTTCGTATCGTTTTAATTTTGAATGTTGGTATTGCGGTTGCTATGGGTTTATTTATCGACTGTCATTTTTCATTTGTAGTTGACTGTCTTACTTGAGGTTACATATTGTCATTTGGAGATAGTGAACGGAGCTGTGGACTCTAGAAACTGGAGTTCCAAGTGGAGAAATGAGAACATTTCCGACATAATCTTTTGCTTGAGTTCAATAAAGGGGTGACAGCAGCGGATGCAGCCAGAAACATTTGTGACGTGTTGGGGATAATGCAACTGGAGAGAGCACGGGAATAAAACGATTTTCTCGTTTTAAGGAGAATCGTTTTAACATTAGTGACTCTCCACGGTCAAGAAGCCCTCCGTGGTTTTGATAAAGATCATTTGAATGCATTAATCCACACCTGTTCACATCAGCATATACGAGATCTGGCAAATGTACTGATAGTTCTACCATCGAGCGATATTACCACACAATGGGAAAATTCAAAAATCGCTTGTATCGGTACCGCATGCTCTAACCTATAATCACAAAAATCAGTGGGTGGCCAATGTGCATCTCTGCTTTCTCGTCATCAGTTGGCTCGTGAACAACATCGGCCATTCCAATCCTGTATCGTTACTGGTGACGAGAAATGATATCCTTATGCCATCATAAGGAAACGAAAGGAATGGTGAAACCTAGCTCGCGCTATTCGTCCACGAGACTCAGAGGACCAAAGACACGGGTTCCCAGCTAGATGCCGTGCTTCTTGACTTCCGCAAGGCGTTCGATACAGATCCCCACAGCCGTTTAATGAACAAAGTAAGGGCATATTGACTATCAAACCAATTGTGTGTTTGAATTGAAGAGTTTCTGGATAACAGAACGCAGCATGTCATTCTCAATGGAGAGAAGTCGTCCGAAGTAAGAGTGATTTCAGGTGTGGCGCAGGGGAGTGTCGTAGGACCGTTGGTATTCACAATATACATAAATGACCTTGTGGATAACAGCGGAAGTTCACTGAGGCTTTTTGCGGATGATGCTGTGGTATATCGAGAAGTAACAATGGAAAACTGTACTGAAATGCAGGAGGATCTACAGCGAATTAACGCATGGTGCAGGGAATGGCAACTGAATCCCAATGTAGTCAAGTGTAATGTGCTGCGAATACATAGAAAGAAAGATCGCTTATCATTTAGCTACAATATAGCAGGTCAGGAACTGGAAGCAGTTAATTCCATAAATTATCTGGGAGTAGGCATTAGGAGTGATTTAAAATGGAATGGTCATATAAAGTTGATCGTCGGTAAAGCAGATGCCAGACTGAGATTCATTGGAAGAATCCTAAGGAAATGCAATCGGAAAACAAAGGAAGTAGGTTACAGTACACTTGTTCGCCTACTGTTTGAATATTGCTCTCCAGTGTGGGATCCGTACCAGATAGGGTTGATAGAAGAGATAGAGAAGATCCAACGTAGAGCTGCGCGCTTCGTTACAGGATCATTTAGTAATCGCAAAAGCGTTACGGAGATGATAGATAAACTCCAGTGGAAGACTCTGCAGGAGAAACGCTCAGTAACTCGGTACGGGCTTTCCTTGAAGCTTCGAGAACATACCTTCACCGAGGAGTGAAGCAGTATATTGCTCCTTCCTACGAATATCTCGCGAAGAGACCATGAGGATAAAACCAGAGGGATTAGAGCCCACACAGAGGCATACCGACAGTCTTTCTTTCCACGAACTATACGAGACTGGAATAGAAGGGAGAACCGATAGTGGTACTCAAGGTACCCTCCGCCGCACACCGTCAGGTGGCTTTCGGAGTACGGATGTAGATGTAGATGTGGATTGAATCTAAACAAAGC
This sequence comes from Schistocerca piceifrons, assembly GCF_021461385.2. Classification (NCBI taxonomy): domain Eukaryota; kingdom Metazoa; phylum Arthropoda; class Insecta; order Orthoptera; family Acrididae; genus Schistocerca; species Schistocerca piceifrons. The sequence continues at coordinate 111,366,477 of NC_060144.1, read as the reverse complement.
AACAACGCCCCCCTAAAAATTCCCCGAAATGAAACCATCACTGCCGGCCGTAGTGGCCGAGCGGTTAAAGGCGCTACAGTCTGGAACCGCACGACCGCTTCGGTCGCAGGTTCGAATCCTGCCTCGGGCATGAATGTGTGTGATGTCCTTAGGTTAGTTAGGTTTAAGTAGTTCTAAGTTCTAGGGGACTTATGACCACAGCAGTTGAGTCCGATAGTGCTCAGAGCCATTTGAACCATTTGAAACCATCACTTCTGACATTTATTGTGAACAACTGAGACGCCGTGCAGACTCAGTTCAAGAACACCGATGAGGAAGACTGTCTTAAGCGGTGCTACTCCACGACAACGCCTGCCCGCATTCTGCTAGACTGACAAGAAACATTATACAGGAGTTGGGTTGGGAAGTCATCCGCACCCACCTTATTCACCTGACGTTCCGCCCTCAGAGTGTCACCTTTTCCACTCTTCAAAGAACTTCCCTTCCGACTGAAAACGCGCTTCGAACATGGCTCGAAGAGTCCTCCGCCTCAGAACTACATGGTTTCCACAATCGCGGAATCGCAAAGTTACCCCAGTGTTGCATACGGTTGTAATTAGTGAAGGACAATAGATTATTGATGACTAAAGTCTCTGTTATGTGTATCTCTTGCGTGTGTTAAAACTTAAGGAAAAACGCTAAGAACTTAAGCACCAACTAAGAAAAATGGTTCAAATGGCTGTGAGCACTATGGGACTTAACTTGTCATAAGTCCCCTAGAACTTAGAACTACTTAAACCTAACTAACCTAAGGAGATCACACACACCCATGCCCGAAGCAGGATTCGAACCTGCGACCTTAGCGGGCGCGCGGTTCCAGACTGTGGCGCCTAAAACCGCTCGGCCACCCGGCCGGCACCAACTTATCAGTTTTTTGATTTGTGACAATAACCTACTCTACCCTGTTGTTAATTACCTTCTCTGTTTGGCTCAAGTATAAGAAGATTTATAAAATGGAATGGCGATTGACCGTTGAGATTACATTCAGAAGTAGAACGTTAATATTATAGAACACCATTCCCAAGGTGAATCAAGCAGTCGTTTTCTGAGTGCTTTTCGTTATTGTTTTTCCTGTGAAAGCAAGAACAACCGTTTCGTATCAATTTTCGTCCTGTTTCCTCCTCTGTATACGTTAAGACTTGTACCATAAAGGAAAACTGGTAACTGTTTTCCTTTGATCCGAACGCGTTCTGTAAAGAAGCGTAGTGAAGGGTTGTCTTGGGGGCAGTACTGAAATAAGCTTTCTCTACCAAGGCCAAACGACACGTCAGTCCGTAGTATGAAATTTTAAAAATCGTCCATTTTAGATACAGGAAGAAGCTTATTGGATATCCTTGGTGAATATTATAGCTTCCCACTAGACGCATCCAAATGTCTCATTAAGGGGAATCAATACAGACTGTAATCCGCCTACAGTGCGCTCTTAGAATGAATAACAAATTAGCACTGCTTATACATTCCTTGTGGTGATTCTCTCGAGTCCCGTGGCCGTTGTTTCATTTTACCGAAAACGGAAAACTTCATGGTTCTTCCACTTTGCGCACGAGCTACTCGCGTTCCAGTGATTTCTTTAACTGTGCTATTTCTAAAAGGAAAAGTAGTCGTAATAATTAAAAAGGAGCAATTCTACAATTTTTTAAGGTAGGACATGCTCTTTCATCAGTTCACTGAAATACAGTTGCATTGCTGTTGCCACTAGAAAGAAATCTGAAGAGTTTAGCACGATTAATTCGTTGTTTGAGGGTTCCACCTGTCACATTTGCGAATGCAGAATGTCAGTAGATTTGAGAGCATGGCTATATACTGGCCATTTACGTAACTCGATTTTGCTTACTTCAGCAGTAATCAACGATCAAGTGTTATAGCTTAACCCGGTAATAGAAAGGTATGATCTGTTCAGTGGACTAGCAGACGTTGTAAAGAGGGACTGACCCAAATTTTGTTTGCAAGCGTTTCCTTGTTTGGCAGCACACAGGACTTAACTAATATTTTTATGGATCGTACGTTCATCTCTCCTGTTCAAGAGTAAGGTCAGATTGTGGGTAGCGGGTGCCATTTTTGTTCCTGTTGTAATATCTATGACGTCAACTATTTTCAAATTGTGACTCGTTTTTTATAACACAAGTCAAAACGGAGTAAACGTATTCTTTTAGGGTTACAGTATACGTAATTTTTTAAACAATTGTCTGTGCGAGGTTCGAAGATCGATTAGAGATATTATCTATTTAGCACGTTGATGTGCAAAGCATACTTTCTGTCTGTGTGCGAAACTACCCTAGGAAAGTATTCCGTAGAAACAAGCCTAGTTTTTGATACTTTCATCATCAAACGACAATTACACATAGAGCTAATGTTGCATAAGATGTGTAACACGTAATTTCCATATCAAGTTATGATCAACAGACACACTCAGGAATTTTTAGCATCGGTTTTACTTCTTTCCTCAAGATCTGTTATTGTTGATGGTGATATATAGTGTCTTGCACGGAATTCAGTCAGCTGATTTACCATTAACCAATCAACAATGTTTTTGGCTGTCTTATTAATTGTTTCTGCTAGTCTCGAAGGTCCACTGGGCTTGGTTACCATGCTTACGTCATTAGCATGAAGAATTACTTCTGCTTCATCACTATAACAAGAAAAGCCATATATAAAAATCAAGAACAAGAGCGGTCGCAATATTGAAGCATGTGGGACACCAGTAGTAGTTTCGTCTCATGCACAAGAGGATTCGTCATTAAAACTGCACGAGCTATTAAAAAGGATCCTTTGCCTCCTGTCGGTAGAATATGAAGTGAATCACTTACTCATCGTACTTCGAAAGCCATTTTCTTCGAGTTTAGTTGAAACCGCGTTATGATATGCACATTCAAACAGATCACGTGAAGCTTGCGTCTGAAATTGATAGTAAAAAGTGTTTACGATTATTAATACGGTAGCACTCCTGTTATTTTATTGAAGGGATCTTGTCTGCCTCCTCTATTAGTCCAAATTTGCAAAAGTCCCAGACTGGCGATGAGTACTCAGGAATCGGTCGAACGAATGTTTTGCACGCCAGTTCTTCCGTCGATGAATGATATTTCGTTAACATTCTTCCAATCAGTCTCAGCCTGGCATCTCAGCGCTATGCAGTATATCCACGGTCTCATGCGACTAGCGTTCGTGAGGAGTCTAGTCATAGTAATTGCGATCCAGCACCTGGCGTGATGATCTAGAGTGACTTTGGGTACACGACACGATAACCTCTGCTCGCATGGCCGATAAATTGAACTACACCCGTAACGTTTCTGACGTGCTAAGACCGGTGGTTATGTCGTTACTTTGGGAACTCCGTGATGTAATCTTTCAACAAGATGACGCAAGACGCTTAACTGTGTAGCAACGTACAAAGATCTCACGTACTTTTGAAGTCAGGAAACTGGCATGCCTGCAAAAAGACAAGCAAGCACGTGAAGAATACGACGATGTCTGGAGCATCAAGCACTGTCAGCAAGGTATCCGTTGTTGTGGGTTCCCTTGTCATGCCAACAGAGACTTCACAGACGAGATTCGGTTCTGCGTATAGCATCACGAAGGGGGTATCCGTGTGTGGAGGCTTAACGGGGAATCAATGTTGAATGATGCATTCCTCATCGTAATACGGACTCAACACCTCGGGTGGTGCTATGGGGTAACACTGCTTACACAACACGATTACCACTGATTCTCATAATATGGACGGCGCCTGTTACACTTCTGACGCGTTAGGCCTGGAGGTTGTGGTGTAAGTCCAACGTCTCTGTGACGCTATATTTATATTTCAACACGATAACGCAAGATCACATGTCCTGATCTACCCCGATACAGGACTGTTGCCCTGGCCACCACATCCCCAGATATCTCACACTCTACAAACACCTGGTCATGGGTAGCAGACGAAATGGCGCGCCACCAATCGCCAGCCGCTATGACTTATACACTCAACCGCACAGTTGCAAAAGCATGGACGAGTAATAACTAGACTGCGGAGTTTTAGGTCGTAAATGGTACATTTTATGTACCTAAAATAGGCTCTTTCAGTAGGTCATTTAAGCTGTCTAAAAACTAAAATAAGCCCTACAATGTATTATGCAGAAAAACTAAACTTAATGCAAAATACACGCTGTTGACATATGAGCATGTAATCAATAATTAAAAACAAGGAAAATGAAAATAGTCGTAAGCTCATTTGCACAACGCAGCAAACATTATGCTACTGCAATGTTCAAGCTGACCCCAAACCTTTTCAGTTCTGCAGTATAAAAGAACAGTACAAAATCGATGTAGCCTTACGCTGAAATACGTGTAATATGTAATTTAACAATTCAGACCATTAGCTGGCTTCACACAAAGTAACTAAAATATTTTGTAGGTTTTCCACAGAAAACTATGGGGATCTAAGTCAGTTTTAATTTATATGCTGAAAAAGAACTGTCTACGACAACGGATGTAACAGGGGCGTACTTCACTTTCAGCATATGTTGAACAGGAATGCTGATGTCAGGGGGGGCTGGCTTCTCCGCTAAGTATATATGCCGCTGCGAGCATGTCATTCAAGCCGGTGTTCTTTTGCAAAACCTCTCGCACTTTTGCCCGTACTTTTCCCTCACTTCACCTGGGACTACAACAATTTTCCTTTTAAATTCCTCCAGTTAAGAAATGTTCTCATAGACAGGTCTCCCTGAGCCTTCCAATTTAGAAATAATTCTTGCTGTAAATGTATAGTTGGCTCTAATATGAGCCAAGTCCTCTTGGAGTGAGGGATATTTGAGTATGTGCTTTACTGAAGTTAGAGAAGCGGCATCCTCCGGAAAATTTTCAGTTACCTTCTGGACTCCTGGGAGATGCTTCTAGGATAGCGTGACCAAATTATTTTCGGTGAAAACCGGGACACATTCTCCCGGGTGCCAATGGACACCTCATTCCACATGTACCCAGGTTTCTTAATTTTAAATATTAATGTTTTGTTGATACATTTTGTTAACCGGATTATTATAACTAATGAGAGGATACAAAAGATTGATATAATCTAGATTATCTGTATAATTAATGGCATTTAATAAATGTATACAGTAATTAAGGAAAGTATTACGATTTTACAAAATTTTACAGCCATTCAACTTTTAATCAATTAATATCAACATGAGCTTTAATATTACTGAGCACTTTTAGATGGAATTGACTGTCCTTGGAGAAAAGGGTATTTTTCACTGCCTCCAGCCTTCTTGATCATGTCTTTGTTCTTTGAGACACAGTGATAAAACTCGGCACAATCCATTTTGTAGATGTACAGGATCTGTAGGATTGCTTCAAGAGAGTCCACCTCCTTTCTGTTTCTTTCATCAGTCCACTGGATATTCATGAACGAAAATATTCGTTCCACATTGGAATTATGGGCTGGAATTGCAAATAAATACCTTGCAATTATTACCAACTCAGAGTAATGCTGAAGACAGTCACAGCTTTTAAAAAAACCACCCACTTTTCATGACATTCCAATGGTGTTTTATTTTCATCATTTCACTTGCTAAGACTTTCTTCAACAAAATTTGTCAGTATGACGAACTGATCAAAGAGAATGGAATCATCGATTTCTATCTCTTAACTCTTCAAATAAGAAACTGTCTCTTCAACACTTTCCCATTTTGGCACTCTCTTCAGTAACATCCAATCAAACACTGGTGATGAGGGTAAATATGAGGCGCTCCACTTGCTGAGATATTCTACACAAGTGTCATAAGACTTGTTAACTTCTTCTCTAAAACTCCTTTCCGCTGCTTCTGATACTTCTGCTCTTTTAAGGACAGATTTAACATTGTAACGTCCCCTTAGAAAAATTTATGAATCACTGTTCTGATAAACCTCTTACATTATTTGATTTTCAAACAGCTGAGCTGTACTGAACGTACTCAGACATTTCGCCCTTTACCTATTCTGATCAACTAAATTGACACACAATATATTTTTAGCGCAGCGCAATCTGACTTTCAAAAATCCCTACAAAAGAATGGCCCTGATTAACAATAACCTATACCTTTCATGAATCACTTACCTCACAAAAATCTTCGTTACTCAAACTATTGCAATACAGCATGCGCCAATACTGCCAGCTGAATAAAAGATTGTAACTACTGAAGGCACTAACTACTGATAGGCATAGTTAGCAAATGAAAGATTTTGATAGAGAACAAACAATGTATTTACCTTAATAGTGTTCAAAAGTCATTATATATATATATATATATATATATATATATATATATATATATATATATATATATATATATATATATCAGTTCATGACGTCCAGTCTTACAAATTTACTCTTTCTGATGACACACGTCCAGATCATCCGCTCTCAAAACTCCGCCATCTCTCTCCCCACATCCACCACTGCTGGCGGCTCACCTCCAAGTGCGCAACACTACGCGCTGTTAACAGCCAACTCCCCAACACCACAAGAGTGAATTAAAACAATGCAAACCAGCCACAGACTGCACACAGCATAGCCAGTGATTTTCATACAGAGCGCTACGTGACGTTACCAACATAAAAACCTAAACAGCCTACTTACAACATTAAAAGAAATGAACTGCTGTTCTCTCCTCTTAGTAACAGTTTCCAGAGTATTTTTCAAAACATCATTTCCCTCTATTACACTTTTCATGCTTCCTTTAATTTCCTTTATCCCATGCTGCAAAGTGCTAAGCCGACTGTGTATGAACCATAAGTAGGCTTCACTTAAAGTGTTACTGAAAAACTGAATCAATATTTTGGGGGCTTTGTCTTCATGTAGGAAAAAATCTTTTAACGGTTCAAACAGGCGGATTACTCTTCCAACTGCTGGAAACAGTGATAACCAGCGAGTTTTCGAGTGACACATTACATTCATATATTCAGTTCCCACATAATCACAGAACTCGTAAAGCCTCTCTGTTCTAACAGTATATATGTAAAAGTGTGAGTATACCTTCATGACGATAGTTTCAACATCACAGCTTAAACTGTCAGCAGGTGTCTGCACGCTATTGTGTAAAACATGTGCAGGGCACCCTACGCCTTCAGTGTTTTCATGCGATGTTGCCTTTAATTTGGTAAATACGTTGCATTTGCCTTGTCTTTTAAAACCACCAAAGTTTGAGTTTGTGTTGGTGTTGTCTCCAAAAAATGCCACACATTTATTTTTCTCAAGATCAAATATTTCGATAGTATTCATACAAAATCTTGAAATTTCGTCAGATGTTTCATTAGGTAGGGAACTCACCTTCAAAAGTTTGGTCTGAATTCCCTGATTAATATCGAAAAACAGAACAATAAACGGAAATTTTTAGTGGTCTTATGATTGCTGGCATCAGTGGATATCCAACAGAAAGAAGACTTTTTGATGTATTCAAGGCTTACCTTTACACTCTGGGGAGCAATAACTCCTTTCGCTAAGGTTGACGCTTTAGTTCTTGCTGAACTAAACTTTTTTGCAATGGAAGAATCATCGAACATAATGCTGTTAAGCTTATTAGTACAATCACTAGATCTATAAGTTTGGTGATGTTTTACCGTGTGGTAGGCTAGTGTAAGCTCGGCTGCTCGAACTTTCGTCTCTTCACTTGACTGATGTTTCACGAAATAAATTTGTAGAGTTTTACAGCAGCTCGGTGCACTGTATCTGTTAATGTGTTTCTTTGACCTCATGTGATCAACTATGTCGGAACAGCCACCATGACTCGTACTAATAAAACAGTTACATACGGAACACTCTGCTTCGTAATCAAAACGACCTTTCTTAATGAAATTCCATTCCTTGGAATAACAGTCACTGAACTTGCAGGCACGTTTCGGCATTGCGTTTCACAGTACTGCACCAATAATACCACTAATATGAGAAAAAACTATTGCAGTTTGTCTGACAAAACATCAACTACTACACTGTTCTGACAATGAGTGTGTGAGTAAGTGGCGCGACAATCGGAGGGTTTCATAGCTCTGTTACAATAATACAACATACTACTTGTTGGCCAAAGTACCGCTGAAAGTAAATTATTGCCTGAGTGTATCAATACTGATACTGTGATTACTAGTATGGGACAATGGAGGTTTTAGACAAATAAGCTAAAATATATTAATTTCTTGTGATGTATTTCCTTTAATATAGCGAAATCCCAAAAATTTGAGAAAGTTTCACGAAATGTATTTAAAAACTGAATTCCGGGACTTTTGAGCGTCCCGAAACAAATTTTCGGGACGCCAGAACACAGGGATGAAAACCGGGACAATCCCAGTTTTCCGGGACGTTTGGTCACCCTATTCTAGGACCAGAGGCTATTTTTACTACAGTACCAAGGCAGCTTTATCTCTCCATTTGTATATGAATTTTTTAAAGTAAGGTCAGTTCAAGCTCAACGAATATTTAACTTGGTGAAAACAGGCAGTCGGTCAGGTTAGTTTTTTTTTTCTTTTTTCCTCAATTTGACCTTCGATTCTTGTACGCAATACTAATCTTTTGGAAACAATACAAGAATTTTCTGTTACATTAAGGAAATAAGTACCTTTTAGAATTTTAAAGCTAAAATATGTCTTGTAAGTAGACTGTTTAGGTTTTTATATTGGTAACGCCACGTAGCGCTCTGTATGAAAATCACTGGCTGTGCTGTGTGCAGTCTGTGGCTGGTTTGCATTGTTGTTGGCCATTGTAGTGTTGGGCAGTTGGCTGTTAGCAGCGCGTAGCGTTGCGCAGTTGGAGGTGAGCCGCCAGCAGTGGTGGATGTGGGGAGAGAAATGGCGAAGTTTGAAATTTGTAAGACTGGAGGTCATGAACTGCTATATATATTATGACTTTTGAACACTATTAAGGTAAATACACTGTTTGTTCTCTATGAAAATCTTTCATTTGCTAACTATGCCTATCAGTAGTTAGTGCCTTCAGTAGTTAGAATCTTTTATTTAGCTGGCAGTAGTGGCGCTCGCTGTATTGCAGTAGTTCGAGTAACGAAGATTTTTGGTGAGGTAAGTGATTTGTGAAAGGTGTAGGTTAATGTTAGTCAGGGCCATTCTTTTGTAGGGTTTTTTGCATGTCAGACAGCGTTGCGCTAAAAATATTGTGCTTCAGTTTAGTGTTGATCAGAATAGGTAAAGAGCGAAACGTCTGAGTGCGTACAGTTCTGCTCAGCTGTTTGAAAATCAAACAATGTAAGAGGTTTATCAGCACAGTGATTCAATAGTTTTTCTAAGAGGACGTTTCATATGTCGACCCTTAGCCGAGGATACCACACTGGAATCTTCTGATTTTTGCTTGTAGTTTGTGTAATTAATATAGCTTTTGTTTATTGCTAGCGCGTAATTGTACGGAGAATCTCCTTTGTAGTTGCAGTCTTTCATTGTTGTACAGTAAAACAATTGTGGCATGCAGGTAGATTTGCACCAAGTATTTCGCAGCTGCACTAGCAATTAACGAGATATTATTTTCAATGCTATGTTAATGTGTTTTCTTATTTTGCTTTTCAAATTGTGCTTACCTGTGTTGTCGTGTGAAATATTGTGACAATAATGGCGTGTGATAAACGTAGTGGCGCTCGCTGTATTGCAGTAGTTCGAGTAACGAAGATTTTTGGTGAGGTAAGTGATTTGTGAAAGGTGTAGGTTAATGTTAGTCAGGGCCATTCTTTTGTAGGGTTTTTTGCATGTCAGACAGCGTTGCGCTAAAAATATTGTGCTTCAGTTTAGTGTTGATCAGAATAGGTAAAGAGCAAAACGTCTGAGTGCGTTCAGTTCTGCTCAGCTGTTTGAAAATCAAACAATGTAAGAGGTTTATCAGCACAGTGATTCAATAGTTTTTCTAAGAGGACGTTTCATATGTCGACCCTTAGCTGAGGATACCACACTGGAATCTTCTGATTTTTGCTTGTAGTTTGTGTAATTAGTGTAGCTTTTGTTTATTGCTAGCGCGTAATTGTAGGGAGAATCTCCTTTGTAGTTGCAGTCTTTCATTGTTGTACAGTAAAACAATTGTGGCATGCAGGTAGATTTGCACCAAGTATTTCGCAGCTGCACTAGCAATTAACGAGATATTATTTTCAATGCTATGTTAATGTGTTTTCTTATTTTGCTTTTCAAATTGTGCTTACCTGTGTTGTCGTGTGAAATATTGTGACAATAATGGCGTGTGATAAACGTAACACTAGGCTCCAAAGTAAACTGAGAAATGACAGTGAAAACGAAAGCAGTGTGTTAGCACCACCGTGTAATGAATTAACTAATGTTCAAAGCAGTAATTTGGTAATTGCGCATAGGGAAATGGAGCGGGCTGCAAATAATGGTGTAGGCAGTGAAACAATTAGTGAACAGGGAAGCATTATCGATCGATCGGTAGGCAATAGCTTGCCTCAGGAATCCGAAATGACAGGATACAATCTTGCAAATACTGTAGATTCAGGATTTGCGTCCTCGCCGTTTTCTCAAATAAGTCAAGACACATTTTCTGCTTTTCAAAATGCGAATATTGCCGGTTCAAATGCATTGCCCAATAGCACTGAGGAACATGTTTCGGACACCAGTGCATTGTTATTACAATTAATGCAACAAATGGGACAAAAGCTTCAAAAGTTTGACACAATGGAACAAAACCTTCAAAAGTTAGATACAATGGAACAACACCAGAGACAAACACAGCAACAGTTAGACACAATGGAACAAAATCAGAGACAAACACAGCAAAAGCTTCAAAAGTTAGACACCACACTTGAACAAACACGTGAAGATTTAACTACCAAGTTACATAACATTGAATCGAAATGTCAAAAAGTCTGTAATGACGTAAAAACACAAATTTGTGAGCATTTTCAACCTATTTTTTCGCTGCATGAAAATGCATTACAGAATCACGAAGCAGCCATAAAAGAACTGCAAACCATTGTTCATGAAAATCATGAGACCTTGTGGGCTGAAATTGACTCAGTTGCATCTACCGATTCGGTTACGCTACTTGCAAAAACTCAGGAAAACTTAAAGGACACAGTAGATGTGATTTCAACAGAAATGGACACTCTGAAACTTGGTTCAGAAAAACACACTGAGGAAATAAGTGCACTATCGGAGAAAGTAGCCGAACTTTCGGATCAGTTCACTAACTTATCTGCAAAGGTAGATGATGATCTGAATGACACAAGACCTGTAGCCATCACTGACACAGAAGAGTATGAACAAATTAAGAAATTCAAACAAAATCAGAATCAAATTAATAGGCAACACAAAAGAGAAATCCGGGAAGTACAAGATCAGTTGGCACATCTAATACAAAAATTATATATTTCAGAGGACACTCGTGCTCCAACGCGGGAAGAGGGACTTAGAAATACGGAAAAGCCACAAAATAATAACACAGGGCATTTCGGAAATTATGAATGAAATTGGCAAGGTGCACCGAATTTTGAGATGGAACCGCCGACTCGACGTAACAATGGCCGATATGCTAGTCGCCGACATGATGATTTTCACTATAAGCTGTTCATTACTACACGTAAATTCAAAACATTTAAGAATTCTGGCAACGACATTCATCCACAAGCGTGGCTCCATCAATTCTCTCATTGTTTTCCTCCCAACCGGTCATTAGAGCACAGATTAGAATTTATGTGTGGCTACTTAGAGAATGAACCAGCTGAAAGAATGCGATCGGTCATTCACGATTGTCACAGTGAAGGAGAATTTTATCATGCCTTCCTCTCAGCATATTGGTCTCAAGCTACATAAGACCGAGTAAAACATAGCATCATAATGATGAAACATTCGAACAATCTGAATTTTCCAGTCTTGTGAAATGTTTTGAAGACATGTTGCAAAAGAATCAGTACCTATCAAACCCATACAGCCCCTCAGAACTCATCCGCATTTGCTTAATCAAATTTCCTGAACATTTACGACATATTATTTTGGCAGGACGTTGCAAAGACGACATTGAAGCTTTTCAGGGACTCTTACAAGAACTGTAAATTGACACTGACAAGCCGGCCGGGGTGGCCGAGCGGTTCTAGGCGCTACAGTCTGGAACCGCCGCGACAGCTACGGTCGTAGGTTCGAATCCTGCCTCGGGCATGGATGTGTGTGATGTCCTTAGGTTTAAGTAGTTCTAAGTTCTAGGGGACTGATGATCTCAGAAGTTAAGTCCCATAGCGCTCAGAGCAATTTTTTTGACACTGACAATCGTGGGACGCGAAAACAGGAACACAACAATTATAGGTCACATCCGTCACAATTCCGCGACGACAGAAATAATAACTGGGCACGACAAGGCATTTTCTTACAACGTAAATCGTGACCAAAACAGACACCACCCATACGACAACCGTTGGCAGAGTAATAATAGTTACAGAGAAAGATCGCATTTCTGTAGTAATGAATGTGACAGAGACAACCATAGAAACAGACAATACGGGAACCAAAACAATTATTATCAAGGTAGACAGAATATCTTCAGACACAACGGTCCTCCGCACAGTTACGACTCATGGAGAAATTCTCCACCACATTACCGACAAGAAATTAATTACAGAAATTACCGACATGACGACAGACGATATAATCATAACGACAGACCTGAATTTCATCAAACTGACGGGATTCAAACAGGGCTGGGCCGTCTCGGCAAGGTGAATTTGTAGAAGTTGGGTCTCCTAATCCCAATAACGACGCGCGCCAAAAAAGAGACAGACAATGACTCGTACCGCAGGCAGCCATGTGCGCCGGCTGGCTCAGCGAAAAATAACATAGACACTAACCTTGAGAAAAAGTTTAGCATTCCGTACCGACGTATAGAACATGATAATTGCTTTGAAGTTGAAACTCTGCGCACTAGGAAGAGCAAAGGATTACACTACATTTCACACGTAAAACGTTTATTGAAAGATAATCTGCAATTTTTGAAGTTAAATACCCAGTCAAGAACCAAGAGAACTTATTTAAACAGAAATTACGAATGCATTGTCATAGTGAACAGACGATACAGTGTTGTTATTTGTACATTCTTGCTTGTTAGTTGCACAATCACGTAACGACTATAAGGCTCACATACTTAGAACATATACCGGCACTGCTAATGAGATTTTCATGCAACATTTGGTTTACTTGAAAAGACATTCTTTATTTGAAGTACTTTCTGAGAGATACTATATGACACAGTGGTTAGTTTATTTGACAGCTACACGACTATATCACGAAGCTGCTAATGTGTGACACAATTTACATTGTTGCTTTTGCGGTGTATCTGCTTTATATCTGCACAGTTTTTCTGAATTCTTCTGGAAAGTAAAACATGTTTTAGTAGTAACTTTTGTGGTATAGCTACAGTGTGACAGCCTTTTTCGTAGCGCAACGATACGTTACAGTATAGTACTTTCTTGATCACGGTAATGTACGTAATAACTACGATATCTATACGCATAGCATGTCACTTTTGTTTATCATGAGGTAAGTACATTGACTTCGGCAGAACTTAGCTTTCGGAGGACGATAACTACGACACTTCCACAGAATTATCTTACAGCAAGACGCACGTTTAGCGCTAAAGGACACGTATTTGAGTGATTAATTTTGTACTTAAAACATTTATTTTTATGATTTTTGATTCACAAAGAAAGTTTTCCGTGATACATTTCATTCCATTGCTGTAATCTGTAACACCTGAGGGTATAATTACATTAATTCTCAGGGGGGTACACGCTTACTTTGTGTACCATGTGTTTGGCAAGCACAAGGAGCCCTAGCTAATATGGTATTTGCTTATACAACTTTACACATCGGTACCATATTTCTCTAACACATAATTACACAGCTATCTGATCATTTAACTGAGAGAGACAAACATGTTTTTTTACTATGTCAGTGACACATTCTTACGCAATTACACAGTTGGATAATTTCACACTTATGAAATTGTATTTTGTCTGCACTGTGTGAACTGTTCATATTTTTTCGGAACCATTGTGATACTATGAGAGCTTTGAATGTCGTATTTGGTATGGAATCATGATTTTTAAAGTACGTTTGAGGTAGATGACACTTTTGAAATGAGCAGAGAATTTTTTTTTAGGTTTTAAAATATTCAGAAAGCTACGACGATTTTGAGATGTGATTGATCTGTTATGATGTTATTATTACGACGACGATGTGTATTTCATTTGCTAACTATGCCTATCAGTAGTTAGTGCCTTCAGTAGTTAGAATCTTTTATTTAGCTGGCAGTAGTGGCGCTCGCTGTATTGCAGTAGTTCGAGTAACGAAGATTTTTGGTGAGTTAAGTGATTTGTGAAAGGTATAGGTTAATGTTAGTCAGAGCCATTCTTTTGTAGGGATTTTTGAAAGTCAGATTGCGTTGCGCTAAAAATATTGTGTGTCAGTTTAGTGTTGATCAGAATAAGTAAAGAGAGTAATGTCTGAGTACGTTCAGTACTGCTCAGCTGTTTGAAAATCAAATAATGTAAGAGGTTTATTAGCACAGTAATTCAATAATTTTTCTAAGTCTTAACGATGAAATAGAACAGTTTTAGATGATATAAAATTAACAGCTTTGAGTTTGAATATTTATGAAACGCGTAAGTACAAGCTTATCTGCAGCTAGGAACCCAGGGGAAGAATAGGTTTTAACCTACAGATCCGCAGTCTAGTAATGACGTAACCGTATCTGTCATCCAAGCTAAATTCCACACTTTGTCCGGCCTGGTTAGAGCAATTTCTGCTGCTGTACATGGCAGATCCGTGTACTAAATTTCGCACGCTGTATACATCCAAATGACCAACTCAGTGAATCACGTTTCGTCCTATTACAGTGGATAAAAAACAAACTTTCGTTATTATATAACACAGGAATCAGCTTAATTTTTCAAGGAACTCCTCGACAGAATAGGAGTGACTCATGAGAAACTCTCCAGTATTGATCTGAAAGTGCGTCGACTATTGCTAAGATTTTTGAATTCTTGTGGTACCTTAATGAAATTGGATACAGCTGTATACTGCACGCCTTTTTGCACAAGACTCAAGGAAGTGCAATCCAAATGCGTACTGGATTTTTGTCGAGTATGAACTCAGTGAAAACTGCTAATTCTTGGGAATGAGCTGATGTTGTTAACAAGAAACGACAGTAAACAACATATATATTGAGAGGCCAATGACAGATACCCAGACTAATGAACAGGGGTGGACTAGTGGTTCGCGAAGTGACACCACTTATTGCTGGAACCGCCCATTTCTGAGCCAAAAATATACTTTGATAATGGAAAAAGTTACTCCAAAATATAATACCATATATCAGAAGGGAATTAAATTATGCTAAGTACATTATTTTCGTGTCGAATTATCACTTACTTCAGATATCGTTCGAATAATAAAAATGGCAGCATTAAGTCTTTGAACAAGATCCTGAACGTCGGCTTTCCAGGTCAGTTTAATATCTATCTGAACACCAAGAAATTTTAACTGTTCAGAGCTTATAATCACATGTCCATCCTGTGAAATTAAAACATCGGATTTTGTTGATTTGTGTGTTAGAAATTGTAAAAACTGAGTCTTACTGTGATTTAGCGTTAGTTTATTTTTTACAATCCATGAACTTACGTCTTGAACTGCACTATTTGAAACAGAGCCAACATTGCACACAACATCCTTTACAACCAAGCAACTGCCATCAGCAAATAGCAATACTTTAGAATCCACCTATAATACTACAGAGCGAATCATTTATATCAATAAGGAAGAGGAATGGCCCCAGCACTGATCCCTGGGGCACCGCCCGTTTGACCATGCCCCACTCAGACCTCATATCATAGCCATTCTCAACACTGTGGGGAATG
Source organism: Schistocerca piceifrons (assembly GCF_021461385.2). Lineage (NCBI taxonomy): Eukaryota > Metazoa > Arthropoda > Insecta > Orthoptera > Acrididae > Schistocerca > Schistocerca piceifrons. The sequence goes on along the minus strand of NC_060144.1, from coordinate 111,350,587 downwards.
ACCTTTTACTGTCTGTTATTAAATTAAGAAGTGAACCAATTGTGAGACATTCCCCATGTTCCACAATAGTCTAACTTCTGGAGCAATATTTTGTGATCAACACAATCAAACTCCTTAGTTAAGTCAAGAAAAAGTATGATTAGCTTTCGAAACATTTTGTTTAATCCATCCAGTACCTCACAGAGAAGAGAGAGTATATCATTTTCAGCTGTTAAATCACTTCTGAAACCGAACTGAACATTTGACAACAAATTAAGTGGAATAAAATGATCAACTATTCTTACATAAATAGTCTTTTCAATAACTTCAGCAAACACTGATGGCATAGAAACAGGTCTAAAATTGTCTACATTATCCGTTTCTTCCTTGTTATGAAGATCATATTCCACCAGTTTCAGTGCTGAAGAGTAAGCTGTGGCGACTCAATTCGACTGGCTGTGTATATATGCGTTTCCAGCACAAGGTGGAGAACAAGATTAGGTGGACGCAACTACACGATAACGTAAGCGTTCGGGATGCAGCTAGACGCGGCAGGCGGCAGATAAAGAGAGCCGCGACAAAGTTATCGCCTCGGCGACGCGATGTTCGAGATGTTTGTACACGGGCTGCGGTGTAACCAAACAGCTCTCCATCCTGGGCCACACTCGTAAAGCTGTGGATGCCTCGCCGGTCACACGGCTGCCCAACCCGCCTCTTCCGTTGCCGATATAACTTCTTTTACGATCTGGAACGTCCTCTCAGTTTGCGTGGTGAATGGATGACTCAAATCTGTATTGTACAGAAGTTTGCGCATCCAGTTTGGTAGAATGAATACCGATGTCCCCACATGCCCATTATTCGCATTATCGCCTCGACCTAATCTTTTCTTGGCGTTACAATCGTCTGTGCGCGGTCGTAAAACGGGACGTTTTTACGACGTCAAAGAAAGACAGACCCTACGACGCCAGAGGATACAAACACCGCGTTACTGTCGCCACATTTACACAACTTTCTGAAGATTTCGAAAACCATTTTCCTCTGTCGTGTTCACATGTTAGGTTCAAATCGAATTTTCTAGCACGATCAAATATAGGTTTTCTCAACAATAGTTGGTGTACACGAATGGTGTCTGTAAATCAACTGTATGATTTCGTATGCCCGAAGAGATAAGGGTTTGGTGCTTGCGTAATATTTTTAATAAAGAAAGAGTACGATTTCCTTCCTACCTGCTCGCACAGCTTAACTCACTGCACGCTAGCTTGTGGGGCAGATGACACTGTCCCGGATAAATCCGTCCAGCCAGAATGCCTGTGGCCTTAGGTGGCTTTCCACGCTCGTTTAGACAAATGCTGGGATGGTTTCCTATCTCTGTGTTAAAGTGCACTATACATGGACAGTCAAAATATGATGACACAGAGAATAAAGTTTACCCAATCCTCAAACATGTGGTGTACACCGTGTCCTTCCTTTGGGTTAACTGGCGACTATGGCAACAGGAGTTTAATATTTTTTTTAATATCTTTGGCTCTGAGGACTATGGGACTTAACTGCTGTGGTCATTAGTCCCCTAGAACTTAGAACTACTTAAACCTAACTAACCTAAGGATATCACACACATTCATGCCCGAGGCAGGATTCGAACCTGCGACCGTAGCGGTCGTGCGGTTCCAGACTGTAGCGCCTAGAACCGCTCGGCCACTCCGGCCGGCTTTTATATCTTTATCTTGTCTTTGGGTTACAAGGAGCATACAGCCAACAACGATTATAATGTGCCAAAGAAACAAAATCGAGGAAAAGCAGAATAGCACAAAATTACGAAGTTAGCATGTAAACAAGCTCTTAAAATAAAATAAAAGCGCAATTAGACAAACACCAGGCACTCGACGGCAGTGATGACAATGACATTGGAGCAGAATTACAAACAGCGCTATACACAAATATTATGGGAAACATACATATGCTCTGATAGTAAAGACGAAACATTTAGGGGCAAACACCGTACGTTAGGAGATGAATACGTTTTCGAAACATGAAAGACGGCGGGTCCCGTGCCACGGGATACAAGCTAGGAAATAGAGAGACTATGATTTCTTTGTGGTTGTCAGCAAATTCATAAGGAAGACATTATACGAGAAGAGATGTATCAAAATCTTATCCAAGATAATTAATGCTTTAGAAATTGTTTTATTAATTCATCAAATTTATGATCTCTGTGGGAAAAATCAATCAGTTCAATTTTTTTAATGCATCAAGTATATAATCATTTCTGTATCTCTTTCAGTCTGATAAAAATAAAGCTCGCATTTTTGAATCAAATAAAAGAAATGAATAATTTCCTGCTGAGACGGATACTTCTCCTTTTCCTTCACTTCACATAAAATCCGTTCGTCTGCACTGACCAACACAGTACTGAGCGAAGGAAAGTTTGAATAGTGGTGTCCAGATTTAAACCTGTAGGAGGTCTAATTTCATATCGGTTGTAGTGTTACGGAAAGTGGCGAACCTGCGACATTGGTCACTAATCATGTAGCAGGGTAGTATAGGATCCTCGGTCTCTGTTACAGGCATTTCGGGCACGATGAAGAGCACAATGGTAGGTCATACCTTCTAAACCGAGCAACAAGCAGGCTAAATTCTGTGATGCATTCATCGATTAATGACTGCTGATTCGTTTAACTAATTTCCTCGTGTTGCACGTGTAACCATTTCCAATACTGTCACCATAAATCTCGTATGTTGCAAATTGTGTTATACGGAAAAGATGGAAATTAATTTCCATACATGGTTCCGGGCGACAAGACGCGAAGAGCCTGTATCAACGCAGAATAAAAACAGTAGTCAATGTTCTTGTGGCATTCATCTTATGCGAAACCAAAAAAAATTCAAGCGATGTCGCTTCCGTACGAGCTCTGACTTCTCTAGTCTTCGTGATCCTCAAGCGAGATATACGTCGGTAGCAGTACAATCGTTCTGCGGTTAGATGCCAATGTTGGTGTTCTAAACTTTCTCAGCAGTATTTCAAGAAAGGTAAGTCTTCTTTCCTCCAGGGATTCCAATGTGATTCTATGGAGCACTCCGTTATACCTGTGTGTCAATCGAAATTACCGGCATCAAATCTAGCAGCACGCCTCTAATTGCGTCGATCGCCTTTCATCTGACTTCTTGTGGGATCACAGTTAATACTTTGTCAGTTCTGAAAAACGGGTAGCGCAAGTGTTTTGTACGGCGTCTTCATAAATGAGCTTCTTATGTCCCAGTAGACCACAGTCCACCATTCACCTTCCCTGCGACCGACGTTAGGTGTTCGTTACATTTAAAAACTTCACAAGGGTACGGGATTCCTCCATAAATTGAGAGAAAAGTTACTACAGTTATGTTCTCAAAAGTGAGTACTTGTTGAGATACTGGCTGTTTTACTTGCGAAAATTAGTGCTTCACAGCCTACATTTTATTTACAGATGAGGCAGAATTCACAAGAGATGGTACAGTAAATCATCACAATACGCACATGTGGGCAGATGGAAATCCTTTAAAGAGCAATCAAAGAGTTGAAGCATCAGGACCCCTTCAGTATTAATATATGGGCAGTGACTTACTCGTAGGGCCGTACGCTTTACCAAACAGGTTAACAGGTTCTTTGAGTCACCGATTACTGCGCAATGAATTACCAGCTTTACTGGTAAACGTTGTCCTTGCAGAAAGGCAACGACTGTGGTTTATGCCCGACTGGGCGTCATCCATTTTCTACCGATCGTACGACACTTAATCGCAACATTTAATGGGGGACAGATTGGTGCAAGAGGCCCGGTAGCATGAGGTCCTTGTTCACAGGAGCTGAACGCGGTGGATTTCTGGCTCTGAGGACATTTAAAGACATTGGTGAACGTCCAACCCATCCACAATGTGCAGACGTTATAGAAACATCTGTCCAAGGCATGTGATTCAGTCTCAACGGAGCCAAATTTATTTCAAAGAGTGTGTGATACACTGCGAAGAAGGCCTGAAGAATGTGTTGGGATGCATGGTAATCAGAAGCAGCACTTCTATGGTGTCTACATCTGCGTAACAGAGATATGGAATGAGATGACATATTTGTCCGTATCTCAACAGGTATGGGTTTTGGGACATTAACTTTTCTTCTACCTCCCGTGGAAGGCGTGTTACTTTCTTTACGCACCCCGTACTTAAACCACGTAACTGTGTCAAACAAAATACCACTAATACTGTGTTCGAAAATCACATAATTGTTTTTCCTACTCGTCTGTGTGAACTTATATTCAGAACAAGCTGCCAATTCTTGAAATTGAAGAGAGATTCTCTGCAGGTCATCGAGTTCCCTGAGTAGAAAAATTACGTCTACTGTTTTATAAAACCAAGAAGGAGTTCCGTTGTTGGTTTCACAGAACGTGGGTCTATAACTAGGGCTGATGTGTACTGCGAAACACTCACCAGACCAAGGTCTGCTATCCAAAACCGACGGTGCCGGTCGTCCGGAGTAGTTCCCCCTCCCCCACGTTAACGCATGTTCCCACAACGCTGCCCGAACGAAGGTTAAGTAAGGTTCAACATTTCCGTTGAGAATTATTCTATCAGCCACCGTACAATTAAGAAAACGCAACCGGCGATTATTAGGTATTGCACTTGTAACCATCGCCGGGTGGACCACGGTTTGAAGGTGACAAGAAATTCACGACCGGTATTGTCGATCCGTTGAATTTCGTCCCGTGCTCAGTTACGTGGAAAAGTCAAGCAGGCGTGTAGTAAACTAAAATCACCAAAAGAACCTTCTTCTATGTTCAAAATTTTACTCGCCCGAACAGCTCCCACTTTTCCAATACGCCTCGTAACAAGAAAAGCTATGGTAACAGAGTCCAAAAAAATTTCACGTTCAATATCAAACTAATTTGCGTTTTTTCATTAACGTGTGTTTATTATTAACCGCTTTTTGGCGTATTAGCGCTCTGTACACATAAATATTTTCTTTTTCACTTTTTTGCTTGAAATCACGGTTAAGAAACCAGCTTTGGGCAGTGTGGGTCTGTACATGTAGAGTGTCCCAGGAGGTATGGTCGATGTTCAGGGATATGACAGGAACGGTCATTCGAAGCAAAAACGTGTAGTAAACGTGGGCTCTAAAATGCATATCTTAAGGGCTATGAACGCTTCTTCATCTTCAATACTGTGAAACACATTCGCTCTACTTCAAGCACTTTGCTTTCCATACTATAGAAGATACTATGGATCTAAAGAAGAAAACAGTCCAATAAATGGACTAAAGTGCATTCCAGAAGAGCTATAAGCACTTGTTCATGTTCGATAATGTGAAAGACATCACTTCTATTGAACAAGTGCGCACAGCTATTCCAGTATGTATTTTAGAGCATATTCGCACTAGACAGTTTTTCCTGTTTTGATCCATTCTATGCCCTCCCAAAATATGGAAAGCAAAGAGCTTGCAGTACAAGAGATTTGTATCGAATATTAAATATAGAGAAGTGGCGCTGTGATCAGAAAACCGCACTCGCATCCGGGAGGATGACGGTTCATATCCGCGTCTGGCCATCCAGATTCAGATTTTCCGTGACTTCCCTAAAATCGCTCCAGTCAAATGCTGGGATGATTCCTTTGAAAGGGCACGGCCGATTTCCTTCCTTATCCTAGAAACATTTCAAACTTGTGCTCCATCTCTAATGTGAGCGGGACATTAAACACAGATCATCTTTACTTTTTTTCGAAGATTAATAAGTGCTTGTAGCTCTTAAGAAATGAATTTTAGAGACCATGTTTATTAGAATTTTTTCCTTGGAATTATCGCTCCTGTCATATTACCGAATACGACTATACCTCATGGGACTCCCTATGTTTACCTTGGAGTATCAGAAATACTTCTACTTACATTACACCATTTTCAGTTTAAAACAAGAAAACTATAGTTACTGTAAACATCTGTCGAAAGTAGTTGTTTATGAATAACTATAAAAAATTAATGGAAGATATGTGAAGAAATGTTTTGAGGTAAAATCGATCATCTGACGTTAGAGACATCTACTTAAATTTATTTCAATCAGCTCATAAGTTACTTTTTTCCATATTTGTTGTAGGATGAGCATCTGCAAAGAAGAGGATTCATGCAGTTGACGCGTCTTGATTCATTTTATTAACGCATGGTGGATTTCCAGCACATTACAAGACTATACCATAAAAGTGTTATTATGATCGGTACTTACTGAATAACTGACATCAAAACTCTGTGGAGAAAATTCAATGTGATCTTGGATGGTCAGCAATGGCTTACCTGAAACAAACAAAAGAAATATGCGCATGAAATTTCACTACGCTTGACACGAAATGCATATGCCACAGAGTTGCACAGGAAATCCTAATAAGTAAAATACACATCAGCCGTCTGTATAAGCGAAAATGAATTACTCAAAGTGGATTGAAGTTAAAACTACTAAGTAAAATCGTAATACAGGATCTACATACAATACAAAAGCAGAATATAAAGCTAAGCGCAATGGAGAGATAGTAGATACTTTCAACAATGACTCGCCAAAAATATATATATCATATAAAACAGATCATTTTTAACCAAGAACTAGGGACTGTTAAGTACATTTTGTAAAGCTTCCTTCAAAATTACCATGGCGAGGTAAATTCCATATTTATACTATTTTTCTCTACTCATTCGTCTACCGTAGTCGCTACAGTCGCCTAGTACCTATGTGCTGTCTAGATACAGCGGAATCTGTAGACAGATGATTGTTTACATAGTAAAATATTACACTCGACCTAATTTGAAACTGATGTGTAATTATCTACTACATATTTAACAAGACTAAATTTGTCTCTTTTTCACGCAAGGTTCCTTTCTTTTCTCGTTATTTTCGCTATTTAGTTCCTGTTGAATATATCAAAAAAACATAACGTTCGCCTGACACGGTATAACAAAACGACCGGATCTGAGAGTGCCCTCCAATTCGACTGCACTAAGAACTGATAGACATTTACCCCAGTTCTGAAGAAAGACAATACGTTGCGTTGAGACGACGTACGATCTCAAAACCGTCATGTAAAGATTTTATTTACTGAACGATTGTTCAAACGTTTAATTTGCATATCTCGTATTTTCACGGATGATAAAAGCTAAAACCTTCCTCTGCTCCGTTTTCTCCCTGACCCTTAATTTTCCATCCCCATCTTCTGTCAGAATTCGTATTCTCTGACTGACGACAGTATTTTTGTATCTCCCTCATCTGCACTGTTTTCGTTGTCTCTTGTAACAAATCGCGTTTGACTTCCTTGAATAGGCTGCCTCAACCATAATATCGTAACCGTCACTTGAAATATCGCTTATTTACATTAGTCCCTGTGTTTGTCCGTTTCAAATCACGTGTAAAAAAGGCAGCCGAAGCAGCTGAAGGAAACAACAATTTTTAAAGGCTGTAGCCGCACTTAAATCGCGATTACGGTGTGAATGCTGGGTATTACCTAGCAAATTCAATGATCTATGCAGGATCATGACATTCAGCTTTAATATGAATTCGGAAATGTAAGAGGCAGAGTCACAATACGATCGACAGTATGCTAAAAAAAACCTTGCCAGTATGACAGCGATGTTCATTTTATCGGCGCATTTACAAGAATACGTCGAATGTAATTAACAGATTCACTCCCTAAAAAGTTTGCCAGATTGATATAAATATAGTTTTATGTAAACTTCAGCTCTGAATGTCCTATTAGAACTAGTTATCTATCTAGAATTTTAGGCTCATCATCTAGCCCTATTCGAACAAATTTCGAACGAGTACAGCAGACAGTGACCAACGAAATATGTTATTAGTAATAAAAAATAGTTACTGATCATGAGAGTGTTTGGCGCCTCCAACGCTATCTCTTGTACACAGTTCCTCCTATATTCAGTTCAAGTTGCGCCAACTATGACAAATCATGTTTAATGATAACACCGTGCTCGTTCACGATGTGGCTGCAATGTGACAGTTAATCTGAGCCCTGATTTCTTCTTTATTGAGTTCTTGAACCGCGAGTTATTTACTTTGCGTAAGTTGTGCCTTGCTGTTCTACTTCTTTGCATAATTTATCCTCAATTAGCGCTGTCACACAACTGACATGGTACTGTACGATCAATACAGAATATAAATACACTTTTTTTTCTCTGTACCGATATGTCAAATATCACATGTTCGTGATGTTTCCCAGCAGCGCCAAATTCCAAGCTCGCTTTCCACTAACTTAATTAGAGCCTGTCAAGGTGGAGTAGTTACTTTTTAACTAGAGAATACTTTCTTCACGACTATAACTTTTTTCTCATGTACTTAACGAGAATATAATTCTAGATTTGCTAAAAACTGTACATTATACAGAAATATTATCTGTCTCTTACAAGGACATAGCTCTTTGTATATGCGAACGTTACTCGGTATTGCAATAAGACATGAACACTTCCAGGCACTATTTTGCGTGTGTGTGTGTGTGTGTGTGTGTGTGTGTGTGTGTGTGTGTGTGTGTGTGTGTGATTTCAGGGGGAGCTGGGGTTTGTGGAGGAGAGGGGGAGTTCAATGAAGTTGCACGTCCTTAGCGTGCCTATACATACTCGTTTTAATGTGAATAGTGTGACATAAAGTGCTTGGACTTGCTAAATAATTTTGTGCAGCGGAACTCTGTCCGTTGAATATTTTCTCTTTTGTCGTTTATTTGAGTAATTTTTCTTTATTAGACTCGTTCTAACGTGGTTTACTAATAGATATTTAAGGGTATTTTACTGATGTGTATGGTATTTTAGTTTTCTTCAGGCACGTGGCTGATGCTGAACTTTTAGCTCTCTTTAGTCTAAGGCAATTTAAATGTTTATTATTTAGTTCCCCTTCCTTTTTCGAGCCCCATGTATATGACACTGGTGATAAGGATTCAAATATATCACGGACTTAATTTAGGTATATTCTTCTTTGTATCATGTCTTTACACCTCATGTAAATTGAAACTGATACTGAATTTAATTCTAGTCTCTATTCGGCTAAGATGTTTTGCAATTCTACAGGATACAGTTGCTAACCATATAACTGACGTAAAGTATAATTTGGTCGATAACAGCCTCAATATGTCTTTTTAGATATTATTACGTGCATTTACAATAAACCATAAAAAAAGACGTTCACGTTTAGAAGTATTGCAGGCCACCTGGTGCGTAACAGTACTTGTAGAATCGTTTCCCGTTGTAGATCGCCTCACAATGTAAAAGAAACCAACGTATCGGCCACTTTTTCAAATGGTTTTCCTCAGGCTGTGTAATGCACCAGGATGATTGGAGAAGAAAGCGCGGGTAGCATTAATGCAAGTCGGTGACGACAGAACTCGCAGTAGTGGCGTAAACTTTGGTTGCTTTTGCAATATGTTGATGTTTACAGTCAGATCCACTTTATACACTGACGAAAAAAAATCGCAATACCAAAAAATGATTAATATAGGGTAATGAAATTCCGGAAATATATTTGTCTAGGTAACAAATTTAAGTGATTAACATTGCAAGATCACAGGTTAATGTAAGCGCGAGATAAGCCATTGTAAATGTGAAATGCTGGTTCATTAATAACCTGTGTAACCGCCAGAATGTCGAATGCAAGAATGCAAACGTGCATGCATTGTGCTGTACAGGTGCCGCATGTCAGTTTGTGGCTTGGAGTTCCATGCCTCTTGCACTTGGTCGTTCAATAAAGGGAGGTTAATGCTGTTTGTGGATGACGCTGGAGTTCTAGTCCAATGATGTCCCGTACCCCCCTCCATTGGAGACAGATCTGGTGATCGACAAGGCCAAGGCAACATGTCGACTCTGAAGAGCATATTGGATTACAGCAGCGTTACGTAGGCGAGCGTTGTCCTATTGGAAAACACCCCCTGGAATGCTGTTCATAAATCACCAGACTGACGTGCAAATCTGCAGTCAGAGTGCGTGGGATAACCACGGGAGTGCTCCTGCTGTCATACGACAGCACCCCAGACCATACCTCCAGGTGTACGTGGAGTATGTATAGCACACGCAAACCGGTTGGTTGCAGGCCCCCAAATGCCCTCCTCTTACCCAATGCACGGCCATAATTGGCACCGAGGCAGATCCAGACTTCATCAGAAAACGTAACAAACCTCCAACCAGCCCTCCAATGATCTCTCGCTTGGCACATATGAAGTCGGGAATGACGAAGGTTTGGAGTCAGTGGAATGCACGCTACAGGGAGTCCGGCTCGGAGCTGTAACCGATTTAACAGCTCATTGTATCACTGTGGTACCAACTGCTCCACAAACTGCTGTTGCAGTACGATGCCCCAGAGCCATAAACCGAACACAATGGTCTTCCCTCCCGGCAGTGCAACGTGGCGGTTTGAAGCCCGGTCTTCTTGCAATCGTACCCTCCCGTTACCACCGCTGCCAGAAATTATGTACAGTGGCTACATTCCTGCCAAGTCTTTCTGCAGTATCGCAGAAGGAACATTCAACTTCTTGTACCCTATTACACGACCTTATCGAAACTCAGTGAGGTGATGATAATGGCGTCTTTGTCATGGCATTCTTGACTAACATCAACTCGTCAAGTCCATTCTAAGAGGTGACTGACACTCTCGACCGTTACAGGGTGTATTCAAAGCAAACCTGATTTGCATCCTAGTGGTGGCGCTACTAGCGCCATCCTTACGCGACTGGCGCGAAATTCGAATAGACGTCATGCCTACGAGCTTTCGTTTACGTCGCTCTATTCTTTCTTGGTGTAACGATTTTCTTTCCGTCAGTGTAGAAATTTCTGAAGCCCTGCTTACTTTGGTTTCCTAATTGGCTTCTTTTGGCATTCAGGAACATCTGCGGGTTCTATGGAGTAATAATGTACACTACTGGCCATTAATATTGCAACACCAAGAATAAATGCAGATGATAAACGGGTATTCATTGGACAAATACATCATACTAGAACTGACATGTGATTACATATTCACGCAATTGGGTTGCACAGATCCTGAGAAATCAGTACCCAGAAGAACCACCTCTGACCGTAATAACGGTCTTGATACGCCTGGGTATTGGGTCAAACAGAGCAAACGTCCACTGTTCAAAGTGCCGTCAATGCGAACAAGAGGTGACCGACACGTGTAACCAATGGCACCCCATATCATCATGCCGGGTGATAAGCCAGTATGACGATGACGAATACACGCTTCCTATGTAAGTTCACCGCGATGTCGCCAAACACGGATGCGACCATCGTGATAATGGAAACAGAACCTGGATTCATCCGAAAAAATGACGTTTTGCCATTCGTGCACCCAGGTTCGTCGCTGAGTACACCATCGCAGGCGCACCTGTCTGCGATGCAGCGTCAAGGATAACCGCAGCCATGGTCTCCGAGCTGATAGTCTATGCTGCTGCAAACGTCGTCGAACTATTCGTGCAGATGGTTGTTGTCTTGCAAACGTCCCCATCTGTTGACTCAGGGATCGAGACGTGGCTGCACGATCCATTACAGCCATGCGGATAAGGTGCCTGTCATCTCGACTGCTAGTGATACTAGGCCGTTGGGATCCAGCACGGTGTTCCGTATTACCCTCCTGAACCCACCGACTCCATATTCTGCTGACAGTCATTGGAAGTCGACCAACGCGAGCAGCAATGTCGCGATACAATAAACCGCAAACGCGACAGGCTACAATCCGATTTTTATCAATGTCGGAAACGTGATGCTACGCATTTCTCTTCCTTAGGCGGGGCATGACAACAACGTTTCACCAGGCAACGCCGGACAACTTCTGTTTGTGTATGAGTAATCGGTTGGAAACTTTCCTCATGTCAGCTCGATGTAGGTATCGCCACCGGCGCCAACCTTGTGTGAATGCTCTGAAAAGCTAATCATTTGCATATCACAGCATCTTCTTCCTGTCGGTTCAATTTCACGTCTGTAGTCCGTCATCTTTGTGGTGTAGCAGTTTTAATGGCCAGAAGTGTAACTACAACATGACGCGTGTTCTAAAATAAAGTAATTTTTAGCAATTGTAGTTTTCATCTAGATTACCATAACTCAGAGAATAAGTGTCTGAGTCATCATTGAAACTGCACCCAGATTATCTGTCGCATACCGACAACACGAGCAAGAAATAAACGTGGAGGTCGCTTTTCTTCGGAGAGGGACCTCACGCGTCTAACAGGTTTTACACGGTCCGTCACGGAATCTTCCCCGATCGTACCTCTTCATCTCAGAGTAGCACTTGCGCCCTTCGTCCTCAATTAGTTGTTAGAAATATTGCAATCTCGCTAAAGTTTTTCCCCCTACAACTCCTCCTAGCACCATGAAAGCTGTTGTTTGACGTTTTATCACATGTCCTACCACCATGTTCGTTTTCAGGGCAAAGTTTTGTCACATATTCTTTTCAGGGCCGCTCGTGCAGAAAGCTATCTTATTCACTGTTAGCAGTACATTTAACTTTCAACATCCTTCTGTAGCACAACATTTCAAATACTTCGATTATTTTACTCTCCGGTTTGCGTATAATTGAGTTCACTTCTTTACAGTGCTCTGATCCGAGGCCTATATTAGCGAGGTATACCTTCAACGACTGATTCTTGAATCTTCCATACATCGCACATCATGGATTATTTCTCTTCCAAGGTAGGAGAAACCCATCACTTCGTGGACTTCCACAGTTTTGATGTTAATTTTACCGTTAATTATTCTTGCTATTGCTCATTACTTTTGTTCTTCTTTTACTTACTCTTATTCTCTGTTATGTACTCAGACTTTCAATAGCATTCAGCATGTCATGTTTGATTCCATGGGAATGACTGTCACACGACCGTAGTGTAATCCACGACACAAAGAAGGTCAGCATCGATCATAATGCCATCTGCCTTTTCTATTGCATGTCAGATCTAGATTTCAACTGACAGTGCAGCTATCATCCGTGCTTCATAAGTAGTCACGTAGTCCGAAAGTATTTTTAACGACACGTTCCAATTTAACTCAGGCATATACAAGCATTAGCCCAACCTAGATTGGAATGCGTCATTGGAATGCTGCATTGTAAGTTTGAACGTACGCTGGTCACCCGGAACATTATGATCAATGACGTATCTATACAGGGTGTTACAAAAAGGTACGGCCTAACTTGCACGAAACATTCCTCACACACAAATAAAGAAAAAATGTTATGCGGACATGTGTCCGGAAACCCTTAATTTCCATGTTAGAGCTCATTTTAGTTTGTTCTTCCACCTACGCTCAATGGAGCACGTTATCATGATTTCATACGGGATACTCTACCTGTGCTGCTAGAACATGTGCCTTTACAAGTACGACACAACATGTGGTTCATGCACGATGGAGCTCCTGCACATTTCAGTCGAAGTGTTTGTACGCTTCTCAACAACAGATTCGGTGATCGATGGATTGGTAGAGGCGGACAAATTCAATGGCCTCCACGCTCTCCTGACCGCAACCCTCTTGACTTTCATTTATGGGGGCATTGGAAAGCTCTTGTCTACGCAACCCCGGTACCAAATGTAGAGACTCTTCGTGCTCGTATTGTGGAGGGCTGTGATGCAGTACGCCATTATCCAGGGCTGCATCAGCGCGTCAGGGATTCCATGCGACGGAGGGTGGATGACTGTATCCTCGCTAACGGAGGACATTTTGAACATTTTCTGTAACAAAGTGTTTGAAGTCACGCTGGTACGTTCTGTTGCTGTGTGTTTCCATTCTATGATTAATGTGGTTTAAAGAGAAGTAATAAAATGAGCTCTAACATGGAAAGTAAGCGTTTCCGCACACATGTCCACATAACATATTTTTTTTCTTTGTGTGTGAGGAATGTTTCCTGAAAGTTTGGCCGCACCTTTTCGTAACACCCTGTATAAACCCGTCCAAACGATAGCAGCGTCACGGTGGCATGTTATGACTGCTACTCGGACACGCGGTCAGTGCATGTAATATCAGGAAGCGTGCTGTCCGTATGTAGAATGGGGAAGACGCGCGATCTACCTGGGTTTCACCGAGGGAAGATTGTGATGGCCCAGGTGCACGGCACGAACATTTCGGAAATTGTGCAACTTGTCTGGTGCTCGAGAAGTGCTGTGGTGAGTGTCCTCAACACGTGGCGAAACCAAGGTGAAACCAGACGTAGGGTGGTTGGACGGCTACCTCTCCATGTCGGACGTCGTAGATTGGGCAGATTGGTACAACAGGAAAGGCTGCGAACTGTGGCGGAACTAACCCTGCAGTCTAATTCCGGGCACAGCTGAAGTGTGTCTGAACGCGCAGTGCACCGAACACTCTTAAGGAAGGGCCTCCGCAGTTGACTACAGATGCATGTGCCAATCGTAACATCACGGCATCGGCAAGTATGATTGAAATGGGCACGTGACCGTCGGCACTGGACGTTGGCGCAGTGGCAGAGCGTTGCATGGTCTGATGAATCCGGATACCTCCTTCATCATGCCGACAGGAGAGCGCAAATCTGTCATCTTCCAGGGTAACAGCTGATTGACACTCGTACTGAGGAACGGAGACAAGATGGCGCCGGCTCAGTTATGCTCTGGGGAATATTCACGTGGTCTTCCGTGAATCCAATGGAGCTCGTGCAAGGCACCATGACGGCCAAGATGTATTGTACGCTGGTTGCATATTACGTACACCCCTTCAAGACGATAATGTTTCCTGCCAGATGTGGCATTTTCCAGCAAAATAATGCGCCGTGTCACAAGGCCAGAAATATGATGAAGTGGTTCGAGAAACACAGTGGTGAGCTGTAAATGATGTTCTGGCTCCCCTACTCCCCAAATCTGAAACCCCTCTCCCCAGAATTTATGGGATTTTTGTGGGCTGATGTGATGCCAACTCTCTCCAGCGACCTTCCAAAGCTGACTGCTTCCATGCCAAGACGCGTCGCCGCTGTTATCCGTGCCAAAAGTGGACATGCTGGCTATCATGTAGGTCGTCATAACGTTCTAGCTGATCAGTGTAGATACGCAATAGAATGAAAAAGACAGACGGACAATGCTGACCTACTTCCTGTCCTGCTATAATTCTTCTTCATTTTCACTGTGTACAGCAATGTCGCAGGAAATCTCATCACTGATATTCTTCCTCTGTGATCCTTAACCCAACTCCTGACTTTTTCCTTCTTTTCCGTTAATGCTTCTACGATGGACGAATGGAACAGTCAGAGACAAGTGCGACATCCCAGCGTTACACGTTTTTCCGTTCGATCATTTTTCTCTTTGTCTTCCGTTACTTTTGCTCATGTCTATCCTTACGAAAGGGCAAGCGTACTTCTCCCTGCCTTTTCAGAATTGCGAACAGTGCAGGATGGAACAGTACCGTCAGAAAGCACCCCGTACCACGCACCTCACAGCCTCGTGCTGGTTGCGAGTTACACTCGCATGTAACCAGACCACTCGTTCACGCGTGGTGCTGCTGGCTTGCTGCATTGGTGCTTGCAGTCAGTTTTAAGTTACACCGTCGCAGTTGACTCGTTGGAGAGAGAGAGAGAGAGAGAGAGAGAGAGAGAGAGAGAGAGAGCGAGGCCTTGACGTGAGACGGGCTCCTGACTGACGTTCCATGAGGCGTGCGCGGTTCGCTGCTCGTCGCAGTCGGTGCTTCGTCTGCGCGCGGCGCGACAGCCGGAGGCTCGCTGGGTTGGGGGCGGGAAATATTTACAGCGGCGCGCACTGTCCGCCGAGCAAACAGCGCCCCGTAATGAATAAATGTAATTACAAGCGCCCGACGCTCCTGGCCGTAGGTGGTGGACGAGCTCTCACCCACGGCCAGTCAGCGGAACTTCGTCCTGCTGACAAACAAGTGCTCAGCGAAAGCGAAGTAAGCGCAGGGACAGCAATCCTAAAAGCGGTCAACGAACTACGAAGTAAAATTTTGACAATAGATCTCACTGATAATTCTAAGAACTTGTAACGGTCTGGTTAAATTCGCCTTCTTGCTCGCCGGTGAAGTGTAAATGGAGGGACGTACTGAACGTGTTTACTGGATGAGGGGATAAGACCTACAGGTGAAGGAAGGTACTTTTATTAACTGGTTTTGGAAAATCTGTTTTTTTTGTATCGCGCCTGGAAGGCGGCGCCTGGGTTTACTCCTGAAAACTTAACGGTTGGCCGAATGAAGGAAGCGAGTAGGAGCAGGTGAGGTAAAACACGTCGGTACTGCAAGTAAGTAAAAGGGGTTTCTGGTGCATGAATACATACAGAGGCATACATAACTTTGTACAGATGAGCACGTGCCAAGTCTCTATACGAAGCGAAGTGTCCCGACCGTCTGCTCTTGATGCACTGATAAAGTGGAGCCGCGCTCGTCGATCTGCACAGTGGCGGCTAGAGGGCACTGTGGTCGGGGAAGGTGTTCCGCTCTCGTAGTGCCAACCTAAGAACGGGCACCTACGCTGTTGCATCGTAGCTATCGATACAACATGTTACATGTTAACACAGTCTGTGTCGCACCCAGATGTACGCTCCAGGGAAAGGAGGAATAGCAAACGCAGGAAGAGAGAGGTCATGAAACAGTCTTTGTTCTGCATCCATTTCTGACTGACGTATTTTTTATTTGTACCTGGCTAGATGGTGTTAATACTGAATGATTTAATGTAAAAGCCATTTAGCGATCAGATACAACGAGGTGCAGTGGAGGCTGGATAGAGTTGTAAGTTCCTGTGAGACCAATCTGCTGAGGTCATTGGTCCCTAGTCTTACACAATACGTAACCTAACTTAAACCAATTTACGCTGAGGACAACACACGCACCCATGCCGATGCCACACTTTATCAGATTACGGAATAACAGCGCTACCGACTGCAAAATGGAGCAAGTAGCAGAAGCTCTAAATACCTACGGAGCAGGTTAATTCATAGATGGACTGGGCTCACCTCGCCACTCCTCAGTAACACGGGTTTTCCCGGCAAATCCGCCAATACGAACACACGGCAGCAATGTGACTGCCCACGGGCGAAGTGTTTACTTCTAACCAACAACGTTAGGGACAAAGCGTACGGGGGATGTTACAGCTCGACAAACTGACGCTGTCAGTTGACGTTATCGTAACTACTTCCTACTGTTGCGAGGACATACGAAGGCGCATGGTGGCAAGAAATAACAAATATTACGTGACGCGACACCCAACAGCGTCTTCCGCCGGTTCTACCTGTCGCTCGCTTTGAACATTTAGCGGTAATCTGGTGCGTTTAGTGACAGCCACGTTGTTGCTATATTGCTCACAGAGGATGTCAGGAAAGCAACATGCCAGAGGTTAACACCATTGCCGCCGTCTGGTATGAATCAATTGCGCAAACGTGCTATCGAAGTAATAGAGGGAGATTGACAGGCAGAATCAGGAGAGAAACGGGGGGGGGGGTGGTTGGGGTGGGAGGAGGAGAGAGGGAAAGGGATACGAGAACTAGCTGACGTCTCTCTCTCTCTGCCTTTCTCCGCTGGTGCTCCATATGTGACGACAGTAGTGCAGAGTGGGTGTCTTGAGTGGAGGGGGGGAGGGGAGGGGAGACGAGAGGAAAAGTAGGATAGGAGCGCTAGCTGACGTCGCTCGCTCGCTCTCTCTCTCTCTCTCTCTCTCTCTCTCTGTTACAGATGTGACGCCAGTCGTGCAAAATGTGTGGTGTACTGTACGCCATAGTAGGACGGAAGGTACAATGTCACGCTTTATGTGCTGATATGACAGCGGCTGAAGAAGCGCTACGCAAACGGCATCTCTACTACAGCACGATCGTTCCATGAAAAGTGTAGGTCTTGTTACGTCACACAGCTCACATCATCAAGCCTTCACATCATATGGTGTCATATTCAGGTGTATCCGGTTTTATTGTCTTCGTGTTAAGACTTCAACGTAAATTGCAGAAATGTTACGTGCGTAACCATGAAATGACCCAACGGCTAAGCAATCTCTGCGAGAATGTAGAGAGTTGCATACTAAATTTCTTATCGGAAATAATTGTTCCATATTTGATACAAACTGAGGACGTAAACATTTCATTCGCGCTTGGTTTCTAAGCTTAGCATGATTTATTTTACTGTTTTGCGAAAATTGTTAAATCGTGGATCTACAGGCTGTATTACCTGAAACGTGCACCGCAAACATTGCACGAACAGAAAGTGCTAATGATGTGTGGTTTTCACAGAATGGATCGATAATCAGGGGGTCGTAATGTTAGCCAATGAATTGTAATAATACTTAGAAAGTGTATTTTTTGTGCAAACATAAACTTTTTTAAATGCAACCATGTCTATTGACATTAACAGATTGAAAGTAGGGTAAATTAGAGTGTCAGTGCTGTTTATTGCAGGATTCTAGTGCGAGTGGTTTACGAGACATCGTATTTTGTAAAGTTCCTACACCGAAACTTGTACAATACCTATGGTAGCAACACCTAAGAAAAAGTGCATACACTAGTTATGTGGATTGTGACCAGTAACGAGGCAGCTGACCATTGCAGGTAGTGTTCCGAATGACCTCTATCAGCGGCAATAGACGCTTCCGTTCTGGTATGGAACCACTGCTGCTAGCATTTCAGCGGAGATGTCCGAGCAGGCTACAGTAATACGACGTTCCTCGTCATCGGGTGTAGTTGGTATGTCCTGGTAGGCAGCGTCTTTCAGCTTTCCGCACAGGAAAAATTCTACTAGCGCCAAATCCGAGAAATGGGCCGGCAATGGTACAAGTCCTCTGCGTCCGAGATATTTGTGCGCGTTCAGTGTTTCGTCTATGATACACGGGCCTATGAGATGACGAATCACTATCCCATTCCATGGACGCTGATGTTCCACATCATAAAACCAACAGGGATTGTCAACAGACCAACAATGCATGTTTCGGTGATTTATCTGGTCGTGACTGGAAAATGTGGCTTCACTCTGCGTAATACACACTACTGGCCATCAAAATTGCTACAAAACGAAAATTTAACCGACAGGAAGCAGATGCTGTGATATGCAAATGATTAGCTTTTCAGAGCGTTCACACAAAGTTGGCGCCGGTGGCGACACCTACAACGTGCTGACATGAGGAAAGTTACCAACCGATTACTCATACACAAACAGCAGTTGACCGGCGTTGCCTGGTGAAACGTTGTTGTGATGCCTCGTGTAAGGAGGCGAAAGGCGTACCATCACGTTTCCGACTTTGATAAAGGTCGGATTGTAGCCTAACGCGATTGCGGTTTATCGCATAGCGACATTGCTGCTCGCGTTGGTCGAGATCCAATGACTGTTAGCAGAATATGGAATCGGTGGGTTCAGGAGGGTAATACGGAACGCCATGCTGGATACCAACGTCCTCATATCACTAGCTGTCCAGATGACAGCCATCTTATCCGCATGGCTGTAACGAATCGTGCAGCCACGTCTCGATCCCTGAGTCAACAGATGGGGACGTTTGCAAGACAACAACCATCTGCACGAACAGTTCGACGACGTTTGCAGCAGCATGGACTATCAGCTCGGAGACCGTGGCTGCGGTTACCCTTGACGCTGCATCACAGACAGGAGCGCCGGCGATGGTGTACTCAACGACGAACCTGGGTGCACGAATGGCAAAAGGTCATTTTTTCGGATGAATCCTGGCTCTGTTTACAGCATCATGATGGTCGCATCTGTGTTTGGCGGTAGCGCGGTGAACGCACATTGCAAGCGTGTATTCGTCATCGCCATACGAGCGTATCACCCGGCGTGATGGTATGGGGTGCCATTGGTTACACGTCTCGGTCACCTCTTGTTCGCATTGAAGGCACGTTGAACATTGGACGTTACATTTCAGATGTGTTACGATCTGTGGCTCTACCCTTCATTCGATCCCTGCGAAACCCTACATTTCAGCAGGATAATGCACGACCTTACGTTGCAGGTCCTGTACGGGCCTTTCTGGATACAGAAAATGTTCGACTGTTGCCCAGCACATTCTCCAGTTCTCTCACCAATTGAAAACGTCTGATCAATGGTGGCCGAGCAACTGGCTCGTCACAATACACCAGTCAGTACTGGAGATGAACTGTGGTATCGTGTTGAACCTGCATGGGCACCTGTACCTGTACACGCCATCCAAGCTCTGTTTGACTCAATGCCCAGGCTGATGAAGGCCGTTATTACGGCCAGATGTGATTGTCCTGGGTACTGATTTCTCAGAATCTATGCACCCAAATGGCGTGAAAATGTAACCACATGTCAATTGTAGTATAATATATTTGTCCAATGAATACCCGTTTATCATCTGCATTTTTTCTTGGTGTAGCAATTTCAATGGCCAGTATTGTAGTTGGAATGTCCTCGTAGACAGCGTCTTTCAGCTTTCCGCACAGGAAAAATTCTACTAGCGTCAAATCCGAGGAAGGGGCCGGCAATGGTACAAGTCCTCTGCGTCCGAGATATTTGTGCGCGTTCAGTGTTCCGTCTATGATACACGGGCCTACGAGATGACGGATCACTATCCCACTCCGTACGTTTACACTCGATGGACGCTGAAGTTCCGCATGATAAAGCCAACAGGGATTGTCAACAGACCAACAATGCATGTTTCGGTGGTTTATCTGGTCATGACGGGTAAATGCGGCTTCACTCTACACAATATACATGATCTGGAGTATCCTGTCTAAATGCCCACGTACAGAAGTTAACACTATTCTCAAAATTGTTTCTTGCACCTCTTGATGGAGAGAGATGTGGCCGGGACGAAACCTCTCTCGACGGAGAATGCATAGGACATTTGGCTGACTCATGCCAATTCCTCGTGGGACGACGAGCGATTTATCGTGAGGATGAACTGCAACAGCAGCAAGATCTTTATTTTCATCCCTCTTCTGTCACTTGCTTCCTTCTATTACGTGTCTAGGTGATACATTACCACTTTCACGTAACTAGTTGAAGAGGTCTATAAACAACTCCAGAGATAATTGACATCTACTGGGATATCTTGCCGCATACATCGTACAAGAACGGATTGCATTCTTCCTACACTCTCCACATAACATGAGCGTCGGCTTTTTCTGCATTAGTAAATCCCATCGTCCACTCTTGTCCGACTGGTTGGAGTGTCACACACTAACTGACTAGCAAGTCGCAGTGCATTCGAGGAGCACAAACAAAGACTGTCTGTAAACATAACAACATCGAAACTTCCTGGCAGATTAAAACTGTGTGCCGGACCGAGACTCGAACTCGGGACCTTTGCCTTTCGCGGGCAAGTGCTCTGTCATCTGAGCTACCCAAGCACGACTCACGCCCCGTCCTCACAGCTTTACTTCTGCCAGTACCTCGTCTCCTGCCTTCCAAACTTTACAGAAGCTCTCCTGCGAACCCTGCAGAACTAGCACTAGTGAAAGAAAGGGTACTGCGGAGACATGGTTTCATATCAGCGCACACTCCGCTGCAGAGTGAAAATCTCATTCTGGAAACATCCCCCAGGCCGTGGCTAAGCCATGTCTCCGCAATATCCTTTCTTTCAGGAGTGCTAGCTCTGCGAGGTTCGCAGGAAAGCTTCTGTAGAGTTTGGTAGGCAGGAGACGAGGTACTGGTAGAAGTAAAGCTGTGAGGATGGGACGTGAGTCGTACTTGGGTAGCTCAGATGGTAGAACACTTGCCCGCGAAAGGCAAAGGTCCCGAGTTCGAGTCTCGGTTCGGCACACAGTTTTAATCTGCCAGGAAGTTTCATATCAGTGCACACTCCGCTGCAGAGTGAAAATCTCATTCAGATAACAACATCTGACCTAGCAATTACGCAGGTTCAATGGCACAAAATAGTGTCGGTGACGAAACTTTTCAAAATACAATATCTCGTAAACCACTTGCACTCGAATCCTGCAGCAAACGTCATTGACATTCTAATTCACACCGCTTTTAGTCTGTTAACATTAATAGACACTGTACGATTTAAAAAAGTGTTTGTTTGCACAAAAAATAGGGTCTCTAAGTATTATTACAATCTGATTATTGGCTAACAATGGGAGCCGCTGACTACCACACAATTCTGTGAAAACCGCGCATCAATAGCACTTAACGCAATATTTGCCGCGCAAGTTTGAGGTGATTCACCCTGTATAAATGGCGGATGACACAGGTGGCTTGGCTTTTGTGCCAGTTGATCTATGCTGCCGATCCAGAAAGTTCTCATATGGATTTATTCCTTGTCTATAAGCGACGTCAGTGCAGTGACTACGGTGGCAGCCTGAACCAACAGCTGTACACAGCAGATGCGCATTCGATCAGTCAATTGTGAGCGGGTACTATTCAGGAAAGGATGTGCGACCTACTGTATCAACTTTATATCACAAATCGCAACTGCGTGGTTTGAGACGTCATGTCACGGACTGTGCGGCCCTCCCGCCGGAGGTTCGAATCCTCCCTCGGGCATCAGTGTGTGCGTTGTTCTTAGCGTAAGTTAGTTTAAGTAGTGTTTAGGTCTAAGGACCGACGACCTAAGCGGCTTGGTCCCTTAGGAATTCACACACATTTGAACATTTGAACAAATCGCAATGCATCAATACCCCTAAATCAAGTATTCCAGACAATCTCCAGTACGTTCTGAAGAAGTGAAAAATTTGTGCAAAGTCTATCATGCACACCCTGACTCCCGAACAGAAACAAGTACGCATGGGCGCCTACCGCCACACACACACACACACACACACACACACACACACACACACACACAAGTGCGCCCGCGCGCGCATATCGCAACCCTGAAAGAAAAGAGAGACAAGTCGAAAAACGGCACCTCCTTTGAAGTGACGCAACGTGCATGAAAAATAAAACGGAACTTAGTACCAACCACAATTACTCGACATTCAAAGGGAGATTATATTACTTGAAAATATGTCTTACAGGATTAATGCTTTACTTGAAAATATGTCTTACAGGATTGAGTTTCCTTTAATTTACGTCTATGGTCACAATCTTTTTTGTTTAACAGATTACCGGTTTCGGTCCTTAATGACCATCATCAGATCTGTTTCATCTGATGATGATCATTAAAGACAGAACTCGTTAATCTGTTAAACGAAAAAGATTGTGACCATAGACGTAAATTAAAAGAAACTTATTACATATACGGGTCACTGTTTTTTCGCGAAGATGTCGCAGCTCGTGTTATAGAATTGATACTTTAAGTCGGGTTTTCCCACACTGCATTTTTCAGTTGTGTCACTGTTGTTGTCGGGGTGCGATAAAGACAAAAGTAACTTTCGCATGATGTGGTTTCTTTAAAAAAATGGTTCAAATGGCTCTGAGCACTATGGGACTTAACTTCTCAGGTCATCAGTCCCCTATTTAAACCTAAGAACATCAAACACATCCATGCCTGAGGCAGGATACGAACCTTTCATGGTTCCAACAGGATTGACAGTGCCAACGCTCTTTTGCGGCAGGTGGACTGGTTGTGGTGGGTTTGTCGGTTTACATGCACTACTGACCATTACAATCGCTACACCACGAAGATGACGTGCTACAGACGCGAAATTTAACCGACAGAAAGAAGATGCTGTGATATGCAAATGATTAGCTTTTCAGAGCATTCACACAAGTTTGGCGCCGGTGGCGACACCTACAACGTGCAGACATGACGAAAGTTTCCAACCGATTTCTCATACACAAACACCAGTTGACGGGCGTTGCCTTTTGAAACGTTGTTGTGATGCCTCGTGTAGGGAGGAGAAATGCGTACCATCACGTTTCCGACTTTGATAAAGGTCGGGTTGTAGCCTATCGCGATTGCGGTTTATCGTACCGCGATCTTGCTGCTCGCGTTAGTCGAGATCCAATGACTGTTAGCAGAATATGGAATCAGTGGGTTCAGGAGGGTAATACGGAACGCCATGCTGGATCCCAACGGCCTCGTATCACTAGCAGTTGAGATGAGAGGCATCTTATCCGCAACCACGTCTCGCTCCCTGAGTCAACAGATGGGGACGTTTGCAAGACAACAACCACCTGCACGAACAGTTCAACGACGTTTGCAGCAGCATGGACTATTAGCTTGGAGACCATGGCTGCGGTTACCCTTGACGCTGCATCACAGACAGGAGCGGCTGCGATGGTCAACTCAACGACTAACCTGGGTCCACGAATGGAAAAACGTCATTTTTTCGGATGAATCCAGGTTCTGTTTTCAGCATCATGATGGTCGCATCCGTGTTTGGCGACATCGCGGTGAACGCACATTGGAAGCGTGTATTCGTCATCGCCATACTGGCGTATCACCCGGCGTGATGGTATGGTGTGCCACTGGTTACAAGTCTCGGTCACCTCTTGTTCGCACTGACGGTGCTTTGAACAGTGGACGTTACATTTCAAATGTGTTGCGACCCGTGGCTCTACCCTTCATTCGATCCCTGCGACGCCCTACATTTCAGCAGGATAATGCACGACCGCATGTTACAAGTCCTGTAAGGGCCTGTCTGGATAGAGAAAATGTTCGACTGTTGCCCTGGCCAGCACATTCTCCAGATCTCTCACCAACTGAAAACGTCTGGTCAATGGTGGCCGAGCAACTGGCTCGTCACAATACGCCAGTCACTTCCCTTGATGAACTATGTTATCGTGTTGAAGCTTCATGGGCAGCTGTATCTGTACACGCCATCCAAGCTCTGTTCGACTAAATGCCTAGGCGTATCAAGGCCGTTATTACGGACAGAAGTGGTTGTTCTGGGTACTGATTTCTCAGGATCTATGCACTCAAATTGCATGAAAATGTAATCACAGTATAATATATTTGTCCAGTGAATACCCGTTTATCATCTGCATTTCTTCTTGGTGTAGCAATTTTAATGGCCAGCAGTGTAATTTTCGCCCTGGCTCTCTCTCTCTCTCTCTCCTTTTCTCTCTCTCTCAGTTTTATTTATCACTGTGCAGCTGGAGACAGCCCGGACAAACAGTGTTCATCCCAACACTTCCTTGCGACGCCCAATGTCGACGGAAAGTTTCGGTTTGTTTCCCGTTAGAAATAAAATGATTTTTAAGAATTTTGCGTTCACATTGGATAGCGCGATCCGAAACCAATCTAGCACGATATTCGTTTTATGCATATTAAAAGGGACACTAAAACTAGAACAACAAACAGCAATCCAGCAGTGACTGGGAAGTGCAGCACGCTTGGCGGTAGCGGCAAGCGCTGGCCACGGTAGTGCTGCTGTCATTGATCGAGTACTGCTTTCTCTTGCTAGTTTTGCTGTCCTTATTCATTAACATCGATAAAACAAACACAGCACTAGACCAGTCTAGGACCGCCCTATCGAATGCGTATGTAAAATTCCGCTTTAAAAATCATTTTGTTTGTAACGGGTTACACAGCGACGCATCCATTGACAGAGGGCGTCGCAAAGACGTGATGCGATGAGCGGTATTTGTTTGGGCTGCCTCCTGCTACACATTCACAAATTAAATGGAGAGAGGGGAGGGAGGAGGGGGAATTATTTAAACCGACAAACTGTGGGACGTTGCACTGGATATCGAAATAAATATTTCTCTCTAATGTCGTATTTTCCTGTGAGGGTTTCTCAGACCGGTACAGGGATGAAAATTAATTATACTAACAAACTCTGAGAGTTCCATGGGACAGTAAAAACCTGTTTCCTTAATGTATTTTCCTGAAAATAACACAACAAGTTTTGTCTATTACCATGGAACGAATCTCTATATTGAGCAAGCAGTAAAGGAAACGAAAGAAAAATTCGGGATAGGAACTAAAATCCATGGAGAAGAAATAAAAACTTTGATGTTCGCCGATGACATCGTAATTCTGTCAGAGACAGCAAAGAGCCTGGAAGAGCAGCTGAACGGAATGGACAGTGTATTGAAAGGAGAATATAGGATGAACATCAACAAAAGCAAAACGAGGATAATGGAATGCAGCCGAATTAAATCGTGTGATGCTGCGGGAATTATATTAGGAAATGAGACGCTTAAAGTAGTAATTGAGTTTTGCTATTTGGGGAGCAAAATAACTAATTATGGTCGAAGTACAGAAGATATAAAATTTAGACTGGCAATGGCAAGGAAAACGTTTCTGAAGAATTTGTTAACACCGAGTGTAGATTAAAGTGTCAGGAAGTCGTTTCTGAAAATACGAGTATTTGTATGGTGTGTAGTCATGTATGGAAGTGAAACGCGGACGATACTTAGTTTCGAAATGTAGTGCTACAGAAGAATGCTGAAGGGTAGATGGGTAGATCACATAACTAATGAGGAGGTACTGCATAGAATTGGAGAGAAGAGAATTTGTGGCACAAATTGACTAGAAGAAGGGATCGGTTGGTAGGGCATATTCTGAGGCATCAAGGGATCACCTGTTTAGTATTGGAGGGCAGCGTGGAGGGTAAAAATCGTAGAGGGAGACCAAGAGATGAATGCACTAAACAGATTTAGATGGATGTAGGTTGCAGTAGGTACTGGGAGATGAAGAAGCTTGCACAGGTTAGAGTAGCATGGAGAGCTGCAGTGTCTGGACTGAAGACCACAACAACAACAACCACAGAACAATAACATCAACACAACACAATTACTTCAATTACAGTAGAGATTTTAAAATGCCTGTATTGACTTGTAGACAGAGTTTACACCGTTGGGTCTAGTCGTAACACGGTCAGAGACGACAAGAGTCTCCTGAATTCTAATGTTGTTGCTACTATCCGGGCAAGCAGATACTCTTCCGATTCAAACAGGGGTTTTGTAATTGAGATTGCACGTTTCTCATCAGACAAATATTTCCAGAGAGGTCAAATCGAAGAATCAAGTAGGCCATGCCACCACTGCCAATCCACTTTTCTGGAAATTGTCGGTTCAAGCATCGACGCCGGCCGAGTGCCGGCGGCCCGTCATGCTGGAACCACACATGCTGTCTTGAAGGATGTGGTACGTCACCCAGAAACTCTGGAAATGCTCTGGGGACGAAATTGTAATAATTCCTGTCATTTAACGGTTCACTTAAATAGTTGTCAACAACACCTGACCAAACATTCACGAAGAAACGCAACTGATGAGCGCGAGGAAATGCGGTATGTGGATTAACCTCACTCAAGACATGCGAACATCACGTCAGAACGTTGCTTTATCTATAAACAGCACAGAGTACGGAAATGTAGGACGCCTTTAATACTGTTCCAGGCACCACTGCGAATACTATGAGCTGAGTGGAGAATCACCTGGTTCCACGTTGTGCACAAACTAAGTGAAATGGATTTACAATTGCTCATGAAGGACGTTCCTTACATTCGTCTGACTAGTCCCCATGTTATGTGCAACTGCACGCGTGATGAGAGCAATTACAGCGTCCACTGCATCAAAAAATGTTCAGAGGTAATTATGACATAACAGAAAAATGTTTGTTTCGGTGTCCCGTGCAACCTCTCAGAGTTTGTAGGTTTAAATAATTGTCACCCTGTATCTTTCGAAAATGACGCATCGAATGGAAAATATGTTCTCGGTGAAAAGTTAATACTGCTACAACTCGCCACGTCCTAACCACCCCTCCTGCGTGAGCGGGGTCAACTCTGTATTTTCAAACTGAAACCCTTCATTTTAACTGCATAGTCAGACTCTGTTCCAAAAAATACGTAAGGTTTGGTCATACCATTGTTTCTCATTCGTTGTAGATGATACTCTAATCGACAATTATCAAGTGTGCCTGTTATTGCAATTAAGAACCGATTTATTTGATTCTGCATTTCATTTACGATGTACTCCTTTGCGGTCTAACAGTTCATATTTATGGTCAAAATCCAGTTTAGTGCTGCAAATCTGATATAGTGTTGCAAATCTGAATGTGCAGTACAGTGTGGTTAGGCCTTTCAATTTTTGGTTAGAAACTACGTTTACCGTGATGTAGGAACAACGACGGGGTCCTAAGAGTCTTCTGTTCTCATCGGGATGTTTAAAACCGGCGAGTCCCCTAGGCTCTCACCATTATGGTGTCTGATTTCAGTAAGTCCGCTTGCCTCTTACCATTGGCGTGCTTGATTTCGGTGAGTGCCCTTTCCTCGAGATACACTACTGGCCATTAAAACTGCTACACCAAGAAGAAATGCAGATGATAAACAAGTATTCATTGGACAAATATATTATACTAGAATTGACAAGTGATTATATTTTCACGCAATTTAGGTGCATAGATCCTGAGAAATCAGTACCCAGAACAACCTCCTCTGGCCGTAATAACGGCCTTCATACGCCTGGGCATTGAGTCAAACAGAGCTTGGATGGCGTGTACAGGTACAGCTGCCTATGCAGCTACAACACGATACCACAGTTCATCAAGAGTAGTGACTGGCGTATTGTGACGAGCCAGTTGCTAGACCACCATTGACCAGACGTTTTCAGTTGGTGAGACATCTGGAGAATGTGCTGGCCAGGGCAGCGGTCGAGCATTTTCTGTATCCAGATGGGCCCGTACAGGACCTCCAACATGCGGTCGTGCATTATCCTGCTGAAATGTAGGGTTCCGCAGGGCTCGAATGAAGGGTAGAGCCACGGGTCGTTACACGTCTGAAATGTAACGTCCACTATTCAAAGTGCCGTCAATGCGAACAAGAGGTGTCCGAAACGTGTAACCAATGGCACCCCATACCATCACGCCGGGTGATACGCCAGTATGGCGATGACGAATACACGCTCCCAATGTGCGTTTACCGCGATGTCGCCAAACATGAATGTGACCATCATGATGCTGTATACAGAACCTGGATTCAAACGAAAAAATGACGTTTTGCCATTCGTGCACCCAGGTTCGTCGTTGAGTACACCATAGCAGGCGCTCATGTCTGTGATGCAGCGTCAAGGGTAACAGCCATGGTCTCCGAACTGATAGTCCATGCTGCTGCAAACGTCGTCGAACTGTTCGTGCAGGTGGTTGTTGTCTTGAAAACGTCCCCATCTGTTGACTCAGGGATCGAGACGTGGCTGCACGATCCGTTACAGCCATGTTGATAAGATACCTGTCATCTCGACTGCTAGTGATACGAGGCCGTTGGGATCCAGCACGGCGGTCCGTATTACCCTCCTGAACCCACCGATTCCATATTCTGCTAACAGTCATTGAATCTCGACCAACGCGATCAGCAATGTCGCGATACGATAAACCGCAATCGTGATAGCCTACAATCTGACCTTTATTAAAGTCGGAAACGTGATGGTACGCATTTCTCCTCCTTACACGAGGCATAACAACAACGTTTCACCAGGCAAAGGCGGTCAAGTGCTGTTTGTGTATGAGAAATCGGTTGGAAACTTTCCTCATGTCAGCACGTTGTAGGTGTCGCCACCGGCTACAACCTTGTGTGACTGCTCTGAAAAGCTAATCACTTGCGTATCACAGCATTTTCTTCCTGTCAGTTAAATTTCGCGTCTGTACCACGTCATCTTCTAGGTGTAGCAGTCTTAACGGCCAGTAGTATATTTTCTTGAGTGCATGGATGGTGAAAAATTTTGGATGAATATTTCAAGGAGACCCGTGCACGCGCAAGAATGAAATGTTTGTGAGTCGGAACTATTAATTGAAGAAAATCTTTGTTCCTAGGATAAATAATAACATTCATGATTAGTGTTAATTTGATCTCTTCGTTTTCTTTGTGTTACAAATAACACATCTGGTTGATATGTCTGTAATTTGTGTCTGTAATCTCGTACTTCTTAGAGTCTTCTTACATCGTACAGTCTTTTTGGCAATAATCAGAGTTTAATTTTTCAAGAACACTTTTCTTTAAAGTAAAACGCTCCTGCATCATTCTTAGTTAAGGTGTAAATAATTTGTCACGTGTGCATTAGACCTTACCCCGTACGCTACCACAGACTGTTTCTGAGAAACAAAGAACAATTTAGTAGTGAGGAGATTATTTTTCTTTAACTGCTGCATTTGCTGATTTAAATTTGCTTTCGAGATCGTCAGTACACCAGACACAAAATAGCTGAGCAAGAGGTAAGTTACTTTTCTTTCAGTGCAGATCTCACTTTACGTTCTTGTGAGCAACCAGTACGCAGTCAGAAGTTTCAAGTGTTGTGCTAAGCAGATTAACTTACAGTGAACAGTGAAAGTAATCTTGAACAGTTATGTGCGTTCGAGTTGCACTATTTTATTTTATGGATATTTTAGTGAGACATTGCACGCACATTACGTAACTTTGATAACGTCGTTCAGTATTGAGTTTCAGTTTTATAGTTTTCACTGAGTACACAAATAGTTTCTTTTCGGATTTAATTAGATTCATTTTCATTATTTAAAATTCAACAATTCACTAAGATTAAAGTTTTGCTTTCGTATTACTTAACCACGAGATGTTGTCGAAATACGCAGCCATTAGCCCACAGAAAGATGGGGAGGTAACTGAAACTGTTATAGTCTATTGAAAAATAGATGAATAACAAACAGAGACGCGAGAAAAAGAACCTGAGACCTTGGACCGATGAGGTGGACCGGAGACGCATGTCGAGAGGAAAGAAATGGTGGCCACGTTTTCCCGGCTGGTTCATTTGTAACTAGCGGACACGGGTGCCACAGGAAGCTAGAACAGCTGCAGCGGTCAGCTGCGATATTTATTATGCAGAACGGAGCCGACGTCAACTCCGATATCTGGCCGTGACGCCATGCGTCCAAGGTCCGCTCCGTGACAGCGGAGAGCCTATGCTGGCCCCGTAATGTGTTGTGGAAACTCGGTTCCTGGCGCGGGAGGCCACAGAGCACCAGTCACCAAGGAGATGATATATGAGGTGGGGTGATAGAAGGCTGTTCGCACAACTTGAGATACCGTATATGATACGTGGAAGAGGGAGACAAGTATTCTGAACACTTACCCTATTTTTATGAGTAAACCAAAGACCGCTGCCCTTGATATAAGGAATACGACAAACTAATTCCCGTTTCTTCAAAAAAAAAATCAAATGGCTCTGAGAACTATGGGACTTAACATCTATGGTCATCAGTCCCCTAGAACTTAGAATTACTTAAACCTAACTAACCTAAGGACATCACGCAACACCCAGTCATCACGAGGCAGAGAAAATCCCTGACCCGCCGGGAATCGAACCCGGGAACCGTTTCTTCAATTGAACCTTGTTGGTATGGGATTAGGACTGAGCTCCCCGTCAAAAATGGTTCAAATGGCTCTGAGCACTATGGGACTTAACATCTGAGGTCATCTGAGGTCACCAGTCCCCTAGAACTCAGAACTACTTAAACCTAACTAACCTAAGGACATCACACACATCCATGCCCGAGGCAGGATTCGAACCTGCGACCGTAGCGGTAGCGTGGTTCCAGACTGAAGCGCCTAGAACCGCTCGGTCACACAGGCCGGCTCCCCGTCGATGACGAAGTCGTTGGTGGGGGGAGGGAGGGGGGACGGAGCATCAGCTACGATTAGACTATGTTGTTGTTTCGGTCATCATTTCCAAGTTTTGTTTGCTCTCTTGATTTCACCATAATTGCTCTATCCTACATTATCAAGGAGCTGCCTTACATGCCGTATGCGAGCCATGAAAAGTCGCAGCGACATGTTGATATGTCAGCCGCTTCCACTACGGCCTGAACTGACAAAATTGGCCCACTTGCCGCTCGACGGTGAGACTGCTCATGTTTTCCTCTAGGGCTTACCTACTTGCTTTGCGCATGCGCACAGGCCAGTTAGGGCGCCGTTCGCCTCTGACAATCTACATCTCATGACACGACTCCAGCAGTCTACAGCTGACGTTGCGATCATTTTCTTTCACTAAACAGTTAACTAGTTTTCAGAGGCGACTGAAGTCCTACTTCCTTAAGCACATTTTCTCGTTGGCTTGTTGCAGAACGTTTTCACTTTTTATTCGATGAATCCAAATGATCTTCAACTTCCTTCTGAACACCTTCCGCATCGTCCACGATTTGTACCCGCACAGTGCTGTGCTCCAATCATGTCTTTCTGTGGTCTCAACGCATAAAATCTTGGATGTTAGCTTACAGCCTTTGAACATAAATGGAGGTGAACAACCCTGTGGGACCCAGTGGCATCTAAGGGATACGGTCTCCAATGGACGGACGAATTTTTCGGAGAATGGATGTTGCTACCCACGGACATTTGAAGAGTTAAAGGAAGAATACAAGCCTTTCAAACGGGAGCTCACTGGAGTAGTGGTCATTTGAGCAGATGCTTTCTGTTAAGAGAAGCAGGTCCATTATCACACCGACAGTGTGCTAGTTAACTATGTATTGTATGTTGTAGATTAGAATTCCCAAGTATATAGCCGAGGGTTGTTTGCTCTTGAGCAATTTTTCTTAATAGGACAAACCCATCCAGTGTAGCTCTATTCAACAAATGTTTTGCATTTTACATTTGTGACAATTACTCTTTCCTTCAACTCACGCCGTAAGGTGGACACCGCACCTTTAATTATTATAACTCACCATGAGAACGGACTAGTGTTTCTCACTGGATATCTCGACAGTCGTTACAACGTCGGGTGGAGAAATGAGTGAACTTCAGACTGATATACGGCGACATAAATCGTCGGTCCCTGTAAGAAAGAGAGAAAATGCTATTTCGTTTAATTTTTAATGACGTGATACTCCTTAAAGACATCCATGTGATGAAGGGGCGAGCATAAATGGTAACTAAAGTAACCTGCAGCCGACTGACTGTAACTATAAGTGTTGTCCTTCCTTGTGATCACCAAGAGGTTGTTAGGACAATCTCTTGTCGTACTGCTCAAAAATCGACCCCGAAGATGGATGAATTTCATCGAAGAAATACGGTACAGCAAGGAAGAGCACTAGTTTAAATTCGTTAAAACAGTCGCAAGTTTTTCGCCAAGAATGAGTCGGCATAGTAAAAATAGCGGAAGTAACAGAGATTTGGTTGCATCAACAAGGTGCCGTGAATGATGATTATGGCGACGACATCGAAGTCATTTTAGATGAAGCAATTGTTCTCGTAAAGGATAAGGCGTCGGCCATGGCATGGGAGAAGACAACATCAGGTCACCAGTCTGAAGCAACTTCAGGAAATCCAAAAGTCAGCAGAGCCTGGCTAGGATTTGTATCCGTGAATGCGTTCAACGCACTCGATAATAGTAGCAAAATATATAAAAGATCAAAACACTTTAAAGGAATTCGTTAACCTACAGAAATTATTCAATAACATAAATTTGTGCAAGATGCTTTTCATCATTAGACAAAATTGGATCCAGAACAGTAAGAGGGAAGTGCACGGATTGAAAGTGCGTAAGGAATGGAAGAAGAAGAACAAGAGCCGGCCGGTGTGGCCTTGCGGTTCTAGGTGCTGCAGTCTGGAACCGCGTGACCGCCACGGTCGCAGGTTCGAATCCTGCCTCGGGCATGGACGTGTGTGATGTCCTTAGGTTAGTTAGGTTTAAGTAGTTCTAAGTTCTAGGGGACTGATGACCACGGATGTTAAGTCCCATAGTGCTCAGAGCCATTTGAATTTTTGAAGAAGAAGAAGAAGAAGAAGAAGAAGAAGAAGGACGAGGAGAAGAAGAATCAATAAGGGCGTAGAAAAAATCAAAGAGTGCGATTGTAATTCATGGTGATAGAAAATGAACGATAAGAATTGCTTAGAAAATGAACGATAAGAATTGCTGATGCCATGGTAGCATCTGTGAAATTCAGTCTACTGAGAACAGAAATTCCAAATTACTGAGGAGGAGCAAAAATGATATCAACAAGCAACTTAATATCAATGATATTTCTGTCTTGGAAGTGAAGCAATGTATGAAGTTGTTGTTGTTGTGGTCTTCAGTCCTGAGACTGGTTTGATGCAGCTCTCCATGCTACTATATCCCGTGAAAGCTTCTTCATCTCCCAGTACCTACTGCAACCCACATCCTTCTGAATCTGCTTAGTGTATTCATCTCTTGGTCTCCCTCTACGATTTTTACCCTCCACGCTGCCCTCCAATACTAAATTGGTGATCCCTTGATGCCTCAGAACATGTCCTACCAACCGATCCCTTCTTCTTGTCAAGTTGTGCCACAAACTCCTCTTCTCCCCAGTCCTATTCAATACTTCCTCATTAGTTATGTGATCTAACCATCTAATCTTCAGCATTCTTCTGTAGCACCACATTTCGAAAGCTTCTATTCTCTTCTTGTCCAAACTATTTATCGTCCATGTTTTACTTCCATACATGGCTACACTCCATACAAATACTTTCAGAAAAGGCTTCCTGACACTTAAATCTATACTCGATGTTAACAAATTTCTCTTCTTCAGAAACGCTTTCCTTGCCATTGCCAGTCTACATTTTATATCCTCTCTACTTCGACCATCATCAGTTATTTTGCTCCCCAAATAGCAAAACTCCTTTACTACTTTAAGTGTCTCATTTCCTAATCTAATTCCCTCAGCATCACCCGACTTAATTAGACTACATTCCATTATCCTCGTTTTGCTTTTGTTGATGTTCATCTTATATACTCCTCTCAAGATACTGTCCATTCCATTCAACTGCTCTTCCAAGTCCTTTGCTGTCTCTGACAGAATTACAATGTCATCGGCGAACCTCAAAGTTTTTATTTCTTCTCCATGGATTTTAATACCTACTCCGAATTTTTCTTTTGTTTCCTTTACTGCTTGCTCGATATACAGATTGAATAACATTGGATAGAGGCTACAACCCTGTCTTACTCCCTTCCCAACCACTGCTTCCCTTTCATGTCCCTCGACTCTTATAACTGCCATCTGGGTTCTGTACAAATTGTAAATAGCCTTTCGCTCCCTGTATTTTACCCCTGCCACCTTTAGAATTTGAAAGAGAGTATTCCAGTCAACATTGTCAAAAGCTTTCTCTAAGTCTACAAATGCTAGAAACGTAGGTTTGCCTTTCCTTAATCTTTGCCTCACGTGTTCCAGTATTTCTACGGAATCCAAACTGATCTTCCCCGAGGTCGGCTTCTACTAGTTTTTCCATTCGTCTATGAAGAATTCGTGTTAGTATTTTGCAGCTGTGGCTTATTAAACTGATTGTTCGGTAATTTAGTATGATGGAAATTTTCTCCTCTGTAAAATTCATTCCAGCAGTGTTTTTTCGTTTATTGTTCATGGATATCACGTGGACGTAACATGTGTTACTTCCTTTTAGAAATGCTAAGCTAAAAGGTAAGGCCTCCGAATTCCTTTGCTGTTCTCATTGTAGGTGGAGGTATTAATGTCATAACATTATTCATCTCAATGCGCCTGATAGATCCTCTGTTTGCTCATCATCATCAATGTGTTACGTCAGTGTTGTGTTTGGTGCTGTTCTCCTGTGCGTCGAGAGCTGTGATTTTAATTGTGTGTTGGACTTGTACATAGTGTTACTGCAGTGATCGTTACGTGCTACGTCGTCCATCGATGCTTTTATACTGAAGCCATACTTCGCCTTGTGTTCTTTCAATCGTCGCACTCTGTGGTTTTTTTGTGCTCAATACTTTTTAACATTTTTGTCTCCATTTTACAGTCGCCCCCTTTTTGTCTGTTCTCGTCCATTATGTTCCCCCTTTTTTATATTTTTGTCCCCCATATTTTCTCCTTTGTAAATTTAAATGTCTCCTGTTGTATCATTATTGTCTTTTGGCTGAAGAGCAGCGCATATGCTGCTGCCAGCCCGCCCCGTTGGGGAATTGAAATTCAATAAAGGAAAAAAAAAAAAAAACCCTGCTTCTCTGACGCGAGTTGTGATCTTCTGCCGCTAGAGGGTTCCGAATTCTAGTGTGTAACATGACGGAGTGTAACATATCGATGCCAGTGCGTGAAAAATAGTGTATTGTAATCGAGTTTCTAGCCGCAGTAACGTGCCTCCAATTGAGATCCATACACGAATGTAACCTGTGTACGGTGATGATTTTATCGGCACCAGTATTATTCTCTTCACTTAAAACTTCCGGGCTGAGAAGCCGTGGTCGATGTATAGAACTCTCCCCTATTCATCGACCACGGCCTATCAGCCCGTAAGTTTTAAGTGAAAGCTTACATTGTATGACCAGTAGTATTGTTGGGTTGTTTTTTCGCTACAATTTTCATCTCTTTCCAAAACTTGAATAAATCTTCGAAGACTTCACATTGGTAGTGATGAAGTGCTGCAAGCAGAGGTGAGGTTGTGACTTCGTCAACAAAGTCAAATATTCTACAGTGATGACATCAACTAATCGGTCCCTCGTTGAGAGAAATGTGTTCATCGTCCTGGTGACTACGTTGAGAAACAAATATTTAGTTCAAAATGGTTCAAATGAGCACTATGGGACTCAACTGCTGAGGTCATTAGTCCCCTAGAACTTAGAACTAGTTAAACCTAACTAACCTAAGGACATCACAAACATCCATGCCCGAGGCAGGATTCGAACCTGCGACCGTAGCGGTCTTGCGGTTCCAGACTGCAGCGCCTTTAACCGCACGGCCACTGCGGCCGGCCAAATATTTAGACATGAAGAGTAAAGAGTAGAATGTTAATTAAGTCCGTTTTATTTAAAACGCTTTATGAAATTTAAAATAAAAAATTCGGAGGCATTAAAGTTCATCAGTTCCTCGTACACGAAAATGTACGCTTAGTTGTATTTTTATGTAGTGTCAATGTAAATTTTGTGATTGATATATAAGAAGTACTACGGGCCAATAGGATAAATATTAACATCTATATAAGGAAGGAAACAGCTGAAGCCAAGAAGGAGTAGAGTAAAAACTTTTTTAATGCCGACGCGTTAGCGGAAGGACGATCCCTGTTGTTGTAGAAAGAAGAAATGTTCTTCCAATTAAGTTGCGGACTGTGACGTGTAAAACAGAAACAGAAAAAGGAATGACGGCGAGAACTGAAGCATTTTAGAAGCTTAACAATGAACATATGGAAGAAATTGTCCGAGACGATATATTGGCCTCATTTTATACTGAGTCAGTAAACGTTTCGTCAGAATATAGGGTTAATGTTCGCCGGAGATAGTTTGATTACGTGAAAGAAGAGCAGAAAACCAGAAGAAAGAAGAATAAACTGAAGTTGTCACAGAAGAATATCGAAGACAGAAGGGGAGAAAAGAAGACATTACACGAAAGTTTAACGGGAGACAACAATTACGTCATCTTAAAAAAAAAAACTCATATTTATTTCGTGTGGACGGAAGGAGTGAAGACTGGATTTAACAGCAAGAGAAGGTATAAACTCTGTTATTTTTCGGCCCGAACGAAAACGTGTATACAAACAGTGGATAAAGTGCTTGGACTGTGATTTAGCGGTGACAGGAACTTAGAAGAGTCATGATCTGCATATCAATTTGCATAGCAATTTGAGTTACATTATGTTTTTATGGGCACAGTACAAACTTGAGAGTGAAAGTCTTTCAATAAACTGACGTCCCACCAGCTAGAATAAATAACTGCCTGGGTGTCCATTGTATCCTGTAACGGTTGTGTCTGTTTTCTATGACATAACGCAGTGCTTCCCATCTTGATATCACACCTGTAGTGATTTAAAGCCCTTCTTTTCACCAACCAGAGCTGCATTTTTACATTCAAGAAACTTTCAGTTAAGTTACTTAATTTTTAGAGACGGTGCATCGCCATATTAGCTGTCAGCGCTAACCAGATATGGTGTTGCACACGGGTCCACGACTGCTGTGAATCCGCAAAATCGTTTTCACCTCGATTAATCCTTTAACTACAGTCGAGCATTAGACGCCCGTCTGCGATTTTTATTACCTTCTCTATTAATGACTAGAAATTTTATTTTAATGAAATTTTAGGACATCTCCTAATTTAGATTGTTAGTCATAAACGTAGAAAATATTTGTAAAAAATTGCCTATGGCATTGTGTTAAAAGTGTTGGTTCACTTTTCCTCCTGTACGGCCCTCGTAAGCCCTTGCGGTTAGAAGCAATTGTCTGTTTACGCTGCGTCTGTAACATCATTTCTTATTGTTGACTCGTATTGTTAGTTTTTCAGTGTCCACCAGTCCTCCTCGTGACATTTTTGATTAGTATTTTGGTGCATTATTTCACAACAGTTGTCTGCTCTACTAATTGAAAATGTTACGGAGAAGAGGCCTATCAGATGAGGAGATAAGGGAATTGTTGGAGCAGTCTTCTGGTTGTGAACTTGAATGTTACGCTAATGATGATAATGAAGTACTCGTCGCTGAAATCTCAGAACAGCTCGAAGAAGAAGATGATGATCATAAAAAATTCCTTTACGAACATAGCGAAGAACACTTTATTGCAAATTCAGTTGAGTGTGACTTATTGTTTTCTCGTAATGGAATGAAATACAGGCTACAGCCTGGAATTTATGGAAGGCGGAACAGAAAGGATGTATTGAGAGAAGACCAGGGACCTACAAGATATCCGATCAGGAACGGTGATAATGAAAAGTCTGCCTTTATGTTCTTTCGTGTACCTCTCATTGAGAAATTGTTCATGTGGATCAATAAGCAAGGTCGAATCATCTACGAGGTCTAGGGGGATACAGATTTGCGTGAATTCAAAAATTTCCTTGGTATTCTGATCCTCACTTGTGTTTACAAGTGAACAAATGAAGATATCAGTCAGCTTTGGAGTGTTGAGAATGGTCACCACTGTTCAATGAAATTATGGAGGAAATGTTGTGCAAACCTTTGTGACCGAACTTATAAGGTCTGGATATTGTGTTACCTATGATAATTTTTTACATGAGACCGACGACACAAAGTGGAGATAAAAAAATGAAAAACACAAGAAAAAAGAGCAATCCTCGCCCAAAATATCGACTGGTATCCAATGTAGGTCTTATCTTGAGAAATTTCTGAGAACGTATGTCAGCAGCACAGCGCTTTAATGAAATGACTCATGAACAGTGCGAAAACCATAAACGAACAGAATCGAACGTTTTGAGATGTAGTGAAATAGGAGAAAAGGAAACTGACAGTGCTGCCAAGAAAGAAGTGAAATAGTTTTCGTGTTACTATAGAGAGCCATAGAGGGCTAAACTTATGAAGAAAGACGAATACTGGAATATATCCAACAAACGATTGAAAACATTATGTGTAAGTGTTTCTCTGTCGTAAATAGAGTAATGCGGGCTACAAAATCGAGACGGCCACTCTCATATCTTTGCCATCGACGGAACAAGACGCATCGATGGCAGCGACCATGGACATGGGAAGTTTAGCGACTGCTCCACAGGTGGAAGTAGCTACAGAACATGATCACCGGCCGCAGAATAGTGAATATGTCATTACAACCGGTCATAGGGCTTGCGGCTTTCGGAACCAGTCCTCTTCAGGCAGGCATCTCAGATGCTCGCCAACTACTCTAAGCCATCGTCTTCTCGCCGGCCGGTGTGGCCGAGAGGTTCTAGGCGCTTCAGTCCGGAACCGCGCTGCTGCTACGGTCGCAGGTTCGAATCCTGCCTCGCGCATGGATGTGTGTGATGCCCTTAGGTTAGTTAGGTTTAAGTAGTTCTAAGTTCTAGGGGATTGATGACCTCAGCTGTTAAGTCCCATAGTGCTCAGAGCCATTTGAACCATCGTCTTCTCGCCACCGATGCCGCTGCACTTCGAATATGACATGGCGCCGCTCTATTGCACTCTGTAGAATTCGTCTTCTCACCCCCCCATACTGCTGCAGGGCTTTGATTCTGTCAGCAGCGTTTGACCACAGGTGATAAGATTATAAAGCATTTCCTCTGAATCTTTTGTAACCTCAGCCTATGTCGTATGGAACACACTGAACATGCCCAAATTATCATCAAGTGCCAATAACTGCAACCTAAGATAGATGCTGAAATTCTGGAACTTCAAGTCTCAGTTGCTTATGTTTTATTTATATTCTTGTGACTTTAATTTTTCCCCACGTACAATGTGTAACCTTTTTATGAAATTTATCTACATATTTTGAAAATTTTCTCCGAATGTAACGTGTCCTTAAGACTTCGTATTCAACTGCTGAGGAATGCTGTCTGTTGGTTGGCCACGTATTCCGCTTTTGAACAGTGTTGTGAAACCAAACTTTAATCTTAGTGAATTGCTGAATTTTAGATAACGAAAATGAATCTAATTAAATACGAAACCAAACTTTTTGTGTACTCAGTGAAAACTATTAAACTGAAACTCAGTACTGAACGAGTTTATCCAAGTTACTTAACGTGAGTGCAATGTCTCACTTAAAATATCCATAAAATAAATTAGTGCAAAAATGGTTCAAATGACTCTGAGCACTATGGGACTTAACTTCTGAGGTCATCAGTCCCCTACAAGTTAGAACTACTTAAGCCTAACTAACCTAAGGACATCACACACATCCATGCCCGAGGCAGGATTGGAACCTGCAACCGTAGCGGCCGCGCGGTTCCAGACTGTAGCGCCTAGAACCGCTCGGACACTCCGGCCGGCAAAATAGTGCAACTCGGAAAAAAATAACTGTTCAAGATTACCTTCACTGTTCACTGTAAATTAATCTGCTTAGCACAACACTTGAAATTTCTGACTACGCACTGGTTGTCCACAAGAACGGAAAGTGAGATCTGCCCTGAAAGAAAAGTAACTTACCTCTTGCTCAGCATACTATTTTGTGTCTGGTGTTCTGACGTTCTAGAAAGCAAATTTAAATCAGCAGCTAAAGAAAAATAATCTCCTCACCACTAAATTTTTCTTTGTTTCTCAGAAACAGTCTGTTGTAGCATACGGGCTAATGTCTAACGCACACAAAATATTTAAACCTTAACTAAGAATGATGCAGGAGCGTTTTACTTTAAAGAAAAGTGTTCTTGAAAAATTAAACTCTGATTATTACCAAAAAGACTGTACAATATAAAAAGACCCTAACAAGTACGAGATAACAGACAAAAATTACAGACATTTAAACCAGTTGTGTTATTTGTAACACAAAGAAAACGAAGAGATGAAATTAACACTCATCATGAATGTTATTATTTATCATAGGGACAAAGATTTTCTTGAGTCAATAGTTCTGACACACAAACATTTCATTCTTGAGCGTGCATGGGTTGCCTTGAAATATTCATCGAAAAATTTTCACGATCCATACAGTCAAGAAAATATATTTGCAAACAACTTTTAATCTCCATGATAACGTATTCCAGATACTTTCTCCTAGATTCGCAAATATCTGTTCTCCTTCTCTACACCTCAACCGCTCGTTACTATGCCTCTAATAACAATGCCATAATCCTGCTCGTCTGACTGGCGATCAAGCGCGCCACAGATAACATCAAATACAGAGTCAGTTACCTTATCCACTACTCGTGCAGTGCGCCCATGCATCTTAGTCCCAGTTCAGTACAGGTGAAATATTTGCAATGGCTGAAAAGATCAAACTTTTACAGACGATTCAGTAATTTAAGTTGTATTAATATTTGGAGGCCGGTAACTGCCAATCGGTTTATTTACTCCTGTAGGCTACAAAACACAGAACCCGACCATCTACATCTGCACCTACATCTACATCTACATCGCTACTCTGCAAATCGCACTTAAGTGCCTGGCAGAAGTTTCATCGAATTACCTTCACAATAATTCTCTGTTGCCCCACTATCGAATTTTCGGCCTTAAAAGAGGGCTACTCAGATTGTCTCCGAAATCGATTATATAGATAAGGAACAACAGAGGGCCTATAACACTACTTTGGGGAACGCCGGAAATCACTTCTGTTTACGGCTTTCCGTCAGTTACTACAAACTGTGACCCCTCTGGCAGGAAATCAGGAACCGAGTCGGATAAATCAGACGGTATTCGATAAGCACGCAATTTGATTACAAGCCGCTTATGATGTACGATGTCGAAAGCCTTCTGGAAATATGGAAATAAGTAATCAATCTGAGATTCACTGTGTAAGCCACTCGTTACTACGTGCAAGTAAAGAATGGCTCTGAGCACTATGGGACTTAACATCTACGGTCATCAGTCCCCTAGAACTTAGAACTACTTAAACCTAACTAACCTAAGGACAGCACACAACACCCAGCCATCACGAGGCAGAGAAAATCCCTGACCCCGCCGGGAATCGAACCCGGGAACCCGGGCGTGGGAAGCGAGAACGCTACCGCACGACCACGAGATGCGGGCGCAAGTAAAGAGCTAGTCGTGTTTCACACGAACGATGTTTTCTAAATCTGTGTTGATTATGTGTCAGCAGATCGTTGTCTTTAAGGTAATTCATAATGTTTTCAAACGATATGTATTCGAAAATGCTGCTGGATATCGTCGTTAATGATATGGGCACGTAATTTAGTTGATTACTCGTATTGGAGAAATGAGAACCACTTGTATGAATACCAAGAGCTCGGATGGAAACCCAGTTCTAAGCAAAGAAGGGAAAGCAGAAAGATGGAACGAGTATGTAGAGGGTCTATACAAGGGCGATGTACTTGAGGACAATATTGTGGAAATGGAAGAAGATGTAAATGAAGATGAAATGGGAGATACGATACTGGCTCTAAGCACTATGGGACTTAACATCTGAGGTCATCAGTCCCCTGGACTTAGAACTATTTAAACCTAACCAACCTAAGGACATTACCCACATCCATGCCCGAGGCAGGATTCGAATCTGTGGCCGTAGAAGCAGTGTGGTTCCGGACTGAAGCGCCTAGAACCGCTCGGCTACAGCGGCCGGCGAGATATGATACTGCGTGAAGAGTTTGACAGAGCACTAAAAGACCTAAGTCGAAACAAGGCCCCGGCAGTAGACAACATTCCATTAGAACTACGGATAGCCTTGAGAG
The DNA here is from genome assembly GCF_021461385.2 of Schistocerca piceifrons. NCBI lineage: Eukaryota > Metazoa > Arthropoda > Insecta > Orthoptera > Acrididae > Schistocerca > Schistocerca piceifrons. The sequence continues at coordinate 111,307,904 of NC_060144.1, read as the reverse complement.
AGCCAGTCCTGGCAAAACTCTACCGTCTGGTGAGCAAAATGTATGAGACAGACGAAATAACCTCAGACTTCAAGAACAATATAATTATTCCAATCCCAAAGAAAGCAGGTGTTGAGAGATGTGAAAATTACCAAACCACCAGTTTAAAAAGTCACGGCTGCAAAATACTAACACGAATTCTTTACAGACGAATGGAAAAACTGGTAGAAGCCGACCTCGGCGAAGATCAGTTTGGATTCCGTAGAAATGTTGGAACACGTGAGGCAATACTGACCGTACGACTTATCTTAGAAGACAGATTAAGGAAAGGCAAACCTACGCTTCTAGCATTTGTAGACTTAGAGAAAGCTTTTGACAATGTTGACTGGAATACTCTCTTTCAAATTCTGAAGGTGGCAGGGGTAAAATAGAGGGAGCGAAAGGCTATTTATAATTTGTAAGTAAACCAGATGGCAGTTATAAGAATCGAGGGGCATGAAAGGGAAGCAGTGGTTGGAAAGGAAGTGAGACAGGGTTGTAGCCAATCATCGATGTTATTCAACCTGTATATTGAGCAAGTAGTAAAGGAGACAAAAGAAAAATTCGGAGTAGGAATTAAAACCAACGGAAAAGAAATTAAAACTTTGAGGTCCGCCGATGATATTGTAATTTTGTCAGTGACAGCAAAGGACCTGGAAGAGCAGTTGAACGGAATGAACAGTGTCTTGAAAGGAGGATATAAGATGGACATCAATAAAAGCAAAAAGAGGGTAATGGAATATAGTGGAAGTAAATCGTGTGATTCTGAGGGAATTAGATTAAGAAATGAAACCGAGTAAGGATTTACGTGTCAGGAAGTCGTTTCCGAAAGTATTTGTATGGAGTGTAGCCATGTATGGAAGTGAAACGTGGACGATAAATAGTTTAGACGACAAGAGAATAGAATCTTTCGAAATGTGGTGCTACAGAAGAATGCTGAAGATTAGATGGGTAGACCACATAACTAATGAGGAGGCACTGAATAGAATTTGGGAGAAAAGGAAGGGATCGGTTGGTAGGACATATTCTGAGGCATCAAGGGATCACCAATTTAGTATTGGAGGGCAGCGTGGAAGGTAAAAATCTAGAGAGAGACCAAGAGATGAATACGTGAATACGCTGAGCAGATTCGGAAGGGTTGCAGTAGGTACTGGGAGATGAAGCTTGCACAGTATAGAGTAGCATGGACAGCTGCATCAAACCAGTCTCTGGAATGAAGACCACAACACAAATAACTCGTATGCTTTCTTGAATGCTGGTATGACCTGTGCAACTTTCTGATCTTCGGGTACGGATCTTTCGTCGAGCGAGCGGTTGTGTATGATTGTTAAGTATGGAGCTATAACATCATCATTCTCTGAAAGGAAGATAATTGGTAAACAGTCTGAACCGGAAGACTTGCTTTTATTAAGCGACTGAAATTGCCTCACTACTCTGATGTTATCTGTTTCTAAATTACTTATGTTGGCATTTTTTATTGATTCGACTTTCTGGAGTATTTACTTCGTCTTCTTCGGCGAAGAAATTTCGGAAGGCTGTGTTCAGTAACTCTGCTTTAGCAGCACTGTTATCGATGGTATATGCATTGCTATCGCACAGAGAAGGCATTAATTGTGTCTTTCCGCCAGCATACTTTACATACGACGAAAATGTCTTTGGATTTTCTGCCAGGTTTCGAGATAAAGTTTCGCTGTGGAAAGTGTTATAAGCATGTCGTATTGAAGTCCGAGCTAAATTTCGAGCTGTGAAAGACCGCCTATCTTCGGGATTTTGCGTTCGTTTAAATTTCGCATGCATTTTTCGTGGTTTCTCCAAACATTTTCTGACCTGTTTTGTGTACCACTGGGGATTGGTTCCGTCGTTTGTTGATTTATTTCGTATAAATCTCTCAGCCGACCGGGGTGGACGAGCGGATCCAGGCGCTGCAATGGTTCGAATGGCTCTGAGCACTATGGGACTTAACAGCTGAGGTCATCAGTCCCCTAGAACTTAGAACTACTTAAACCTAACTAACCTAAGGATATCACACACATCCATGCCCGAGGCAGGATTCGAACCTGCGATCGTAGCGGTCGTGCGGTTCCAGAGTGAAGCGCCTAGAACCACTCGGCCACAGCGGCCGGCTAGGCGCTGCAGTCTGAAACTGCACGATCGCCACGGTCGCAGGTTCGAATCCTGCCTCGGGCATGGATGTGTGTGATGTCCTTAGGTTAGTTAGGTTTAAGTAGTTCTAAGTTCTAGGGGACTGATGACCTCAGAAGTTAAGTCCCATAGTGCTCAGAGCCATTCGAACCATTTTCTTAAATCTCTCAACTGGTGTCGACAGCTGCTTCTGGTGTAAACTTACATTGTTCATATGGAAGGAGTAGAGACTCTCAGACAGATGCCTGAAGACACCTTTACCCCACCCACACCCTGAAGATAAAAAGTTGAACCTGAAGGCGGTAGGTGAGGGAAAACTGAACTGATGGACAGCGGTTGCGGTTTAAGAGACGCCACATTACCAGTGAGGGCAATGAAATTTTCCCCTCATTGCGGACACCTGCAGTTTTCTAATGGCAGCAATTACCGAAGGCGGAAATAGTGTCGGGCGGGGCAGTTCATTAACAGCGCGCCGCATTGTCGCCGGGTCGGCCGCGTGTGTGCTCAACAGAACGGCGCAGCGGCAAGGGCAGCGGGCACGCCGCGCCGCCACAATAGCGACAGCGGCGGACGCACCTGGCTGGCGCGCCGGGCCAGTGATCAGCGCAGGCGACCGCACACCGCTGCAGACCGCACCGCCGCTAATTGTTAGTCGGCCCGGCCGTGATGAATGTCGCTCATTATTCGCGCAACCAATTGAAATTCCGGGCCGCCGAATAATGATGCGCGGCGCGGCGCAGCGCGGACTAAACATCGATTGAGCGCGGGCACCGGGGGGCACACACTCCGTCAACATTTGCGCGCCGCCGCCGCCGCCGCCCCCGCTGCAACGCCGCTGTTTGCGCCGTCTGGCGCGAACCGCAAATCCGATCACCGCCTCTTACGTAGCTGCTGGCCTGGAGAGAGACTTCTCCTTATCGAGCAAGTAATTAACTGCCGCATCCACATGGGGCGCGTTTGCGCGATCTGTCCCAGAATTTGAGGGAATGACAGGCCCTATAACACAACTTGATTTATTACTAGTTGATATCAGACTTCTTCTGCCCACCAACATTAGAACTACTCTTAACGACAGGGACTTAACGCAATAGGACAACTACAAAATTAGACATTCGAACTGTTGTGCAAGTTACAGGGAAAGACAGATAACCCATACATATTACAAAACTATGTATGTATGTATATACAGGGTAATCCATTGATAGTGACCGGGACAAATATCTCACGAAATAAGCATCAAACGAAAAAACTACAAAGAACGAAACTTTTCTAGCTTGAAGGGGGAAACCAGATGGTGCTATGGTTGACCCGATATATGGCGCTGCCATAGATCAAACGGATAGCAACTGCGTTTTTTTTTTAAATAGGAACCCCCATTTTTATTACATATTCGTTCAAATGGCTCTGAGCACTATGGGACTCAATATCTGAGGTCATCAGTCCCCTAGAACTTAGAACTACTTAAACCTAACTAACCTAAGGACATCACACACATCCATGCCCGAGGCAGGATTCGAACCTGCGACCGTAGCGGCCGCGCGGTTCCAGACTGTAGCGCCTAGAACCGCTCGGCTACATCGGCCGGCTACATATTCGTGTAGTACGTAAATAAATAAGAATTGAAACGTCCCCTTAGAACTATTTATACACGAGACTTCCCCTTAGAACAATTATACACGACTGTGCTTAAACTGATACACAATATTTTGTTAGCGCAACGCAATCTGACTTTCAAAAATCCCTACAAAAGAATGGCCCTGACTAACATTAAACTATACCTTTCACAAATCACTTACCTCACAAAAATCTTCGCTGCTCAAGCTACTGCAATACAGGAGCGCCACTACTGCCAGCTAAATGAAAGATTCAAACTACTGAAGGCACTAACTACTGATAGGGATAGTTAGCAAATGAAAGATATTAATAGAGAACGAACAATGTATTTACCTTGATATCATCATATATAAATATAGCAGTTCATGACAAATTACAAACCTCCGCCATCTCTCTCCCCACATCCACCACTGCTGGCGGCTCACCTCCAACTGCGCAACGCTACGCGCTGTTCACAGCCAGCTGCCTAACACTACAATGGCGAGTATTACAACAATGCAAAGCAGACACAGACTGCCCACAGCACAGCCAGTGATTTTCATACAGAGGTGGCGTTACCAATAAAAAAACCTAAACAGCCTACTTACAGAATGTTTTAGTTGGACCACGTTTTTCGCTTTGTGATAGATGGCGCTGTAATAGTCACAAACAAATGGCTCACAATTTGTAATAGATGGCGCACAAACGTATAAGTATGTGGTATCACGCAACATTCCGCCAGTGCGGACGCTATTTGCTTCGTGATACATTGCCCGTGTTAAAATGGACCGTTTAACAATTGCCGAAAAGGTCGATATCGTGTTGATGTATGGCTACCGTGATCAAAATGCCCAACGGGCGTGTGCTATGTATGCTGCTCGGTATCCTGGACGACATCATCCAAGTGTCCGGACCGTTCGCCGCATAGTTACGTTATTTAAAGAAACAGGAAGTGTTCAGTCACATGTGAAACGTCAACCACGACCCGCAACAAATGATGATGCCCAAGTAGGTGTTTTGGCTGCTGTCGCGGCTAATCCGCACATTAGTAGCAGACAAACTGCGCGAGAATCGGGAATCTCAAAAACGTCGGTGTTGAGAATGCTACATCAACATCGATTGCACCCGTACCATATTTCTATGCACCAGCAATTGCATGGCGACGACTTTGAACGTGATTTACAGTTCTGCCACTGGACACAACAGAAATTACGGGACGATGACAGATTTTTTGCACGCGTTCTATTTAGCGACGAAGCGTCATTCACCAACAGCGGTAACGGAAACCGGCATAATATGCACTATTGGGCAACGGAAAATCGACGATGGTTGCGACAAGTGGAACATCAGCGGTTTTTTTTGGATTAATGTATGGTGCGGCATTATGGGAGGAAGAATAATAGGTCCCCATTTTATCGATGGCTATCTAAATGGTGCAATGTATGTTTCACTGGATGACAGAATGGCGATGTACTTCCAACATGATGGATCTCCGGCACATAGTTCGCGTGCGGTTGAAGCGGTATTGAATAGCATACTCCATGACGGTTGGATTGGTCGTCGAAGCACCATACCATGGCCCGCACGTTCACCGGATCTGACGTCCCCGGATTTCTTTCTGTGAGGAAAGTTGAAGAATATTTGCTATCGTGATCCACCGACAACTCCTGACAACATGAGTCAGTGCATTGTCAATGTATGTGCGAACATTACGGAAGGCGAACTACTCGCTGTTGAGAGGAATGTTGTTACACGTATTGCCAAATGCATTGAGGTTTACGGATATCATTTTGAGCATTTATTGCACTATGTGGTATTTACAAGATAATCACGCTGTAACAGCATCCGTTCTCAGATATGATAAGTTCACAAAGGTACATGTATCACACTGGAACAACCGAAATAAAATGTTCAAACGTATCTACGTTATGTATTTTAATTTAGAAAACCTACCTGTTACCAACTGTTCGTCTAAAATTGTGAGCCTTATGTTTGTGACTATTACAGCGCCATCTATCACAAAGTGAAAAAAGTGGTTCAACTAATTCATCCATATTTATTTACGTACTACACGAATATGTAATAAAAAATGGGGGTTCCTATTTTTTTAAAAATGCAGTTGATATCCGTTTGACCTATGGCAGCGCCATCTAGCGGGCCAACCATAGCACCATCTGGTTTCCCCCGTCAAGCTAGACAAGTTTCGTTCTTTGTAGTTTTTTCGTTTGACGCTTATTTCGTGAGATACTTGTCCCTTATTTCGTGAGATATTTGTCCCTGTCACGATCAATGGACCGCCCTGTATATATGTTCCACAACTCCTCTTGAACCACTGCGTCGATACAGGTAGCCCACAATGCGTGAATATCCAGACTTTAGTCATCGAATATTTGAGAATGAGAGCACTTAGCGACTTGCAAAAAATTTCAAACATAATTTCACACCTTTAAGAAACATTTTGTCCCGACAACTGCGACAAAATAATCAAAGGAAGAAGGTTTATGACTTCTAACATTACCGCATTTCATGGAATAAAACTGCCGCATCAGGCATGAAGTTCTAACTCATTACTTCTTTACTACTAACTGTATCCGCGAGATACCTTGCAGACAATATTCAGATATACAAATGAATGTACCTGCAAAGCTGTATCATCGTAAGACACGTAGTTCAGGAGGTGTGACGTCATAAACACTGACTGTGCGAGGCGTGAAAAAGGCCGCATCATGTTCAAATGGTTCAAATGGCTCTGAGCACTATGGGACTTAACTTCTGAGGTCATCAGTCCCCTAGAACTTAGAACTACTTAATCCTAACCAACCTAAGGACACCACACACATACATGCCCGAGGCAGGATTCGAACCTGCGACGGTAGCAGTCGCGTGGTTCCAGACTGTAGCGCCTAGAACCGCTCGACCAGATGGCCGGCCCACATCATGTATCGCGTTTAAATTTGTTACTTCTTTGTTACTAAATTTATTTTTCAACACGTTTTCCAGAGAGTATCCACATCTGCCGCTCAATGTATCTACAGAATTCTATCATTGTATGACACGTAGTTCAAGAGATATGACACGATAAACATTGAGCTGCGTGAAAACGAAACTGCAGGGCGATATTCGCTAGGGATATGGGTGAAATGTATGTACAGATATGTGTGGAATATATGTATGAGATACGCGTATGCGAGCGAATCCGCGATTTAAAAAAACTCATCCAGCACCCCAGGATCGATATTAGACTTGGTACACGTATTACTCACTAACTGGAAATTGCTGGGGTTGAGGTGGTGGTGTGGGAAGAGAACATATGGAAGAAGAGATGGGCAAAGAGGGAGAGGGAGCTGGGGTGGAATGGGATTGGACAGACAGGAAACAGGAGGTTATCGACAGAGGGAGGGGGGGGAGGAGGAGGTGGAGAGGGAAGGGGGACGAGGAGGGGACAGAGAGAGAGAGGGGGAGGAGGAGATGTACAAAGTAAATACAGAAATGGACATAGGCAGAGAGACAGGTGAGGAGGGGATAGACAGAGAGGAGGTAGGAGATGGACAGAAAGTTGGGGAGGAGGAAATGGACAGGGAAAGGAAAGAGGAGATGGAAAGAAAAAGAGGGGAGCATACAGAGATGGCTGGAGGATTGCTTGGTTGGTTGGTTGGTTGATTTGGGAGAGGGAACCAAATAGCGAGGTCATCGGTCCCACTGGTAGATGAAGAGTGGGGAAGAGATGATTTGCAGTGGGGGAATGAGTAGACGGACAGCGTGGGAGGAGCAGGTGGACAAAGAGAGGGCAGAGTAACAGATGGACAAGGAGAGACGAAGGAGGAGATGGATAGATAGTAGTGGTGGAGGAGGTGGACAGAAGAGGGGGAGAAGGGGATGGACAGAGAGAGCGAGAAGCAGGAGATGGACTAATAAAAAGTGAATAAATTCGTACCAGGGCAACGCCAGGTACCCAATTAGTATGTGCAGAAGAGAGAAGACCAGGACGATGGGTTGGGACTGGAAGAGGTATAAGACAGGGATGTAGTCTTTCGCCCGTCCTGTTGAATCTGTCACCGAAGAAGCAATGACGAAAATAGGGGAAAGGTTCAAGAATGGGATTAACATAAAGGGCGAAAGTATATCAACGATAAGCATACTGGTTCCAGATTAAGCAAGTGCGGGAAATACCGAATAATTGACAAAGGATGTCAAAACTGGCAAGCATAAATTCGGCAGGTTGCTCTCCAGACTGTTTCTGATGACAACTCGTAAGTCTTCACGAGGTGGAGAAAAGCTTATTCCAGTCAAGGACAATAGTGGTTAGCTTAGCACTGGACCGTATACGGGTCGTCCGCTTGACAGACTCGCCTTCTTTGTAGTACTACCTGACAAATTTCGATCAGATGCTTAATAATGAATCTGAACTCTAACATATAACAAAAGGAAAGGTTGGAAGAGACAGATTTTAGCACTGTAAAGAACTATTTGATCCATACTCACATTGATTCAGTGCTCCTGCACACCACTGGTAAAATATGCAGAAACAGATTGGAAAACACACACACACACACACACACACACACACACACAGACACAAGCGCGCGCGCCCATCACAACACGCCCAGAAACAAAAGGCAAATCACAGCACATTTAATTCGTAATTAATAAACTGTTATGACACAGAACGAGAGCAAACAATATGGGAGTCTGAACTGTAGCTTTAAAACGAAACCCAACGTGAACGTATGTGCCGTAAAACTCAGTATAATCGTAATATGACAACAACGAAGTCCTGCCACTGTAATGTCTTCATATATGACGACATCTGCTCCCGACATGAGTCTGGTAAGAGGTCGACGTTGGAAGTTCCCAGCCTGGCTACTTTTGTACGTGAAAAATGCAGCTGTTTTACGACGCAGGTTGCTTTCGGTTAAGTCAACTATGTCCTTCATTTTATCAGTAAGGGCATTACCCGTCCACCCACGGCTTTGATTGCTATTTCGTGAGCCAAGAACTCGAGGTCGAGGTCGAGATACGAAATCAATAGCATTATTTTTAGGACTTTCAAAAATTTCTGTGATATTCATTCTCTCATTTTCCATGGCCAGCAATCAACCAAAGTAGTACACGTCTTGTCCAAAGCATTATCATAGCTGTTTCAAACATAAATAGATTTTTTCCTTCAATCCACCGCACTCTGTGCTACAATTCTATTGAACTCGGCGTTTCTTTCACAAATCCTAGACCGACTGTGACAAACTGGTAAATTGCAGATCGATAGGTCAGAAGACAACTTCTCTTTAAAGTATCCCCTGAAATTTTACGTAGTACGATTGGCTTTTGAAGTAACATACGGACACATTCGGCCACTACTGAAATTTCTTGAAATTATCTGTCCTCTCCATGTCGATCTTTCTCCCAGCGCCGGCCGGATTGGCCGTGCGGTTCTAGGCGCTACAGTCTGGAACCGAGCGACCGCTACGGTCGCAGGTTCGAATCCTGCCTTGGGCATGGATGTGTGTGTGATGACCTTAGGTTAGTTAGGTTTAATTAGTTCTAAGTTCTAGGCGACTGATGACCTCAGAAGTTGTCAAAATACCTCGATTCTGATAAGTAATTTTACTTACTATTCATTAAATAAAGAATAGTTAAAACATCTATAGCTCAAATTACTTTGTCTAGACAAAATTCAATTTCAATCCTCTGATCGAACTGAATCGTTCGAAATACATCACAATTACATTCTACTTGATTTTTATTTTGGAATTTAAACGTGATTTTTGTTTTCATATGTTTTAGTCCTTCCTCCTTTCAGTCACTAAATTGTAAACACGATTTGCATCGGAACAGAACTGACAATTTTGAGGTACTCAAAATGTCATTTAGATGCTCCGAAATATGGACAACCTGACCAATCAGGATAACTTGAACTGATGTGGAACTTAATATGAGCCGCACGGAGTGGCCGTGCGGTTCGAGGCGTCATATCACGGATTGCGCGGCTTCTCCCGCCGGAGGTGTGAGTCCTCCCTCGAGCATGGGTGTGTGTGCTGTTCTTAGCATAAGTTAGTTTAAGTAGGAATCCAGATGCACACATTAGTAAGGGTTGTCCCCATTGAGAAGCCGATGAAGTTTGCCACCCCTGCTCATTGCCCTCATCAGGGTGACGACCTGTGCTATTTGTAACGTGCTGATTCATATGTTGTCAGCCCACAGAGCCCCATCCATCAGTTGCAACGTGTCAGAAACGTCAGGATACCGGTACCAGTCATGTTTATTGGTTAGTACGGGCTGCCATTGAGCGCTGCACCAACCGATCGCTCCCTTTTGAATTTTGCTTCATTGGGTCCTAATGGTGAATAATTGATTATGTTGTGGAAGTGGAACAATGTCTACTTGAATATCGTGTGATTAGGCACAACTGGTCAACAGCACTGGAAGTAATTCAGCTATTTTCCGTCGCGAATCCACTACACACACGCTCCCGCTATACGATGATCTAGAATGCACCCGCTGCTTGCGTTAGGGTCACCACATAGCCACTTCCAGCAACTGATTTACAATTTGCACTAGTTCTACTCAAGGTTTATTAAACAGTAATCCAGAGAAGCGTATGTGATTGTACTTCAGAATACATTCCTCAAATTAGCATTTATTTTAAATACAAAGACAGACAAATAAAAACAAATGGAATAATCGTTGCATGTGGCAGCAAACATTTACAATGAAAACTAACAAACAAAATTCCTATCCGCAATGTAGCTGCATGATTCTCTCTCTTCTTTTACGAGAACAAGGAATCTCCAGGACTGTCTACCTCCTGGATTGTGGATGAGTACACAAAAAACGCATTTGCAAGTATCTGCCCAGATAAATGACTTGTCCTACTTCGTCGACAGTCTCAGAATTTTGACCTTGATGTAAAGAAACCCTCAAAAACGAATTAACACTTGGGCCTTGTAGGGAAGCAGCCTACTCACGCCATATAGAATTCATACGCTTTCCATTGTGTGCCAGCCTAGTCCACTCTAACTAGCTATGACATCACAAATGTTTCACGATATCTTAAAAGTAAAGTAAATGATCTGAAAGATTAATAGCTTGTCAGGAGTGATGCTAAAATAATAATGTGTTAAGTTTCAGTTTAATAACTTTAACAGTTTTCGAAATTTGCACGTTTTACTTAAAAATCGTCAGCACAACAGGAAGGAGCTAGAAACTTCAAAATTTATATTCAGATACGTTTTTCATTGTAATTCAGTGGAAACAGTATGCTGGATCTCACAAAGCAATATTTTGGTTGAAATTCATGATTTTCTATTTTTGTGTCCTAAAAGTACGGAAGCAAGACAGATTAAGTAAGTGCTTAGATAAAGGTAGGATGTTTAGATTTAGGTAGAATGGAGATACGCTACAATAACAAAGGTGTGATAAGTTTCCTAAAGGTAGCTATAAAACTATAGCTGTAGCGTCTCTCCAAAGGGCAAGTTCAGAGCTCATTTATTGCCTGCAGTGCAACTAAAATAATTTCCTCGCCTAAAGTATTTAACCTAGCCACATCAGAATTTTATTACAAATACTTACCTGTGTGCTGATAGCACAGTTCAATTGAGAACTTCGTTGGTCGTCAGCGAATGCAGTAATTAATTATTTAGTAAGTGGTGTTCTACTAACCGAGCGGCTAGTCAGGAAGACAAATTTTGTCGGCTGTGCCTTCGGCGGTCCGCACCGCGGCTATATAAATAACAGTGCTGCGAGCTAGAGTCAGGCCCCAATTCTATTCTAGACTCGTATCAGCGCACACTCCGTGTCGGAAGCCGCGTCGCGTCTGTGCAGTTGCATGGAACAGCCTTGGGTGCCTATTATGTAACTCGATATGCACGTAACAATGAGTTCGCATTGTGGTAAAGTGTTAATTGCGGTCGGGCGGAGTGGCCGTGCGGTTCTAGGCGCTACAGTCTGGAGCCGAGAGACTGCTACGGTCACAGGTTCGAATCCCGCCTCGGGCATGGATGTATCTGATGTCCTTAGGTTAGTTAGGTTTAATTAGTTCTAAGTTCTAGGCGACTGATGACCTCAGAAGTTAAGTCGCTTAGTGCTCAGAGCCATTTGAACCTTTTGTTAATTGCGGAACGACATCAGTGATTTATTCTCAGTTTGTGTATATCGTATTTTCACGTGTCGCCGCAGGACAGACCTTCTACCATTACTAACGTGGCATTTGATGAGTATTAACATCAAATTCTGGCGAGAATTCACTTTGAACATTTACATCGATAACGATTATTGAACAGTTTCGTTATAATAGGATCCGCACAATAGACTCTGAACAGCTCTGATAGTACAATAGCTGATAGTAGCATTGCTTGGGTAAACATTTGTCTGCAACTTTATGCTTTATTCCTTTCAGAATGTAAATTGTTATAGTAAACTGCATTTTCTATGAATCCCAGACATCATCCTAAATCCTCAGCGTAATGAACTTCAATGATCAATAACTTTATTTCTCCATCAGAGGTGGCACAGTGAACTTCAATTACAGGCATCACGTTTTTGCTAATCACTTTCTGGTTGCCAACATTGTAGTTAGAGAGCCTGTGTTGAGAACAGCAACAATAGAAAAATTCTCCATCCGCCACCTCACAGCTTCCTTTGGCAAGTATGACAGTACTGATGGAACTGACACATACATACATAAATGATTTACGAAACAACGTGGATTATTAACACTCGTCTGACGAAGAGCAACAAAGAGGGATGTAACTTGCCGACAACGGTAACTATAATCTCCTATAGGAATGAGTACAGCACTACAGCACACAAAAATTACTACACAACTGCATTTACAGAATGTAGAGTTCAGTCAGAAAATTTCTTGATAAGTAACTTGTTGATGCTAGTCACTCACAAAACGTAATATTGCCTTGTGGTAACATAGTGCTGAAACATCACACTCCTCATTACAGTAATCACGGCATTTCTACATCATCAATCAACAGTTTATTCACTGTTCAGCTTGAAAGCCCATCACATGACGCACACAAATACGAAATGAATGACTTTTAACGTAAAGATGGTGGCCCCTGTAATTTGTAACATCTTGGTCTCTAGCGAACGAATCATTACAATTTTGTCGAAGATTAACTCATTCCCAGCTTGTGAGCTGCTCCTGACAACCATGTATTTTAACACTGCAGTGCAGCGAACAGTTGTGAAACTTCAGTGTAGATTGGCATCAGGTGTTTACTTTTACGCTCAGTTGTACCGGTTTCGATCAGAAGACCATAATCAAGCCGAAGCAAAGCGTAACCTCACTACAACGTTTGAGGTGAACCACTTCGGTGTACAAAAAAACCATAACTTCTGTTAAAATAAATAATCTCTTAAAGACAGACATATGTAGGAGACGCACACAAGACGATCGTATATTTCAAACTACGTATATTTCAAACTATGGCCGTCTTGCGTGTGTCTCTTACGTATCTGTGTCTTTTGGAAATCATTTATTGATACAAAAATGTCCGACAAATGTTTAAGAGAAACTAGTGTTATTCACCAACTTTATGCGGTTAAACTCAACATGAGTTGCGTAAATGTGTTTATTCGTGAAAGGAAGTCCCCCACTTCCGAAGTTCGACCGCCACGTTGTGAGTCTTTGCAGTTGACGCCACAATGGGCAACTTGCGTGTTGATGATGATGATGAAAACACAACACTCAGTCCCCGAGCAGAGAAAAGCCCCAATTCGTCCGGGAATCGAACCCAGCCCACCCCGTGGAAGTCAGACGCACTGGCCACTCAATAAAGGGTCGCACACGTTTATTGTAACTATGTAATATGAGAATGTCATATGTATACTGTTAATAAGAGACATGTGCAGTATCTCATGTATCCAAAAGTAAAATGGGGAGCACTTTTAATTTTACGCCAACTCAGCTTAACACCGCAACCAGCGTTTACACTGCGTCATACACTGTTTATTCACACAATGCAATTACAAACTTGTTTGAACTCATGCCTCACAGTTATCTTTTCAAATTAAGAAAGAGTGTTTAAACCGTTAGAATGATTTAAATTACTGTACTTCATCTGGTTACTTGCTTAGGATGTTTTAGATCCACAAAGAAGTATCGTTGTAGTTTCTGCAGATTCTGCTTTTCTGCTATGTCCCCCTTTGCTTCTTTCGTGTCTCGCAATGATATCATCTGTAGTAACCTCCGGCCAAGATAATTTTGGTGTCATATGCCATCTTAGTACATATCCTGAGCTTCCAGATTCTATTGTGGGCACACTGTTCATTAAATGACGTTTACAAACGCGTGAATGTTTTACAGGAGTCCACTGCTTACAAATACCTGTATTCCTCTTGAACATAGCGACCCAAGATTTCCGTCGTTAAGTGTTGCTTTTAATTTGCATAGCAGACGAACTTCGTTTCAGGAGGAGAGCTGATATATGTGAAGTTACAACCAACGACATAACAGTTACAATTACCCTTCCTACAGTCTGAACCTCTAAATTCAGTCATCTTTCCACTAACACGCTGCTTTATACGTGACCTTCGCTTTTTCAAGGCTGTCCAGTAGACTGTAGCACTTGCATCTCGCACGCTTCGTATAGTTCTTACAGATGGAACAGTAGCCTCACATTAAGCATAGGAGCAGGCCCTCAGACATACACTGACGAGCCAAAACATTATGGCCATATGCTTAATAGCTTGTTTTTCCGCTTATGGAACGAAATACATCTATGATCAGAGATCCGAAAGTTTGTTGGTAGGTTTGAGCAGGTATGTGCCATTAGATGTCTAAGAACAGGTCAAGTAATTCACGTATATAAAGGGCCGCTGATCTGCGTACGCGGTGATGGCGCCCGACCAGATGGGTTCCATAGGCGAATTTTGTAGCCGAGACACCAATGTGAGTTCACTAGAAAGCTCCTCAAACCACTGTATCACGGTTCTGGCTCCGGGACACTGACAATAACACTGCTGAAAGATGACATCACCGTCTGGGAAGACAATCGAGCATCAAGAGATGCAGGTGGTTCGCAACTGTCAGCGTGTCTTCTATTGCTGCCACGGGTCCCATGCAAGCGCAGGAGAATGTCTCCCATAGCGTAATATTTCTCTCATCAGCCTGCGTCAGTGGGATGCTGCACGTTTCGAGCCGCCGTTCATTTCGATGATGGCGTTTGTGGAGACTACCGTTGACCTAGAGTAGGAAAAGTGCGATTCACCCGAAGGGCCGACACGTTTCCTTTGGTCGGCGGTCGAATTCAGATGGTCCCATGCCCTCTGCAATCGTAACTGACGATGTCGTTGGGTTAACAAGAGAACACGTAAGGGTGGTCTGCTGCGGATGAACGGTGTGCTCTGAAACACTTGTGCGTGCACAAGCATTGTGTTCTTTCGGCAGAGATGCCAGAAATCACCTTCGATCCTGTATTACAGGAGCAGATAAGCCTCCGAACCTCACATTCTGTGAAGTTCCCTGGACGTCTAACTATTTAGCACCTATCAAACAATGGGCACCCGCATGGCACCATCCAATGCTAACCTATTCATGGACCATCTAGAGAAATCCTTCCTAAAAACCCAGAATCCTAAACCCCTCACCTGGTTCAGAATCATTGATGACATCTTTGCTATTTGGATTGAAGGTGAGGACACCTTATTCACATTCCTCCAGAACCTGAACAACTTCTCCTCCATTTGCTTCACCTGGTCGTACTCATCCCAACAAGCCACCTTCCTAGATGTTGACCACCACCTCAGAGATGGCTACATCAGTACCTCTGTCCATATCGAACCTACTAACCACCAGCAATACCTCCACTTCGACAGCTTCCACCCATTCCATACCATGAAGTCCCTTCCATACAGCCTAGCCACCCATGGTCGTTGCATCTGCAGTGACAAGCTCTCCTTCTCTAAATATACCGAGGGCCTCACTGAAGCCTTCACTGACCGTAATTATCCTCCCATCCTTGTACAGAAACAAATCTTCCCAGCCTTATCTTTCCAGTCTCCCATCACCTCCCAAAGACCCACAGTCCGGCCACAGAGGAACATTCCCCTCGTAACTCAGTACCATCTGGGACTGGAGCAACTGTATTACATTCTCCATCAGGGTTTCGATTACCTCTCGTCGTGCCCTGAAATGAGAAATGTCCTACCAACTATCCTTCCCACCTCTCCTACCGTGGTATTCCACCGTCCACCGAACCTACACAATATACTCGTCCATTCTGACACAACCCCTGCTGCCAATCCCTTACCTCATGGCTCATACCCTGTAATAGACCTAGATGCAAGGCTTGTCCCATACATCCTCCTACCACCACCTACTCCAGTCCAGTCACTAACATCACCTATCCCATCAAAGGCAGGGCTACCTGTGAAACCAGTCATGTGATTTACAAGCTAAGCTGCAACCACTGTGCTGCATTATATGCAGGTATAACAACCAACAAGCTGTCTGCATGAATGGCCACTGACAAACTGTGGCCAAAAAGCAAGTGGACCACCCTGTTGCTGAACACGCTGCCACACATGATACCCCTCATCTCAATGACCGCTTCACAACCTGTGCCATATCGATTCTTCCCGCCAATGCCAGCTGTTCTTAATTGTGCAGGTGGGAACTTTCCCTGCAATACATCCTACGTTCCTGTAAACCTCCTGGCCTCAACCTTCATTAGTCACTGTCCTCACCCATCCAGCCTCCTCCTTGTTCCCATTCCAGCACTACACAGCCGTCATTTCACCGCCACACCCAGTCTTTTAATTTTTTTTTATTTTTATTTCTCTCCTTTCCGCTTCATACCCTCTCCCCCCTCCACACCTTTTCTCCTGCCTTCTGTCTAAACTGTAACACTTCACTGTCCGCCACTCCCACCATACTATCCCTCCCCCACCCTGCCCCAGCCTCCTCCTTACCCCCACCCAGTCGCCACTCCCATCATGCACTGGTGCTGCCGTTCGCAGTGTAGTTTCAGCTATCTGAGACTACAGACGTGGGTGCAAGTTGCGTTTGCATGAGTGTGTGTGTGTGTGTGTGTGTGTGTGCGCGCGAGTGTCTACTGCTGACAAAGTCTTAAGCTATGAGTGTGTGAATCTTTTTATTGTGCCTATCGCGACTCAGCATCTCCGCTGTATGGTGAGTAGCAACTTTCCTTCTCTGGTATTATTTAGCACCTATAGTAGTTTCGCTGTCTTTCTACCTCTTTCTGCAGTTGCTCACGACAGTAGCGCGTGAACATTCGACCATATTCCCCGTTTTCGAGGTATTCGTTCACAGGCCCTGTGTAGTAATAACTGCTCTTTGTCAAAGTCACTTATCTCAATGGATATCCCCATTCGCAGCCAATATATTTGCTAGGATCATCGCCCGTTCATGTCCGCTCCGCCTACATACCGGGTGATCAAAAAGTCAGTATAAATTTGAAATCTTAATAAACCACGGATCAATGTAGATAGAGGGGCAAAAATTGGCACACATGCTTGGAATGATACGGGGTTTTATTAGAACCAAAAAAGTTCACAAAATGTCCGACAGATGCGCTGGACAGCAAAACGTCAGTGACTGCGCATGAAAATCGTGTATAAAAGGAGCTGTAATGAGAGAGAGAATCTGATGCGCCAGCAGTCGCAGCATGTTGACGTTACCTGAAAAGGCGCTTTTACTGAAGCTGTATTATCAGAATGGGGAATGTGCTAGTTCAGCGTTACGATCCTATCGCCATAGGAAGGGGATTCGAACGGGTAAAGGTCCGTTGACAAATGCAGCTGTGGCGAGGATGAATTCGAAGTTCGAAGCCACGGGTTGTTTAGGCGATAGACCCTTTAGTGGCCGACCGAGCACAAGGCATAATGCTGTTGAGACAGTTCAGGAAGAAATGGAGACTGTAGCGGGTGCGTCTATGCACGGGGAAGTCAGCGCTCGTGCAGTCGCACGTCGCACCGGCATTCCATACACTATTGTTTGGTTGGCACTTAGGCGTACCCTCCGATGCTATCCGTACAAAATCCATCGTCATCATGAACTGTTACCTGGCGATTTAATGAAGCGGAGGGTATTTGCGATGTGGGCGTGTCAAAAGATGGCGGAAGATGACGATTGGTTGTGTAAAGTGTTGTGGACTGACGAAGCTCATTTCACGCTCCGAGGGTCTGTCAACGCCCACAACTACAGAATTTGGGCAACCGAAACCCCATTGCACGACGAGAAAGTCCACATCTACCGTTATAGGACCTTGTTTCTTCAAGGAAATACGTGATTCTGGTTTTGCAACTGCTACCGTGATGGGTGAGAGGTACGCCGATATGTTACAGAATCGCATCATCCCCAGCCTGGCTGATAAACACCTGCTGGAACGTACGACGTTTACGCAGGATGGCGCTCCACCCCATATTGCTAGACGCATGAAAGATCTCTTGCGCGCGTCGTTTGGAGATGATCGTGTGCTCAGCCGCCACTTTCGTCATGCTTGGCCTCCCAAGTCCTCAGTCCTCAGTCCGTGCGATTATTGGCTTTGGGGTTACCTGAAGTCGCAAGTGTATCGTGATCGACCGACATCTCTAGGGATGCTCCGACGTCAATGGCTCACCATAACTCCGGACATGCTTTACAGTGTTGTTCACAACATTATTCCTCGACTACAGATATTGTTGGGGAATGATGGTGGACATATTGAACATATCCTGTAAAGAACATCATCTCTGCTTTGTTTACTTTGTTATGCTAATTATTGCTTTTCTGATCAGATGAAGCGCCATATGTCGGACATTTTTTGAACTATTGTATGTTTTTGGTTCTAATAAAACCCCATATCATTCCAAGCATGTGTGTCAACTTGTACCTCTCTATCTACATTATTCCGTGATTAAATCAGTTTTCAAATTTATACTGACTTTTTGATCACCCGGTACTTTTGTTACCGCTTCACGGGCCCGCAACGTCGCGTTGGGTAGTGGTCGTAACGTTTTTGCTGATTAGAGTATGAACGGGTGTAATAATATGAAAAGCACCAATTCACAGTATTTTTATTCGTTGCTGCTCCCTTTGTGCTCTTTCGGGCGACAGGCGTAGTTTGTGATTCCGAGAACAACTAGGAACGTCTGTCCACTTAACGCTAAATATGTACACAGGTTATCCCAGAGGGCGCGGCGCCACTGGGACCCCGGAATGGTTTTGACGCGCCGCTGGTGTTGGAGTCACTGTGTTCTGTGAAAGCCCGCGCTGCGGCCTGCGTCCGTCAAACACTATGCGGTGGGTGCGGCGGCCGCGAGCGACGCTCCCGTAATGCAGTGCGGCCGGACCGGCCGCCGCCGCCGCCATAAGCCGCAGCGGCGCGGCGTAAAAAGCCGCGACAAAACAAAACACGGTCACGCGGTCGGCCGCCAGAGGGCAGGTCGGCTGCGCGCTCGTTACTGCCGGACAAAACACGCGCGCCGGCTGCGATGACACGCGCCTACACGGGCTGTTGTTGTTGCTGTCGCTGCTGTTGCTGCTGCTGCTGTTGCTGTCATCGCCACCGGTACGGTCGCTGCTCGCTTTGCGTACGCCTGAGCGCGCGCCCATCTGGAAGGCGGCCAACCTGTCCCGAACCGGCACCTGGACCGAGCCCGAGTTGCACACTCCGGCAATTCCGGGGCCGCTGCAGGACTTTTTTTTTCACATCCGAAAAGACCTGCGTAATTCGAATGAGAGACTCACAAAAATCCACTACGGCACATGATTTTCATCTCCAGGATATTTTCGTAAGAGCGTGGCAAACATGTAACGGACCATAGAGAATGCTCCACTGAACAATTTGACGTAGGAAACCTGGGGTCGGAGAAGCCAGCTCAAGGATATATGGAAGCAAACTTGTCTACCTCTTTGCGTAGCACTATTGTTTTCCAGCTTATTTACAACAAACATGCGTAGAAGTTTACACGTACTGTGCTGCTTTTTTACATGTACACTCTTCATTTTCTCAAGTACAGTCTGCATGGCCACCTGCAGTTGAGGTGCAAAGAGTTCTACCTGAGTTGTTGGGAAGAGTACCCTTGGCTGTTCGCTAAAGGATGTGGTACAACATAACGGTGTTCGTTTCATTTCAGTGCTATATTTCCTGGTCGTTGGTTGGAAAGGGGAGGTCCTATTCCATGGCCTGCGAGGTCGTTTAATCTGAATCTTCTTGATTATTTCCTATGGAGAAACCTGAAGGCGTGGCTACAGAGATGGAATTAGTTGCCAAACTCGTAGCTGCTTGTGATTTGATTCGAAACACAGCAGGGATATTTGTCAGGATGTGTCAGAATCTTAATTCGCCGATGTCATGCTTGCATTGAGATTGATGGACGCCAGTTTCAGCACATTTTGTAAGATTCAATACAAAAGATACGTTCACTATGTCTATGATGGTACTTCAATTAACTGTTACTAACGGAAAAAATGGTACATAGTAAAGTGATTTTATTCCTATTGCGTCTTTACGCTGGCTTCTCCTACCCCAGGGACCCTACTTGAAACGGAAACGTCTCCTAAAGTGACTAGTTCAGCAACTTTTGTAATCAGAATAACTGCCAATTTCGAGGATGTAGAAATTAGTAAATGTTGTGGGTTGGCAGGAGAGCCAACACCGTGATTATTAGAGGAAGCCGAAGGGCACGCGTTTTAGCTCACGCAGGCTGGCATGAGGTCTGGAACAGGACAAGGAAATTAGAATTTAGAAAAAACGGACGTAGCTGGTGGAATACTTAACTTTAATCCATTAATGATGAGCGTCGCTCTTGACTGTACATGATTCATAATATCAATAGTAACTGGTAATGGCGCCTTGCTAGGTCGTAGCAAATGACGTAGCTGAAGGCTATGCTAACTATCGTCTCGGCAAACGAGAGCGTATTTTGTCAGTGAACCATCGCTAGCAAAGTCGGTTGTATAACTGGGGCGAGTGCTAGGAAGTCTCTCTAGACCTGCCGTTTGGCGGCGCTCGGTCTGTAATCACTGATAGTGGCGACACGCGGGTCCGACGTATACTAACGGACCGCGGCCGATTTAAAGGCTACCACGTAGCAAGTGTGGTGTCTTGCGGTGACACCACAGTAAGCTAACATACTTTGCATTCTTCCACTCTCTGATGTCATACGGAATAATATTCTGGGGCAACTCAACACTTAGGCAAAAGGTATTTACTGCTCAAAAGAAAGTAGTTAAAATAATGTGTGGGGTTCCTAGTCGCACATCTTGTAGGCATCTGTTTAAAAAGTTAGGAATTCTTACAACTGCTTCACAGTACATTTACTCAGTAACGAATTATTTTCTCAGCAACATGGACCAGTTTAAAATCTACAGCGTCATTCATGATTACAATACCAGAAAAAAGAACGACCTACACTATCCTTTACTTAACCTATCTTTGGCACAGAAAGGGGTAAAATATGCTGCTATAAAACTTTTTGATAAATTATCAGAGAAAATAAAATGTGTGACAGACAGCAGTAATAATTTCAAAAATAAATTGAAATCATACCTCCTTGAAACTCCTTCTATACCATAGATGAATTCTTGAATATGAGTAAATACATCTGGAGACGTAAGATATGGGTTTTGTGCCATTTGAGGGAATAGAATAGATAATAGAAATATTTAGGTATAACACTATATGTAAAAAAAAAAAAAAAGAAACTTCTTTCCTGTGCGAATTTCTTGTGAATTTGACACGTTCCACATCATATCGGTTTTTCCGTGCTATTGATCAATGGAACTAACTAACTCTTTGACAGATTCGAGGCAGAGCAAAATTTAGTCACTCAAATTGTCCACAAGTAAGAAAGGAAGACTTAGCAACAAACCTACTTTTACAATTCCAACATGACACGAGCATTTGTTTTCTTTTTTAGAATTTTTAGAATTCTTTCAATTTTAGTGAAGCATAACGGTGCTATTTCTAGTTGTTTAAAGTTTTGTGGAATGACATTTAAATATATACTGCTTCTTCAACTGAATCATTTAATTCCATTTTTGCTGCTACATTTAAAAAGTGATATTAGAAGTACTTGCAACTTGCAAATTATCTGTCACAACATAGTCATTTAATTTAATTTTTATGGTACTTTGTACACTGACTGATTAGCTTATGTCCCATTTGACAATATTCAATATAGTTTTAATATCATTACTTGCATTATTAATATCTATATGGACGTGCTTACTTTTGGACATTCTAATGACCTTCCTTAGAATACTATAATATTTTTTGCACTGTGCAAGTAATGACGGATGTCGACTTTCTCTGGTCTTTATACACATTTCCTTTTCCTCTTACATGAGATTTTAATTCCCTTAGTTATCTACATCTTACGTGTCTTCTTAATGGAACTTCTGGGCAATGTTTTTTAGAAAACGGCTTCCAAATCTTGACGCAAATTAACTTTGGAATGAAAGGCATGTGACATTATCATTCCTTTCTATATACGCCTCATCCCATACCACCACTTTTAACTCACTCTTGAAATATTCCCTCCTCTTTCCATTAATAAATCTCGCAGATTTGTATGAGCCATCCTTTTGGTTGTAAAGTTACATATTGTTTATGTCCATTAACTGTGCGTCTAGACGAGATAGTTCCACGGCAACTCAGTCCACATTAATTGCTTCAGACTTAGCACTGTCTTTAAAAATGTTGCCAATGTTCTATTCTCTTGCTGAGCACGAGTTGGAAAACTAACTACTGAAATTAGCCTTAAAAACCAAAAATTAATTCTAGGTCTTTTTCCCGTCCGTACCTTTTACGAAATCTACATTGAAATATCCACGAATTACTGTTTCTTTTTGTCTCAATTATCAGATATGTCTTCTGCAGTAATAACTCACAAGCACATGCTTCTGGATTCTGATCAAGACAAAAACTCTCTCTTTCAATGCTTTTGCCTTTTGCGTCCAACTTCTACTTTTTTACCCATGTGGAGCAACTGTCGTCAGGAAACGTTTCACGGTAGCAACAAGTCTGTCTGCCAAAAAATCGTAGAGAAATTACAACGTACAAGGTAGGAAATATCAGACAGACACCATGTCGCCTTAGCAGTCTGTGCGCTTGCGTCCCCCATAGTCGCGGCAGTGCAGCGCATGCGCTTTAGGTCGGGCCTCAGCCTTTTTCTATGTATATCTTTCGACTTTAAAACTCTGTAAATTTGTGCCCCCTTCATAGTTCAAACAGTCTTTTACCACCATATGGCACAACCATTGAGAAACGGTGAAGTCGTCAAAGTTTTTCGCTAATTCAGAACAATTTATTTTATTTTATTCATTTTTTTAGATAAAAGTGTAGGGTCGCAGAATGATTAGTAGCGCACACCCAGTTCTATAGAACTTGGTTCTCCCTTATAGGTTAGTTATTCTCTGAGACAGGATCTCCATGTAAACTCACTTAATTGACAGAAAACTAGTTCGATATTCCTGTGCGTAGTTCGTAACATGCGGCCGCATCAAGATGAGATGGAAGCAATAATTCATATTTTAGACGATTTAATGAAGTCAGAACTCACTCTGAGTGACACTGTCTTTCACAACAGCGCGACAGTTGGGAAAAAGCTAAGTAAACTTTTTGTTATTTCAAAAGTAACCGCAATAACTGTTAACACCTTTATCTCACAGTCAGTTAAGACGATCAATGCCTTCATGGAAAAATGTTTGTTGTTGCCTACGGAGCCATTATTGTACACTGGGGTGTGTTTCTTCGTCAGAAGCAAATCTACGGCCACGAATGTATTCCTACAGGGCGGTCCCATTCGTTGCCAAGGTTGTTTCGACCACAATATTTCACTGGGAAGAACGTAACATCCTCCATACAGTTCCGGTCTTTCCCTAATTGATTTCCATATTTTTGTCGCGCTGAAGAAAGATGTTTGTGGCTATCGATTTGCTTCAGACGAAGTGGTGCACTCCTGGGTAGAACCATGGTTAAATAGGCACCGCGAACATTTTCCCATGAGCGTACTGACCGTCTTGCCTCGCAGTGGAACACACGTGCTAAACATTATGGGATCACAGCTTACTTACTTCTTTCCATATGCCCCATTTTCAATTGACTACCTCTTATATTTTAAAGACGATTTCATGCCAAAATGTAAGGACCAACGAAAAGGATACTTGAAGTGTATCTGTAGGAATATCCAGTCGCGCGCGGTATTGGTTGATTCATTTCCTCAGTCTCTAGAAACCTTGCCGGAATTTTCAATCACTCTGTCTGGTAACAGATTGGCGGACTGTTTGCAGTACTGAATGGACCCCTCAACACAATGAGGAACACGGACAAGTGTGAACGTCAATATGAGAGCGGAGGGGGGGGGGGGGGGGCGGTACAGACAGAGAGGTGCAATAGAAACAAGACACAAACGTTGGAAGACGCATCTGTCGCTGGCTCGGACATCACACATATTACCGCGACGACAATGCTACAGACCAGGCAGCTGTTTGCCTCTGGTGCTGAAAGAATAGGAACATCGCCCCTATTGGGACGGTGCCAGGTGGTACGTGGCCTAAAAGCTTTCGCCCGTAAAACTTCTTTACTAGACATGCCCGTTGCCAGTTTAACAGCCTACCACCACTTATTCTCTTCTGTCCTCTACCCTCTCAGCTTTTATGTTTTCTCTCAAATGGAATGCATCTCTTCTACCATTTCCGTCTTCCCCTGTAACATAGCTTTGCATTATTTTCCACCGATAGCAACAGTTTTCATACCGTTCTGCGACTTCTTCGTAACATTTGATGACTTCTAGGAAATTTGAAAATGTCTGACAGTAGCATCTTCGTACTTAACACTGAAGGGAGGCAGAAGGCACGACTAGAATCAGTGGCGTATCGACTAAGCACTCTTTATTTGTCCCTTACGCCCTAAAGACTAACAGGAAAGCCGGCCGGGTGGCCGAGCGGTTCTAGCCGCTACAGTCAAGAACCGCGCGACCGCTACGGTCGCAGGTTCGAATCCTGCCTCGGGCGTGGATGTGTGTGAGGTCCTTAGCTTAGTTCGGTTTAAGTAGTCCTAAGTTCTAGGGGACTGATGCCCTCAGAAGTTAAGTCCCATAGTGCTCATAGCCATTTGAGCCATTTTTTGAAATTTGGCATTCCGCCTTTAGGATGGACAGTAATCGGGAACCAAACTAACACTGTGAATGCCTCAGGGTAAAACAACTGAAAGCGAAAGGTTTAACCATTCAGCCCCCTCGGCTGCACAGTCATTCTTCGCTGCAGTTGCTTCGAAATTGTACTGTTGGCCATGAAATTAGAACACCAGGAAGGCTTCATGTGAAAAACGTCAAACGGGCATAAAGTGTACTACATCACTGGATAGTGAATTGGTTAGTATTTCAGCGCAACTGCACAAAGTAGGTATACATTAGGAAAAGAAAAGGAAGTCACAGAAACTTAATCTGTACTGCACAGTCAACAGATTTCAGTGTGGCTGCAAAAAGGAAGCGTTGTACATGTACCGGAGGGAATGTAAATATACTCCATGCTAACAGAAGGCGGGACAATATATTGAAGGAACGCGCAGAATTAATTAGCACAGGCCTTTAATAGAATTGAAACTTCCTGGCAGATTAAAACTGTGTGCCGGACCGAGACTCGAATTCGGGACCTTTGCCTTTCGCGGGCAAGTGCTCTGGCAGAAGTATAGCTGTAAGGACGGGACGTGAGTCGTGCTTGGGTAGCTCAGATGATGCCGGCACGGTAGCTCAGCGTGTTCGGTCAGAGGGTTACGTGCCCTCTGTAACAAAAAAAACTGAGTTAATCGATCAACAACGAATATAAACGGATGTCTTACGACGTCCGCCCCGAGCAGATGTAACAAAAGTGAACAAAATGAGATTAAAAAAAATAAATAAAAAAAATGGTAGAACACTTGCACGCAAAAGGCAAAGGTACCGAGTTCGAGTCTCGGTCTGGTACACAGTTTTAATCTGCCAGGATGTTTCATATCAGCGCACACTCCGCTGCAGAGTGAAAATCTCATTCTTTTATAAAATTGTAGCCGAGTTTATGGTGATATGGAACTGTGTAAATGTTCCAGATAAGTGCCCAGAAAGTCTGCTGTAAAATGTGTGTTAAATGAGAACTTGTAACATCATCATTCTTGTGAAGGTTGCCGTTTTAGAGAACTGCTTATTATACGACATGTCGTAAGCATGAACATATTTGTGTGTGCTGCTGGAAAAATGTGCGGTTGATCCGGGCGCAGGTTCGAGTCCTCCCTCGGGCATGGGTGTGTGCCTTTGTCCTTAGGATAATTTAGGTTAAGTAGTGTGTAAGCTTAAGGACTGATGACCGTAGGATTTCACACACATTTGAACATTTTTTGCTGGAAAAAGAAAACTACTAAACCTAAAAAAACACGTCGATTTTGATCCGATGGTTTCGATGTCGTCTGCCAGCAGATAGCGTAGTGCCATAGCTACCAGAAGCGCCATCTGTGATCTTTAATAGGGGATGCTCACAGCCAGAAGGCTCACGGTGGTGCAAACGTGTGAAGCAAGCAGGCAACCGTGCCACGGAATGCACTCACGCTTTCTACAGTCAACTGGGTGAGTTTGAAAGGGGTCAGATTGTGGCCTTCCGAGTGGCGGGATCTTCCTTGTCACACGAGTTGGACGTGCTGCGTCAGCTGTGCAACAACGCTGGTATCAGTGATCACACCCCTAGACGAGGTTCTGGAAGTCGGTGCACGCCAAGATCGCCGAATTCTAAGGCCAGCAGTACAGCTACCATAGCACAGATAAGAGGGATTGTGAGCCCAGACATGTTGTGGCTGAGCAGTTCTAGGCGCTTCAGTCCTGCTACGGTCGCAGGTTCGCATCCTGCCTCGGGCATGGATGTGTGTGGAGCTCGAGCTCGGCATTTGAAGCTGGGAGTCCGCCCCCCAGCTCTGCATACACAGATTTGACCAACCAGCGACTATATAAATTAATTGGGAGAAAAGAAAAAAAGATTCACCTTCGCTCCCTCTTTCCCATGCGTTTACACCATGTTGTTGTTGTGGTCTTCAGTCCTGAGACTGGTTTGATACAGCTCTCCTTGCTACTCGATCCTGTGCAAGCTTCTTCATCTCCCAGTACCTACTGCAACCTACGTCCTTCTGAATCTGCTTAGTGTACTGATCTCTTGGTCTCCCTCTACGATTTTTACCCTCCACGCTGCCCTCCAATGCTAAATTTGTGATCCCTTGATGCCTCAAAACATGTCCTACCAACTGATCCCTTCTTCTAGTCAAGTTGTGCCACAAACGTCTCTTCTCCCTAATCCTATTCAATATCTCCTCATTAGTTACGTGATCTACCCACCTTATCTTCAGCATTCTTCTGCAGCACCACATTTCGAAAGCTTCTATTCTCTTCTTGTCCAAACTGGTTATCGTCCATGTTTCACTTCCATACATGGCTACACTCCATACAAATACTTTCAGAAACGACTTCCTGACACTTAAATCTATACTCGATGTTAACAAATTTCTCTTCTTCAGAAACGATTTCCTTGCCATTGCCAGTCTAGATTTTATATCCTCTCTACTTCGACCATCATCAGTTATTTTACTCCCTAAATAGCAAAACTCCTTTACTACTTTAAGTGTCTCATTTCCTAATGTAATTCCTGCAGCATCACCCGAATTAATTTGACTAAATTCCATTATCCTCGTTTTGCTTTTGTTGATGTTCATCTTATATCCTCCTTTCAAGACACTGTCCATTCTGTTCAACTGCTCTTCCAAGTCCTTTGCTGTCTCTGACAGAATTACAATGTCATCGGCGAACCTCAAAGTTTTTATTTCTTCTCCATGGATTTTAATACCTACTCCGAATTTTTCTTTTCTTTCCTTTACTGCTTGCTCAATATACAGATTGAATAACATCGGGGAGAGGCTACAACCTTGCCTCACTCCTTTCCCAACCACTGCTTCCCTTTCATGCCCCTCGACTCTTATAACTGCCATCTGGTTTCTGTACAAATTGTAAATAGCCTTTCGCTCCCTGTATTTTACCCCTGCCACCTTCAGAATTTGAAAGAGAGTATTCCAGTTAACGTTGTCAAAAGCTTTCTCTAAGTCTACAAATTCTAGAAACGTAGGTTTGCCTTTTCTTAATCTTTCTTCTAAGATAAGTCGTAAGGTTAGTATTGCCTCACATGTTCCAACATTTCTACGGAATCCAAACTGATCTTCCCCGAGGTTCGCATCTACCAGTTTTTCCATTTTACACCATGTCTTTGCTAAAAGCATGATTTGGATGGAACCACAGCCCTCCATAAAAAGATCATTATCTCCGTCCATTTTGAACTTCCTAAAAACGGCCATAAACTCGCTAAAATCCTCGTGCCCTCACGAATATGTTTTGTTGCAGCATCTGTACGCCTGGGCGGTACTGCCCTGTCCTACAGAATTCGCAAACACTCTCAGCCTCTCATCCGTTTTCTTCTTAACAAGTTCCCATACTCTGCTTTATTGCCGGCTATCAGGTTGTACAATGCGCCGGTCAAACCTGCAGTGACTCCTTGCCTACCTAGACGTGGCTGCACAATGAGACGGGGGGACTTGGCTGTTGGCAAACGTTTTCACCCAGCTCTCAGCCACCGTACACTTTTACTGCTCTCAATTAACTCGGCACCCTCTTCTTTCGAACACATTATACCGTCCCCAGTGAAATACTAAGAAAAGATTTGAAAACAGAATTTACAAAGAAGAGATTTTTAAAAATTGTAATAATTTCTCTGTGTAAGTTTCGAGGGCAAAGATGCACTCGAAACAAAATGATCTAAACAAACGACAAGATGCGCTCTTTTGTTAATTTTTTAGTCGTCTTCACTTCTACTTCTTCTCTTGTCTTGGCTGCGTGTAGACGGACATCTTGCGAGTGCTGGCAAATGTAAGCATATTTGTACTAATTAAGCAGATATACGAGGTGTGGCTAGAAAAAAACCGGACTAGTACTGGTGAAACAATAAAACGAATGCAATAAGGCTGAAAGTCGCGTGGCCTGTCACGTGACTCTCGCTCCGCCTACTGCTCGAGTTTCATCTACCTCCTGCACTCAGTCTGCCCGTGGCGTCTGTTTTAAGTAGTTGACGTTTTGTCTGTGCGTCGGAAAATGTTGAGTGTACAGAAAGAACAGCGTGTTAACATCAAATTTTGTTTCAAACTAGGAAAATCTGCAAGTGAAACGTTTGTAATGTTACAACAAGTGTACGGCGATGATTGTTTATCGCGAACACAAGTGTTTGAGTGGTTTAAACGATTTAAAGATGGCCGCGAAGACACCAGTGATGACACTCGCACTGGCAGACCATTGTCAGCAAAAACTGATGCAAACATTGAAAAAATCGGTAAACTTGTTCGACAAGATCGCCGTTTAACAATCAGAGCAGTGTCTGAGTTAACAGGAGTTGACAAGGAAAGTGTTAGGCAGATTCTTCATGAAAGTTTCAACATGAACAAAGTGTGTTCAAAAATGGTTCCAAAGTGTCTCACAATTGAACAGCAGGAACGCCGAAGAATGATTTGTTCTGACATCCTGGAAAACATTGAAAGTGATCCCACCTTCTTACAAAATGTTATTACTTGCGATGAATCGTGGTTTTTTACTTACGATCCCGAAACTAAACGCCAATCGATGCATTGGAAAACTCCTGGTTCTCCACGACAAAAAAAAAGCACGAATGTCAAAATCGAAATTCAAGGCAATGATGATTGTTTTTTTTTTTTG
Source organism: Schistocerca piceifrons (assembly GCF_021461385.2). NCBI lineage: Eukaryota > Metazoa > Arthropoda > Insecta > Orthoptera > Acrididae > Schistocerca > Schistocerca piceifrons. Next base: position 111,278,429 of record NC_060144.1, on the reverse strand, counting down.
ACATCAAAGGGATTGTGAACATTGATTGGGTACCAGAGGGACAAACAGTGAATCAGCATTACTACATTAGCGTCCTGGCTACCCTACGTGAGCGAGTACGGAGAAAACGGAACGATTTGTGGAGAAAAAAGTCATGGATCCTTCACCAAGACAATGCCCCAGCTCACAGTGCGTTGTCAGTGAAGACGTTTTTGGCAAAACACAACATTCCCATCTTAGATCATCCACCCTACTCACCTGATTTGGCCCCCTGTAACTTTTTTCTTTTCCCTAAAGTCAAGTCAGCTTTGAAAGGAACTAGATTTGAGACTGTTGAAGCAGTAAAAGAAAAAGAGACGGAAGTAATGTATGGACTTACCGAAAATGATCTGCAGCATTGCTATGAACACTGGAAAATTCGTATGGAGCGGTGTAGAGACCGAGGAGGAGAGTACATTGAAGGAGATAACATGAAATTGTAAATAATTGTAAATAAATGTTTTTTCCAGCATCAGTCCGGTTTTTTTTAGCCGCTCCTCGTATATTGATTTAATATTATTGTTCACTTTTAATTTGTAAGAGGTCATCCCGATTTCATGTCCGCCTTCCTTGAATTAACCTGCATTCGAGTAATTTACAGTGCAACAATCGCAGTAGCCGATGCAGCCAACGACGCCATTACGTGGCGATATTAACTTATAAAAATTAGCGGAAACCAAAAATTCGCCCGCTATTAACATAATATACATTATTCTCCACAGTCGCCTGACGTTGCAGAAAATACGTAGCTTTAAGATTCTTATTTTCAGTACAACAGCCGAGAGCCAGAGACAGGACTCCGAAAACAATGCAATGGTTAACGGAGGTAAGAAAAAATACTCTCGCGCGCGTGTGGGCCGCAATTGTAATTAACAACTAAAGATTTTTTGCTTTAAAGTGAACTGACTAGCCGAGAAAATTAATATGAAAAGTTTATTCCATTGTTCAACTTATATGCTCATGTTTTAAGATTCAGCGAGTCTAACGTTCATTAACGTAACAAATAGTTTCCACTGAAGATTAATATTGTTAAGAAAGAGAACTTCAGAAAAGCATTTAATTGTATATCAAAATTGAATGAAAAATCATTTTGATTCAGGCCCACCACGTAAGTCGGCAACAATCACCATTACCAGTCAATTTCTGTAGTAAATAATAAATTTAACGCGAGAACATGTAAAGCCTACCGCTATGCCTTCACTACAGCGCACAAGCGCCAACCATTTCATCATATGAATGAAGTCAAATCGTATCCAATGTAGCAACCAAGTAATAAATATAACCTTCCCTACGAACATTAAGCAGCATGACGCCATATCAAAAGTGAGAGTGCCCTGCAGTCTTGCAAAGTTTTGTACTGAAATATATTTTCGCTAGAGGCAACGATTTTCGAGTTATTCAAGAAGAATGCACCTGAAGGTCACTTCAGTATATTTTTCTTGAATACTTCGAGAACTACAGCCTCTAGCGAAAATTTAACTGCATTAAATTTCCTACAATGAGCTGCTGTTCGCTTTTTCTGTATGACTAACTGTGTAGCTGTACAGAAACCAGATGGCAGTTATAAGAGTCGAGGGGCATGAAAGGGAAGCAGTGGTTGGGAAGGGAGTGAGACAGGGTTGTAGCCTCTCCCCAATGTTACTCAATCTGTATATTGAGCAAGCAGTAAAGGAAGCAAAAGAAAAATTCGGAGTAGGTATTAAAATCCATGGAGAAGAAATAAAAACTTTGAGGTTCGCCGATGACATTGTAATTCTGTCAGTGACAGCAAGGCACTTGGAAGAGCAATTGAACGGAATGGACAGTGTCTTGAAAGGAGGGTATAAGATGAACATCAACAAAAGCAAAACGAGGATAATGGAATGTAGTCGAATTAAATCGGGTGATGCTGGGGGAATTAGATTAGGAAATGAGACACTTAAAGTAGTAAAGGAATTTTGGTATTTGGGGAGCAAAATAACTGATGATGGTCGAAGTAGAGAAGATATAAAATGTAGACTGGCAATGGCAAGGAAAGCGTTTCTGAAGAAGAGAAATTTAACATCGAGTATAGATTTAAGTGTCAGGAAGTCGTTTGAAACATGGACGATAAATAGTTTTTACACGAAGAGAATAGAAGCTTTCGAAATGTGGTGCTACAGAAGAATGCTGAAGATTAGATGGGTAGATCACATAACTAATGAGGAGGTATTGCACAAAATTGGGGAGAAGTTTGTGGCACAACTTGACTAGAAGAAGGGATCGGTTGGTAGGACATATTCTGAGGCATCAAGGGATCACCAATTTAGTATTGGAGGGCAACGTGGAGGGTAAAAATCATAGAGGGAGACCAAGAGATGAATACTCTAAGCAGATTCAGAAGGATGTAGGCTGCAGTACGTACTGGGAGATGAAGCAGCTTGAACAGGATAGAGTAGCATGGAGAGCTGCATCAAACCCAGGGTGCGATTTGTGCTTTTACCAGTGGGGGGGGGGGGGGGGGGATGTCTTAGGGGGTTAGTAGAATTATGTATGTTACTAGCTTGGACCGTGGCCTTACGCATGGTTAAACAGCTGTTTATAAATAGATGTTAATGCCGAAACTCACTATTCACGCGTGTGCACTATCAGAAAAGCCATCCCTTGTTATATCTTTAAAAGTACATTATAGGTAAAGCTTATTCACTAAATCAACTACATACAGGTATACGAGGGGAATTCAAAAAGTAGAGGCACATTTGCGAAAAGCTGTACTTATTCTGATGATAGAAAACTGAAACATATCAATAGTATTAATAGTAAGACTTATTAAAAACTTTCAGTGTTCGGCTCCACAAATTTAAATTATATGTAAAGTTTTACTCCAGTGCGTGGGAAATAAACATCCCAGGTTGGGATGCATAAACTATAACCAGAGGAGCGGATACTCTGATGCAGAGGGGGGGGGGGGGGGGGGGGAATCCCCCCCAACCCCCGACCGTGCAAATCGCACACTGATCAAACAAGTCTCAGGACTGAAGACCACAACAACAACAACTGTGTAGCGAGCTAGAGAGTATAAAAACTTGCAAGTGTTATATGAAGGAGTTGCGGGTTGCATAAAACCCATCACTAGGGGCAGCTGTATCACGCTTTATACGTTGTAAGTCGGTCAGCTCTGTGGAAGATGAATGTTTTTTTGCTGTTAATGTCACATCAGTGTGCCGCATTAAATTTTACTCTTAAGTTACGCATTACAGGTTTTAATAAAAAATGTTTTCGAAATTGCATAGACATGTCCAGTCGATCATTCCTATGTTCTAATGGGAAGGTGAAACGATATGGAGGCGATCAGACGCTTGCTCCGACGCCTATGTGGGGGAGTTATGTAGAGAACCGCTACACTGCAGGGGAAAACGAGAGCACGCGAAACATTTTGAAAACGAGCAGCTTTACGGCCGGCCTCATCTCCGCAAACGCCCGCTGCTCGGCGCGGCCTTTCTGTCGACGGCGCGGCGCTGGAGCACAAACCGGTTATTCTGGCGGACGCATCCTCGCCAGAGGCAACAAGCACGCGGGCCGCCCGGAGTGGCTGGCTGTGCGCGCGGCGAAGGGTTGTCCGCGGCCGCCGGTGAATTTCTCGATAATGAGTCAGCTTTTCTCCCTCTCGTTAGCGGCGTGGTAATTCCGACTCCGGAAATGAGGTCTGCGGCGCGACCATGCGAAAGTTTGGACGGACTAATTAGAGGCACAGGGCGGCGTGTCCGGCCGTGCCACGCCACCCCGGTACCCTCCCCCCCTCCTCCCCCCTCTACTCAACCCCACTCCCGCGCTCGTGCCTGCCTGGGTCACCCGTCTGCTGACCGGCGACAGCCCAGCGGCCGCCCTCCGGCTCTGAATTGCCGGATATCACTATTTACCAGTCGCCCGCCAGCTAATATCCGCACCTACAAGTAAAAGAAGTAAAGTGCGCTTAATTGGCTCGTTATTGTGTTCCTGTTGCCGTAATAATAACATAATTGAGAAAACGATTACAAAATTTTATTGGTGGAAAATTGAACGCATGTACCAGCTTGTCAATCATCTGATTGAATTACAAAGTGTACGGAAATTCGCGTTAGAAACTTCTAGGACTTGTAGAGGGAAGTGAGTACATAATTTTTGGGTAGGAACCTATATTCGGAAACGTACCGTTTCCACCCTTTTTTTTATCTTTCATTCCAACTCCGGAGGGGGGAAAGGCGGGCACAAAGAAAAGATAGGGTTCTTTGGTACCTTATATTAATGTACCGGCTGATCAAAAAGTCAGTATAAATTTGAAAACTGAAGAAATCGCGGAATAATGTAGATAGAGAGGTACAAATTGACACACATGCTTGGAATGACATGAGGTTTTATTAGAACCAAAAAAACACAAAAGTTCAAAAAACGTCCGACAGATGGCGCTTCATCTGATCAGAATAGCTATACAGGGTGTTACAAAAAGGTGCGGCCAAACTTTCAGGAAACATTCCTCACACACAAAGAAAGATAATATGTTGTGTGGACATGTGTCCGGAAACGCTTACTTTCCATGTTAGAGCTCATTTTATTACTTTTCTTCAAATCACATTAATCATGGAATGGAAACACACAGCAACAGAACGTACCAGCGTGACTTCAAACACTGTGTTACAGGAAATGTTCAAAATGTCCTCTGTTAGCGAGGATACATGCATCCACCCTCCGTCGCATGGAATCCCTGATGCGCTGATGCGGTCCTGGAGAATGGCGTACTGCATCACAGCCCTCCACAATATGGGCACGAAGAGTCTCTACATTTGGTTCCGGGGTTGCGTAGACAAGAGCTTTCAAATGCCCCCATAAATGAAAGTCAAGAGGGCTGAGGTCAGGAGAGCGTGGAGGTCATGGAACTGGTCCGCCTCTACCAATCCATCGGTCACCGAATCTGTTGTTGAGAAGCGTGCGAACACTTCGACTGAAATGTGCAGGAGCTCCATCGTGCATGAACCACATGTTGTGTCGTACTTGTAAAGGCACATGTTCTAGCAGCACAGGTAGAGTATCCCGTATGAAATCATGATAAAGTGCTCCATTGAGCGTAGGTGGAAGAACAAACTAAAATGAGCTCTAACATGGAAACTAAGCGTTTCCGGACACATGTCCACATAACATCTTTTCTCTATTTGTGTGTGAGGAATGTTTCCTGAAAGTTTGGCCCTACCTTTTTGCAACACCCTGTAGTTAGCATAACAAAGTAAGACAAGGCAAAGATGATGTTCTTTACAGGAAATGCTCAATATGTCCGGATGCTGTCTTTCAGCATCCCTAGAGATGTCGATTGATCACGATACACTTGCGACTTCAGGTAACCCCAAAGCCAATAATCGCACGGACTGAGGTCTGGGGACCTGGGAGGCGAAGCATGACGAAAGTGGCGGCTGACCACACGATCATCACCAAACGACGCGCGCAAGAGATCTTTCACGCGTCTAGCAATATGGGGTGGAGCGCCATCCTGCATAAACATCCTACGTTCCCGCAGGTGTTTATCAGCCAAGCTGGGGATGATGTGATTCTGTAACATATCGGCGTACCTCTCACCCGTCACGGTAGCAGTTACAAAACCAGAATCACGCACTTCCTCGAATTTTGTGAACTTTCTTCTCTGTTTTGTTCTAATAAAACTCCATGTCATTCCAAGCATGGGTGTCAATTTTTACCTCTCTATCTACATTATTCCGTGATTTATTAAGTTTTCAAATTTATATTGACTTTTTTATCACCTGGTATATTCGGAAACGTACTGTTTCCACCCTTTTTTTTCATTCCATCTTCGGCGTTCGGCGGGGGGGGGGGGGGGGGGGGATGCGGGCACAAAGAAAAGATAGGGTTCTTTGGTGTCATATATTAATGTAAGTTATACTCTTAGAACACACTTTATTTATTCAGCTGGGATTGGTCTAAGTTTCTATTTCCTGTTTCTGTATTGCTATGACTCTTGATTGTAGTTTACCTTAATTTCTTTCCGACTCACGCGAATTTTAAGTTAGTCGTAAGGTTTGTGGTATGTCCCCAGCATCTGCCCAAGTGCTAGAGGAAAACCTCCCTAAAATCTCAGCAAGGGTCAGTATACTTGCGATTCTTTCTATCTTAATTTGATTTGTTGTAGTCGTCGTCTTTTCGTGTTGTTGCCATTCAGTTTCCTTGTTGTATGAGCGTTCTTGTTAGGTGTACTATTATGTCTTCTTCTATGTCTGCTGCATTTCTAGTTGCTGCTGTTAGTGTGTCGGTAGTCTTTATGCAGGTTTTAATTACTTTAGGGATATTTTCTCTTTGGCAACCTGATTTCTGTATATTTTTCTTCTAATATTTTTGTGGTGGCAGTTTTATTTTGGAAACAGTTAGCTCCTATTCATCCTGTGAATTGAAGCCATCTTATTAGTTTGATATTATGTTTCGGTATACCATGCTGTTTGTTGTACGAGAGTTCATCCTGGGGGCAATTCTGAGAGTTTTCCTTTCTGTTGCCGTCAGTTTAGGTGTGTTTCCTTGGCTTGCGGTCTTGACCAGCGCCACGAATTCCATAACTAGCCGCAGAAAAGTTTTGTATTGAATGTGTTTATTATTTATCGTTTATGGTGCCATTATGTCTTCAGCCTCGTACTTGCTCTTTTGGTGTGTCTGTTCCAATTAAGGTATCCGTACAGGGTGAGTCCGAAGTATATGGCGGTGTCCATGGCTTTTATTGTTTGTCCCCATAATGTAACTGCTGCAGCTGCAGGTTTTTGTTTATTTATTTATTTATTTATTTTTGGCCGGCAGGGGTGGCCGTGCGGTTCTAGGCGCTACAGTCTGGAGCCGCGTGACCGCTATGTCGTTCTAAGTTCTAGGGGACTAATGACCTCAGAAGTTGAGTCCCATAGTGCTCAGAACCGTTTGAAACATTTTGAACCATTTATAAGAAACAGAAAACTATGTTACCATTCAATTAGCTTCTTTGCCAGAAATGTCAATGTTTATCCATATTAGTTGTACTGTACAATGACATTTCGAACACTCCAGTAATGTTTGAATATCAATCGTTAGAACGCGAAGTTTTACCCTTACATTGTAAATGAAATGTAGAATCATATGCGTGGTTTCTTAATTGCAAAAACGGGCATATTTCATATATGTCTATTACAGCGCCATCTGCCACGAATGTAAAATAATAGTTTGAGCAAACTGTATTTATTTTCGACTTCGAATCCGAATATGCAATAAAAATGCGGAATTACCACTTGCAAAAACAAAGTTGCCCCCGTCCACGCATTAGGGACGGTTAGCAGGTGACCCGTGGTAGCACAGATGTCCCGTTTACTGATACTAACTTTTCATCTCCAACATTTTTTTTTTTTCGACGATGCGTCTTTTCGAGATATTTAAAACGAACACCCAGCATACAGGGTTACTCATAAAGACTAATGTGATTGCCTACAACCACAAGGCTTACAGAAAATTGACACACATAAATGCATAAATCATTTATGCAAATTTCGATTAGTAATACATGCTGTTGCATAGTTGCGCTAGGGAGCAGTCGAGTCAGACCATGTAGACAAACCATCTGTTCCGTATTGTTGCAGTGAATTGGTTTGCGCCTGCAGACAGGCAACCCAATGTACATATTCCTGAAGCTGGCTGCTGCTGTTTGGTGGGTAATTTATGTGGAACTTGAATGAAAGGCATGCACGTAATGACGTTTGCCACATCACAACCGATATACATCTCGAGATCATGTAACGTGGGCTAAAATCTAGGAGGGCTGCCCTATGCCCTGACGCGTGTCTTCTAGCTTTCGAGTAGTTGTCTCCTGAAAGGTCAATGTACTTATTAATAATCCTGTGTGGAACCTGGTTTCTCCCTCATCATATTGGTATCTGTGTCACGTAGCATTCCTCCGGCAGTATTAATTTCTATCCGTTCCTTCCTTGCTGGTTGATTCTTTTGTGGCCTTCGCGGAGATAAACGCGGCATGGGGCAGCCGGGCAGACGGCCGCTGTATTTATGGGATTAAGTTCGTCCGAACATGAATAAGGCGCTTACATGAAGTGCGCTCATTTGGACTGCCGCCAGCGCCGAAAGTGGGTCGTCCGGGCGCAGGGCGACGATCCGGGGGACAGATTTCCATCTGGGGGAGCCTGGGGGGGGGGGGGGGGAATTCAGGGGGCGGCTAATGTCGAAGGGGGTGCGGCGCCCAGACGTGACCTAATACGGCGCAGGCGAGCGCCGAATAATTTATCGCGTCGGTCGTTTATTTCGAATTTGAATGCTTCGAAACACAGAGGCCGTGGCGGGTGCCGCTGTGGCCCTGTCGAGAATGAAAGGTACAAATGAAGGCACTCCATCTCATTTACGCAGGCCAGCTGCGCAATGGCTTTCGCGTCGACACAGTATGCCCTCCCCCCCCCCCCCCACCCCCCCCCCTCGCACCACGCACGCGCAGCGATAGTTAACCACATTGTCTTTCTGAAGAAGACGACTCACCGACCGACCGACTCTGCGCCACTAACAACAGTGCTTGAAAGGGGGCTGCCCTCTTTAGCATGAGGCTTTTTAGGAAGTTCTGACCATAAATGTGTTGTTATTGTGGTCTTCAGTCAGTCCTGAGACTGGTTTGATGCAGCTCTCCATACTACTCTTATCCTGTGCAAGCTGCTTCATCTCCCAGTACGTACTGCAACCTATATCCTTTTGAATCTGCTTAGTGTATTCCTCTCTTGGTCTCCCTCTACGATTTTTACCCTCCACGCTGCCCTCCAAAACTAAACTGATGATCCCTTGATGCCTCAGAAGATGTCCTACCAACCGATCCCTTCTTCTAGTCAAGTTGTGCCACAAACTTCTCCCCAATTCTATTCAATACCTCCTAATTAGTTATGTGATCTACCCATCTAATATTCAGCATTCTACTGTAGCACCACATTTCGAATGCTTCTATTCTCTTCTTGTCCAAACTATTTATCGTCCATGTTTCACTTCTATACATGGCTACACTCCATACAAATACTTTCAGAAACGACTTCCTGACACATAAGTCTATACTCGATGTTAACAAATTTCTCTTCTTCAGAAAAGCTTTCTTCGCCATCGCCAGTCTACATTTTATATCTTCTCTACTTCGACCATCATCAGTTATTTTGCTCCCCAAATACCAAAACTCCTTTACTACTTTAAGTGTCTCATTTCCTAATCTAATTCCTCAGCATCACCCGATTTAATTCGACTACATTCCATTATCCTCGTTTTGCTTTTGTTGATGTTCATCTTATACCCTCCTTTCAAGACACTGTCCATTCCGTTCAACTGCTCTTCCAAGTCCCTTGCTGTCACTGACAGAATTACAATGTCATCGGCGAACCTCAAAGTTTCTATTTCTTCTCCATGGATTTTAATACCTACTCCGAATTTTTCTTTTGCTTCCTTTACTGCTTGCTCAATATACAGATTGAATAACATTGGGGCGAGGCTACAACCCTGTCCCACTCCCTTCCCAACAACTGCTTCCCCTTCGAGCCCCTTTCATCTTCATCTACATCCTGTTCCATTTCCGTAATATTGCCCTCAAGTACATCGCCCTTGTATAGACACTCTATATATGTATGAGACAGGCGAAAGACCCTCAGACTTCAAGAAGAATATAATAACTCCAATCCCAAAGAAAGCAAGTGTTGACAGATGTAAAATTACCGAACTATCAGTCTGATAAGTCACTGCTGAAAAATACTAACGCGAATTCTTTACAGACGAATGGAAAAACTGGTAGAAGCAGACCTCGGGGAAGATCAGTTTGGATTCCGTAGAAATATTGGAACACGTGAGGCAATACTGACCCTACGACGTATCTTAGAAAATTGATTAAGGAAAGGCAAACCCACAATTCTAGCATTTGTAGATTTAGAGAAAGCTTTTGACAATGATGACTGGAATACTCTCTTTCAAATTCTGAAGGTGGAAGGGGTAAAATACAGGGAGCGAAAGACTATTTACAATTTGTACAGAAACCAGATGACAGTTACAAGAGTCGAGGGGTTCGAAAGGGAAGCAGTGGTTGGGAAGGGAGTGAGACAGGGTTGTAGCCTCTCCCCGATGTTATTCAATCTGTATATTGAGCAAGCAGTAAAGGAAACAAAAGAAAAATTCGGAGTAGGTATTAAAATCCATGGAGCAGAAATAAAAATTTTGAGGTTCGCCGATGACACCGTAATTCTGTCAGAGACAGCAAAGTACCTAGAAGACCAACTCAACGGAATGGACAAGGTCTTGAAAGGAGGATATAAGATGAACGTCAACAAAAGCAAAACGAGGATAATGGAATGTAGTCGAATTAAGTCGGGTGATGCTGAAGGAATTAGATTAGGAAATGAGACACTTAAAGTAATTAAGGAGTTTTGCTATTTGGGGAGTAAAATAACTAGTGATGGTCGAAGTAGAGAGGATATAAAATGTAGACTGCCAATGGCAAGGAAAGTGCTTCTGAAGAAGAGAAATTTGTTACCATCGAGTATTGATTTAAGTGTCAGGAAGTCGTTTCTGAAAGTATTTGAATGAAGTGTAGCCATGTATGAAAGTGAAACGTGGACCATAAATAGTTTACATAAAAAGAGAATAGAAGCTTTCGAAATTTGGTGCTACAGAAGAATGCTGAATATTACATGGGTAGATCACATAACTAATTAGGAGGTATTGAATAAAATTGGGGAGAAGAGAAATTTGTGACACAACTTGACTAGTAGAAGGGATCGGTTGGTAGGACATATTCTGAGGCATCAAGGGATCACCAGTTCAGTATCGGACCGCAGCGAGGAGGGTAAAAATCGTAGAGGGAGACCAAGAGATGAATACACTAAGCAGATTCAGAAGGATGTAGGTTGCAGTAGGTTCTGGGAGATGAAGAAGCTTGCACAGGATAGAGTAGCATGGAGAGCTGCATCAAACCAGTCTCTGGACTGAAGACTACAACAACAACAACATACTATTAATGTCCTCATATGCCTCGTAAAATTGGTCATTAACATCAAAAGATATTTAGAACGCTAGATATCATTGAGACAAAGGTACTTTGAAAAATGCCCACTGGCAGCCAACGTCTATAATTCCTTTGTATCTTGATTCATAGTGGCTGCAGAATCAAAATAGTGTCTCTTCTTTCGGAGATGTTCGAGAAAACAGACACCACATATATAATTTAGGCGATGATGGCCAATGATCCCTTCAGCGTAGATGCCTACCAAGCTCCATTTCTTACGGGAAGCGGCGAGATACTGCGAGTAGTGAGGCTAATGACGGGGGCGCTACATTAGTAGAGCCTGGTCTCAGTTGAGAATTAGTATCTGACGGGAGGCGTGCCAGGGAAGTCCATACTGTTGTGGTGACCACTGTCTCCGGATGGCGTAATTGTCAGCGCATCCCCATAGTGAACAGGAAATTTGGGTTCGAATCCCGGTCTAGGACAAATTTTCAACTTGTTCCATTAATATAAATCAATGAGCACTGGCAGGCAATGTCATTAGTTCCGTTGTGTCTTCCTTCGAAGAGTCGTTGGCCCAGACTGTAAAAGAGAAACGTGGAGTAGGTGGTAAAAGCCCCCTTCAATGCTGGTTCTGCAATCGTCTAATCAAAAATTAATAGGACTTCCTGAATATTTATGCGCATTCATGAGCTGTACATCGTGTATAAGGTTCACTTATTAGAACAGTAGTGAAATCATCAAGACTGAGATGGGCATCACCCGTGGCGCGGACGAGTTATACGAAAGTAACTAAAGGGATGTCAGAGGAAATCGAGTGGGTCAAAGAGAACGGGATCCACCAAGAACCAGATGGATAGGAAACGTGTACCCGCCACACCCTACACAAACATTCTTCTCTTCTTCCTCCTCTATCCTAGCTCATCAACGTCATCTTCGTCATTATCTAAGCTGTCGCCCATTCAGAACTCTCTTCCCAATCGATTTGTAGTTCAGGGTGTTGTGCAGAATTCTACGACCTGGCTTTCTCATGAGGTGCTGTCTCCAATTTTCATGACACTTTTGATTTTTTAAAATTCATATTAAAAATACTTAATACTGTTTTGCTGTCGTCATTTATAATCATTTCTCTTGTCGTGCAACCTTTAGTCCTCCTCAGGAACCTCATATCTGCTGTTTGTGTTTCATATTCTAGTTGTTTTTTGTGTTTTTTTGTTGTTTACCCAGTTTTCATTTCCGTACAATAAGACAGAAACCGCTATTACTTTATAAAATTTTATGGTTGTCTCTTCGTGTACTTTATAGCGCAACAGCTTCGAATTTCTTCATTTTCAACATCGGGGTCAAAATCAAAACTTACATCAAAGCCTTAATAAGAGCTTAGTGAGACTAAAACTAAATTACCTAGAACAATTTTTGATCTCACTGGTATTTCCCTCGGAATGCTATTATTTTCGTTTTATTATTAGAAATTTTTAAACTGTGTTCCTTGCATTCTGTGTTCAGCTGGAATACTGATCTCTGGGAGTCATATTTATTCTTTTGAATGATAAAAACATAATCTGCAAACAGAAGTACATTCAGCTACACATCATTTGTTATTTTAATTCATTTCCTTACTTCACGCTTCCCTTTACGAAGAATGAAGTCAACGCACACGTCTTACACCTTGGTCAATAATCACCTTTTATAAAGACTTTTCACTATCTTGTGCAGGCTATCATGGCTCACACGATCGAAAGCTTTTTCAAGGCCAATAAAGGCCATAATGGGGTGTCTATATTAAATTATCTGTGTTCTTAGTTACAAACACATTGCACGTGCACGAGCGACCTCACATAAATCTACTTTTCTTTCTTGGCAGTAACAGTTATATGATACTTCTTCATAACGTTTTTGACTGCCTTTTATTATGATTTGTAGCCAGTATTTAGGAGAGTGACGCCACGATAGGTTTTATTGTCACTGCCTTTCCCTTTCTTGAAGAGAGATTACTTCTGCTGTACATAAAGGCTCAAGGATCTTCCAATTCCTCCAATATTCATTTACTGAGACTAAGTCTTTTATGAAATGACAAATTTGCATACTTAGTTAATTTGAAATTTATTCCATCTATTCCAGTAGATTTCCTGTTCGTCAAACCTTCCAGCCTCTACTATAGCTCGAAAGCCTAAATCAGAATAGTAATGTATATACGTGGTGACTGTTCCTTTGGAGAAGTCCGAAAGAACAGACGCCATTTTGATCCAGCAGCCATTATGAATTAAGACACAAAGCTATTATAGACATTGGCTGCAAACGGGTACTGATTGAAATCAGTGGTGAATGTTGAAAATTAAGGCGAGGTCGGCCAATGATCTCTTCAGTGCAGATGCACACCAGTCTTCAACTCCTACGGGAATCAGCGAAATACCGTGAGTAATGAGGATGGAGAAGGGGTACTACATTCGTAGTGTGTGGGTAAGGGGAGCATTTAATTTTGGCGGGAGAAATGCTACGGTAGTCCATGCCGCTGCAATGACTACTGTGTGCGGATGGCTCAATGGTTGCGGAATCTGTGTAGTAAGCAGGACGCCTGGGTTCGAATTCCGGTCCGACAGTAATTTTCAACTTTCCCCATTCTCACAAACAATGCCTGCTTGCAGCCAATGCCTGTAATACCTCTGTGTCAGAATATGAATGATTTTAAAATACCGCAGATCCCTTGAATGTGCCCACGGATCGAAGAAAACACAGGTCACACCTATGTAAGCGAGGGTAACAGAAGTGAACTAGAAGACTGCCACCTACTATTACTGCCATCCATCTGTTATAGAGTCTTAGTACAAATTATGAATTCAGAATTAACTACGCAAGTTAAAAAGAATGCTCTCGTCCTTGTTAACCAGCACGGAAACAAAAAATTCCAATCAGGTAGATGCAGTGTTTCTAGACATTCAAAAAGCATTTGACTAACTACCACAGCAACCTTTAATAATGAAACTACAGCCATTTTGGGTGTCAAGCGAATATTTTGACTGGATTGAGGATTACTTGTGAAGAGGACGCAACAGATTATCTTGGATGGAGAACCATCGATAGATGTTGCAGTAACCTCAGACAAGTCATAGGAAAGTGTACTGGGTCTCTTGCTATCCATGTTTTATGTTAACGAGACGAGTGATAGAATTAAGAGTAATTTCAGACTTTTTACAACTAATACAGTTATCCATAATGAAGAACCATCTGAAATACAATGTCAGAAATATTCGGCCACATACCGATAAAATTTGAAAGTGGTGCAAACATTGATAAAATGCTTTTAATTTTTAGAAATGTAAACCTGTGCACTTCATAGAACGCAGAATGACTACAACATTAATGAGTCACAAATGGTGTCGGTCAACTCATATAAATACCTGGGTCTAACAGTTTGTGGGAATCTGAATCCGAATAACCACATAGGTTTACTCGTTGATGAAGCAAGTGGCAGACCAGGGTTCGTTGATAAGGTGCTGGCAAAATGCAATCAGTCTACAAACATGACTTCTTCCTAACTCATGAAATGAACTATTTTATTTCTCAACTTCATGATAACATACCAAAAGGGACTCACAAGAGATACTGAACGCTTCGAGCGCTCCTTACGTGAATGGAAGGAAAGAAACCTTAATGATGTAATAAAGTGTCATATAATGTCTGTTATCTACTTCACAGTAGTTTTCCTACGATCGGCTTTTCCGAAATCGTCCTTTAATGCCTAAGATGCCCAGAAGGTAAGTTGCATAATTTGAAAGAAAAGAAGGGGTGAACTATTATTAGAAGAAATTTGTCGTAATTTGTCTGAAGTCAGTAGGACCATGGAAAGTGGAAGCAAAGTGTCCAGATGGAATGTAAACAATGTATTTATTGTATTATGCTTTTCAGTCACGCATGTACCAGGGAGTGCTGAAAAGTAATGCCTCCGATTCGTTTGTGTGAAAACTCTTAAATCTCCCCTGGATACGAACACACTTCTCCCAACGAGAGACCAGTTTGTTGATGCCGCCACTTTTCAATGTTTGACTCGTGGACGGAGCGATAACTTCACCTCTTCTTGAACCTCTTCATCGCTAACAGAGTGAAGTCGTCCAAGGTGTTCTTTAGGTTTGGAAACCAGATGAAAATCTGATGAGGCCAACTCGGTACTGTATGGAGGATGATCGGTGAAAGTGAACCCAAAGCATAGGACTGTTGCAGATGTTTCAGCACGCGCGTGTGGTCTCGCATTTTCTTGCTGAAGGATGGAGTGCTCCGTGTGTCGACGAACGCTTCGATCTTTCTCACGTAGCGACGTAGCTACGTTACACACCGCCATGTTACACTCTAAAATTCGGAGCCCTCTAGAGACAGACGGCTGAAATTATGAAAACATGATGAATAAAGATGTAGAATGTTAATAACGTTTGTTTTATTTAAACTGCTGTAAGAGTTTTCACATAAAAAATTCGTAGACATTAATTTTGAGTGGGCTCTCGTAATACGCGAGAAACGTTAAGAAGAACTTTTTAGCTGTTGTTAACCAATTGCTTCTAGGCAAAGTGGCTTACAATGGTGTAAGTCCGATTTGGATGGTGAACCATCGATAGATGTTGCAGTAACCTCAGACATGTCATATGGGAAATTCGGTACTACAAGCATAACAAGCTATATGGGTACCCAATAAAGTTCACAGATCGGTCAAATTAATACGAAGATAAGTGTGGCTAGTTTACAGAGTGAAATTAGGTATTTTCCCTACCGGACAGATAATTAGGTCACTTTTACGAGAATTGTACGGAGCAAAGCGAACAATATTGTAATTTCGCCATCAGCTAGGCTTCGCGACTCCGCTTGTCAGTCGTTTGGATTATGAATAATTTATTACGTTTTCTGATCTACGATTATGCCAAATGCAGTTACGGTAAAGATAGTATAAAACAGAATATGTAAACGAGGCATGGAGGATAGTAATGATTTTGACTATTCTTGCTAGGGAACGACAACAGCAGTCACAGTAATTACCGATCTTTTAAACAACAGTCTAAAGTTATCGTCGTATTACATCGAAAGACCTCTGAAGCACCATGGACCGTCGTGCCGACAATCTCTTCTGTTCCGGTCGATAATTTAATTCTGATGATGGCCTTTCCCTGTAAAGCAAAACGGCACGAAAGATAATAAACACAGATTTTTCATCAACATATTAAAAGTTGTGTTTTTACGGACCGCAGTCAGTAAAAGCTGTAATCCTTTTATCGGTAAGCAATTATTTGTTTTTGGGACTTTACGCTGTACGAATAAATTTAATTGCAAATGGCTTCCAGAATTGTTTTGTCCCAGAGTTATTCCGACCTCGTTGTCAGGATCTTTCAGAGTGATAATACAGCTCTGGCTGTTTCACCATTAGTACCTTTTCTGATGAAGTTACCAAATCTCTTTTAATGCAATTACAGTGATTTCCCACACCAGTGAGTCACTCATATGTCATTTTTTATTGTGGTACCTGTTGCTCCTAAGTCGTTTGAGTTTTTAGCTATCGAAATTTGTCTACGTTCGATCTTTCCACCTACATTCATTCTATCTTCTATTATTTTAATTGACGTTTGGTTCGCTCTAGTTTAAGATCGCTACCAGTATCAACACCCAGATGACTCTTGTAATCTTCAACCTGATTAGTGCACGATATCTTCGATGTCATTATGTGACGTCGTACACAGTCTCTTCAAGGTATTCTCCGAAAATGTATTTGCAACGACTAACTCGCGTCGAGCACAGAATTCTTTTAGTTAAACATTAAAGAAAAGGATACCAACAGGCATAAAATAAATAGCCTTGGATACCAGATGAGATCTCATAACTAATGACGAAAGTGCATTTATTTGAAAAGCTACAACAGTATACGATACTCAGAAACAAAAGTAACCGGAAATGTACAAAAGCTAAAGAAGAAAGCATTGATGGACCACACAAAATTTAGACAGCGTAACGTAGATGCTGTACACACAGCTAACAAACACACTTCAGACAGCACAGAAAAGAAAGGAAGACTGGTGTTTAACGTTCCGTCGACAACGAGATCGTCAGAGACGGAGCACAAATTCGGATAACAGAAGGATGTGGAAGGAAATCGGCAGTGACCTATCAAAGGAAACATTCCGACATTTGCGTTGAGCGATTTAGGGAAACCATGGAAAAAGTGCGGAAAAGTCAACAGTCGTTCTCCCGAATTTGAGTCCACTACGCTAACCACTGAGCCATCCCGCTCGGTAGACACCACAAAAGGAGCAAAATAATTAGAGACAGAAAAAGTAATTGGGTTACGAAAGCAGAAAATAAGTGTAAAAAATTCTTGGAGAAACTTTGTATAATCTATCTCTCAACTGTTAAAAAATTGTTCGAATGTGTGTGAAATCTTATGGGCCTTAGCTGCTAAAGTCATCAGTCCCTAAGCTTACACACTACTTAACCTAAATTGTCCTAAGGACAAACACACACACACATGCCCGAGGGAGGACTCGAACCTCCGCCTGGACCAGCCGCACAGTCCATGACTGCCTCTCAGCTGTTACGACGATCCTAAACTTGGGGACATCACAATAATTCGTATAAAAGTATTTACGCAAATACCCTTGCATTTTGGGAAAAAATAATTTTGATTAGAGACTGTGGTGTCACCGCCAGACACCACACTTGCTAGGTGGTAGCCTTTAAATCGGCCGCGGTCCGTTAGTATACGTCGGACCCGCGTGTCGCCACTATCAGTGATTACAGACCGAACGCCGCCACACGGCAGGTCTAGAGAGACTTCCTAGCACTCGCCCCAGTTGTACAACCGACTTTGCTAGCGATGGTTCACTGACAAAATACGCTCTCATTTGCCGAGACGATAGTTAGCATAGCCTTCAGCTACAATTGCTACGACCTAGCAAGGCGCCATGTTCAGTTACTACTGATATTATGAATAATATACCGTCAAGAGCAACGTTCACCATTTATGGATTAAAGTTAAGTATTCCACCAGCTACGTCCGTTTTTTTCTAAAGTCTAATTTCCTTGTCCCGTTCCAGACCTCAGGCGAGCCTGCGTGAGCTAAAACGCGCGCCTTTCGGCTTCCTCTAGTAACCCGGTGTTGGCTCTCCTGCCAACCCACAACAGAGACAATGATCAGGGACCCATTTGGGACAAAGTCGTCTCAGCCGAATACTAAAAATGAGCGACGTTTATTAACACGTGTTAGGTTGTTATACTGTCGCTCTGCAAATCATATATTTTCGACTTGACGGAGTGTAAAACCGGCGCTGTTATGCGTAAGTGATCCTTTGTTGTTCTTCAAGCTATGAAAAATATGCAAATTGTAAGTATTTAAATTGAAATTTTCAGTTTATTTATTATTATTGTTGGCGGATTTTCCCTAAAAGGCAATCGCTAAGCTTATGACTTTGAAGGCTTGTTCTTCTTGTCCTTCCAGTACTCCTTCATTCTCTTGGAGAGGGCCTCTTTTCTCTCCTCAGACCATTCTTGTTTGGTCCGCTGTTTTAGCGCTTCTGACTTTACTTCCCAATTTTCTATGTGATTTCGGAAGGTGCTTCTGTCTGTGGTGTTTGTGGTGCCAATTGCTTGTAGGTCTTTTCGGACTCCTTCCATCCAGGGTGTCGAGACTTTAAGTGTCTTGATGTGTTCTAGAATTTTCTTGGTGAGTCTTGTTTCAGGGAGTCTATCTAAATGTCCGTAGAATTTAAGGCGCCTTTTTCTCATATCGTTCTCGATGTTCGAATATGCTTCTACTGTTGAGTTCTTCTGTAGTCTGTAGCCATCTGATGTGGGTCTTCCTCCTAAAATTTTCCTCATGATTTTGCGTTCTTCTTTTTTGATTTCTTCAATTTTGATTTTCCTGTTGAGTGCTGGTGTTTCGCTGGCATACAGTACGGCGGGTTTGATCACTGTGTTATAGTGTCAGTTTATAGTGTCAGTTTATTATTTTATATTGTAAACATGCAAACGATGTATCAAGAGGTCGTTTAACAAATTTTTAACTTTCGCAGGAAAAACTTTGTGAATAACACATTGTTAAACAGACGTTGTCGCGATTTGTAATTATTGGTTCTGAGCGAGGCAAAGACACCCGAAACACAGCAAAGAGTGTTCCTGATCAGCCGTTGAATCTAGAGGATGTGTCATCAAATACTGATTATAACCGATATTTAGCACGATCGAGAGTTAATGAGGTAACTGACCGAGCACCGGTTCGGCCGCCTGTGGAGCTAAAGCTTGCCGCATCATGTTCTGTATGAAAACAACTACGCCAACATGTCGGCGGCGTACTGTGGCCACAACTGGAGCCAAGGAGGGTAGTGCCTTGATCACTCAGGAGCTTATTCCAACTGTTTGAATTTGAAAATACCACTAAAAAATAAATTTCCTCCCTGTTTACAAATCTTCTACTGAGGCTATGTTAATGTCAGTTGGTGGTTGTATGTCCTTCGTACTTCATGTGAGGTGCTCGTGTAGCTTGGATGTGAGATGTGAGGCGAGACGTGGGTACACATCCGGTATTTATCTAGTTCTATGTGGGAAACCGCCTAGTAACCACATCCAGGCTAGCCAACTGACTAGACGTCGTCGTTAATCGCACAGGCGATCATGGGCAGACTCGCCTTCCTGAATCCCGGAAGCGGCGCGATAATGCGCTCGGCTTTCCGTGCAGATCCCTGCTTGCAGGTGATTCTTGAAAAATAGTAGTTCGCGTGAGCCACTATTGCTACCATATTATGATGTGTTCTCTTAATGAAGCACTTATAACAGGCAGGCTCTCGAATAATTTATTGACACGCAATACTGCTGATGACTCTTGCTAACATAATTCTTGCTGCTTTGGCTTATCTAAGTGACAATGAATACTATGGTCGTTAAGTACCCTTTATCTGTACCAATTCGGGAGTGAATGTCAATGTGCGCCCTAAAACACACGCTGTACACAAATAGTGCAGGATGACTCTGCTGGCTGGTGCGTTACACTGTCACGTGCTGCTTTTGCTCGTTACATTGAGATCACACCAGCACGATGAAGATCACCGATATCGGCTGGACGCCTGCTCTCGTCAATACCTCCTACTTCCATCCCGACAACTTGCTCTTTCGACCTGCCTTGTGATTTTCCTTATTTAATTGTTTGTTATGAAGGTATGGGATTGAGTCATTCACAACACAACAATATAAAATATTCTGGGACTTCTCACTGCGTCAGTTGTGCATAAAATCTCGACGATTTCCACCATCGATTACATAATGAGACACTGACTGTCGTGGTAGCTGCTGTGATGGTCTTATATTGCCCACGGACATCTTCTGATTGGTCGGCAGTTAGGTCATTCTGCCGTAGATGGTGACGTCACCACTCCCGTACGAGCTTAAACAATGAGGTGAATCTCTCTGTTTCTTCTCAGGGTCAAAGCCTCGATTCCGCGCACCACTAAGATTGTATCCACTGCACCGACTGAAGTTGTTCTCG
Organism: Schistocerca piceifrons; assembly: GCF_021461385.2. Classification (NCBI taxonomy): domain Eukaryota; kingdom Metazoa; phylum Arthropoda; class Insecta; order Orthoptera; family Acrididae; genus Schistocerca; species Schistocerca piceifrons. The sequence continues at coordinate 111,257,934 of NC_060144.1, read as the reverse complement.
CACATTCTGTTATTAAAGAGGCAGTGGAAGTAAGAATGTGTGAAGCCAACATCAACTGGGACAGCGGATGTAATCTTAGTGGTGCGTGGAATCGAGATCACGACGCTAGGAAGAAACAGAGAAATTCGCCGCACTGTTGACGCTCCTAAGATAATGATGGCGCCACCATTTCAGACGTTGACACCATTTGTGGTGCCATTACGTAACTGCCGACTGATCATAAGATGTCCATGGGCTACATAAGGCCACACAGCGGCTGCCACGACAGTCACTTGTTCCTGACGAAGTCGGTGATGGTAAAACTGACTCTGCAATAAGTCCGAGAATATTTCATACAAGAATGTCGTGGCAAGAAACTTCGTTCTTATAATGTAATGATGTGTCCGATAAGTGGACATACTAGATGGCTTCGTTAAATTGGAAAAAGAGACTCTTTAAAAGGTGAAAGGATTTTGTCTACTCGGAAGTGTAATATATGATGGCATAATGCCCTACTTTAAAAAGAAACAGTTTTTTTACATAGAATAATATAAGCCATAAGAAGAGATAAAAATGATGAAAAACTATGTTTTGAGCAAAATTCAGTACAGATGCGAAATATAGAGAGTGGAGATCATTAGATAACACTGAAATGAAGTATTACAGGAGACTGATAAATGAAATGACTTAATCGAGTAAGGATTGACGATGCACTACAAAGAGTCAGCAAGAAAAAAGTACCTCACTAAGATATGGAAGAAGTAGAATGTTTGGCACTTATTTTGACATTAATCGTGCATCGTCTTGTTTTCTCGGAACAGTAATTGATCTATCAGATTACAGGAGTGCAGCCACTCAAAGTCTATTCATTCTTCATCTAATATTTCGGCAGCATACCTTTTGACCAACTTCAGCGTGAACCGACAGATTGAATCGTACAGGTTCACTTTATGCATACTCTTTAGTTTAAAATGACGGAACAAGTACTGTAGCTTCAGTGTGTCAGCTTACACTGAGAAAGACCGAAAGGTATACGGCCAAAATATTAGAAGAAGAAGAAAAGAGTTTACGCAGGTGCTCTCCCGACGTGTAATGGAACGATCACATTGTTTGTTACTAAAATCTATAGTTGGAGGATTGGTAGAAGGAAAGAATCACAGGCGGATAACTACAAGCTGGATAAAATGCTAGTGTCGCACAAAATATTTAATATCCTAAGATAGGCAACCTAACTTAGATCAGCCGTCCCAGGTGCTGATGTTGTAGGTACGGTTGCCGATCTTAGGGTGCATGAAATATATTCCGCACCACATTTACGTTGCCCACCCAGAAAGCAGTGTGATTCCGTGGCGATGTTACACACTTACAGGGATGGTGGCTAAGGCTGAATGTATCAATACAGAGTAAAAGTCCCTGGTCCGGAAACCACCGAGCCGAACGTTACAAGCGGAAATCGTCGTGACACCTTAGACCTCCACATATACCATTACATGTACTTGCAAAATTATATCATTGTCATCGGGGGATACGACACCAAAACTAGCGCTTCTAACAACAAATATTTAACGTGTTATTTGTGAAGTAAACAGACGTTTGAAGCTCTTTTATGTATGGGAGTTCGATCTTCTAAAGCGGCGATCAAAAAGTTCTTGTTTCAGCGCGTTACTGCAGCGTGTAGGCAACGTAGCGCGACTCCGATGCGAGTCTATCAGTACGGTACCGATATGCTGGCAAGGGATTAGCGTGGTATTCGTGTCTTCCGACGTACGTCTGGTAAACGTGGGAACGCGAAATATGGCGATATTATTACCAAATGCGTCCAAACAGGACCTTCCTTGCTGCCGACAGTGGGCATTGATAGGGGAATGAAGAATACGAGGCAGCTTGTCTGTCGAAAACCACCATTGTGGAGCGCTGCGCACTCACTGTGCGTTTGGAAATGAGAAGAGCGTCCTGAAGTTATCTATGAACACACCAGAGACACTGTCCAACGCATCTGCGCAAAGCTTCATGAGATTTTCACAATGGATTCCAAATCGCAAGCGATCGTTCCTTACTTTCTGAAATTCTCTCTTGCATGGGAAATCTATGCTTTAAAGAACTGGCGGAGAGGGTTTACTAAAGACGACCTAAATGAAGATTTTTTAGGGAAATTAGATAAGGAAATCGTGGAGTAGAAAAAAATCACAGGTGAATACATCATGGTGAAAGAGGAAAATGTAGGCGATAGTAAGGATTGTACTACCTATGAGGAGAATATTGATAATGGCAGGACAAATTTCTGCACTGTCCGCCTAGCATGGCAGCCGACGTTGTTCAACTGGAAGGAAGGCTACGTCAAGCAGGCTGATGTTGAAAGCTCGGAAGAAACTGGACGAGAACATCTGTCGACAAAAGGGCGAGATGAGGAATCGCCTCTTTGGGGCAGACGGCACTTTTACGAGGCCCCTGGAGTGACAATCGCGGCAGAGTGGTGGGCGCCCGGCCACAGGTGGGCGGGCTCGTCTGCCTGGCCCTTTGAAGGCCGGGGTCAGCGCGGCTCTTTTAATCAGGCCGCCGGGTCGCCATTAGCGGAATCGCTGGCTCAGCCGCACGGCGCCGCTCTGCTCTCCTCTCCTCTCGCTCTCATTACTGGCGGTAAGTCTCCGGACAGACGCCATTGTCCGTTGCCATTCGGCGCCACCCATCGGAGATCCGTAGCTGAAATCCGTTTCCAAATCACCGGCTGCTGACGATCTCTCCTTCTATCGCTCTCTCCTAATACGGTGTAATGGCTGTGTTCGACTACTACATGCGTACTTTTAACTACTACACTGTCTAACAAAACAAGTGAAGCACCAGAAGACACGGTCCGAATCATTCTACACTACTGGCCATTAAAATTGCTACACCAAGAAGAAATGCAGATGATAAACGGGTATTCATTGGACAAACGTATTATACTAGAACTGACATGTGATTACATTTACATGTAGTTTGGGTGCATAGATCCTGAGAAATCAGTACCCAGAACTCTGGCCGTAATAACGGCCTTGATACGCCTGGGTATTGAGTCAAACAGAGCTTGGATGGCGGGTACAGGCAAAGCTGCCCATGCAGCTTCAACACGATACCACAGTTCATCAAGAGTAGAGACTGGCGTATTGTGACGAGCCAGTTGCTCGGCCAACATTGACCAGTAGTTTTCAGTTGGTGAGAGATCTGGAGAATGTGCTGGCCAGGGCAGCAGTCGAACATTTTCTGTATCCAGAAAGGCCCGTACAGGGCCTGCAACATGCGGTCGTTCATTGTCCAGCTGAAATGTAGGGTTTCGCAGGGATCTAATGAAGGGTAGAGCCACGGGTCGTGACACATCCGAAATGTAACGTCCACTGTTCAAAGTGCCGTCAATGAGAACAAGAGGTGACCGAGACGTGTAACCAATGGCACCCCATACCACGACGCCGGGTGATACGCCACTATGGCGATGACGAATACACGCTTCCAATGTGCGTTCACCGCGATGTCGCCAAACCTGCCTCCGGCTACCCAGATTTAATTTTTCCGTGATTTCCCTAAATATACCCAAGCAAATGCTCGGATGGTTCCTTAGAAAGGACGAAGCTGTTTTCCTTCCCCTTCCTTGACACAATCAGTGCTTGTGCTTCGTCTCTAATGATCTCGATGTCGACGGGACTTTAAACCCAATCTTCCTTCCTTCCATCCTACTTTTGGATCCGGACTCCTGACTAGCGCTAGGCAACAGGAAACAAATATTCCAGTTGATTGTTATGTTTTCACTTATTAATTAATGCACATATTCATGCGAAATATGGAATTAATTTTACGTAAGAAGACTAGCACATGTTTCTGCAGTTTTTCCGTTTTATGTGATGGGTGACTCACTATGTTTTTGATTGGCTCACTATTTTTCTTTCATTATCATTCATTTTTTGTTGTTGTGGTCTTAAGTTTGAAAATTGGTTTGATGCAGCTCTCCAGGCTAGTTTATCCATTTGAATCTGCTTACCTTAGGTAAGCCTTGGTTTCCCTGCGATGGCATCTCCAGTTGTCATGTGTCACTGACCGCTGATAACACACCACAGACGGCAGAGACTTGCATGGTGTAAGGCCAGTTGGACATTTAGTGGCATTCAGTGGTGTTCAGCGCGAGTCTCGTTTCTATTTCTGGCGGTCAGACTGAAGCCAACGTTTCTGTAGACAACCTGATGAAAGGTAATAGGAAGGAGCCCTATCGCGACCCATATCTCTCCAACTTCTGTAAGACCTATATATCCCTAATTTCTGTAACTGTGATGTGGAGAGCTATTGGATAAGACAGTGTGACTGACGGGTGTTCAAAGGAATCTGGATGATATAGCAGACATTCATACCTATCGTGACAAGGATACTAAATGGCATATTGCGGAAAAAAAGGCTTGATACCACACTGCAATTCACATCACAACCTTGACCAATGCCTGGACCCTTGACTGGCCTGCCCGGGTTCGACGTGAAGGCGTATACTTTCATACGAGCCTTCAGCCAGAAGTTATCACGAGCAGACACAGTAATCGTTCAGGCATGGTAGAAAAATCGTCAAAATCACACTTGGAGGCTGTTTGTTTTCATGTCACACTGAATACAAGAGTGTCTTCGTGACAGTGGAGGTCATACATCATTCTGATGTTGACGATCGTCGTCGCTTCCGAATGGAATGAATATTTAATCATTTTATGCTCGTTAAGTTCATGTAGGCAATGAACTGCTTGAACAAGTTGATAAATTTACTTATCTGGGCAGTAATATTACCAGGGATGGAAGGAGCAAGGCAGAAGTGAGAAGTAGAATAGCTCAAGCAAAGGCTGCTTTTAACAAGAAGAAAAACATATTAACATCTAAGAGCATCAGCCTTGAAACCAGGAAAAGATTTTTGAAATCATATGTGTGGAGTGTGGCATGCTATGGGTGTGAAACATGGACTCTCGAGACAGAGGAACAGCAGAAGCTAAATTCTTTTGAAATGTGGTGCTATAGACGCATGCTCAAAATAAAATGGATCGACAAGGTCACAAACGAAGTGGTTCTAGAAAGAGCAGGTGAGAGGAGAAGCTTCAGGAGTTTCATTGTTAAAAGAAGAGTGCAATTTACAGGCCATCTATTAAGACATAAACGACTCCTGAACACAATCATAGAGGGATATGTCGAGGGAAAAAGACCAAGAGGAAGATCACGACTGAGGTACATGGATCAAATAGTGAAAGATGTGGGATGTGACACCTATAAAGAAATGAAGAGAAAAGCTGAAAGACGCACAGTATGGAGACAAGCTGCCATTGTAGCTGTTGCAAACCAATCCTTGGATTGACCACTACAGAAGAAGAAGAAGAGAAGTGGTGAACATCTCCGTAATGTTAAATATGGGACTGGTGCTTCGTGGTGTAACGTTTTCTATTTCCGCCAGCGTATTTAAGCAGGAAGCTGGAAAATTCTTAGAATTTCTTATTCGCTTGATTGGATGTTGCCAAGATAAAAAGAGTGCACCGTACACTCCAGTGGTGTATTTTTAAAACATTTCCGGTGCGTCAAACGCAACAGCGCACAGTTCTCGAGGAAAAAATCTATTTATGTACACGTCGCTTCATGGTTGTTTATAAACATAGAAAGAAACGATTTTAATTAGTAGTGTCGTAGAGGTTACGACTCCTCCAGGAAAACGCAAAAAGTAATTTTTATTGCCTGTGACTGCAAGAGTCACCGATGTCTAAACAAAGATTAGGGGAAGGAGAAAATTATACATAAGGGTGCCAGCGACGACATCTGAGCAAAACAGTGGAGCGGCCTTAACGGCTTCCGGTGGACTCGGCTGCGTCTGCGTGCCGTAAACACCTCCGTGTCCGAAATAGGTGGGCCGGGAATGACAGTGACCGGAACGGGGTGCGTCGCACAGCGCAGGGCAACGGCCATTCGGTCGCCTGCGCCCATTCATAAGGCCCTCGTTAGAGATGAAAGACCCTGTTTATAGCGCGCGGACGCTGGCGCCAATAAAATTTTAATTACAAGCTTTATTTCTGCCTTGTCTTTTCTGTCGCGGGTCTACCTTCTAATGACGTCATGCCAGGGAGATGTATTAGCTCGAAAATCGTGTTCTTGCTGGTAACAATAGAACTGAAACGAGAGGACATTGAAGCTGAGTTATGATCTCGTAACCAAAAGAACGATATTGAAGTAGAACAAGGGTCAATTTAGCACTTTAGTAGCGGAGTTGTCGTCCGAAGGAGCTTAGACAGAATACTCGTTTACATGCCTTTTGTAGAATACCAATGTTATCTCTGTCTGCCCATAACAATCCGTTAAATGATATGAAATTAACGCAATGAATGTTAAAAATTTTTATACAATATTTACTAGACAAAACTGCAAGTAGAAAACACCATACCAGTTTCGGCCGTTACCGGTCATCTTCGGATCAAAGTATACACAGCAGCGCCTAAGATAAGAGCACACATTAGTCAACTGGTTGTTACTGCATTACCTATCTGTTACTATACTGATCGATCGGAGTAATGGTGCTATACAGCTGTCCACACTAATCTGTCTTATGCAAGTTTCTCCTATCTATAAAACTACTGCACTCTACGTCCATTCACTACAGTTTACTGTTTTCAAGGCTTGGTCTCCTTCCTTAATTTGTACTCTAACACTTCTCTCTTCCACCCCCACCCCCTCTCATCGCATCTCCCTTGCCAAATTCCTTGTTGTCTCTGCCTGCGCCCTAATGTTCTATGACTTTTATTTGTTGAGTTGTGCCATAAAGCTGTTGCCTGGTACTCAGTCTTTTGTAGCATACATATGAGCTTTTATATATTTGTAAATATAAGACGAAGGTTCATTACAACTGAAGAGCCTGATGATGGAACTTGGCAAATAAATGTGATATGTTGGTTGGACACAGGCTACATCAAGAAGTAACTTGGTAATGGAGGGAAATGTGCGGCGTATATTTCTGACGTCCAAAAGGGCATGATCATTGGCTTTCGGGCCGAGAGTGAAAGCGTTTCCTAAACGGCTAAGTTTGTAAACAGTTCGCCTGCAGCCATTTCTAAGGTATACCGTGCATTGCGAAAAATGGCTCTAAGCACCATGGGACTTAACAACTGAGGTCATCAGTCCCCTAGACTTAGGGCTACTTAAACGTAACTAACATAAGGACATCACAAACATGCATGCCCGACGCAGGATTCGAACCTGCCACCGTAGCACCAGCGCGGTTCCAGACTGAAGCGCCTAGAAGCGCTCGACCACAGCGGCCGCACTACCGTGCATTGCAAAGTGGCACTATATAAAACCGGTACCAAGGCAACGGTAGTGTACCACTGTCCATAGATGACAGATGTGAATGACAGCTGTGGAGATGTGTAGTGGCGGACAGAAGAGCTGCTGTTGAGTAACTGGCCGCCCAGATGAACCACGCGGCTACCAACAGCGTCACCTCAAGGATCCTTCCACGAGCGTTGCTGCATATGGGATTCCACAGCAGGCATTTGGTTCATGCACCTATGCTGTCCACTGTTCATCGGCACTATGGGACTTAACATCTGAGGTCATGAGTCCCCTAGGACTTAGAACTACTTAACTAACCTAAGGACATCACACACATCCATGCCCGAGGCAGGATTCGAACCTGCGACCGTAGCAGCAGCGCAATTCCAGACTGAAGCACCTAGAACCACTCGGCCACTGCGGCCGGCGCTGCTTCAGTAGTGGTTGCTATCTGGGTTTTTCTGTTTCGCCCCAGACTTATTTGTAATCGCTCAATCGAACAGGCACGTTGAATGCCGCTTAAAAAACATGTTGTTCGTAACGGGAAACAAACCGATGCTTTCACAATCTGCTACATGGTCACGAATTCAACTGTGACCCGAATATAGAATAAATTTCCTTTCAAAATGGTTCAAATGGCTCTGAGCACTATGGGACTTAACATCTATGGTCATCAGTCCCCTAGAACTTAGAACTACTTAAACCTAACTAACTTAAGGACAGCACACAACACCCAGCCATCACGAGGCAGAGAAAATCCCTGACCCCGCCGGGAATCGAACCCGGGAACCCGGGCGTGGGAAGCGTGAACGCTACCGCACGACCACGAGATGCGGGCTAAATTTCCTTTACTTTACATCTTTGTTCATCATTTTTTGTCATGTTTCTATAAAACAGGTGGTCACTATAGACCGAAACCGTTAGTCTGATGAAAAAAAAAAAAAAAAAAAAAAAAAAACGAAAAATTGTGACCACAGACGTATAGTAAAGGGAATTTAAACCGATGCTTCTCTTCGACGCCGGGAGTCGCGTGAAAGACGTGATGAGCACCAACTGTTTGGACTAACTCGAGCTACACAACGAAAAAACGAAGTTGCAAATATCTGCCGAAACACAAGAGAAAATGCGCCTAATGATCCATAGGAGAGAATCATGTATCTATGTATATTGCAAAAGGAGACTACTGAGAGATGTTGGAAAACCCACATTTACGTCTTACGGCCAAGAAATGGAAAATACCAGGCTGTAACGAAAACTAAATGGAGATACACGGAACAAATAGCCAGACGAATGGATGGTAAATGGTCTAAAGAAGTTTAGAAGTTTTCTGTTGCACTGCGCGGGATTAGGAAAGAATAAGAAGAAAACCTAAAGGAAACAAGGGTTGGAAAGAAGTACTCCATATTTTAAGCGGTATCTGTATGGATCAAAACAAGAAAAATGACCAGTAAACATGGACTCTAAAACGCATACCTTAAGAGATCTGACAGCTTGTTCATTTTCGCTACGGTGAAACACGTCTGTGCTAATGTAATCTGTTTGCTGTTACGGAAGTCTCCCAGAATGCAATAAACGAATGAGCACGCGTTCCTCTGTTATTCTTCGTGGATTCTGCATGCAGTAAATTTCTGTTAGTGTAGTTACTGCAAACCGAATTCACTGTTAAGTTCAGGGCATACGTTAGTTCTTATGGAATCAGCTTGTGTTGTTATAAGTTCGTGAAACGCTTTTACATTGTAGTTTTCCTGGAGGATGGACCTTGGACCGAAACGAGAATACGAGTCTGTACAAGCATGTGATCGAGAACAGTATCGAATGAAGTGGCAGAACGATGAAGACATTGGATTGACACAGCTTGTCGAACAAATGTGGGAAACACCACCGAAATATCTTTTTACACTGCGATATAGAGAACCTGGTGCACAATCATGAAATAAAAGACATTACTGTCATCGCGTGAAACAGAAAATTTTAGCGGGAGTAAATGAACATCTTTTGCTGACACTGTGTACTCACCTAGGGGATAATACCAGAAACGTTAGATAGACTCCAGTGGGAAACTCTGTAAGAGAGACGCTCGGTAGCTCGGTACGGGCTTTTGTTGAAGTTTCGAGAACTACCTTTACCGAGGAATCAAGCAGTATATTGCTACCTCCTACGTATATCTCGCGAAGAGACCATGAGGATAAAATCAGAGAGATTAGAGCCTACTCAGAGGCATACCAACAATCTCTCTTCCCACGAACAATACGAGACTGGAATAGAATGGAGAACCGATAGATGTACTCAAGGTACCCTCCGCCACACACCGTCAGGTGGTTTGCGGAGTATAGATGTAGATGCAGATGTAGAACGTGCCGCCTCGGGCTGGCAAAAAAGTGACAATCAAACTGCAGTAATAGACGTCACTTCCCCAATTCAGTTTCACTTCGTGAACTGCCACCAACACCCACGATTCCGAAGAATTTCGTCATTATTATCGATGTTATTTCAGATCATCAGATATGCATCTACTTTTATATTCCTGAAGCTTCCTTATGACAGGTGCGGAAAGTACTTTATAAAACATTTCAACTTCCCCTCTGCCATTCTAGTCGCAATGGTTTGCGCTAAGAACGTTGTCCGTTAGCGTCTGTACAAGATCGAACATGTTTAGTCTTGCCTCCATAATCTTGTTGCGGAACATACGTAAGAGGAAGCAATACAATGGTTGCCTCTTCTAGCAACATACGCTCTCGGAACTTTAACAGTAAAAATCATCGAGATGTACAATACCTCTCTGGTAGTGTATGCCATAAGAGTTGATTGGGCATCTCTGTGACGCTTCTGTGCTTATTAAATGAATGTGTGAGGAGCGGTGCTCGATGTTGGATTACCTCCGTTTCATCTGACAACAATAGTACATAAATACACCAGACTGACCAGCAGTATTCAAGTAAGCTTCCTTCTTCGTCGGTGGATTACACTTCCTGAGAATTTATTCAATAAATACCAGTTTGACATTTTGCTGTTCTACGATTAGTTTCATTTAATAGTTGCACTTCAAATCGCTCCGCTCGAATACTCCCAGAGATTAAATGAATATGGTTACTGTCAGTGATTGTTCTGCAATGTTATAAACATACACAAATTAGTCTTTCAGGTAATTTATGCACAAAACGTTACAATTGTATCCATAGAGGGTCAACTAGGAATCGTTGCACCAAGCGTCGAACCTCCGCATATCTTCCGGCATTCGAACAACGAAATAACTTAATTGCTTACGTTATTCTGGCTCTGATATCACTTACGTATAGGAAAATACTTGTGCATCCTAAAATAACAAAGATGTAGCGAATCGGTGGCTGAGTGGCAGATTAGAAATAAAATCGTTTGGCGCTAGATCTCCAAGCGTTCTTAAAGGATTTTACCTCTCTCCCTTACAGCTTCTTCCACTCTTGTAAATGCTGTAACGATGTTTGGTATTTAAAAAACGATCTCAAGTTGACCGTAATTGGAATTCCACCTTAAACGGTTGGTAGGTAAGTCAATACATAGGTTAGAAGACGAAGGGAAGATACCATGGATGACAGAACAGCGCCTCGAAAAATACACTGTGGTGTTGGAGAGAAAAGAGCGTTATTCTATTTTTTATAACGACAGATTTCTCAGATGGGGTCACAGGAAAGCGAATTAATGCCAAAAACAAAGAAGATAATCAAATTCATATTTAAGAAGCGGGATTTCTGACGTATGTCATACGGATTACGGAACAGTCACACAATCAGTGTTGCTAATGTCTGCTGAGGTGTAAATAAAATTTGTGAAAAGGGTGAAGCCGGAGCACGCAGATTAAAAAGCTGATTACAGACACACGATCCCTAGAGACAGGTACAGGGTAGAAAAGTGACGTAATAAATTATGAAAACTTTAACAGTCACTAGAACAATTACGGATTCCTGAAAAAAAAATGTTAATAAGGTGGATACTTCTTGTTATGGGAAACTGCAACGAAAGAATGGGTCAGTGCGGTTCTTTGTGACTGGAATAGAAGTATATTTTTGTAAAAATCTTGTAAGTAATCTGCACAAGTGAGGGTTGTGATGTGAGCACGGCAGTATGAGACAGATGTTACTCAGCTTTCCATCCCTGTTCTTCTATTATACACGACGTCATAACAGGTTCTGTTTATTCTCCTGATACGAACAGTAGTTAGCCTCGCAGATTGTTACGTGTTAGATAGCAAGTGATCAGGCATAACAATGTTGTAACCTTCTCCACTGGCGCTGCACGCAGAGAAACATTGCACCCCAAGTCTTCTCTACGACAAACAGAAGCATGCTGTCGTTTTCTCATCTGTAAATATTATGGCATTCTCCACACAGATCACATTTATGGTCGTCGCTATATACTATATAAATAAGCAGAACTGCGACCCCAGCGCCATATGGTACACCGCGATTCATTACCGGACAAAAAATATTTTCACCATTCCATGTGTCTTTGAGGTTGATCTAGACAGCCCTTGAGGCAGCGCCAAGTGTCTACCATCATGATATGCGGCTTATGAGCAGATGCGCGGCCACGAAATTTATACCACTGGCGTAATATACTGACGTTATGGTTCTATGAATAGATAGAAATATTTTTTTTAATTTCGTCGTGGGAATGGCGGGGTTGGATCGTGAATGTATCACGACTTCTTCCGCGCTTGCTGGTTTCTGAAAATCGAATTTTGTGCTGGCGCTTGTCGCTAGTAACAATTCGTGTGTTCTATTGCCACTTAACAACGAAAATGTGTATATTTACAGTGTCAACGCCCAGAGTTCGTGTAATCTGTTGTTCAAGGCTCTAGAAATGTTAGCACTGCCGTCCCACTTCCAAGAGCACATCTTGAGATTATTTGTTGTAAGATGTCATTAAGATCGATTTGCTGCATTCATTCTATGAACATAGATTTAGGATGACTTGCGGCTCTCTATGTTTTGCAGCCGAAATGTAAGAAGGATAAAGTACTGGTTAAGGGAGCAATCCCTGGACTCCGTCGATTAACTTTCTTCTACTGCTTTAGTAGCTCAGGAAGTTCCATAAAATCACTCAGCTCTCTGCAGAGTGCAAGGTTTGTTCTCAAGATTGTTATTCACGAAACTAAAAAGGCGACCTAGAGTGGGATAAGAAGAGCGAGAGAAGAACTAGCAGAAGTGAAGCTAAAAAGACACCTCGGCGCCGTTCCTCGGTAGCTCAGCTGATAAAGGTCTTGCCCACAAATGATAGTGGGTTGGGTTCAGTCATGATACAAAAAATAATTATAATGGTCCAGTCTCTCTTTTTCTGAAGTAAGCTAGTAAACGGGAAAACATCACCAGCTTCACTTCCAGGTAGATATGTACAAAACTGCATGGCGGTAGCAGGGAGCGGGACTAGCGCGGTGCTGCCTCTGCTGCGACACTATTTAATTCCTCGTATTTTACTGTCGCTGTTAAAACATACTGATAAAGCGTGCATCGCAATAGACTATTTCTGGACCGTTCTATCGGAAAGGCAACAAAATTCCACTATAAAAATCAGATTATACCGGGAAACAAACCGACGCTTTCCGCTGACATTGTGAGTCGCATGAAAGGCTTGATCAGCAGAAATTGTTTTTGAAGACTCCAGCTGCACACTGCAGAAACGAATTTGCAAATATCTGCGGAAACACCAGAGAAAACGCGCCTGACGACTCTTAGGAGGGACACCCTGCATTACACTGTGAGTTAGATTCTCGGTTTAATCTAGTTTATTACCAAAATAATTCAGATTGTTTCGACAGCAATGTGTGCTATCAGAGCGCAAAGCCTATATGTCTTAACTCTCACGAAATGGTCACACACACACACACACACACACACACACACACACACACACATTTTCAGACACGGGCGCCAAGATAATTAACGAAATTAAATTCAAGATTAAAGGTGAGATCTTTATACTCATCTCAGACGTACCTGTTTTATCTGAAAATTGTCAGTCACATAGATTCATCTCTGAGGCAATCCAGTATTGAGTAAAGGGCTCATTGTGGAAGGATTGTATACTAATAGAAGGGCAATATGAAGGAAAAGTACTTGAAGACCATATTACGAAAAACAAACAGAAAATAAATGAAGATGAGATGGGATTCTGCGAGAAGAATTTGTCAGATCACTGTAGTATAGTCGAAACAAGGCCGCTGTAGTAGACTATTCTTAATATCCTTGGGAGAGCCAACAATGACATAAATGTTCCACGTGGTACGTTGGATGTATGAGACAAGGAAAAGACCCTAAGATTTTGTAAAGTCTTGTACCGTAAGGAAGCAAGGGAGAGGATGTTGTTATAGGTGGCTGGTATCCACTTTCTACAACACAAATGCACACGTGGATTAATACGGTTCTTTATTTACACGAACATTTGCTTAACTGATATACAGTCTGTTTCTTGCGGCACAAGCTCATCAGTAATAGTGCTCTTCCAGACAATATTGCTAATCATGCTATAGTCATAAAGCTGGTCTCTGTATGTACTGTCACAGCCTGTGACGTGAACTGAACCCACTCTGCGAATGAAGTGACAGACGCCAAACTCATTGAGTGAGTCCGGTCAGCGGCGGCGACCTAAATGCATGCTGTCGAGAGGGCGTTGGCGGCTTGTTGCTTGTCGGAATATCTCTGGCCTCTCTCGCGAAGGGCGCGCTTGATCCAGTGCCTAGTATCGATCTTCGCTCTACATCTTTGCCGACCGGTGTGCTGGCGACAGCTTAAGCCAGCACAGATTTCACGATCAATATTGATATCAAAGAAGGCGCATACCGACAGGTGTAAATAATGCCGAACCATCAGTTCAATTACACATGATTGCAAAATATTAACACGAATTACCTACAGCAGAACGGTTATAGAAACCGATCTTAAGGGAAGATCAGTTAAAATTCCGAAAAAATGTAGGAACACGCAAGGTAACCTGGATTCTATTACACATCTTAGAAGATATGTTAAGAAAGACATACCAACGTTAACAGTAACTGAGAATGTCAACTGGAAAGCGATATTCGATATTCTGAAGATATCAGGGATAAAATACAGGAACCGAACGTTATCTACAACTTATACAAAAAGCAAAGTGCAGTGAGCAGATTTGAGGGACAGGAAAGGGATGCTGTAATTGAGAAGGAAGTAAGATGTGGTTGTTGCCTGTCTTCCATGATAGCAAATCTGTAGACAGAGCAAGCAGTAAAGGAAACCTAAGCGGAATTCCTGAGAGAATAGTAAGTTTTGGAGGCGTCGTAATTCGGTCAGTGACTGCTGAGGACGTGGAAGATCATTTGAACGGAGTGGATAGGATATTACAAATAAGTTATGGTATGAACATCAACAAAAGTAAACAAAGGTAACGGTGTGTAGCCAAATCGAAAGCAAGCGAACGTAAGCAAACTGGATTAGGAAATGAGACACTAAAAGTAGTAGATGAGATTTCCTATTTCGACAGCAATAAATCGATTACGGTCGAAGTAGAGAGGATACAAATACAAACAGCCAATAGCAAGAGGTTTTCTGCAAAACAGAAACTTCTAATACCTGCGTATTCCTTTCTGACAGTATTTATCTGAAATGGAACGAGGGTAACAAGGCAAGAGGAGAACAGAGGCTTCTGACATGGGGTGTTTTATTTTTAAAAAAAATGGTTCTAAGCACTATGGGAATTACCATCTGAGGTCATCAGTCCCCTAGACTTAGAACTACTTAAACCTAACTAACCTAAGGGCATCACACACATCCATACCCGAGGCAGGATTCGAACCTGCGACCGTAGCAGCAGCGCTCTGGGCTGAGGTGCCTAGAACTGCTCGGCCACAGCGGCCGGCTAGGGTGTTAGAGTGGAGTCGAATATGGGAAAAATGAGACCTATGTCATAACTTGACTGAAAGAGGGAATGAGCTGTTGTGAAACACCCTGAGGCATAAAGGAATGCCTAATCCGGTAACAGAGATATTTGAATGTGGTAGACAGCTATTTTAGCAAGCACTGACATTGATAATGAAAGTGGTGTTTTAAAGATTGCTGGGCGATAATTTTCTTTAATCTCTCCGCGAAAATAAACTGAACTGCAACTTGGAGCATCCTCTGGCTGTCTGCATTTACGCAGTGTCCTTGAAGCTGGATGACAGGCAAGGGCAAAACTAAATTAGACGTCGGCGCCAAGGTCGAGACAGAACACAATGTCACTTTGCAGAGCTCCGTCGGCCATGTCAGCCACGGTGACGTCACAAGTGACTGAGTCAATTATTATTCAGGCTGGCGCGCCGAGCTGCGGTATCGATAGCGGGCAGGCTATCGATAGGGCGCGGGCGGCGCGTGTAGCACGCGACGTTGGCTAGCGGTCGATTTCTGCCGGTCGTGGCGTCGCCGCCGTCCGGCACCCAAGAAACAGAGGGACCCGCGTGCCAGTAGCGAGAGGAGCAAACGGCCCCGGTGGAAAAAGCTGGCCGCGGCGGCTGCTGGTGCTGCCGGAATCATGGTTGCAGTCGACGGGTCGCTATCGACGGCGCGCTGATCGATATTGGAATTCCGGAGGAGCCGATGGGCGCGCTGCACGACCGCGGCTGTCGGCCGATGCGGCCTGTTATCTGGCTCTCGTTAAAACGCAATCTCAATTTCCTGTCGGTTCCCATTTACATCGTAATTTACACCGCGTCCGATCGACGTAGATGCATCGCCCTCCTCCAGCCGGCTAGACACTGTATGCGCTCGCGTCCGCGGGATGACTTCGACGGTGCAGAAAATCCTATTTCACGTACAGGACTCATCTACCTCGCGAAATTCTGTACAGCGTACGCTCAGCTGAGGAATGCACATGTAGCGTCCACTGTGAAAGTAGGCACACAGGATATAAAAATTAGGCATCCCAGGAAACACCACACCACCTATAGCTTCGAAAATGACCTCCATTCTGCGAGGAAGATAATCCAGTAGTTTCATTCGATGAAAGTATCTTGATTTCGGGCAGGATTCACCATCCAATGCCGAGGTGCCATTCCAACACAGTTGGGGAACCTGTGCAGTGCTGCTCGACTTTAGGGGCAATACCAAATGGAATGAGTCTTGATTATTAATTTGGATTGCGGAGGGAGGCGGCTACGATAGTCTGTGCAGTTTTTCAAAGCCACTGTGCCAGGGTGGTGTAGTGGTTAGCACATCTGACTAGTGAGCAGCAGACCCAGGTTCGAAACCTGGCCTTGTTACAAATTTTCGCTCATCGTTTCAGTTTGCATATATTCGAGGGTGAGTCAGAGGAAAACCATAAATATTTTTTAAATATTATATATAGTGCAGAAGTGGTACAAAGCTGTATCACTTTTCCTCATAATCTCCCCCACGCACAATGCAAGTCCTACAGTGCTTACAAAGTACATAAATTCCTTTAGAAAAGAAATATTTTGGTAGTCTGCGCAACCACTCAGCATCACGTGGTGTACCTCTTCATCAGAACGGAACTTCTTTCCTCCCATTGCGTCTTTGAGGGGTCCAAACATATGGAAATCACTGGGGGCAACGTCTGGTGAGTATGATGGAAGAGGAAGACACTCAAAATGAAGGTCTGTGAATGTTGCAACCGTTGTACGGGCAGTGTGGGGCCTTGCATTGTCATGTTGCAAAAGGACACCTGCTGACAGCAATCCACGTCGTTTTGATTTGATTTCAGGCCACAGATGATATTTTAGGAGATCTGTGTATGATGCACTGGTGACAGTGGTTCCTCTAGGCATGTAATGCTCCAAACCGACGCCTTTTCTGTCCCAAAATAGAGTCAGCATAACCTTCTCTGCTGATGGTTCTGTGCAAAACTTCTTTGGTTTTGGTGATGAGGAATGGCGCCATTCCTTGCTCGCTCTCTTCATTTCCGGTTGATGGGAGTGAACCCAGGTTTTGTCCCCAGCAACGATTCTTGCAAGGAAGCCATCACCTTGTCGTTCAAAGCGCCGAATAGGTTCTTCACAAGCATCAACAAGTCGTTCTCTCATTTCAGGAGTCAGCTGCCGTGGCATCCATCTTGCAGACACTTTGTGAAACTGGAGCACATCACGCACAATTAGGTGTGCTGACCCATGACTAATCTGTAAACATGCTGCAATGTCATTCAGTGCCACTCGGTAGTTTTCTTTCACTATTGCTTCAACTGCTGCACTGTTCTGTGGAGTCACAACTCGTTGTGCCTGACCTGGGCGAGGAGCATCTTCCACTGAAGTCACACCATTTGCGAACTTCCTACTCCATTCGTAGACTTGCTGCTGTAACAAACATGTATCACCGTACTGAACCTTCATTAGTCGATGAATTTCAATAGGTTTCACACCTTCACTACGCAAAAACCGAATAACAGAACGCTGTTCTTCCCTGGTGCAAGTCGCAAGTGGGGCGGACCTCTTTGTACTGATACTGCGACGGTATGTTTGCATCTGCACTATACTGCTACCTACAAGCCATCATGCACGCTGTTTGTAGCACGCTTACCAACTTACAGGATAACGGCGCGAAATTTCGATTTGTTAATATAACTTTAAGGTTTTCATTTGACTCACTCTCGTACATCATCCATACTAAATTTTGAGAAGGCACACTATATTCAGTTCTGTACAATAAATAGCCATACCAACAACTGATGCAGCACATGAATAGTTGGTAAACAGGGTATAATGTTCCAAGGTTTTGGTGTTGCCTACATACTGATGAAAACTTAAAGTGGAAGATGCATTTTACTGAACTGCTCGAACAATTAAGTTCAGTTATTTTTACTCTTAGTTTAACTGCTCAATCTCTAAACACATACTATATATTTCCACTCAGTAATATCTTACGGAATACTATTCTGGAGTAACTCATCACTTAGAATGGAAGTACCGAATGTATAAAAGGAAGCAGTAAGCACCTCTTCAAGGTGTCAGGGATATAAACTTCACCACCACAATACATATATTCACTGACGACACTCTTCATAAATAATACATCACAGTTTGAGAAGAATAGTGATGTCCATATCTATAACACTAGAGGAGTAAGTGCCCTGTATTACACATTACTGAAGCTGTCTGTGGCTAACAAAGGAGTCCAATATGCAGGAAAAAAATTTCTGATCATTTGCTCAACAATGTAAAATGTCTCAGAGGCAGTAAAGTAAGTTCTAAATGTAATCTAAAATCTTATCTGCTCAACATCTTCTCTTATTCCACGGACGAATGTTTGTTTAAAACCGCAGCCTGTGAAAAAAAAGTATGCTTAGGACGGAAAAATAGAATGTTCATAAACGTTAAATCCAATCATTTATACATATTCTGTAAATTGACTCGTTCCACCTGACCAGGCCAAGATTTTCCAGTCGTCTAGCATCCAATCAAAAATAGCTCTGAGCACTATGGGACTGAACATCTGAGGTCATCAGTGCCCTAGAACTTAGAACTACTTAAACCTAACTAACCTACACACATCCATGCCCGAGGCAGGATTCGAACCTGCCACCGTAGCGGTCGTGCGGTTCCAGACTGAACGGCCTAGAACCGCTCGGCCACACCGGTCGGCTAGCGTCCAATCCATATGGTCATGAGCCCAAGATTGTGCAGGTCTATGGAGTGATGGCCTCAGTGGTTTGGTCCCTTAGGAATTCACACACATCTGAACATTTAATTTTTGAGGTTATTTCACGCAATGTTGCTTGTCTGTTAGCACCGACAACTCTACGCAAGCGCCGCTGCTCCCGGTCGTTAAGTGAAGGCCGTCGGCCACTGGGTCCTCCGTGGTGAGAGGTAATGCTTGAAATCTGGTATTCTTGGCACACTCTTGTGGATTTCGGAATACTGAATTCCCTAACGATTTCTGAAATGAAATGTCCCATGTGTGTAGCTGCAACTACCACTTCGCGTTCAAAGTCTGTTAATTTCCGTCGTACGGCCATAATCACGTCGGGTGGCTTTTCACATTAACCGCCTGAGTACAAAGACACCTCCACCAATGCACTGCCCTTTTCCACTGCCCTCTGTATATGTGCATCTCGCTATCCCATGACATTTGTCACTTCAGTCTACTGCCACACACAATCTACAGATAAGTGCTGCAAAACTTTTATTAATAGATTATTGCAAACTGTTGCTTATTAGTGTTGAAACCTATTTTTACCATATCTGCTGCGTCATTCTATTTGGCCTTGTGACGACACTGTTTACTTTCTGCGTGAGAGCAACCAATCCCGTAACAGCAACTACTCCGAATTAGGAAGTTCTCTTCCTGCAACATTTATGTGTTTGAAGCGAAGGGTATTTGGTGAACACAACTGGCTGATTTAAGAGTAATAATAGCAGCGAATTGTCAGAGCGTTGCCAACGCCGTAAGTCACTCTATATGAAATTGTCGCGGGCACTCACCATTATCGGTATTAAGCAAGCACTCATCATGATCGGTATTGCACTAGCACCACGATTGTGAACACACATCTGAAGACCGTGTCTACTGCAGCGTGTGAATGGGGCGAATGGTATTTCTTCCAGATGACATTCGTGAATGTCAGTCTGTTTTCCCCCTAGTGCATGGTCTTTTTATTTCTCTCATTTCTCTCAGCTTCGAGTGGCACGTCGGTTCTACCTATGATCTTTCGATTTGGCTCGTATTTGTTGCTAGCAGCAGGTACATTCAGCAAGTCACTGGCCGCCCTTACCTGGCTGGCATGTTATCGGAAGCTGTTCAGATCGCAGCCACGTGGACTAGCATCCGATAGGTATTCTCTGTTATATATAGATTGTGACCTTTTAAAAATCATCGCCGTTTTCGCGACTCATTAAGTTTCGTGTTACTTGATTATTCCAACGCTGGTTGAAACATTTCGACATCGATTTATGTAAATATGTAAACTCTCTTAGTAAAATATTCGTTGGGACGGTGGGGGGGGGGGGCACAGGGAAGGGGGAGAAATGATGCTTGCCCCCCCTCCACCTCTTTCCAGATCCGCGCCTGGTTGTGAAGGCTCATCATCATAGATCTGCACCGAAATTGCGGGCGAGTATAGTCAGTGACTGATTAATACCTCGCGTAAATGCACCAGTGTACACTGTGATACCGGGAGACATACTTCCCATGTTGTTGCAAAATACCCTACGTGACTGTCTTACAGTTAAGGTTTTGAATATCCACCCTTGTGGCTGGAGCGAAAATGAAAACTTACAGCCGTCCTTATGATGCCATTTATTGTATAGCTACCAGTTTCGGTACTTCAGTGTGCCATCTTCAGGCCTTAGCTAATGTTGAAGGGATTAACACCATTTGAATATAACATGCATCAGTAGCCAACATGTACAACTGTTGACAGTTGATGCTTGTAGAGACAACATCGCTGTTACAGGTGTTCTGCATAAACCAGTTGTACGTGATGGCCACTGATGCATCGTGTATACGTGTATACACCCTTCTCTTAAGATGGTGCACTCAAGCACCAGCTCTGGTAGCCATTCAATAAATGACATCATAAGGACGGCTGTAGGTATTTCATTTTCTTAGATTATTATAGTTACGTTGCATTGTCCTTCAGGCTGACGTTGTTCCCCAGCAGAGATCGATTGCATAATTTCTTATTTAAATTTTTAGTGATTTTACTGGCGAAAAATTATTTCTTAGAAAAAGTCATTTTATTACTACGGTATCTTGAACGCATTGTATTGTATAATGTTCGTTCAA
This sequence comes from Schistocerca piceifrons, assembly GCF_021461385.2. Classification (NCBI taxonomy): domain Eukaryota; kingdom Metazoa; phylum Arthropoda; class Insecta; order Orthoptera; family Acrididae; genus Schistocerca; species Schistocerca piceifrons. The sequence goes on along the minus strand of NC_060144.1, from coordinate 111,236,938 downwards.
TTGCAAGGAAAAGATGTAAGAAGACGCCCTTTTCATTGTATCTTTTGACTTTGCAGGGCAATCATGCTTCACAGTTAAATTTGCCAAACACCTTAACGTAATATGTTGCTGCAATATCACAGAGCTCCTATTATATTTGAAATACTTCATGCTGAAAGATTAAAACGGGAGAAGCACTAGTCCAAAGCAGATGGTGGAAGGCGAGAGTTTTTCTCGTTTTGTGGCGTCTACGTCTAAAAATACCAAATCGGCAGATGCGTGGCGCTTTTACGAAACCTAATTTTAACCAGAAGAGGAGGATAGACGCAGTAACAGGTGCTTCAGACAGAAGGCGGCACAGAAAGCTGAAATGTTCCCCTGAGCTGGTTTATATCACACAGCAGCTAGTGTTACACTGTACCGAATCTAAAAAAAAAAAGAAAGATACGAGTCCACTCCTCTGTGAGATCTATGCGTCTGCTTTGCTCGTGAGAGCATAATCAAAACAACTAGGCACTGTTCTTCAAGAGAGCCGAAACGTCTCTCGGCTGTGCCTGTGCCAGATCACGTCAGCATTTATAGCCAAATTACCCGCTTCCGGTGCCGTTCTCGCTACACAAAAAAACCACAGTGATGGATAAACCGTTGTTTGGTGGTTCGAATCTGTCATTATAGTTAAGTTCTGTCAGTGTTATGTGGTGATAAATCGTAGAGTACTATGTGTCAATGCAGCGTGTAATTTTCCTAACATCTTCGCAGTGTCTCACTGAGTGAAGGTGCAAGCTGCTGATACATCCTGTCCAACAAAAGGACGCTGTGCTAACTTCCTGTTATCAGTTATCTCCGAGGTACGTGCCAAGTTATAACGTAAAATTAGGTCCCTCAAACAAGATTTTTTTTTATTTTTTTTATTTTTTTTTTTTTTTTTACCAGTGTAGTCGAGAGCGCTAACGCGCTGCTACCTGGACTCAGGTAGGCGCGACGGCCCCGGATCGAATCCGCCCGGCGGATCAACGACGAGGGCCGATGTGCCAGCCAGCCTAGATGTGGTTTTTAGGCGGTTTTCCACATCCCGATAGGTGAATACCGGGCTGGTCCCCATGTTCCGCCTCAGTTACACGGCTCCCGGACATCTGAACAATTTCGCACTATTCCATGGATTACACTCGACGCAGACAGTTGGGGTACACTAATTCCGTCCCGGGGCGTATGGGGTAGCAGCAGGAAGGGCATCCAGCCACCCCTTAAACATTAACAATGCGATGAACGATGGCTGACCCAGCGTAATTGCGGGACACGGCTCAAGCGATAGAATAGACAAGAACACTTTTTTCTGTGACTCTGTTACGAAAACGCACATTCCTTGGAACGCACTTAAGGTACCAAATGTCCACGAATTTACTGAATCAAAGACTCTGCATCTGCAAGAAAAGTAGTGTTTCTATTAATAATATTCGAACGAACAGGAATTGTCGAAAGCAAGGAAATCAGGCTTGTGTGTAAGACGTGAATATAAAATGACCATGTCCACTTTTCCCCTCGCGCTATCGTTAGAATAGTTAGAGTAGACAAGCAATTATTACGAACGAGCTCTCAGCTGAAATATGCTACATTCGAACATCTGTATGTTATACACAACTGACAACTAGTTGTCACGACAGGGGGACCTGCCAGTACAGAAAGAGGCAAGGGGTATTGTGTTGTCTGTAGAGAAGCAGTTACAGCAGAGTGGGATGGTCAGCAGAGCTCATCAACTTCGAACGTGGATTGGTAACTGTATATCCATCGGACCAACAAATCAATCAATGACATTTCAGCCCTTACAAATACGCCAAAGTCGACTGTTGGTGTTGTGAGTGTGAAGTGGAAACACGACGGAACAACCGCAGCTAAACCAAGATCAGCCATCTCATGTTGACCGACGAGGACTGTTGAGCACTGCGGAAGATGATTGTGAAAAATCACATAAAATCAGTGGAAGGGAGACTGCGAAGGCGCTACCAGCACTCCAACTAGCACAACGACTTTGCTTAGGGAGTGGAGAAGAACTGCGCACGATGGTCGAGGAGGTCCTCAGGAGCCACAGATTTGTGCAGTCAGTGACAAGCGACGCTCGAATTGATGCAAAGGGCGACGCTACTGGGCAGTTGTTGGTTGGAAACGAGTCATTCGGAGAGATAGAGCGCGCTATAGCCTGTGTCAAACAGATGGAAAGGTTTGTGTTTCGAGAATTCCTGGAGAACGTAACCTGCCATCATGTTAGGTGCCAACAGCATATCACGGAGAAGGTCGTGTTGAGACATGAGGGAGTTTCTCACAGTTGGGGTGTCGCCTCTACACTGCACTTCAGTTACCGCTAAATGCGGAAGGATATGAACACATTTTACAGAATTGTGTAATGCGCTCAGTAGAGGAACAGTTCGGAGACGATGATGGTTTGTGCCAGCATGACAACGCACCCAGTCATAAAACAGTATCTGCGAGGCGATGGTCTGTGGACAGTGACGCTCAAGAAATAAACTGGCCTGCCCAGAGTCCCGATCAGAACTCAGAGGAACACCTTCGGGATGAGTTAACAGCGTAAACTTCTCTCCAGACTCCATCGTCCAACATCGCTGCCTGCTCTGGTTTCGGCTCTTGAGCAACTATGGTCTGCCATTCCTCTGCAGACACTCAGGAATCTCACTGGAAGACTCCCCAGCAGATTTCAAAAGCTACAAAGGTGAAGGTTGAACACACACCATATTGATGTCCAGCTGATTTTGATCAGACAGTTCATGTAATATGTGTGGAACCTCTCGGCGAACATGGTCTTGGGAAAACACAGTGTTTCAAGTGGTTCAAAAAATTCAGAAGTGTTGATTTTGACGTGAGAAACGACGAGCGCGGGAAACCATCGAGAAAGTTCGAAGAAAACTAATTGCAGGCCTTATTGGATGAAGATAATACTCAAACCCAACAGGAACTCGCGGAACAATTGAATATGGCGCAGAAAGCTATTTCTCTTCAGTTGAAGGTTGTGGGAAAGGGGCAGAAACTGCATAAATGGGTTCTGCATGAACTCAATGAAGGACAGCAAGCAATTCGGAAGACCACTTGTGAAATGCCGCTCGCTAATTGCAAAAAAATGTGATTTTTCTCTCGAATAGTGACAGGTGATGAAAAATGGATGTATTTTGAACATCCTAAGCGTCGTAAATCATGGGTGAATCCAGGCAAACCATCGGCATCCACTGCAAGACCAAATCGCTTTTGGAAAGAAGACAGTGCTCTGTGTTTGTTGGGATCAGAAGGCTGTCGTCTATTATGAGCTGGGAAAACCTGGTGAAACCGTTAACATGACAACTACCAGCAGCAAATGATCGATTTAAATCGAAAATTACGTGAAAAACGACCGGAATATGGAAAAAGGCAACACAAAGTCATATGATAACGCCCCATCACACACAGCAAAACGGGTCAGGGAAACGATCGACGCGTTCAGTCGGGAAATACTACGGCATGCGGCTTATTCTCCCGATTTGGCTCTTTCCGATTATCGTCTATTTGCATCACTGGGACACGCTCTCGCTGAACAATCCTTCAATTCATATGAAAATGTACGAAAATGGCTTGCTGACTGGTTCGCTTAAAAAGAAGAACAGTTTTTCTGGCGTGGTATGCAGGTGGGAGTAACGTATAAATTGCACTGGAGTTTATTTTGAATAAAATATTGTTTATACGTTTCAAACAACACACGTGTAATTATTGCAACCAAATTCCGGTTTCATACTTCTTCATCTGGTACAGTCCTGTCGTTAGGCGAAACAGTGGAGGTTCTTCCTCACACTAGGTAACGTACTGGACCGCAAGAGAAAATACCGACTAGGCTGTGGTGTCCTACGCACACCAGTAACCACACATAAAGTAACGAGATTTAGTTTTTAAGGCCCTGTCGACAGCATGTTCTTCAGAGACGGTGCACGCGTCTCTGTGAGACATGGACAAGAACAGCGGTAGTCATTGCCTGTGTTGGAAATACGTATCAGCATTCATCTAATGCGTAATACGTTGTTGTTGTGGTCTTCAGTCCTGAGACTGGTTTGATGCAGCTCTCCATGCTACTCTATCCTGTGCAAGCTTCTTCATCTCCCAGTACCTACTGCAACCTACATCCTTCTGAATCTGCTTAGTGTATTCATCTCTTGGTCTCCCTCTACGATTTTTACCCTCCACGCTGCCCTCCAATGCTAAATTTGTGATCCCTTGATGCCTCAAAACTGTCCTACCAACCGATCCCTTCTTCTAGTCAAGTTGTGCCACAAACTTCTCTTCTCCCCAATCCTATTCAATACCTCCTCATTAGTTACGTGATCTACCCACCTTATCTTCAGCATTCTTCTGTAGCACCACATTTCGAAAGCTTCTATTCTCTCCTTTTCCAAACTAGTTATCGTCCATGTTTCACTTCCATACATGGCTACACTCCATACAAATATTTTCAGAAACGACTTCCTGACACTTAAATCTATACTCGACGTTAACAAATTTCTCTTCTTCAGAAACGATTTCCTTGCCATTGCCAGTCTACATTTTATATCCTCTCTACTTCGACCATCATCAGTTATTTTACTCCCTAAGTAGCAAAATTCCTTTACTACTTTAAGTGTCTCATTTCCTAATCTAACTCCCTCAGGATCACCCGATTTAATTTGACTACTTTCCATTATCCTTGTTTTGCTTTTGTTGATGTTCATCTTATATCCTCCTTTCAAGACACTGTCCATTCCGTTCAACTGCTCGTCCAAGTCCTTTGCTGTCTCTGACAGAATTACAATGTCATCGGCGAACCTCAAAGTTTTTACTTCTTCTCCTTTATTGCTTGCTCAATATACAGATTGAATAGCATCGGGTATAATCTACAACCCTGTCTCACTCCCTTCCCAACCACTGCTTCCCGTTCATGCCCCTCGACTCTTATAACTGCCATTTGGTTTCTGTACAAATTGTAAATAGCCTTTCGCTCCCTGTATTTTACCCCTGCCACCTTCAGAATTTGAAAGAGAGTATTCCAGTTAACATTGTCAAAAGCTTTCTCTAAGTCTACAAATGCTAGAAACGTAGGTTTGCCTTTTCTTAATCTTTCTTCTAAGTTAAGTCGTAAGGTTACTATTGCCTCACGTGTTACAACATTTCTACGGAATCCAAACTGATCTTCCCCGAGGTCCGCTTCTACCAGTTTTTCCATTCGTCTGTAAGGAATTCGCGTTAGTATTTTGCAGCTGTTACTTATTAAAGTGATAGTTCGGTAATTTTCACATCTGTCAACACCTGCTTTCTTTGGGATTGGAATTATCATATTCTTTTTGAAGTCTGAGGGTATTTCGCCTGTCTCATACATCTTGCTCACCAGATGGTAGAGTTTTGTCATGACTGGCTCTCCCAAGGCCATCAGTAGTCCTAATGGAATGTTGTCTATTCCCGGGGCCTTGTTTCGACTCAGGTCTTTCAGTGCTCTGTCAAACTCTTCACGCAGTATCTTATCTCCCATTTCGTCTTCATCTACATCCTCTTCCATTTCCATAATATTGTCCTCAAGTACATCGCCCTTGTATAAACCCTGTATATACTCCTTCCACCTTTCTGCCTTCCCTACTTTGCTTGGAACTGGGTTGCCATCTGAGCTCTTGATATTCATACAAGTGGTTCTCTTCTCTCCAAAGGTCTCTTTAATTTTCCTGTAGGCAGTATCTATCTTACCCCTAGTGAGACAAGCCTCTACATCCTTACATTTGTCCTCTAGCCATCCCTGCTTAGCCATTTTGCACTTCCTGTCGATCTCATTTTTGAGACGTTTGTATTCCTTTTTGCCTGCTTCCTTTACTGCATTTTTATATTTCCTCCTTTCATCGATTAAATGCAATATTTCTTCTGTTACCCAAGGATTTCTATTAGCCCTCGTCTTTTTACCTACTTGATCGTCTGCTGCCTTCACTACTTCATCCCTCAGAGCTACCCATTCTTCTTCTACTGTATTTCTTTCCCCCATTCCTGTCAATTGTTCCCTTATGCTCTCCCTCAAACTCTGTACAACCTCTGGTTCTTTCAGTTTATCCAGGTCCCATCTCCTTAAATTCCCACCTTTTTGCAGTTTCTTCAGTTTCAATCTGCAGTTCATAACCAATAGATTGTGGTCAGAATCCACATCTGCCCCTGGAAATGTCTTACAATTTAAAACCTGGTTCCTGAATCTCTGTCTTACCATTATATAATCAATCTGATACCGTTTAGTATCTCCAGGATTCTTCCAGGTATACAACCTTCTTTTATGATTCTTGAACCAAGTGTTAGCTATGATTAAGTTATGCTCTGTGCAAAATTCTACAAGGCGGCTTCCTCTTTGATTTCTTCCCCCCAATCCATATTCACCTACTATGTTTCTTTCTCTCCCTTTTCCTACTGACGAATTCCAGTCACCCATGACTATTAAATTTTCGTCTCCCTTCACTACCTGAATAATTTCTTTTATCTCGTCATACATTTCATCTATTTCTTCATCATCTGCACAGCTAGTTGGCATATAAACTTGTACTACTGTAGTAGGCATTGGCTTTGTGTCTATCTTGGCCACAATAATGCGTTCACTATGCTGTTTGTAGTAGCTTACCCGCACTCCTATTTTTTTATTCATTATTGAACCTACTCCTGCATTACCCCTATTTGATTTTGTATTTATAACCCTGTAATCACCTGACCAAAAGTCATGTTCCTCCTGCCACCGAACTTCACTAGTTCCCACTATATCTAACTTTAACCTATCCATTTCCCTTTTTAAATTTTCTAACCTACCTGCTCGATTAAGGGATCTGACATTCCACGCTCCGATCCGTAGAACTCCAGTTTTCTTTCTCCTGATAACGACGTCCTCTTGAGTAGTCCCCGCCCGGAGATCCGAATGGGGGACTATTTTATCTCCGGAATATTTTACCCAAGAGGACGCCATCATCATTTAATCATACAGTAAAGCGTAATACGTAAACAGCAGGAAGGCTGAAGCAGGATGATGCGGAAATTTGAAATACACTTTTTTCTGAGTAAGTGCTCACTACGTTCGGAACTTCACGTGCATGAGGAAAAAAACATCACGAATTTTCGCAGTTACTAAAAGTGGGGACAATACATTTCCGTTATTATATTTGCGCACAAAAAATGACGCGGAATTGAAGTATTTTGTTTCATCTCCCGAAGTATTTCCTGCCGTTGGTGGCAGTGTGAGGCTGTGTAATGAAAATAAAACGGTGAAGGTTGTCCTCTGTCGAGAGCAAGAATTTCATTTCCGGACGCATGAAACAGTAAGTCAGCGTGCGATGCAGCGCCGAATCCGGTCGCAGTCTACTAAATGGACTGGACGGCTCTGTATGCCCGTCCGTTCCATACCGAAGGGCAGTTACGAATTATGCATGTGAAAATCTAATTTTTACGTGCCTATTCCGCGATATGTTTCGATTGGAACATATCCAATATCGCGTGTAAACACTGTGTCCCCTCTCAAACTGGCTTTTTAAAAATTAAAGCATAATTGGAACGATGAGAATTAGGGCGCACTCAGGATATTGTCTGCGAGCGGTATTTGATTCTCTTAAAATTTTCGATACAAAACAGATGTTTCCATAGGGGCCCCGCTCTTCCAATCAGTGCTAACGGCACACAGTCCAAATTAAAACAGTCAGAGCTTCTGTAGATAATCTGCCGGCGTGAATTATAGCCACCGCTGGAGGAATATTAGACACAACTTTTTCTTAGAAAAATGAGGCTTCCTTTATCCATTCTGTTACCGTTATTCGCCACGAGCTACGAAATATTATGTTTTGTGCTCGAGAAACGAGAACCAGTTTCGCTTATGATTACGTACAGGGGATAAACAAAAATGAGGATAACTGATGCCATTTAAAACGACTTCCAGTCGTTTCAGAATGGATAAATACAGGTCCTGTATTGTTTCCAAGGGAACACCATTCTTCCTGTGTAATACTGACAGCTTTATTCTTGCTCCAAAATAGAGGCTCTTTCAGATAACGATGACGGAGTCGATAGCGATCACGCACTTCTATCTCCAAACAACACCACAAAAGTGTTAGAGGATGCCAATTATTTCATTCACGACATTTCTTTGACCACGGACGCTCGGAACCGCATGAAACTATGCTTAGTTCCATTATAAAGACAACAGTGGTTTGTGGTTATTTCCAGTCAAAACTCCGCACTTGTTTACCAAAGCCATCAGACGTCGGCGTGTTGTACCTGCACTAACACGTGCTCGAGTTGCGTGAAAGATACTCGTATAATGGCATTGCTGGAATAAGAAAGTGTCTCTTGCAGTGTTCGCATGTGGGTTACTGTGTAAGTGATATCACGAAGAGAATTAACCCAACGAATGTGGTCGAAATATTAGGGACAACGTTGCGACATGCTGAATATGGAAATGAAATCGGGGTCTAGGATAGAGAATTCGCGGATAATTCAAATAATGAGGATGACACAGAAATACATGACTTTATGCTAGATAGATACACTGATTAGCCACAGCATTATAACCACCTACCGAATAACCGCTACGTCCACCTTTGGCACGGATAACAATGGCGACGCGTCATGGCGTGGTAGTAATGAAGCCGTGATAGGTCGCTGGAGTGAGCTGGCACCACATCTGCACACAAAAGTCACCTAATTCCGGACTGGGGAGGCGATGAGCTCTGACGCCGCAACCACTTCCCATATACGCTCGGTTGGGTTCAGATCTGGGTAACTGGGGGGGGCGGGGTGATCAGCAAATCACCTGGAACCCGCCACTGTGCTCCTCGAACCACTCCATCACGCTCTTGTAATGTGGCGCATTATCTTGTTGAAAAATGCCACTGCTGTCGGAAAAACATGAACGTCATGAAGAGGTGTACCTGGTCTGCAGCCATTGTACGATACTCCTTGGCCGTCATGGTGCCTTGCACGACTTCTACTGGTCCCATGGATGCCCATGTCAATGCTTTCCAGGGCATAATGAAGCCGCCGCCATCTTGTCTCCGTCCCGCAGTACAGGTATGTTCCCTTGGAAGACGACGGATTTGCGCCCTCCCGTCGGCATGATGAAGAAGGTATTGGGATGGTGCAACGCTCTGCCAGTGCACCAACGTCCAATGCCAATAGCCACGCGTACATTTCAGTCGTAGTTGACGATGTCGTCGTTTTAACAGTGACAAGTGCATGGGTCGTCGGGTGGGGAAGCTGTAACAACCTTTCGTTGATTCCTTTAGCTTTCTATTTTGTTCAACATCCCATTGTTGAACTTCTGTAATTAGTGTACGATTAATTTGATACTGTAATGAAGTGTAATCTCTGTAATATGCACAATATGAGCAAATGATCTTTTGTCTACCTCATATAATCTCTTTGGTTATCTTTAAAATTAAATAATTTTGTGTAGAACTACCAATATATGCAAATGTTCTGTTTTCTTTAAAATGTTTGTTTGCTGTTATGTAAACTGCTGACCTTCACTTAGGGTTCTTAGTTATTTCATACGTAAATGGTGTTGTGGTTCCCCTCGGGATCGGAAGCATGCAGAGCGCGCAAATTGTGGTTGGCATGGTTAGAAAGGTGGAACCAAGAGTCAGTCGGGGACGAGTTACCAAACTATCAACTACTCATGTAAAAGTTGTGTTATGTGCTGCTTCCGAGAGAAGCTTTTCCTGACGTTTTCCAGTGCTTCGGATGGATGGATAAAGAGCTGAAACTATTCTGAAATTGGTATCTATCATTGCCACCATGAAACGACAGAATCCAGCAATTGTACGTGCAAATCCACCTACCAACAAGCAATCGCCACCACATTGCGCAAGCACTGTAATGGAACACTATAGTAATGTACAATGAAGAATCAGCTCAGAGGATGTTATAGTGTACCCAAATATAAGGTAAAATTTGACTGAACTCTTGTACCTTCCGTGGTTTATCCTCAGTCACATATCCACTCAGGGCCCTCCCACGCTAGAGTGTTTACCGAGTGTCCTTTATTGAAGGCATATTAAAATTAATATGGCATTAGAGTGTGCTAACATTAATATTGTGTGTTGAAAAGATCTTACAAATATCTCAAATTTGTGTTTCACTGCAGTAAGAGTTCAGAACTGCAACTGTTGGGAGTTATATGTTCATACTCGCTAAGTACTTGTTTCTCTAGTGTATTGAAAGTGTGTTTAGTTTTCTCTGCTACAGTGGTCAAGGGGCCCCCTCCATTGAAAGTAGTTCAAATGCACAAAGTTACTTAATTACGTAAAGTTTTAATTACTCTTGCTATTAAAGTCAAATTCTGTAAATATAGGGTTCCTCTTGTGTATTGAAAGTGCATATTAATAGTGTAATAGGATCCACAGTTTATCCTTTATGCTCATGATTTTTCTTTATTCGTGTCAGAAGCACCATGGATACAGGAATATAAAAAAATGAATAGCACACAGAAAAAAAATTAATTAATTACAGGCATATGAAAATATATATAAAATATATATACAAATATGTGTGCACAGAAACAAAATGTTATAGGCATTTGGCCCATAAGCGGGCTACGTCGACAGCATTTGGGGTTGCCAGCATCAGATCCTCTAAAGTGCAGTGTGAAGGACATTCAGGGCAGTTATACATGTGCTGGGTCGTCTGCACCTCTCCACAGTCGCAGAGATTAGATGTAGTAGAATATCCCCACTTCAGAAGGTTATCTCTCGACCGTGCAGTGTTGGTGCGTAGCCTGTTTAATGATCTCCAGACCACCCAGTCCTCATCGTAACCTGGTGCCAATTCTTCCTTTGGTTCCATCCAGTGCCCTTCTCCCGACCGCTTCCATCTCTCCACCCTAGATCCAGGTTGGTCGCTAAAATCTTCGGTTGCTCTGAGAAAACTGCGTCCAGATTTCAAGCGTTTGGTGGCTGGCTGAGTTTTGTGGAGGGGGTGGCTCTCTGCCATCTCAGCCCTCGCTCTTTCACTATAGGCTGCCGCTTCTCTTCGCACTGCAGGAGGTGCAATCCCAGCAAGATGGTAGAGCTTGTCTGTTGGCGTCGGTTTCAGACATCCAGTGACGAGCCTGCAGGTCTCGTTCAGAGCAATGTCGACCTGTTTAGCGTGGGTAGAGTTGTACCAGACACTGCTTGCATATTCGTCTGCTGGGAAGCAAACTGCTAGTGCTGTGGTCCTCACTACCTCTGGCTTTGCGCCCCAGGAGGAGTTCGTTATTTTTCGAAGAATATTATTTCTGCCGCTCACCTTCATTTTGGTGTTAATATAGTGCTGTTTATACGTCAGAGCCCTGTCTAGGGTTACTCCTAGGCTGGCGACCGTTCTCTTTATTCTTTGAACAGTGTGGATAGGTAAAACATTGGTTGTTACTCTTTAAATATTTACGTAATTTCGACTTTCACTTCCGATAAGCCACCTCCGTTAGGTACAACTCGGTCAATATAACAAAATTCCTCTCAGAGAGTAACACTGCTCCGCTTCTTTATACTATAATTGCTTGAATAAAAATAATTTTACTATACAAACTGCCTCCAGTTTTGAGGTTATAGTATAGCAGTAGCGGACGGAAGTGTTATAAAGCCCATCGTTAGGAATGTGCGGTGCACTTGTAATCTGCGCACTGCGCAGTAGATGTTAGTTCCACCATACCAGTTAGCCCAGCCTCCGACGTCCGACATCTGTAATAAGGGATGATCGCTCAACCCCACTACGTCTGGACGTTGTTTCACGTTGATTTCGCCACGTGTTGAACACACTCGCCACAGCACTCCTCGAACACCCGAAAAGTCGTGGGTTTTCCCAAATGCTTGTGCCGAGCTTCCATGCCATTACAATCTGCCCTCGGTCAAACTCAGATAGATCGCACGCCTTTCTCTTACTACAGACGGACAGCACGCTCACTGATACTAAAAGCGTCGGGCGTGTGTCTGACTAGTAGTCATTCCTCGTCACATGATCCTGCTGTCGGCTGGACTGGTATATAACTACAGTAGGTCAGTGGCCGGCCATAACGTTCTGGGTGATCAGTTTATATTGATTTTGAAGGGCAGGAAGAACCAAAACCTGAAGGTGGTTGTTCATGCAGTACACGACGTTCATCTCCAGAGCAACCGGAACGGACCACTCGAAGCGAGTACGAACTATATCCACCCAAACAGTCGAGGTCCAGTGTATTAGAAGATACTGATGACAGTACACTAGAGAACACATATGAAGACTACTGCAATCGTGGCTTCAATTCCTATGACAAATTAATGATGTGCTGTAAGTGCATTAAAAGTAAATCTTACTGCAAAGCAATTTTAAATTATGGGTGTAGCAAAAGGTGAGCAGGAGCTCATTTTAAGGTAAACGCACTGTCGCAATTACAAATTATAAAAGAGCATGTAACATCGCAGTTCGATACAGCGAGGTCGTACTGATTTAAAGTTCACTATTGTCATCTGAAACTCTGGGCACTGGTAGCGTCTAAAATGCTTGGCTTGGACAATGATATTTTATCCTGGCATAGAATTATATTTGTCACCCCTAAGAACATATAAGACGATAATAGTATATGTGAAAAGGCACAACGGTTTGTGGAGGATGTGAACATGTTTATGACAGAGCAGGGTGTGAAAAAGGAAATATTGGGAACAGTGACGAGAGTCAATTTCAGAATGAAATTTCATCATCATCAACCGTGCCTCACAGAGGAGAGAAAACTACAGCTAGAGTGTTTCAGTCTATCCATTGCTCTACTGACACCTATACAATTGATGTGGCTTTATCAATGACAGGCAGACTAGCAAACAAGTTGTACATCTGTTTTCAAGAGACACAAGGCAATTCCGGCCCACGTATTTCAAAGAAAGTTGAAACAACCTGCCCACGGAACATTCATTTGGAATCAAGCAAAAGTGGAAAAATGACTAAAGAATAAATGAAACGTTTTCTTACCCTTCGGTCCTTGGGGAACATATAAAAAATGAAAAGAGCCTATTATTGCGCGATTCCTGACCAGGCCTTACAGACCGTGCCCTTCGAAGTGCCCACAAATGAAGATATATCGTCGAACTTCACTCTGTGGTTTACAATCGCTTTTCTGCACTAAAATATACCCCTGTCTTGCAAAGTCCTTGGCGAAAGACAGGTAATGACAATGTCATACATACATCATCATTTAAAAATATAATTGGCGTAGCGTTTGATATTGGAATGCTTGAATGCGAAAGCGATTTTGATTGTAAAAACGTGTGTTTAGTGAGGTGTGCACATTGTTCTCTTCCACTTTGTTTTAACCACTTCATCGAAATCCTGCATCTACACTATTAGGTCTAAAAGCACTATCAGGTGTGCAGAATATGTGTGTTTTACGCAATGATAATGACTTTAAGCAGAGCGTTTTTGGCACTGTTGATTGAAAATGTAATGATACACTGACATCACTAAATCACGTATAATTTGCCTCCTATGGTATTGATAACTTCTAACTTAGTTTCTCTGTATTAAAATGTCACTTACGAGAGAATGCAGCGTTTTGCATGGACATGACACAGACCACTGTTCTTTTTGCAATCGCAAAGACCTTTGGAGAAAAGAGAACCACTTGCATGAATATCAAGAGCTCAGATGGAAACCCAGTTCTAAGCAAAGAAGGGAAAGCAGAAAGGTGGAAGGAGTATATAGCGGGTCTGTACAAGGGCGATGTCCTTGAGGACAATATTATAGAAACGGAAGAGAATGTAGATGAAGATGAAATGGGAGATATGATACTGCGTGAAGAGTTTGACGGAGCACTGAAAGCCCTAAGTCGAAACAAGGCCCCGGGGGTAGACAACATTCCATTAGAACTACTGGCAGCCTTGGGAGAGCCAGGCCTAACAAAACTCTACCATCTGGTGAGCATGATGTATGAGACAGGCGAAATACCCTCAGACTTCAAGAAAAATATAATAATTCCAATCCCAAAGAAAGCAGGTGACGACGGATGTGAAAATTACCGAACTACTAGTTTAATAAGCCACTGCTGCAAAATACTAACACGAATTCTTTGCAGACGAATGGAAAAACTGGTAGATGCCGACATCGGGGAATATCAGTTTGGATTCCGTAGAAATTTTGGAAGATGTGAGGCAATAATGACTCTACGACTTACCTTAGAAAGTAGATTAAGGAAGGGCAAACCTAAGTTTCTAGCATTTGTAAACTTAGAGAAAGCTTTTGACATGTTGACTGGAATACTCTCTTTCAAATTCTGAAGGTGGCAGGGGTAAAATACTGGGAGCGAAAGGCTATTTACAATTTGTACAAAAACAAAATGGTAGTTATAAGAGTCGTGGGACATGAAAGGGAAGCAGTGGTTGGGAAGGGAGTGAGACAGGTGTGTAGCCTCTCCCCGATGTTATTCAATCTGTATATTGAGCAAGCAGTGAAGGAAACAAAAGAAAAATTTGGAGTAGGAATTAAAATCTATGGAGGAGAAATAAAAACTTTGACATTCCCCGATGACATTGTAATTCTGTAAGAGACAGCAAAGGACCTGGAAGAGCAGCTGAACTGATTGGACATGGTCTTGAAAGGAGGATATAACATGAACATCAACAAAAGCAAAACGAGAATAATGGAATGTAGTCGAATCAAATCGGGTGATGTTGCGGGAATTAGATTAGGAAATGAGACGCTTAAAGTAGTAAATGAGTTTTGCTATTTGGGGAGCAAAATAACCGATGATTGTCGAAGTAGAGAGGATATAAAATGTATTCTGGCAATGGCAAGGAAAGCGTTTCTAAAGAAGAGAAATTTGTTAACATCGAGTATACCCCAGGCTGTGGCTAAGCTATGTCTCCGCAATATCCTTTCTTTCAGGAGTGCTAGTTCTGAGGAGAGCTTCTGCAAAGTTTGGAAGGGAAGAGACGAGGTACTGCCAGAAGTAATGTTGTGAGGACGGGGCGTGAGTCGTGCTCGGGTAGATCAGTTGGTAGAGCACTTGCCTGCGAAAGGCAAAGGTCCCAAGTTCTAGCCTCGGTCCGGCACACAATTTTAATCTGGCAGGAAGTTTAACATCGAGTATAGATTTAAGTGTCAGGAGGTCGTTTCTGAAAGTATTTGTATGGAGTGTAGTCTTGTATGGAAGTGAAACATGGACGATAAATAGTTTAGACAAGAAGAGAATAGAAGCTTTCGAAATGTGGTGCTATAGACGAATGCTGAAGATTAGATGGGTAGATCACATAACTAATGAGGAGGAAAAGAAAAGAATTGGAGAGGAGAAATTTGTGGCAAAACTTGACTAGAAGAAGGGATCGGTTGGTAGGGCATATTCCGAGGCATCAAGGGATCACCAATTTAGTATTTGATGGTAGCGTGGAGGGTAAAAGTCGCAGAGGGAGGCCAAGAGATGAATACACTAAACAGATTCAGAAGGATGTAGGTTGCAGTAGGTACTGGGAGATGAAGAACCTTGCACAGGATAGAGTGCATGGAGAGCTGCATCAAACCAGTCTCTGGACTGAAGACCACAACAACAACAACAGCAACGTGTAATTAGTGCAATGGAACTACTACTCGGAAAATATAGATTGTTTGGACATTAAACTGTCACGTAGGGAAGAGCTTCATCCACATATAGACAGTTTAGTCAGTTATTCGTTGTGCGTATTAGAGTTTTTGAGTATCAGGCCTCTATTTGCTGGACGTTTCACATGAGGCTAAGCTATATATTTATTCAAGCGTTCAGGACGGGGAGGTTGGGACTGTAATCAGGCAGACGCAAGTCTCCAGGTAACCCCGCATGTTACCGTTGGTCAAAATGACGAAACAACAACCTCAGCGAGCAAAGATCTACAATTCAGACGCAAGATTACCGACGTATGCTGCAAAAATACTTTATATGAAGAATGAGCAATAAATAACTATCACAATGTGTAATTGGGCTGGTTTTTCCGCAGACGTGCGCAAACACAGAACCTCACTGCTAATAGCACGACGAGCACCCTACGACTAAGGCCGTCCTCGAACAGGATGTGTTTCTCATCGCAAAGCACGCCAGACGCAGTGTCCGTCGCGTTTGATGCACGCTTTGAAAAACGAACGTGCTACTCATCGTGATTTGCGACCGCACCAGCAGTCGTCAGCAGCGTCTGGCGCGAAAATCACAGAGTTTCTTTATGAAAATGAACGCGAATAAAATAGCAGCCTCAACTCGTCGAAGAAGATGAAGTTTCTTGATGTGTCGATGTCTTGAACAGCGAATTGTTCGTAAAGGGAAACTACATAATGCTGTACAACGATCCGAGGCACATACTAGTAGAAGTTATCCGTCAACTCAACTGAATCTCGATATCATATTCTGTTTTAAACTAAATATAGTCAAGTATAGCGTCTAAGGTGAGTATGCACATGCATAACATCCATATTCTCGATGTTGTACTGACAGCAGTCAAGCTGAGGTAATATATTATACTACACAGGTTTCAGATCGGGATTCATTTCGTAATTTCATAGACCTACAAATGGAAGAGGAGAAATTTTAGGAGCTGCTCAACATCACTGGAAAAGATATCTACTGGAAAGATACAAACTAG
Organism: Schistocerca piceifrons; assembly: GCF_021461385.2. Taxonomy (NCBI): domain Eukaryota; kingdom Metazoa; phylum Arthropoda; class Insecta; order Orthoptera; family Acrididae; genus Schistocerca; species Schistocerca piceifrons. Next base: position 111,220,352 of record NC_060144.1, on the reverse strand, counting down.
AGGTAGGCTGTATATATTTTACACAAAGTTTCATAGTAGCAAAAACTAGCAGTGTGTAGCTTGGGTATACTTCCTAACATAGATGGACAGTCACGTTAAAATTTATGACCACCGTATAATAATCCTCGTCATCGGCCCTTGCAAGAAGAATTGCAGCAAATATACTATTTACAATGAATAACATCCACTGCTGCAAATAATACATCTATTAAATTAATAAGAAAGACCCAGAATCCTTTAGAAAACAAAAGGTGAAGAAAAATTTGGGAATAGCTAGACACAAACCTGCTACCCTTCTGTTTACACCGCTATCAGCTACGCAGCGGCTTCAACATTGCAACTGCTCCTCAGATATATACTCGTACATATTGTCAAAGGCTGTATCTACAAGTTGCATTACTTAACACATAACTACGACAAATTGTACCGAAAAGGACGCGCTCTTGATCTATCGTCGTGCCATAGCATTGAAGCGGTATACTTTCAAAGCATTCAAGTTATAATACTAAAAGCATCAAATACCTTTATTTACATACATGCCTTTATTTACATGTATGATATTTCACGTCATTTTATTATATCAGTCTATCTAAAACTATGCGTTTTCGAGAGATCGGCAATTTTCTAATGCTTTGAAACACCGTATATTCATACCAGTACACTATAATAAAAAATCATCAAATACGGAGTTTAGCTCCATACAATATGGAGACTTTTAAGTTCTGCTAAAGACGTAAACCCGACTCTGCATCTCACTGGGTGCATTCCTCTTCACGAAACCTAAATCTGACAGGTCAGGTTCTTAATTTCACGCTTCGCAATGCAAATGAACGCGTAAGTCCACGCTGTGACGTCACCACGTCCTCGTCCATGTAGGTTTTCACGTCCTCTGACAAGACAGCTTAACCGACAATCCACTTCCTCCATCACGGTACTTGACAACCTGACAATGCTGTAAGTGATTCGGAGTGTTCATTTCTTCTCGTATTTTACTAATGTTATAGTTAGATTATTGTAATAAACGCTTTCTAATCAGTGAATTGATGAGATACTTTGTGTAGTTTCGCATATTGATATTTGATATTTCACTTCTTGTTTAATGTGTGAATAGTATTAAGTAATAAGTTGTGTCACGTATTTAGTTAGATAATTACATGATTCATAGAGCATTTGAGCACTTCTTTTATCGAAATGATGTGGAACTAGACATTTTACAGGAAATGTATATATGATTAGTGCTGATATTAATGAACAGATTATTCCTATTTATATAATTTTATTTACTTTCTTAGTGGGTACCAGTTTTTAAGTAAAAATTCATCAATGGAATAGAAGAAAATGTCCAGGAGAAATGATTTTACATTAGATTTAAAACTTGCTTCGCTACCTGTCAGACATTTTATGTTACTGGGGAAACTGAAAAAAAAAAAAGAAATTGCTGCTAATTACTGAACTCTTCTCTCAGCCACTGGCAGCTTCAACAATGGGTGATGTAGATTATTTTTCCCTCTAGAGTCGCAGGTATATACATTACTCTTCTTCTCGAATTGTGATGGATTATTTATGACGAATTTCATTAGCGAATATATATATTGTGACGGCGTAATTAAAATGCCTTTTTCCCTCTAGTGTCGCTGGTATATACATTACTTTTCTCCTCGAACTGTGATGGATTATTTATGACGAATTTCATTAGCGAATATATGTATTGTGACGGCGTAATTAAAACGGTTAGCTCCTTGAAGAGGTGCCTACGTGAAGTCCGTTGGTGAACACCATATATTACTCTGGCTGCTCGCTTTTGTGCAATCAGTACCTTCTTTTACCCCAGAAATTATTCTGTACGGCATTACTGAGTGGAAATATGCAAAATATGTCAGGAAGTTGATACGTTTTTTTTTTCCAAGATTAGAAATTATATGAAGAGGTCAAGTAGCTGAACTTACACCACTGGCCATGAAAATTGCTACACCGATAAGAAATGCAGATGATAAACGGGTATTCATTAGACAAATATATTATACTAGAACTGACATGTGATTACATTTTCACGCAATTTGGGTGCATAGATCCTGAGAAATCAGTACCCAGAAAAACCACCTATGGCCGTGAAAACGGCCTTGATACGCCTGGGCATTGAGTCAAACAGAGCTTGGATGGCGTGTACAGATACAGCTGCCCATACAGCTTCAACATGATACCACAGTTCATCAAGAGTAGTGACTGGCATATTGAGTCAGTTGCTCGCCCATCATTGACCAGACGTTTTCAATTGGTGAGAGATCTGGAGAATGTGCTGGCCAAGGCAGCAGTCGAACATTTTCTGTATCCAGAAAGGCCCGTACAGGACCTGCAACATGCGGTCGTGCATTATCCTGCTGAAGTGCGGATAACATTCCTGTAATCTCGAGGCCGTTGGGATCCAGCACGGCGTTCCGTATTACCCTCCTGAACCCACCGATTCCATATTCTGCTAACAGTCATTGGATCTCGACCAACGCGAGCAGCAATGTCGCGTCACGATAAACTGCAATCACGATAGGGTACAATCCGACATTTATCAAAGTCTGAAATGTGATGGTACGCATTTCTCCTCCTTACACGAGGCATCACAACAACGTTTCAGATATGGTTCAAATGGCTCTGAGCACTATGCGACTTAACTTCTGAGGTCATCAGTCGCCTAGAACTTAGAACTAATTAAACCTAACTAACCTAAGGACATCACACACATCCATGCCCGAGGCAGGATTCGAACCTGCGACCGTAGCGGTAGCTCGGCTCCAGACTGTAGCGCCTAGAACCGCACCGCCACTCCGGCCGGCAACAACGTTTGACCAGGCAACGCCGGACAACTGCTGTTTGTGTATGAGAAATCGGTTGGAAACTTTTCTCATGCCAGCACGTTCTAGGTGTCGCCACCGGCGCCAAACTTGTGTGAATGCTCTGAAAAGTTAATCATTTTCATATCACAGCATCTTCTTCCTGTCTGTTAAATTTCGCGTCTGTAGCACGTCGTCTTCGTGGTGTAGCAATTTTAATGGCCAATAGTGTAGTTGTTTGAGAAGTTCAGTAATAAGCTTGTTCCAGTTCAAATTTTCGTAAGTTGTACTTTAGTTGACAAATGGGGCGTGGCATACTATGAATGGTTCTACGCCAGTTAAATGCCCTAGCTTGTAGAACTGCAGTCACGTGTGTAAACAGACACCGTGGCAGCTGTACTTGGTCGCAAACAACGATCTTGGAGACGACAGCTGCGTACTGCTACACGCAAGATGCTTTGGATGACAAGAAAGTAATCACGGCTGCGAGAGTCAGAAATTTAACAAACTCTTTCGTACCAGGACACCGAAGAGGTCGGCTTACGGCGGTCGCACATTGTGTTCGCAGCCATTCAGAGCGGAAGTTACAATCTCTCGTCCAAGAGCTCGCGAGTCGGGGTCGATGGTGGTGAGCGGGCGCGCTGCAGCCGGCAGATATTCTTAGTGCGCGGCGGCCGGCTCTGGAGGGCCAGAGGTGGGCGTGCCGGCGCGGTCCGGGCCAGGCGTCCATTCTTCACGGCGAGCATTGTGCGCCGGCAGGGCCGGGCCCGCTGCCAGAGACCGGCCCCCGCTCATCTGGGTAGCGTCATCCGGAAGAGCCGGCGCGGCCCCTATCTGCTGGCCCGGCCGCCAGAAGCGGCTAGCGAGGCCGCGAACACTATGTACACTGATGAACCAACAAGGCATTATGACCACTGCACGCCTCGAGACTTATTGCCTCCTGGTGGCGATGCTGGTGGGGCGATGCTGGCACGTTCCACGAGAAGGATAGGATACAGGGTGTCTCACAGTTCACGGTACACACTCCCAGAAGTTTTGCCGGGAACTTGGTAGAACAAGTTTTGCACTACTGGCCATTAAAATGGCTACACCAAGAAGAAATGCAGATGGTAAACGGGTATTCATTGGACAAATATATTATTCTAGAACCGATATTACATTTGCACGCAGTTTGGATGCATAGATCCTGAGAAATCAGTACCTAGAACAACCACCTCTGGCCGTAATAACGGCCGTGACACGGCTGGGCATTGAGTCAAATAGAGCTTGGATAGCGTGTACAGCTACAGCTGCCCACGCAGCTTCAACACGATACCACAGTTCATCAAGAGTAGTGACTGGCGTATTGTGACGAGCCAGTTGCTCGGCCACCATTGACCAGAGGTTTTCAATTGGTGAGAGATCTGGAGAATGTCCTGGGCAGGGCAGCAGTCTTAACACATCTGAAACGTAACGTCCACTGTATTGCGTTACGGAGGCTGAACAGAGGTGCACCAACATGCTATCAACGAGGTGGTCATAATATTTTGACTCGTGAGTGCATACAATAACGATTTATCTGATGGTGTGTGGAGGAGGGCACTTTTTGTACCACAAAGTTCCCCCCCCCCCCCCCTTTCCCGTTCTCGTCACGAAAAGTGGGCAAGGAGAAGGATTGCTGGTGAGACCCCGTGTGATCCTGAATCTCTTTCATTTAACCTTCATAGTCCTTTCGCGAGAGACACATAATATTAAGAAAAAAATTAATCCACTTTTCTAGGAACGTACGCTCTCGTAGGCGGTAAAGCACTCCTTAGGGTACAACGCCTCTCTTGCAGCGTGTGCCTCTGCAGTTGCGTGAATTTCTCCTTGATACTTTCGCTCTTACTAAACGGACGCGCGACGAAATGCGCTGCCCCCATTGAATAAAGTCTATTACCTCTATCAAAACAGTTGTATGTACACTGAAGAGCCAAAAAAACCGGTTGTTATTGTTGTGGTCTTCAGCCCAGAGACTGGTTTGATGCAGCTCTCCATGCTACTCTATCCAGTGCGAGCTTCTTCATCTCCCAGTACCTACTGCAACCTACATCCTTCTGAATCTGTTTAGTGCATTCATCTTTTGGTCTCCCTCTACGATTTTTACCCTCCACGCTGCCCTCCAATACTAAATTGGTGATCTCTTGATGCCTCAGAATATGTCCTACCAACAGAAAACCAGTATACCTCCATAATATCGTGTAGGGCCACCGGGAGCACGAAGGAGAGCCGCAACACCACCTGGCATGGATCAGACTATAATGTCTGAAGTAGTGCTTGGAGTGAACTGACATCAAGAATGCTGCAGGAGTGTCCATAAATCCATAAGAGTACGACTGGGTGGAGGAGTCTTCTGAACAGCACGTTGCAAGGCATTCCAGGTAACCTCAATAATGCTCGTGTCTGGGGAGTTTGGTGGCCAGCGGAAGTGTTTAAAATCAGAAGAGTGTTCCTGGAGCCACTCTGTAGAATTATGGACGTTTGAGGCATCGCGCTGTGCTGTTGGAATAGCCTGAGTCCGTCAGAATGCACAATAGACATGAAGGTATACAGGTTATCAGACAGAATACTTACGCAGTTGTCACCTGACAGAGTCGTATGTAGACGTATCAGGGGTCCCACACCACTCCAACTGCACACACCCCACACCATTACAGAGGCTCCACCAGCTTGAACAGTCACCTGCTGACATGGATTCATGGGGTTTTCTCCATACCGGTACACCTCCATCCGCTCAATACAATTTGAAACGAGACTCATCCGACTAGGTAACATGTTTCTAGTCATCAACAGTCCAATGTCGGTATTGACGGACCCAGGCGAGGCGTAAAGCTTTGTGTCGTGCAGTAATCAAGGGTACACGAGTGGGCCTTCGGCTCATATACAGCAGAAAATGAAAGGATACGTTAAACGGAGTCACATATTGGCGACTTAAAAGTTTATGTAACAATAATAATTCCGCATGGTTCAGCGGTCTGTCGCAAGTCTTTCGACTGGACGCCACGTTAGCAACTTGCAGGTATTTAACCTACTCGCTTATGGGGACCTACAGTTTAATATAAAATTCCAACGACATGTCATTCCTGGCGAATCTTCACATCATTTTAAGGTGAAGACTAGTTTAAGAATCGACGCAAATATTCCGTTGTCTAGCAGGGATTCGAGCCCGCGACCTTCCGGTTTCCAGGCACGCACATTATCCTAGACCACCAGGGCCGACAGTGTATAAAGTGAAACTCATTACGAATTCATAACGCATAATGCGACGATCAGTTTTAAGAATGACCTTTGACTACTAACCTATCAAGATACTCCACTGTCCTAATGATGTTCATATTACTTGTTGCAGAATCTTTACTACATTACACCCGCCAAGGATCAACACCAGTTCTGAGTTCACTAATCATGAATTCCCGTAACAAGAGTACCGTGTAGCTTCAGATATGAGAAAGTCGTCTGTGTACGTCCTTGATCTGCGCCTGCAAGAGATCAGTTACTATGGCAAGACCTTGCGGACGGCGATAAGGAGGTCGTACGTCTGCAACGCCAAATAAGGCGCACTGGTCACATCCGTGCTGCCAAACATCACCAATCAAGGGCACGGGGCATCACACTATTTTTAATTTACTTCACAAAAAGATTTCTGTTGCTGCCCAAATTAGGCTGACATGATTAGTGAACTGAGTCTGTCATCATCGGCTTGGAGGTTAATATGAGAGTATGTCTCGCATACACCAAAACATTACGTTATATAATATATATTTGAGAACTATTACCTGTTACTGAGTATACAGTCAGGGTTTTTCAGCTACGCTAAGGAATACCCCTTTACGTTCTTGCAAATCTGTATACTGACCGGTATTTTTTCTTGGCATAAACCTTGTTATTGGTGAGTCGCCTGAGCATTATAAGTTATCTGGTTTTGTGAAGTCCTTTACGCTTTGTCTCGTCTACAATGATCACAGATACCGATAAATAAAAGGGACACGGATGCATTACTAAACTGCCAGCTTTGAGATAGCAGGTTCAGATGGTAGGTACATTACTAGCACAAAGTTTATCTACTTCATAATGGTATGGACATCCTGAAGTTCGATTTGTAGACGTATCGATTTGAGAACGCAACAGAAACAATAAACTTTTCTCCTGTTTCCTTCGACACCTTGTCATGCGGTCTGATTAGTTGTACCCCAACAATTGTTCGGGTACTAGAGCGATACGGAGCGCAACAATTCTAGACTAGCGTGATTCGAGATTCAGTAGGTAATTTATACATATACAAACGTAAGTTACGGAAAAAACCTATTGATATCATTTACTGATTGCTTCGCAATCTATTGAAATTCGTGATGCTTAGAAAGGAATTATGCTTGTTATATTGTAATAAACAAGCTTAGTAACCTAATTTTTCGTGACCAGATATAATCATACAAACTGTCAGCTAGATAGCTGTTCGATCGTGTTCTGCACGGAAGATGGCATTCCGGTCAATGGGCAACCACGCGAACGATGACGGCAGGGCGCCTCCGAAAGGAGGTAGCGTTTGCCGGTTAATCCCACATCCACAATCGCTGTGTGCACAGTCACAGACGGTGCAGTATGACACAGAGAACATATCTACAGACTCCCTGCGGTGGAGGGCCATACAAAGAAAGGAAACAGGACAGTCGCAAACTGATCTGACCCCATGGCTTAGTATGAATTGTTCTGTTGCTTCCCGGATGTGGCGACAGCTTATAGAGACAGAAACTGTATCCCGATGACCAGGACAGCGCCGACCACGAGTGACTTCAGAAGAGAGGACCGTTATTTGGCTGTAAAGGCACGACAGCACCGCCTTAGTACTGCACGGGAACTGCCATGTGAGCTCTCAGTATTCACTGTACGTGTTGTATCGCGGCAAACGGCGTGCAGATGGTTTCGGCAGAGTGGCCTTTATTAACGGAGACCTGCTGTATGTCTACCTCTGACGCGTCTTCACAGAAGGGAACGTCAAGCGTGACCAAAATGCCACCTGGAAGGTCGAAAAGTGGGCCAATGTTGTTTTCAGAGATGAGTCCCGATTTAGTCTGGAGGGTGATTCCCTACTGATTCGCATTTGGAAGGAACGAGGAACACGATTTCGGGACCCAAGCATTGTGGAAAGAGACCGATATCGAGGAGGATCTCTAATGGTGTGAGCAGGGATTATGTTCATTACACGAATACCCCTTGATGAAACTATACGGGTGAAGCGGCAACGTTTAACTGCTGATAGGTATCGTGACGTGAGCTTGGGACCTCATGAAAGGGTTCCAGAGAGGTAGTGTGGGCCCAGACTTCGTATTGATGGACGATAATACTCGACCTCATAAAGCACCGGTGGTTGTTGTTTTCTTGGAAACGGAAGATACTGCAAGCATGGTGTGGACTGCTCGCTCTCCCGATATCTACCCCATAAAGCATGTGTGGGATGCACTATGGAGCCGGCTTGCGTCACGTCGGCATCCACCAATCACTCTCCAAGACTACGAGCAGCTCTGCAAGAAAAATGGGCGTTACTGCCTCAACGTGAGATGGATGACATCATTCACAGCGTACCTAGTCATTGTCAGGGCTGTGTTATTGAGGGAGGTGATCACAAACCATATTGTAAGAGGTGGTCACAACCCATACTGAGCACATTAACCAGGTGTGAGAATGTGTGTGAAAATACTTTAAGTAAGAAGAAACGAAGGACATTTTTGTCTACCTTTATGCATGTTGCATCTATTTATCTTCTGTATTCTTTACATTGTTTCTACTTTATTATCACCTATTTATACTGTTTTGTGGCAAAATAAACGCATCATTGCATAATTTACGTTTGTTGCTTTAATTTTGGACACCAGTGTATATTACACTACATCCATATCGCATTACATACGCATCTTTAGCAACATAATGTATTATCTTTATGGCAAATGAACAGTCTTACAGAACTGCAATTAAAATTGTAATTGTTGTAAATATTATTAACTTGACGAGAATCATTGAAATAATATTGACTAAAATAAATCTTACCAGCTATCTGAGAACTGCCTTATCATTCTTTATTAGATGACCAGTTATGCTTGTGCGGAATGGTACACTAAGCTTTCTCCGTTCTCAGAATAGTTGCTTTCTACGTCGCTGGAACTTCGAACAAGTGAAGATTAAATGATTAATATCTCCAACGTTTGTACTAACGCAATCACACATGTCCGAACCATTCAGTTTTAAGCGATGTGAATGAGGAGGAAAGTTGTCGTGGCTCAGTCTCATTCGAATGAGTATAAAAATAGCTCTTCAGTGTACTGACACGTCACGAAATCAAGATAAGCGCGGTACGTGCAACTAACACATCCACCATACTTTTCTTTACTGCTGCTCGATATCTGCTGTTCATCAGCTTACTGAGACATGAGTTCAGTTAGTACTTGACGTGAGAAGTCAGTGAATGGTAAATGGATACTGGGGTAAGCATCAGCTATAGCAGCTTCCTTGATCGGTGGTGTACTGTTTCGTTGTGCAAAATACCTGCGTGAGCTGTCATCACATCTAGACAGTGTTTCAGAAACTCACCGACTAACTTCGGGGAATGATATGCCACACAAATAGATCCATTTTTTAACGAACGTAGTAGTCTTAAACGCGTTCTTATGGTGATAATAATGAATAAATACAATTGCACAAAAATTACTTTGCATTAATTTTACGCATGTTCTGACTGTAATTTACCCGAATGGTTCAAACTATCCACCCTGTGCATCAATACATGCTGCGCACGTTCGTATCAACGCCCGTCCAACTATGCGTAGCACGTTAGGACTCTGTCGGATTTGGTGGAATGCATCAGTGATTCGGGCTATCAGTTCAGCTCTAGTGGTGGCTGTAGTGACGTAAAAAATACCCTTGACACGTCCCGAAAGAAAGCAATCAAGCGGTGGCAAGGCAAAAGAGCACGCTTGTCACGTAACAGAACCTCTTCGTCCTACACAATGCCCAAAATCGACAGTTGGCTGTGATCGGGTATCAGCACTGAAGTGTGCTGGGGCTCCATTCTTCTGGAACCAGAGGTCTCTACAAACAGCAAGCAGTAGACTGTCAAAAAATGGTTCAAATGGCTCTGAGCACTATGGGACTCAACTGCTGTGGTCATAAGTCCCCTAGAACTTAGAACTACTTAAACCTAACGACATCACACACATCCATGCCCGAGGCAGGATTCGAACCTGCGACCGTAGCGAGTAGACTGTCCAAGAGTTCCGAAGTTTGATCTGGACGAACATAAGTAGGTTGCTACAGTTAACTACCTGGCACTATTACAGGTCCTAGAAAATAATTACCTACAATTCCCGTCAACATGTTAATGGAAACCTTCCTTGGTGCTATCTATCAGCAACAGCATGCGGGTTTTCGTAATCTCAGATGTTGCTGTTCCTGCAGTTGAAATATCAAGCATGTGTACAGAAGCCATCAGCTATAAGTGAAACATGTGTGTGGATCGTTCACAGTTTGGTGTACGAATCACTGCACAAACTGCATACGACATGGGTCATCAATTGATCCAAAAACCTGCACCCTTTGAAGATGGTACAAGTGTGGGCTGTATTCCTGCAATACTCTCCAAACAATTGCACAACCTGTTCCAGTAGAACGGTCTACAGCATGGGTGCTGTTTGAAAGCCTATGTCTAAAACTATGGATCACTACGTCCTCAAAATGTAGTGTTTCGACGGAGCGCCTACAACCACCATCGTTCTGAGGATGCGAACTCCCTGGTTCTCGTAAGCGTCGTTGAATTGAGGCAAAGGCATTGCGATGTATATGTCTTCTGTTACGAAACCGATGTTCCCAGTTGCGAAGAGCTGCTTCTCCATTTACCCTCGGCTCTAGGTTTAAGTAGTACTAAGTTCTATGGGACTGATGACCTGAGATGTTGAGTCCCATAGCGCTCAGAGCCATTTGAACCATTTTTGAACCAGGTGCATAGCTCAAATGGCAGACCAAAACGAGTACGTACCTTCACAGAAAATGATCGTCTTTGTGAGAACTACCTCCCCTAAAGGTTGGTGAGGTCCTAAAGCACCTTGCATAAGATAAAGGCCAAAAGTCACCAAAATCAGTTGTTAGTTGCCTGTGTAAAAGCTTCAAGGGGCAGCAAATTTTGATTTTTCAGTGTTTCATATAACAACTGCGTGAATTTAAAAAATTTAAAATTCTCGCATAACCTATTCGTTTAGATGTGTAATCTTAAGCTGTAAGTTTAACACAGTAAGTGAAGTATTAAATTTAAAATCTGTGTATATGTCTTGAGGTAGTGTAAATCACGATTCGCAAAATAGGCTATATTCAATTTGTGAATGAAAACATTTACCGACTTCCTACACACATAACACATAATTTCAAAAATGTCAAATGTTTTCCAAACTTTTCCGCGCTGACACTCCAGAAAATAAGGAAGAACAAAAAGTTTATCGCTTGCCACATTTTCGCTGTTCAGTCTATTCTACGTCATCATGTACGACGTTTTAATTTGTTACTTCTTTACTACCAAGAAAATTCGCAACACATTTTTCAGACAGTGTCGACATATGCCACTGAACATACTACAAAAATGTTATCTTTTTTAGGACATAGTTCAGGATGTATGACGTCATAAACATTGAGATGCGTGAAAAACTAAGTTTCTTACGCATCGTATGAATTATAGAACTGATACCATAATATTTCTTTGAAATTATATTGTTAAGTTGCAACTTAATGACTTTGCTTCCAGAAGTTGCTTTTGCTATGATGAAGCCTACATGACTACTCTACAATTCACACTAAAGTGCCTGGCAGAGAGTTCATACAAACAGTTTCATTTCATTTCTCTACCGTTACATTCTCGAACAGGGCGAGTGAAAAATTAACACTTAAATCTTTCCGTGCGAGGTTCTCTTATTTTATTACGATGATCATTTCTCCCGATATAGGTGGGTACCAACACATTATTTTGCATTCGGAGCAGAATGCTGGACATTGAAATTTCGTGAAGAGATATCACCGTGGCGACAAACGCCTTTGTTTCAGTCATAGCCACCCTAACTCGCGTATCATATGCGTGACACTTTCTCTACTGTTTAGCGATAGTACAACACAATCTACTGTTCATGGAACATTTTTCGTCGATCCTGTCTGGTAAGAATTCCATACCGCACAGCGATAGTCTATCAGAGGACGGACAAACATTGTGTAAGCAGTCTCTTTAGTAGACCTGTTGCATATTCTAAGTGTTTTGCCAATAAAATGCAGCCTTTGGTTCGTTTTCCCCACAACATTATCAACCTGATCGTTCAAACTGAAGTTGTTTGTAATTGTAATTTCCACGTATTTAGTTGAATTGACAACCGTTAGATTTATGTGATTTATTGCGTAAAAGAAATTTAATGGATTCCTTTTAGTACTCACATAGATGATCTTACAGTTTTAATTGCTTAGGGTCAATTGCCACTTTTCACACAACAGAGGTATCTTTTCTACTTCGTTTTGCAAGTGGCTTTGAGGTCCTGATGTCTTTACTAGACGGTATATGACAGCATTATATGCAAACAGTCTAAGATGGTTTCTCAGACTGTCTAATGAATTACTTATATAGATAAGAGGGCCTGTAGCACTTCGTTGGGGAACGCCTCTGTTTTTCTCGATGACTCTCAGTCAATTACTACGAACTGACAGGAAATCACGATCAAGTCACACAACCGACACGAGAGGCAAGCAATTTCATTGGAAGTTTCGTGTGTGGAACAGTACCTAAAGCCTAGTGGAAATCTATAAATGGGGACTCAATTGGAGATTTCCTGTTCATAGCACTCATTACTATTTGTGTTTCACAAGAACGATATTTTCAGAATCCGTGCTGGCCGTGTGGCAAACAGATCGCTTTCCTCGAGGTAATTCATAATGTTCGAACACAGTATATGCTGGGAAATCTTACTGCAAATCAAGGTCAGCGATATAGGTCTGTAATTCAGCGGATTACTCCTAGTTCCTTTCCTGAGTATTGGTGTGCTGCGGTTCCAGTCATTAGGTATGTATCATTCGTCGAGCGAGCGGTTGTACGCAATACCTACGTATGGAACTATTTTTGAATATATTCTAAAAGGAATCTAACTGGTATACAATCTGGACCGGAGGGTTTGCTTTATTTTGTTGATGACGATGATGTTTGGTTTGTGGGGCGCTCAACAGCACTCTCATCAGCGCCCGTACAAAGTCCCAATTTTTACACAGTACAATTTTAACACAGTCCAATCTAGCCACTGTCATGAATGATGATGACGAGGACAATACAAACACCCAGTTCCATGGCAGAGAAAATCTCAACCTGGCCGCGAATAGAACCCGGGACCCAGTGATCCACAGGCAACAACCCTACCCATAACACCACGAGCTGCGGACGCCTTTATTATGTGATTTTAGCTACTTTGCTACACCGAAAATATCTACTTCTAAGTTTGTCATGTTGGCAGCAGCACTTAATTCGATTTCTGGAACATTTTCTTCGTCCTCTTTGGTGAAAGAGTTTCGGAAAACCGTATTTAGTGACTCCGCTATTGCGGCACTATCTTCGGCAACATTATCATCACTATCGCGCAGTGGAGGTATTGATTATGTCTTGCCGCTGGTGTACTTCACATTTGACCGGAATGTCTTCGAATGTCTGTCAGATTTCGAGAGGCTGTTTAAAAAAAAATGGCTCTGAGCACTATGGGACTCAACTGCTGTGGTCATAAGTTCCCTAGAACTTAGAACTATTTAAACCTAAGTAACCTAAGGACATCACACACATCCATGCCCGAGGCAGGATTCGAACCTGCGACCGTAGCGGTCATGCGGTTCCAGACTGTAGCGCCTTTAACCGCTCGGCCACTCCGGCCGGCGAGGGTGTTTCGTTGTGGAGAATTCTGAAAGCATCTCGCATTGAAGATGGCAATAAATTTCTAGCTTCTGTAAATCTTCGACAATCTTTAGGATCTCGCTTTTTTCTTTTTTTTTTAATTTTGCATGCTTTCTTCGTTGCTTCTGCAAGGTTTTGCGTCTTCGACCACAAAGATTTTAGCTGACTAACGTGAAATACACTGGTGTCCAAAATTAAAGCAACAAACAGCTATTTCCCCGCCCTTTGTTTAATTAACGATATAATCATACAAAGTGTCAAAAGACGTCCGTAGGATCGTGTTCTTCACGGAAGGTGGCGTTCTGGTCAATGGACATTCACGCCAACGATGACATCGGACACATATTAAACGGGGTAGTGTTTGCCGGTAGTCCCACATCGACAATCGTTGTTACGCAGTTACAGACGGTGCAGTATGGCACAGAGAAGACGCCTACCAGACTCTGCAGTGGAGGGTCGTTGGAAGCAGACAGTCGCAAACTGATGTGACCTGATAGTTTAATGTGAGTTGTTCTGTTGGTCTAGGGTGTGGTGACAGTTTGTAGAGACGGAAACTGTATCCCAAAGATAAGGGCAGGATCGACAACATGTGAGATAAGAGAGGACCTTTATTTGGCTGTGAGGGCACGACGGTACCACCATAGTACTGCACGGCAACTGGCATCTGACCTCGCAGCATCCACTGTATGTGTTCTATCGGGCTAACGATGTACAGAAAGCTTCGGCAGAGTGCCCTTGATTGAGCGAGGCCTTCTGTATGCGTCTTCACAGAAGGGAACGTCTAAGGTGGAGTCGTCAACATGCCACCTGGATGGGCGAACAGCGGACCATTGATCATTTCACTGATGAGTCCTGATTTGATGCGGTGAGTGATCCTCGAGGGATTCGCATCTGTAGGGAATTTGGAACACGATTTCGGCACTCGAGCACTGTGGAAAGAGTCCGATATCGAGCAGGATCCCTAACTGTGTGGGCTGGGATTACGTTGACCACTCAGACACCTCTTTATGAAACTGTGCGAGTGAATCAGCAAGGTTTATTTTGTGTTAGCCGAAATGCACGCGTTTTAGCTCACGCAGGCTGGCGTGAGGAGGGAAGAACTATACTGACGTGAGCTCTGGAACATGACAAAGAATGAGAATTCAGAAAGCGGACGTAATTAGTTTGATAACTTTAATCCATTAATGATGAACGTCGCTCTTGACGTTACATGATTCACAATATTATCTGGTCAGAATACATCCTGGAAGATAGTACTTATAATAACTGAATATGGCGCCTTGCTAAATCGTAGCAAATGACGTAGCTGAAGGCTATGCTAAACTGCCGTCTCTGCAAATGAGAGCGTATGTAGTCAGTGAACCATCGCTAGCAAAGTCGGCTGTACAACTGGGGCGAGTGCTAGGGAGTCTCTCTAGACTAGACCTGCCGTGTGGCGGCGCTCAGTCTGCAATCACTGATAGTGGCGACACGCAGGTCCGACGTATACTAACGGACCGCGGCCGATTTAAAGGCTACCACCTAGCAAGTGTGGTGTCTGGCGGTGACACCACAGTTTAACTGCTGTCAGGTGTTGTGATGAGATCTCTGGACCTGATGTATGGTTGTTGCGAGGTGCTGCGAGCCCAACTTCGTAGTGATGGGACGTTAATGCTCTACCTCGCATATCACGAATGGTTGCTGTTTTCTTGGAAGCGGAAGATACTGCACACATGACGTGGTCTGCTCGCTGTCCTGATTTGAATGCCGTACACCATGTCTGGGATGCACTAGGGAGATGGCTTGCATCACATCAGCATTCATCAACCACTCTCCAAGTCTCGCGAGCAGCTCTGCAAGAAGAATAGGCGGTACTGTCTAAACACGAGATTGATGGCACCATTCACAGCATTTCCCGTCGTTATCAGGCCTGGACTGCCGTCAGACGTGGTCATACCCAATACTGGGCACATTAAGCAGTTGCGTGCAAATCCGTTAAGTCAGAAAAAAATGTTGTGGTTGTTTACGTGTATTTAACACAGTAAAGTCATCATTCGTCTGAGGCTGTTTTACATATGCAAGATGGGTTGTTTCAAGAATCGAGGGCGGTGGGTGGAGATCAGTGGTGTACTTCGAGCGGCGTAATTATGCAGTTTCTGGAAGATCGGGCAGCACACCCCGCACATGGACCCGGGACGTTTTGCTGAGCGGTACGGCGCTCGGCAGCGCCGCCTCCGCCTGCGCGGAGCTAGCCCAGCCCGGGCGTCCTTGGCCGTCGCGGCTGCCAAGGGTACGGGTTCATTTCTCCCGGCGGCCGCCGTCTGCGCAGCCGGCCGGAACAGACCGGCCGTGGCGGCGGAAGTGACGCCAAAGCGCTCGCCGCCCGCCTGGAAGTGTGCGACGGGGTGTACGGTTACTGTCCCGTACAGGCCGCAACACACAAGCCGAGGTCGTATCTACAGCATCACAGCACTTCACTTCACACGCACGCTTTTTGAACGCGTCACTCCCCGCTTGCAGCATCGAGGGTGTCATCGTCGACTGCACTCGAAGCGCCGCGCGCCGCTTTCATCTTTGCAGAAGAGACATGGCTAGCCACACGATCGGAGTGTATCTGCACACTCATGTCTCACCAATAGATGCTTCTACTCTGGCTTTCAGGGTAAACAGTCAAAACGACACGGTGTGCAATATGGAGTACCCCATGCTGTAACCTCTACAAAACGATCTACCAACTACACAAAACACGATAGTTGCCATCTACGCGGATGACACTGCCATCATAGCGCAAGACTGGAAACCACCAAGTATGAACTCACGACTGCAGACTGCACTCAGAGATGCCGAGCCTTCGTTGGAATGATGGCGTGTTAAAATAAACGTCGACAAGTGTGAGGCAGTGCTGTTCTCATGTAGAACGAAACAACAGCGCAATCACCAACATTGCAGACAAATAACCCCCCCCCCCGTCCCCCCACACACACACAATATGTTTCCGTGAGACAGTCAGGTACCTAGGTGTCTGGCTGGACCGGAAACTTGGGGGGGGGGGGGGCGGGGATCACATACAGAACGTCGCAAACCAAGCATACGCAATGCTCCACGATACTCACGCACCGTGGACCTTCACAATCAGTACTGCCTCGTGACTCTCTCGGAGGTATTCAAAAATCTCGCCACACTACTATACAGGAACTCGAGTCACTCGAACAACCCCTTCATCCTGAATCTGGGAAACTACGACCACAACCATAAGTGGGAGCATAATCGTCCAAAGACACTCCTTAGCCGGCCGGTGTGGCCGTGCGGTTCTAGGCGCTTCAGTCTGGAACCGCGTGACCGCTACGGTCGCAGGTTCGAATCCTGCCTCGGGCATGGATGTGTGTGATGTCCTTAGGTTAGTTAGGTTTACGTAGTTCTAAGTTCTAGGAGACAGATGACCTCAGATATTAAGTCCCATAGTGCTCAGAGCCATTTGTACCACTTTTTGCACAAACAACGCAAATAACAGCGAATTCCTGCATCACACCAAAACTGACTAGCGTCGCCAGATGAATCACACAGCCGCTCAGTAGACCACATCAGGGAAGCTAAATCTTGCCCACTGAACAGAAACAGAACCCACACAATCTCGTCCAATGTGCGATCGATTCTGTGACCAATCGGCCATTAATATGACGAATATGGCTTTTTCAGATACGCAGACTCTGCAGCTGGCCCAAGAGACTTAGTCGGTGCCCAGCCTAGCAGTACCTCACGTCGATTTGGATAGAAAGACTTCTGACGAACCTAAGCTATAACCCTGGTATCGAGCATTGCATCATAGCCTTTCACTAACCAATCTTACCCTTGCATGATCTGTCGCAGACAGTAAGAAAATCGCTCTGTTCTTACGGCCCGTCCAGACTGTCGCATAGGCTTTTTGCCCCTGGTGCATGCCTTGACACCTTTTTCGCTCTGCCCTAAAACCCGCTACTCTTCATCGATTTTCGACCACTTCTATCACCTCGATGGCCCCGTGATAGTGGGTAATCCTACCCAGACGCACGGACAACATCGGGGCCTCTCATTCCGCCAACTACTTGGATTTGCAGCTAACAATACAGAGGTGACAGTAGATCTATTGAGATGGTCACCACGTGCGTGAGGGCATGGACGGACTTTAGGAAAAAACAAGGAATGTATCCGCAACGGAAGACTACTGCGGCGAGACGCAGAGTTCTGCAGCCAAGGGTCTAGCGGAGAGACAAATCTCGAGGCAGCCGCTGTGACTCCAAAAAAATTGTTTTACGTAAACGAAGGACAGGTACATCGCCCTATGTAGTTACTTCTCCATTAGAATTCATGCTTTTCGCCTAAAGATTAACAACCCCCAATTTGGGATTCACGTACGCTGTGCGCTATGCAATCTTTCTCATTCGACTCTGAGGAAATCATTCCGCAATAAATAAATAAATAAATTGGTTCTCTCATATCTTATAGTTGTATATCGTAACGATTTGATAATGGACTGGCTTTCGTTTTGTAATTGCTCATAGTTTTCATGCTATTCTGAAAGTAAGTAAAACATCGCGCGTCTTTCGAAAAGTTTACGGTGCAAAATGTCGTCGCCTGCCACGAATAAATGAGCGACTTGTATTGGCGTTTGTCCGCAACGGACTACGCGACGCCACACTCGAGGGTATGGTCTCTCGCTATGTGGAGTTGTGCCCCGTGTTTCTCTGTTGCCTGGTGTTTACAGTTACAGTCCTACCTTATCGCAACATTGGATTAAGAGGTTTTTCATTTTAAAAGAGAGATAGATATCGGAAGACTTATAAGACTTTTTTTTTTGTCTGCACTAACAGTTCTACTCACGAAACATTCAATATCGGTTATTGTTAGCAAAGTTTAAAAGAAAGTAAAACTGACCTGATAATTTACCTTGCGACTAAATAACAACAGAAATTCAAGAAACATAAATTCTAGAAATATTTTAGAATCACGCTTCGCTTCGTTGCTGCGAGCAGTCCACCCAAGTAGACATAATTTTCTTTTTTCCTTCTTTTTTTAGATGGTAGTCGAGACGGATCTTAGACACTGTGCAATAGTGACGTCCATAGGGGAGTAAGCTCTGAAGAAAAAGTAAAATACATCGATTGTATGCATCCAGTAGTGAATAGTCTTCTTAGGTTTTGTTTGACAAGCTACACGAAGATGAACCGAAATTTTTCAGCTACTTGAGAATGTATTTCTAAAGCTTTGACAGATTACTTTGCTCGCTTAGAAACACTTTACACAAGCAAGACACGAATATGAGACTAACTATACCTTCAGTGCAAATATTGTCTATAACTCTGACGCCGTATATAAGGCGGAAGATTAGCTGTCATATGCTCTTTCCATTTACAAGCACAATTTTGATAATTTTATTGTTCTGTACTAACTGGCATTTTTGGTTGATGTACCTGTAAATTCGTCTCAAACTCAAAACAAACTCATCTGATACTGCACAAGGTTTCTCGGGTGTACTGCCAGATGCAATCTTCGAAGGTCCAGCGAACACACTGTGGGAGATACTTTGCAGCCGCACACACAGCACGGAGAACACAGCGCTGCCAGGTGTCAGCTGGCCACTCTGATCCGGTTCCTGCACTGACTGCTATTCGCAAACCTGCCACACCTCCCGTGTGAACTGCCCAACTGATTCCCGTGGTACGTAGCACTGCGGCTGCGGCCTCGCGACTTCCGTCTCGCTACGGACCAAGCAGCACCCGCTGACGTTCCGCCCCGTGTTGACTTCTACAGCTACCCTGCGTGCCACAGCGGTGCGTCCACGTACCGCGCAGCTTGCGTTCCGTACATATTCCGCTGTTGTGTCAAATGGTTCAAATGGCTCTGAGCACTATGGGACTTAACTTCTGTGGTCATCAGTCCCCTAGAACTTAGAACTACTTAAACCTAACTAACCTAAGGACATCACACACATCCATGCCCGAGGTAGGATTCGAACCTGCGACCGTAGCAGTCGCGCGGTTCCGGACTGAGCGCCTTAACCGCGAGACACCGCGGCCGGCGCGCTGTTGTGTCCCCAGCCTAAAAACTTACCGTCGCGAGCTGCTGACAGAGAGGCATCGCCAGGTGGCGCTACCCACGCCACAAGAGGACGCCGAATTCGCACCACCACACTGCCTGCAACTGTGATTGGACCGCGCGTATGGACGACACTGTAGTGGGTTCTGACGAAAGTAGCACGAAGCCAGTGATACTTCGGGAACATAGGTCGACAAGAGTGCTGCTACGACTGTTGGTGAATACTGAGAACTAGGACTAGTGGAACAAAGAGCGAGCTCCAGAGAAATACAAAGTTACGTACGCTGATGAGCCAAACCATTATGACCACTTCCCATCGCGACGTTGTATTATGCCCGGTTGCGTTGCGGGCCCTGACGTATTAACAGAAGCATGTAAGCGGAGCAGACACGGACGGGGCATGACTCTAACGAAGAAAGGGGCTGCAAATGGGGAAATCCAGTGAGATAAGCGACTTTGATAAAGGGTAGATTATTATCACGCAGAGCCAGTGAGCGAGTACCTCGAAAACGGCGAAGCTGATCGGACGTTCACGTACTACTGTCGTGAGCAGTGAGCATCTACGGAAAGAGGTAGAAGAACAGTGAAAGTACCACCGGGCGCTAAGTAGTTGGACGTCCACGACTCTTCATAGAACGTGGGGTTCGGAGGCTTGTCTGCTCTGTAAAGTAGTGTAGATGGTCATCTCTACCATCTCTGCCGAAAGAGCACAATGCTGGTGCAGCCACAAGTGTTTCGGGGCATACTGTTCATTGTACATCGTTTAACATGAAACTCCGCAGCAGACCACCCTTTCACACGTTGACCCAACAACATGGTCAATTACGATTGCACTGGGCACAGGAACATCAGGATTCGACCGTCGCTCAATGCAAACGAGTCGGCTCTTCAGTTGAATCACATTTTTGCTGCACTAAGTCTACGGTCCTCCCCACAAACGCCATCACTTAGGTGAACGGCAGCTCGAAACGTACATCGTGCTGAGGATGCAGACTGGTGGAAGCAGTATTACGCTATGGGAGGTATTTTTCTGCGCTTGCATGGGACCTGTGGTAGTGACAATTGACAGCTGTAAACCACCTTTATCCCTTCATGCTTTATGTCTTCCCTGGTGGCAATGTCATCTTTCACCAGCATAATTGTCCGTATCTCGGAGCCAGAACCGTGATTCTGTGGTCTGAGGAGCATTATAGTGAACTCACGTTGCTGTCTTGGCGACCAAATCCGCCTAATGTTACTCATGGCCCGCCTGCCTAGCCGCGTGGCCTAACGTGCTGCTTCCCGAGCGGGAAGGCGTGCTGGTCCCCAGTACGAATCCGCCCGGCGGATTAGTGTCGAGGTCCGGTGTGCTGGCCAGCCTGTGGATGGTTTTAAAGGCGGTTTTCCATCTACCTCGGCGAATGCGGGCTGGTTCCCCTTATTCCGCCTCAGCTACACTATGTCGGCGATTGCTGCGCAAACACTGTCTCCAGGTACGCGTAAACCATACTTTATCACGCAAACATTTGGACTTACACTCGTCTGGTATGAGACCGAACCGCACAATAACCCTGTGTTCGGTGTGGGGCGGCGGTGGAGTGGGTGGACTGCTGCAGCCTGGTGTGGGGTTGTGAACCACTGGGGGCTACGGCGAGACGAAGTCTCCCCGTCATTTCTAGGTCCCCAGTTCAATACAATACAATACCGTACAGTACAACACAATACAATGTAAATCATATGGAACCCCTCTGGGTTGCTATCAGGTACCATCACCGCGTAAGCAAATCAGAGGCCCGTTATTTACGTGAATTACATGACCTGTTCGTAGACATCTAATGCCACATAACTCCAAAAACCTACCAAAAAACTATCGAATTCTTTGTACGCAGAATTAGTTATGTATATCGTATCAAAGACGGACAAACAAGCTATCAAGGAGGTGGTCATAATGTTTTGGCTCATCAGTGTATCATTTGTATAGAATATATTGTAAATAAATAATATATGTTTTAATCCTTCTTTTGGGCTGCTGTGTCCTAAAGTGCTCATCCACATCGCTACATCTCAGAAGCAACATTACTGATAGTCAATGTAAGGAAATGTAATGCAAACGCTGGAAAAGAAAAAGAACACCGCGGAAGTATAGGTTGAATATACAGTCTTTCCATGATTACAGTAATTAATTTCTCAGGAACTATGATAGAAACGGCTGTGTGATTTTTTGAAAAAGGTAGCTTAACTCACAAAATTTTTTATGCGTTCCTCTGTCTCAGGCGCTTCGTTTGTTGCACATACAACGTCCATGTGATACTCAGTTTCTGTCCACGTCTTTGCCAACATCTCTTTCGTCACCGTCCCTGTAGCACCTCATATTTGTGCCGTGAACTGAACTGAATACTTTATCCTTAACGTAACCGTACAGAAAGATAGTCAAGAGGGATTGTGTGTGGTGATGGCTATTTGTTGGACCGCCTCTACACCCCGTCTGTGCGAGAAGGCTTCTTCCATTAACTGGCGAATACATAAACCCCACCATCTTGTTGAAACACTACCCACGGTTGTAATTTCTGTGACTGAGGTGCAACTTAAAGTTCCAACAAGTACAGGTGAACTGTTGCCGTAAATGTAGACTCGGTGAAAAAGAACTGTTCAGTTATAGTGTTGAGCATAAAACCACACCACACATTCACTTTCGGGCAGTCCGTTACCTGCTGTACCACGGTATGTCGGTACTCCGTACCAGATCCGCACATTATGCCTGTTTACTTTCCCGTATATGTGAAAGGTTGCTTAACTGGAAAAAATCATTAAGATAGTCATTGACTGTATCAGTTCGTTCCAGTGTTCATAGCAAATTCAGCACGTCTGGGACTTTCATTTGATTGCAAAGGTCGCAGGAATCGTACTTTGTGTTCCAGGAAATGCAGCCTCTACGTGAAATCTTCCCCACAGTGCTCTCAGGTATGCCCCTTCCTTCGGAATCGCGACGCGCCGAAATGCTGTACTCATGGTATCGACAGTGTTCGTTACTCACTCCAAGGCTACCTCTTCTCGCCTTGTCTCTGCCAGCATCTTTTCAACTTTTCATACTAACCTTTGATGCTCTACACATCCGACAGATCCTGACCCAGGCACTTCAGAACCGCTGCTTAGCTGTAATAAGCGACCGTGTTTCATGAAACCACAAAACACGTTGCGGTTCCCACAGACGCCACTGTGGCAGCAGCATTCGTGAATGACGTTACCTGTAACAAGAGAGAGAAAAAAAAAGAAATCAGATGCTGTCACATGTAAAAGTGTATCAATAAAAACTAAACGAGTGGAGCTAATATTCTGAAAAAACTGCACAGACATGTGGAAGCGTATCCACATAAAACTTAATGAGTTCAAAAACTGCGTAGCTGTATCTAACGTAGTTTCTTAGAAATAATTTTTTTAATCAGACAGTAACTTTATGACCACCCTTATATCATCATTAATAGTCCCCAAACGATCTTATTGTATGTGGGAGAGGGTATTCCACGTACTGCTACAAGTTTCTCTGTATCTATTTCACAAGTGTTGCGAAGAATTAATGGCTGACGATATGCCTCATTTTACTGACATTGTCGTCTTGCATGATATAACTGGAAGTAATTAATACTTTGGTTCACTGTTGTTGGAATGTATGCTTTTAAGAACGTAACTGTAAGCCATTCTGATATGCACAACTCCTCCCTTCCGTGTGCCTATGAAGTTGTATGGGCATCTTCGTGACGTTCATGCTCAAAGATTACACAGATAAAAAATTCGACATATAAAGATATGAGTATAAATATTTTCAGTATAATTGCTGTTCCGTATATTAAACACTGAAAGCGGGATATCGGAACTAAGAAAAAATATAAATTTTCGAGAGTCACATTCCGATATAGCCTACTGCATCTGATAAAAGACGAAGAGTTAATGAGAAGAATTTCGTGCGGAGTCGCGCTGGCGGAGAATAATAAGATCATAAACCCGTTAAGCAAAATCAGATAGTAATGTAATCATACGAAAGCTATGCTCCAAAAAAAGTTATTTCTTACTTAACAAGAACAGAATAATAAAATACTGCAATGTAATTATGGTGTCATCGCCAGACACCACACTTGCTGGGTGGTAGCCTTTAAATCGGCCGCGGTCCGTTAGTATACGTCGGACCCGCGTGTCGCCACTATCAGTGATTGCAGACCGAGCGCCGCCACACGGCAGGTCTAGAGAGACTTCCTAGCACTTGCCCCAGCTGTACAACCGACTTTGCTAGCGATGGTTCACTGACAAAATACGCTCTCATTTGCCGAGACGATAGTTTAGCATAGCCTTCAGCTACGTCATTTGCTACGACCTAGCAAGGCGCCATTATCAGTTACTATTGATATTGTGAATCATGGATTAAAGTTAAATATTACATCAGCTACGTCCGTTTTTTTCTAAATTCTAATTTCCTTGTCATGTTCCAGACCTCACGCCAGCCTGCGTGAGCTAAAACGCGTGCATTTCGGCCTCCTTTAGTAAAACGGTGTTGGCTCTCTTGCCAACCACAACAGTAATAACTTACCTGGAATGATTTTGTAACGCAATTATTATACACTTAAAATAAACATGTACCAGAGACCACTGAAGATTCTACATAAATATACATAAGCGAAACGAGTTTGGCACAAACAAAGAAGCCTTTCATTTAGTAGCATAGACTACCACATCTCCACGAAAATAAATGCAATTAAGGAACGATGTAAAACATAAAATAATTGCGAGAATAGAAAAGTATTTAACGGCAAAAGATCACAAAGTATGCATTACGCGTTTCAGAAATATTTCCGTCTTCAGAAATCCAAGTGCAAAGCCAGCACAAAGACAAGAGCGTTCCTAGTTGTGAACGTAACATGAGATGATATACGTCAACATGTAACGTTCTTGTCCTCGTGCTACCTTTGCACATGGATTTCTAAAGGTGGAAATAATTCTAAATCTCGTCATGCATACTTTGAGGTCAATACAGCCATTCTTCACCTGCTGTGTGACTTATGCGACATAGCCAGCTTAACTACAGATCTTTAAAGATGGAGGATGTTGTGAAGATCTGATGAAACCACGTTATGTAGATTACTAGCAGAAGTTAGAACTCATGGTCCAAACGTGGAAACAAAGAACATGTAAACACTGAAAACTAAAGTCAGAAGCAGACGAGCTGCCTCTTGTTGCATGTATGCTGGACCAGGATTCGAAACCGAATTTCCGTCTTTTGGGGTCAGTTCAAAAATGGCTCTGAGCACTATGCGACTTAACATCTGTGGTCATCAGTCGCCTAGAACTTAGAACTAATTAAATCTAACTAACCTAGCGGCCGCTCGGCTCCAGACTGTAGCGCCTAGAACCGCACGGCCACTCCGGCCGGCTTGGAGTTAGTGACCTGCCCTACTGACTGTGTTGTACGAGCACATCTCTCATCGCAGACCTACTCATACCTTCAAGTGAAAGGGAGTCACGCACGAATATACTACATAGATACGAAAATATCAAACGACATATAGACACAATAGTACAAACGGCGAACGAAAAACACATAGCGTTAGTTGGTAACATCATATACAGTAAATACATATAACCTAAAAAAAGTGAAATATTTTATTTAAGTGTGGTCGAAAATTGTTCAAAAACGTACAAAATCGGGAATCTCCATGTACGTAGGTCAACTAAATACAAGTAAGGACGACACTCATGGAATAAGGAGATCAAAAAATCGCAAAGTAGAACCAGATAATAGTGTGATCACACGACAGCTGCACTCCAAAAAAGTAGTTTCTTATTTAACAACAACAGACTAAAATGCAATTATTACGAAAACCACGGAAGTTTCAACGTAAATGAACAGAAGCAAAACGCATGTGGCATAAACAAAGTAGCTTTTCAACAAGTAAATTGGACGTACCAAATCTCCAACAACATAAATGAAGCTAAAGAACGACGGAAAACATAAAATAGCTGCGAGATTAAACAAGTGTTTAGCAGCAAAAGAGCATTGTAAATAATGTAGGTATTAAACTTCCTGGCAGATTAAAACTGTGTGCCGGACCGAGACTCGAACTCGGGACCTTTGCCTTTCGCGGGCAAGTGCTCTACCAACTGAGCTACCCAAGCACGACTCACGCCCCGTCCTAACAGCTTTACTTCTGCCAGTACCTCGTCTCCTACCTTCCACCAGGCTGTGGCTAATCCATGTCTCCGCAATATCCTTTCTTTCAGGAGTGCTAGTTCTGCTAGGTTCGCAGGAGAGCTTCTGTAAAGTTTGGAAGGTAGGAGACGAGGTACTGGCAGAAGTAAAGCTGTGAGTACCGGGCGTGAGTCGTGCTTCCGTAGCTCAGTTAGTGGAGCACTTGCCCGCGAAAGGCAAAGGTCCCGAGTTCGAGTCTCGGTACGGCACACAGTTTTAATTTGCCAGGAAGTTTCATATCAGCGCACACTCCGCTGTAGAGTGAAAATTTCATTCTAGAATGTAGGTATTTTCCAGTTTGACGATCACAAGAAAACCGTCACGTAGCACAGGGAGTTTGGATACTCTGATTTTGTACAAGTCACCCAGAACATAATTCTCTGCCAAAGGATTATAATGCAGAGATCATACAATGAATTGGAGAAGATTATAGTAGACATGGAAGAGCGCAGACAGTAATCATTTTTCAGATGCAGCATCTATGAATGTAATTAGAAAAGCGGGTAATACTTGTAGCATGTAACCTCACACATGCACTATGCAGAGAAAGGTATAGGGATCAGACAGCTTTATGCGAATAATAACATCAACAATATTACAAGAAAGTGGTTGCATTTGTCGCAGCCTCCAGTACAGATGAAAGAATGTTGCAGAAATTGTCAGCACACCCTGCGGATTGTTCTACAACAAGCCAGTCGCGGTCAGATGACCTTGTGGTTCTACGGCGAAGTACTGCTTCTTTTTTAATTACACGGTCTAATTCACTGTGCACTACCTCGCCCGTAGTAATTATTGCGATCAGTCATACAGCAATCTATTCCGAGTAAAATTAACGCTCCAGTGAGTCCGTGTCCTTGGTGCAGAGAATGCGACCTTCACTTCAGTACATTCTCGTTTGCGAATGTCTTTGTACACCGACTGTTACACCACCAGGTACCTACCATGCGAAATCTCTATCCATCAGCTCTGTGCGACGGCGCGGAAATTGATCGTGGCTGCAGAATTGCTCTATAGACTGCACTTTCAGGTGGACACTACTAGATACTCTTTATCCCTGTTCGGTGTACTGGTGGAGATGAACAAATGAGAAATCGGAAACAGTCGCTCATTTCAGGAACACTTTCACTTTCGTTTGATCTTCTGTGTGAATAAATACAATAGAGATCTTCGTAAATAAATCACTTCGCAACTAGAAAATGTCAGAGTAATAAGCGGAAAATGTTATAATCAACAACCAGTGCTTCGAAACAGAGCAGGATATTCACAGTTTTCCTTCTAACATGGTCATAGTAGAGGTACTCCGCCACTCCTTTTCTTACAAATTATACAAGAGGTATATTTCATGTTTTGCAAAATGGTTCAGATGGCTCTGAGCACTATGGAACTTAACATCTGAGGTCACCAGTACCCTAGAACTCCGAACTACTTAAACCTAACTAACCTAAGGACACCACATACGTCCATGCCCGAGGCAGGAATCGAACCTGCGACCGTAGCGGTCGCGCGGTTCCAGACCGAAACGCCTAGAACTGTTCGGCTGAGGTTTTGCACTGCAGACGGGCATCAGAAGTCATTACCTGGTGAAATGTTATCAAGTTTTTATGGATAAAGTTCAAAAGAAATTTAGTGAGCTTGTCAAGCTCGTTGCTGGTACAAATGATTAAAGCCACATTTGATGGTCAACAAATATTTTTATTCTATGGCAAACAGAGTGTGATCTCCCCGGTTTTCAACTGTAGTATACTGCATTAGTGTGCTCAAAGGTCTAGTCCGCGTGAAGAGGCGCAGAGGATAAGACACCACTCATATTTGGAAGATGCGAGCTTCTTTCAAAAACCTTCCGGCCATCCAGATTTTGCCTTTCCGAACTACCTTTACACTAATAACCGCGTACGTCTGGACTGTTCCTTTGATAAACATACTGCCGATCTCTTTCAATACCTACAACATATACAAACGGGTACTAAGTCTCTAATGAACTCATCGTCGACGGAGCGTTGAACACCAATCTTTCGCACTTATTTGTAAGAATAACTGCGGAAACATGTCCATTGTGCAATTTTTATAGTGTGTTTACAATTATCCCGTCGCGGGATAAAAGTTCGCCAGCACAACGAGGCAGACTGATAAAGGACGGGCAGCTAAACGCCACATTGGTGGCCTGTTAACTATCTACACAGTTCGTTCATTTTAATGTTCTTGGTACGTCACTATGGAGTGCAATGCGTCCATTAATTAAGAAATATGATATATTTTCGTCTCGACAGATTTACAAATAAATGTGACCATACATGTGAGTATTTATATGTACGCTAGCTGAGAACCCGAAGTTCCGCAGGTTTGCGTTTGTTCCCGTCTTCTGTTAGTACATCTCTTCCTCTCTGTCCGGCCGGCCGTGGTGGCCGAGCGGTTCTAGGCGTTTCAGTCCCGAACCGCGCGACTGCTACGGTCGCAGGTTCGAATCCTGCCTCGGGTATGGATGTGTGTGATGTCCTTAGGTTAGTTAGGTTTAAGTAGTTCTAAGCTCTAGGGGACTGATGACCTCAGATGTTAAATCCCATAGTGCTCAGAGCCATTTGAACCATTTGAACCTCTCTGTCCATCTCCACCGCCCTCTCTCTGCCCATCTCCACCTCTTCCCACACTATTCAGTAGTCTCTTGTAAAACGTAAATGTCAATTACAATATTTTTTGTACTGAATTAAAAATTACTGTATCTTTTTACAGATAAACACAAAGTGCTGTTGGATTAAACTGCGTCATCGAAAAAGTTAGTATTTGACAGTTGAAGTACAACAACAGCTACTGTTACTGGGCGCGTTCATTTTGCCACGGAACCGCTTCCAATCCGTCGAAGTATGATTTGAAAGTGTTGGGTTGTTTAGGAGGAAGAGACCATACTGCGAGGTCATCAGTTTCATCGTATTAGGGAAGGGCGGGGAAGGAAGTCGGCGGTGCGCGTTCAAAGGAGCCATTACGGCATTTGCCTGGAGCGATTTAGGGAAATCACGGAAAACCTAAATCAGGATGACCGGATGCGGGACTGAACCGTCGCCCTCCCGAATGCGAGTTCGGTGTGCTAACCACTGCGCCATCTCGCTCGGTTTTGAAAGTGTCCCTGACGATTTGACCTTGCTATGATGTCCTGCTGAATGTTCTTGATGAACTATTTCGTTACAATACGATAAAACCTTCTTGTAATTTCGCGGAGTTAAATTAAGTTGAAACTTCATGGCAGATTACAACTATGTGCCGGACCGAGACTCGAAATCAGGACCCTTGCCTTTCGCGAGCAAGTGCTCTACCGACTGAGCTATCCAAGCATGATTCACGACCCGTCTTCACAGCTTTAATTCCACCAGTACCTCGTCTCGGTCCGGCACACAATTTTAATATGCCAGGAAGTTCCATATAGGCGCACACTCCGCTGAAGAGTGAAAATTTTATTCTGCGGCAAAGCCATGTCTCCGCAATACCGTTTCTTCCAGGAGTGCTAATTCTGCAAGGTTCGCAGGAGAGCTTCTGTAAAGTTTGGAAGGTAGGAGACGAGGTATTGGTGGAAATAAAACTGTGAGGGCGGGTCGTGAGTTCTGCTTGGGTAGCTCGGTAGAGCACTTTCCCGGAAAGGCAAAGGTCCCAAGTTGGAGTCTCAGTCCGGCACACAGTTTTAATCTGCCAGGTAGTTTCACATCAGCGCACACCCCGCTGAAGAGTGAGAATTTAATTCTCGTAATTAAGTTATTCAGTAAGCAGACACAGTTGACTATTCTCTCTGATCTGTCAGTTTTATTTTCTGTACGTTTTCTTTGTAAACTCCACTTGGTAGGTGTAAAAAAACTCTCCCGCAGATCTATCTTCATTAAATGATGCACTGACACTTATTTTCAGTTTCTTATTAAGAAATGCTTTCTTCTCCAGCAGAAAATAACAGGCAGCCCCATGTTCAGGTTCGCTCATGGTAAGCCCACAACTTAACTGCTAATGTTTCCCCATCGTATCGCGACAAATACGGACCTATTGTAGGTGTAGCCTTAGCAGAGGAATGGAGGGTTGTTATCCAGATGCCTGGACTTCTTTCGTGCGCCGCAATTAACATGAATATTTCCCGCGGAAGAACAGGTCCAGGGATGAGCCCAGAACAGCACGCGATTTTAATCCGTCAAGAAGTTTAATTACATCGAGCACTGCACGGCAGAGCAGGAAGTTTGTATCTAGAACAGCAATTGTCTCTGTGTTAGCGTCAACAGGTAAATTGCGCCCGTCCGACGAAGAACAAGAAAGTTAGCCAACGCCGAGTTTGTTTTGTCGCTGTCGAGCACCGACAAACACGGACTCCTTTTTTCTGTTTTTCTCCCGGGGCCTGCTTTTCTTTTGCTTACTTTCTTTTTTGGCATTTCTTGGGCGCTCCCGCTGCTGGCTAATCTCGCCCTACACCGTGCCGAACACACTCGGCCAGCTGAAAGGTCTTCCTCGCTAAGGCTATAAGGGAAGGTTTATCCGGCCGAAGCGCTAATACACTTTGCTGCCGGAGCCCTAATGCCATTAACCGGCCGGGGATAAAAAAAAAAGAGAGAGTAAAAAGAGGTGGGAGAGGAGGCAGAAGATCGGCACGTGGCTTTGCGGCACCAAGCTGGCTGGCGGCCTGACGCGGCAACCTTTTACCTACGTGACGCGTGTGGGGATGGCGCAGCGCGCGCTGTGGTCGCGGAGTCGCGCTTTTGGCGCGAGGTTGGTACTACCTGCTCCGCACCACAGTTATCGGGACAGGCGGAAGAAGGCAACACACCATGGACGAGTGCATAAAAAGTTTTTCTGCTTTGGATGTCTCTTTGCAAGCACGTATGTGACCAGTTCTGAGCTAGGTTGTACAGTTTGTTGTCATGCTGCCTACATTTCATATACGCTCTTGGTAAAGTAATCTGTCGACGGAGAACCATGACGCAGTCATATTGAAGCGTACATCTATTATTTACTATCGGGGATCTTATTATTCGTTTCGATCACACAAAGATTACAGTTTTCGGTAAGTAATTACCACCTATGGATTTACTAAAGGATTAGCCGAGCAGTCTAAAGGCGCTGCAGTCATGGACTGTGCGGCTGGTACCGGCGAAAGTTCGAGTCCTCCCTCGGGCATGAATGTGTGTGTTTGTCCTTAGGATACTTTAGGTTAAGTAGTGTGTAAGCTTAGGGACTGATGACCTTAGCAGTTAAGTCCCATAAGATTTCACATACATTTGACATTTGATTTACTAAACAACAAAAAGGTGACGCGACCTCAGTCGCATGTAGCCTTTGTAGCGGCTTCCAGGGGCAACAATTTTTTATCTAATGTACCAGTACTTAGAGAAGTTAGAAGCAACTAAATTAAAAGTCACTTAAATTCAGTGTTTGTTGAGTGGGAGTAAATATTAGGAAGAAGTGTGAAAATACATATATTTTGATTGCAATATTACAGTAGATTGAGTGATTACGAGATTTCTCTGGCACCTGAAACCCTTTTCTTTCTGTAAAACTCTTTCCCATCTGGCAAATAATCCATTAGTAGCAACATTGTAGAATTGCAAGCAGGAGGGTATTCAACCAACCGATGCTAACTCAAATGGCCCTGAGCACTAGGGACTTTACAGCTGAGGTCATCAGCCCCCTAGAACTTAGAACTACTTAAACCTGACTAACCTAAGGACATCACACACATCCATGCCCGAGGCAGTTTTCGAACCTGCGACCGTAGCAGCAGCGCGTTTCCGGACTGAAGCACCTAGAACCGCTCGGCTGATGTTAACTATCGACGTTTGCGGTAAGGATATCCTCATTATTTTTATGTCCACGTGGCAATGAACAAAAGGCTGCACAATCACTACTGCAGGCTAAATTCGTGATGTCGCAATGTTTTATGTTACAGTAATCTGGAAATCTTACTCAAAAACCAATTTGCTCATTCACCACTTAAGTTTCTCGTAACTAGAAATCACATTTCTGTGATCACGTCTTGAGCGAGAGCAATATATAATACAGTGCCTAGTAGAACATTCTTTAGCACTATAGTCACCAATTTTGGAGACTCGTGCGTAATGAGATATGCATTCGCTGGCTAAAAGGGTCATAAATATAAGCACTTCAACAGCAAAATAAATTACAGTAGAAATAAGGTTAACCAGACGGTACACATTGTGGCTAGTTATATATCGTCCGATATTTACGATCAATTGTGCAGTATGGTTACAACATTTTCCCATGAATGTAAACATACGAACATCAACAAAAGTTTCTTAACTAGCCGTAAATGAGAAATTTTCTACATTAAAAACATTGTAACAGTGAGTGCATCATATGATGAGGTAAGGTACTAGCACTCAGAGGATCTTACACTGGAGAACAGTAGCTGTGGCATCACTGGCTGTACTCACTTTCGCCTCTGTTCTAATTGTTGCGATTTTGTCTGTCTGTACAAGAACGACGTGGCTCCGAATTAAAAATTCATGTGAACTCTACACATTGAGTTGGGCGTATTGAATATCTCAAGCATCGCTGGGAGGAATTCCCACATCTGCCAGAAGCGAAATTGAAAGAAGGGGTGTTTGCTGAACCCAAAATTCCAAACAATATGACCTGTTAAAACTTAGAATAAAAATATGGCTACGAGTGAGAGGGAGGCTTGTGCATCATTAAGGGAAATTGTTACTTTGTGTACTTACGCATCAAAAAGGATCCACATTACATTTCTTTTGAAGCCAACATGCTAGAAAACTTCTGTAAGTAAGGTCATTTGACGAACATCGAGAATTTATTTTTCAACACTCACCTTGAACTTTCTCACGAAAGTCTGGGTGACTTCAGTGTCAAACAGGTGAGTACTTTCAACAAAATTTCAGAATGAAGGGAACACGGTATTATTGCCGGTGTAATACCAGTTTCACGGAGGACTGCTTTTGGTTATTTGACGGGTAACAGGCGAGCCATCGGAGAAAGATGTTGATAAAAATATCGAAAGAAAATGTACGTCATTAAACACACAATTTCTGTGTAATTAAGAGATATTTTCTTGTTTACGTGTCAATGAATCCTTGCTCACTTCGCTGGTTTTCTAGTTTATAACAAAACTTTACCTGATAAAGAAAGCAACCGAGATACTTTATGGATTTAGTGCCAGAAAAAATGGGATTAATCTATGGTTTGAAAAGGTTGCCGAAAGATAATTTTACGAGGGCTTGTATTATGGATACACACTACGGCTGTGTGACGTGGGAATGGCGTACTTCCGCTGACGCGATTGATTGGTTGGTTGAGTGGTCGTAGCTCGTGACCAAAATCGTTCGTGGCGCGTGCTCGTGTCGGCAGTGCTATTAAAAGTTTCGATAAAGACCCCTAACCACACGACAAAGCGTATTTCAGTAGATACGCTACGCTTACCTGACACCGCAGCTTTACCGGCAAAGGTGCCACGAGTATCGTTTACCAACAATTTACGGGCGATTAGAACATCGCGACTACTCAAAAGAGAGGGCGGCATAGTGTCACCCTAAACAAACCATTATATTTCAGATATTGTAACTTTGTCGACTTTCGACATTAAACTGATTATGCACTGGTGCAAGTCTGGAGCCGAACGAGGTAGGACATTTGATTAGAAAATCCCCGTCAGATCTTCGCGATTTATATTTTCCTTCATTTCCCAAAACCATTTAAGTGAAAAACTGGAAACGGTCGATTTAGTTTTACATCCTTCCTCAAACCGAGCTCTATGCTCCGCGTCTGATGAAATCCTCGCGCACAGAACATTTAACGCTTGTCTTCCTTCGAACCTAGGAGGTATGGACAGTAACAAAAGGCCGGCCGGTGTGGCCGAGCGGTTGTAGGCGCTACAGTCTGGAACCGCCCTGCTACTACGGTCGCAGGTTCGAATCCTGCCTCGGGCATGGATGTGTGTGATGTCCTTAGGTTAGTTCTAGGGGACTGGTGACCTTAGCAGTCAAGTCCCATAGTGCTCAGAGCCATTTGAACCACAGTAACAAAACGAATCTTTAACTGATTTTCGCATTGCTTTCCCAATGGCTGCATCACACCAACTGTCAATTGTACGCAACGGTTTATAACATCAATATCAAAGATTCAATGTTGACGGGACAGTGGGTTGGCCTTGTAACATCCGATGCATAGCTATTCTCACTCTTGTTGTGGCGCTGGATTTTGAAGTTTAGCATCTACTTAATATCAATTTTATTACTTGCTTGATTTTCGTGTCAAATTGTGAAGGTTAAATGTGACTTCATATTAGTTGTGTGCGTCTTCTAACTGGAACCTAAAATAAAACGTTTATAGGTTTTACAATAGACACACAAAAATCCCACTCTGCATTAATAAGCACGGTATAGACGCCCTATAAAGGTTTTTTAATCAGTAATACAACTGTACAGAAGTACAGATCTTTCACGCACAGTGCCAGTAAAATAGGGTTTTTGATTATCCAAGAGAAAACAGAATATATGGAAATAGGTCGAGTCATAAACGCAACTACTTACTTTGAAATTGACCAACATTCTAAATTCAGAAAATTTATGCAGTTTAAATACCTTGGATCACGTTTCAACAGTAAAAATATAATAACAATGGATATGAACGAAAGAATAGCCTCAGGGTTAAGATGCCTGTACTCACTAAGCAACCCACGCGAAAGTGAAGCTTTGTCAATCACCATAAAGATGAAGATATGCAACACTATCATCTGCCCCATAGTACTGTACGGTTCAGAAAGCTGGACCCTTACAAAAGATTAAAGATAGAAACTGAATGTTTTCGAAAGGAAAGTAATGAGAAAAATCTGGGGATCTGTGTTGGAGAATGGCATATGGAGAAGTAGTAAGAACAATGAAATTTATCAGCTAATGAAGCAATCCACTACCATCCAGTAATTAAAAAGTAGGAGATAGCAATGGGCTGGACATGTGGCTAGAATGGGAAACGACAGAATCACCAAAAAAGCATTTGAAGGAATTCTCCAGGCAACAAGACCATTGGGCCGACCTCGTACAAGGTGGAAAGATGACATAGAGGAGGACATCGCAGCATTAGGAATTGCCGCAGGGTGGAGAGAGACTGCGAGAGATAGAAGGCGGTGGATGCAGATAGCTGATGCAACGCGTGATCTACAGGGCCTGTGATCGCTGAGGAGGAGGACGAAGAGGAGGAGGAGGAGGAACACAACTGTAAAATTTAAGTTTTCGCGACAGAAAATTTATTACAAAATTATCAAAGCATTATGCAGTGATCGAATGAATTTCTTGCAGAAAGCCAACGTTTCGTCCCCTTCCGCAGAGGAAAACTTCCAACGTGGGTTTTTAACTTCTATGAAGTTCGATGCACGTCGTGGATCGCTACTGACTGAGGTGAAATTTCATTTCCGCTTGCTACCCCTCAGATTCGTGACGTCATAAGTTTACAAAACTCGAGCGCGATTGGCCGTTCTCCTTTGCCGCTGATATATGCCCACGGTGGAAGATGTTAGCTTTTTCCTAGTACGAGAATCTAGATGCCATTCGGTTTTACACCCTGGTCCTTCGGATTAAAATTATTGACGCGGTTAGTGCTCTCTAACTTCCCTCTGTACAACCAATTATACGTAGTATTGGTCCCTACAGCCAGTCTCATTTGATGGTATCTGACGATCTCCTGGCGGCAAAGAGTGTTCAGCAACAGCTGATCGGTCCCCTTTGCTGTTTCCCTTACGTTCTTCTCCTGGCTGCAAGGAGTATTCACAAACAGCAAATCTATCCCCTTTATTGTTGTCGTTACGTGGTTCTAGCCGCTTTTCCACCATTGGGTTTTTGTGTACTGACGGAAAAAAATTGTACCAGCAAAAGATAATCAATGTAGAGTAATGAAATTCAGGGAATACATCTTCCTTGGAATAATATTTAAGTGATTAACACTGCAAGATCACAGGTTAATGTAAGCGCGATATAACCGTTGCAAATGTCAAATGCTGGTACATTAGTAACTAGTGTAACCGCCAGAATGCTGAACGGGAGAATGCAGACATGCATGCATGTGTCGCACAGATGACAGATGTCAGTTTGTGAGATGGAGTTCAAGGCTGTTGTACTTGGTCGGTCAATACAGGGACGGTTAATGGTGTTTGCGGATAATGCTGACGTTAATATAATGTGGTTAGGGCCTCCCGTCGGGTAGACCATTCGCCTGGTGCAGGTCTATCGATTTGACGCCACTTCGGCAACCTGCGCGTCGATGGGGATGAAATCATGATCATTAGGACAACACAACACCCAGTCCCTGAGCGGAGAAAATCTCCGACCCAGTCGGGAATCGAACCCGGGACCTTAGGATTGACATTTTGTCACGCTGACCACTCAGCTACGTTGTCAGACGTTGACGCCCAATATACGTTCGAGTGGAGACAGATTTGGTGAATGAGCAGTCCAAGACAACAAGTCGACACTCTGTAGAGCGGTTGGATTATAACAGCGGTATGTGAGCGAGCGTTATCCTGCTGGTAAACACCGCTGGAATTCTGTTCATAAAATGAAACACAACAGGTCGAATCACCAGATTGACGGACGATTTTGCAGTAAGGGTGTGTGGAACGACCACGGGAGTCTCCTGCGGTCATACGAAATCGCTACCCAGACCGTAATTCCTGGTGTAGGTCCACTGTGTACAGCACGCACACAGGTTGGTTGCAGGCCCTCAACTGCCCTCCTCAAATGGCTCTGAGCACTATGGGACTCAACTGCTGAGGTCATCAGTCCCTAGAACTACTTAAACCTAACTAACCAAATAACATCACACACATCCATGCCCGATGGAGGATTCGAACCTGCGACCGTAGCTCTCGCTTGACGGTGGTTTGGGACCTATGGATGCAAGCTACAGGGCGTCTAGCTCGGAGCCGTCCTCGAAGTAACCTATTTGTAACGGTTCGTTGTGTCACAGTGGTGCCAACTGCTGGTCGTTTTGCTGCGGCAGATGCATTACGATGCGCCAGAGCTATACGCCGAACACGATGGTTTTTCCTATTGGTAATGCCGCGTTACTGCCCGGAGCAAGGTCGTCTTGCGACTGTGCACCCTCTTGACGACCGCTGCCAGCAATTATGTATAGGAACTAAATTCCTGCCAAGTCTTTTATCATAGAAGGAACATCCAGCTTCTCGTAGCTCTATTGCACGACCTCGTTCTGTGAGGTGCTGATAACGGCGCCTTTATGGCCTTAAAGGCATTCTTGACTAATATCGATTCACGACGTCTAGTCTCAAAGATAACTAACGCTCACAACTGTTACAGCCTGTATGTAAATCAAACCTGATTTGCATCCTCATAGAGGCGCTACCACCACCACTCTTATACGGTACGGAATTTCAGCAAACATCATCTTTCAGATGTAGAAATACTACTATCAACTTCCGTTTATGCCGCACAACTCCTCCTTAGTTTTTCGATTTTTTTCAGAGAGTTTATTAACCACGTACACGTTTCCACCCCCACAGGCTATCTTACAGATTCCTGCTATTTCCAGACGTTTTTCTACATGATCGGCAGACCTTAGGTGTTTCGGGTAGCTTTGTAAACTACAGCGACAAAAACGTTTCTTCAGCATCATTCCCATGCTTCAGTCTTCAGCGAACTGTGGGAAAACTCTGGATTCTGATGACGGTTGTACACTACTGGCCATTAAAATTGCTACACCAAGAAGAAATGAAGATGATAAACGGGTATTCATTGGACAAATATCTTATACTAGAACTGACATGTGATTACATTTTCACACAATTTGGGTGCATAGATCCTGAGAAATTAGTACCCAGAACAACCACCTCTGGCCGTAATAAGGGCCTTGATACGCCTGGGCATTGAGTCAAACAGAGCTTGGATGGCGTCTACACGTACAGCTGCCCATGCAGCTTCAATTTTGGCGTTGGCTAATGAACACGAATGAGTAGAAATTTACACTGAAGAAAGACATAGAAAATGTGTATCTTTGTTTCTTTTGTTAGATAATTTGTAAGATAAGGACGCAACACAAAAGTGGGAGCCGACGGCAGTTTTCCGCGTTGCACGAAGTGTTGGCGTCGCCGTATGTAATCTTCCGGAGTCGACGGCCGTGCAGCTGATGAACTTGCTTGAAGCTGCATTTAAATACTGTAATAACGGCCTTGATACGCCTGGGCATTGAGTCAAACAGAGCTTGGATGGCGTCTACAGGTACAGCTGCCCATGCAGCTTCAATTTTGGCGTTAGCTAATGAACACGAATGAGTAGAAATTTACACTGAAGAAAGACATAGAAAATGTGTATCTTTGTTTCTTTTGTTAGATAATTTGTAAGATAAGGACGCAACACAAAAGTGGGAGCCGACGGCAGTTTTCCGCGGTGCACGAAGTGTTGGCGTCGCCGGATGTAATCTTCCGGAGTCGACGGCCGTGCAGCTGATGAACTTGCTTGAAGCTGCAGTTAAATACTGTGATAACTGTTATAACAACGTGAAAATAAAAGAAAACGCTGCATGTGGTGAGATATGTTGAGTCTGTAGGAGAGCTTGTACTGATATGTTGCCACGCTAAAGCTAATTTCGCGTTGTGCAGTACTTTGTAGATTTCGTAACCTGCGGTTAATAAACCGTTTTGAATTCGTTGTGTATTTGCGATGTTGATGGTTTTCGTGAAAGTACGAGGTGTGTTTTTTAAGTAAGTACCGTTTTGAAATTAAGAAAAGACGTGCTAAGACATCTCAATGATTTCATTTTTACATGAAAGCCTGTACCTTAATCTAAGCACTGACGCCATTACAGTATGATTCTTCCTTGTTTACGTTGTGTACTGAGTGTTTACGATGCCTCCTGTATACGTGAGTCCCACCGACTGTGAGGTACGGGCTGTTATAAGATTTCTTAGTGCTAAAGGCCTAAAAGCGATCGATATTCATCTTGAGATCTGTGCAGTTTACGGAGAAACCATTATGAGTGATGGAATGGTAAGAAAGTGGGTGAGAGCATTTAAAGATGGCCGCACAAACGTGCATGATGAACAACGGAGTGGGCGTCCTTCGGTTGTTAATGAAAGTTTGGTGCAGGAAGTGAACAATGACGTGAGAGATAACAGACGCTTTACGATTTCCTCCTTGCAGGATGACTTTCCTAATGTTTCTCGTAGTGTTTTGTATGACATTGTGACAGAGCACTTGAATTACCGAAAATTGTGCGTACGTTGGGTACCGAAAATGTTGACGGATGTGCACAAAACCAAACGTTTAGACAGTGCATTGACTTTCCTTGAGCGGTACCATAACGACGGTGATGATTTCATAAGCCAAATTGTTACGGGCGATGAAACATGGGTGGCCTACGTAAGACCAGAATCAAAGCAACAGACCATGGAAGTTGAGCAAGGGCATCGTTTTGCTGCAACACAATGCCCGTCCGCAATGGCGAATTAGACCAAAGATTTCATCACATCTTTTCGACGGGAAACTCCAGATCATCCTCCGTACAGCGCCGATTTTGTGCCCAGCGACTACCTTCTGTTCCTGCATTTGAAGAAACACCTGTGCGGTCAGCGTCTTCAAGACGATGACGAAGTCAAAACAGTGGTGATGCAGTGGTTAACAAGTCAGGCGGCAGACTTCTGTGTGGGGGGCATTCAAAAACTGGTGCAACGTTATGACAAGTGCCTCAATATTGACGGAAATTATGTAGAAAAGTAGATTAAGGTACAGGCTTTCATGTAAAAATGAAATTATTGAGATATCTTAGCACGTCTTTTTTTAAATTTCAAAACGGTACTTACTTAAAAAACACACTTCGTATATAGCATCCTGAGTAGTTAATACCTATGAGCTACCACGGATATTGAAATGAGAGTTAAATAATTTGAGAAGTAAATTCTAAATGCCTGATACTAGGAAAAGTGCAAGATCATTAATATCTCTGAAAATCAAATACAGCATCCTACAAAGGGTTTACACTGTTTGAACTTTAATAGATGAGGAAGTATTAATTTTTTTAATCCAATTGTGATTATGTGGAGCTCTCATTAATAGTGAGTGTAGCCTTTAATTTGTTTTTCTTTTTTTATGTTCAGTTGCAAGTAACTACACGTAAATAACAATATAGCTGGAAACTTTTTCTTGCGGCAAAGAAAGTGGAGCCGGCAGGGTTGGCCGAGCGGTTCTAGGCGCTACAGTCTGGAATCCTGCCTCGGGCATGGATGTGTGTGATGTCCTTAGGTTAGTTAGGTTTAATTAGTTCTAAGTTCTAGGGGACTGATGACCTTAGAAGTTAAATCCCATAGTCCTCAGAGCCATTTTTTTTAAAGAAAGCGGGCTTTAAACTGTTACTGAAAATTTGAGAACACGAAAAAAAGAGCAGAAACGATGGCGGCCTGAGTTTGATACTGCGCCATTGTCACGTGTAACAATAATGAGATTATGCAACAAATTTGGGATAGAATGCGTGTGCGTGACCTGAGAAAGCACGGTGCGGCAGTAAGAAATTAGAGTGGATGCAGGCTTGTTGGGTCATTCTTTTTTGAGAAAACAATGACGGATGGCTAGCACCTTACTATGTTGCCGGGATGAACTGTACCGCATGTTCATTTACCGTATCGAGATGAAGACTGATTTCTTCAATAATACGGCGCACTGTCACATGACCATCGTGAAGTGCGGCAATTCCTGATTGTTGCGGGGTGTATATGCCGTCAGTGAAGTGCTGAGTTTCCAACCAGATCTCCCGATACGACGCTGTTAGACTTATTTCTATGGGGAACTCTGAACGACAGCGTCTACGCCACAAAGCGACGTATTCTGGATGAAGGAGAAAGGGAACTGTGACTTCCTGTGAATCCATTCAAATGGCAACTGTGACACATGTGTGGTCGGTCTGTTCCGCAGCAATGTAGACGCTGTATTGCAGCCGATGGAGGACATTTTGAACGTCTTTAACAGTAAAACATCATCAGTTATGTTGTAACCATCTATTTTACTTAAAAATTCATAGTTTTTGTTACTTTTTTCGAGTAGTAGAAGCCTCTTAGTGGGATGCCCCCTGATACGCTAAAACCGAATATCACCGACAAATGAATATTTCATGTAAGTAAATAGCATGCGTTCTGGCTAGAAAAGGTACAATAGTAAATAACAGTGATTAAAGTGAAAACAAAATCTTCAAAAATCAGTATAAACATATTTGAATATGACGATCAGAACAGAGACAGTAGCACTAAACATAAGGAAAGCCATCTGTAGAATCTTTGGATGCGACGGTAAATATATCTACAGCGCTATTAGTACGCAGTATTCTAATTGATCCTTTTGAATGGCTCAAATGGTTCAAATGGCTCTGAGCACTATGGGACTTAACATTTATGGTAATCAGACCCCTAGAACTTAGAACTACTTAAACCTAACTAACCTAAGGACATCACACAACACCCAGTCATCACGAGGCAGAGAAAATCCCTGACACCGTCGGGAATCGAACCCGGGAACCCGGGCGCGGGAAGCGAGAACGCTACCGCACGATCACGAGCTGCGGACGATCCTTTTGAAATCCATTAATGAAAAAGGAATGTAGATTTTGTAACATACCTTAATCAAAAGAGCTATGAAGAATCTGCTTAGAACATATTACACTCTTCGGATGATAGTCAGATACGATTCTAGTTGTAGTGGCAATCACCTACTGGAGTAGCGATCATTCTCGCGATACGCCAATGAGAGCAACACGCCCGGTAGTGCGTAATTATTACGCTACTGTCCCACATCAGAAAGGTCGGAAACACTGCACTCTATATTAAGACACAGCTGCCAGCATTAACACGAATCAGTTATTTCATCGAGATTACAACTGTTGGTGTCCGATATATCAGGTATGCGCAACACGAAAAGCAGCGGCCCCTTTACACACTCATGCTCATAAATTAAGGACAATGCTGATACCTGGTGAAACAACGCTGTGGCTCAATGGCTAAAAGAACACATACCTATGACGTTTTGAGGGGTATAATACTAGGGTGACTGGCGGGTGGTCAAACACAGTAGGTCGTAGCACGGGCTCTCTGTGTGCCAAATGGTCTCAAGAGTATGGCAACATTTCCAGCAGATAGGAACGTGTCCAGGCGTTACAGTACGAGACGTCCACAGTGTGCAACACCACAAGAAGACCCATATCCCACCATCAGTGCCCGCAGACGGCCACGGAGTACAGCACGTAGCCTTGGTCGGGACCTTACCGCAGCCACTGGAGCAGTTGTTACCAGACGCACAGTCTACGGACGACTGAACAGACATGGTTTATTCGCCCGGAGACCTACAAGGTGCATTACACTGTCACCTGCTCACGGGAGAGCCCGTAAAGCCTGGTGTCAAGAACACAGTACATGGTCATTGGAACAGTGGTCCCAGGTTATGTTCACGGACGAGTCCAGGTGTAATCTGAACAGTGATTCTTGCCGGGTTTTCATCTGGCGTGAACCAGAAACCAGACAAAAACCCCTTAATGTCCTTGAAAGGAAGCCGTATGGAGGTTGTAGATTGATGGTGTGGAGTGGGATTATGACTGGTGCACGTACAACACTGAATGTCTTTGATAGAGGAACTGCAACAGGTCAGGTGTATCGGGACGTAATTTTGCACCAATATATCCGCCTTTTGATAGGTGCAGTGAGTCCCACCTTCCTCCTGATGGATGATAACGTACGGCCCCACCGAGCTGTCATCATGGAGGAGTACCTTGAAACCATGTTCTCCAGACCTAAACCCCATCGAGCACGTCGGTCGACGCATCGCTGCACGTCTTCGAACCCCTGGAACACTTTAGGGGCTACGACAGGCACTGGTGGAAGAATGGGAGGCTATACCCCAGTAGCTTCTCGACCACCTGATCCAGAGTATATCATTATCTCTGCTTAGCAACGTAAACAGAGATCGCAGTTTGGTTCGCATTGTGAAATAATTTAAAAATATAGTTGTATTACAGACAGTTGTACTTTGAGCGGTGTCCATTATCGTTCATAGCCTTCTGACAAGCAATTACACAGAAGTTTCGTTTATCTCGAACCAGAATATCGGCTTTTCCGGCCGTCCTGAGCGGACGCGCTGTGGCGCTTCTGTTTGGATTTCATGACTCTGCGTAACAGTGTTGTGTAAAATTGTGATTGTGGTGATGCAGCATTTTAGTTTCCTTGTATTCGCGAACTGTTAACTGCTGACATGGCAACAATGTTTCCCAGAAAGCTTACCCTAAGATTTGGATTTGACAAAGCAACCCGTAATGTTCAGCCAAGTTCACTAGAAATTCATGACTGGATCGTTGACGTTATTGGCATTACTTCGGATCAGACGCACACTGCTTATTATGACTTGGAGCAATACTGCTTTTTTGTGAAGCTGCTTTCCCCGTTGGTGTTGGAACGGATTTTGCAGAAATTTGAAGGAAAAGCTGAATTCCGCCATCGCGATAATTCGGTGAGTACAGTTACTATTTCAAATGCTGATGTTGATTATAAACAAGTCAGAGTATTTAATTTGCCTCCTGAGGTAGAAAACTGCTACTTAAAAGACGCATTATCTAAATACGGTGACGTCAGACAAATTCGTAATGAATGATGGTCAAGCCAGCATAGATTGCAATGCTTTAGTGGCGTTCGTTCTGTCGATATGCATGTCAAACAAAACATTCCATCTCATATTTTGGTTTGTGGCTACAAAGCGCACGTTATATACAATGGACAGACTTTGACTTGTCATATATGTAATGAAAGTGGGCATCTCCGGCAGAACTGTCCAAAAAAGGTGTTTGTATTGCAGAATAATTTACAACAGCGTAAAAGGTTAACACTGGCTGATCTTGTGACTGAAAATCAGATGACGGGTGGTGAAGTTTCCAGCATTTCGGGGAATGTAGACGACAGGCCACAAAATACTCTTGAAGCATTTCCACCTTTACTCAGGAAAGACACTGTAGACAATCCGGCTGGAAAAAGTAGTATAGCCACTAACAAAAGACGTCGAACTTGTGACGGCAGTAGCACAGATGAAGAAGATATCAACCTATCGCTGAAAGCTGTAGGTGACATTCAGAAAACAGTACTGGAAACTGTTTCAGACAATATTGTCAGCATAGATTCGAACTCTGAGTCAAGTACATCAGTAGACAGATCGAATATGCTACCATCACCTGAACAGGTCGAAGTGACATCAGAGTCCCATTCTGTAGCGCTGGACGCGCCAGTAGATGGCAATGCGCTGCTCTTGGTGACACCACAACCCCGCGCTGCAGTACCCGTACGTCAATCAATGCAGACAGATTCACTCGCAGATGCAACTGAAAGCAAACATGACGAGGTAGCGAGTGATTGTCAACAACAGGCGACGTCACAGTCCAAATCCCAAGACGAAGAAGTGGAGTTTTACAACAATAACACACAAACAGTAAACGAAAGTGTTCATAGAAGTGATGGGACATTGGAAGAGTGTTTGCAAACTGCTTCTGCGCCGCCTTTGGCAGACGAGATGGTGGCACACGACTGCCACTCAGATCCACCGACTACGGTCTCGGTGGAAAACTGTTCAGGGGGTGGGCGGAGCAGACATTCGGTGAAGGCTAGTGTCAATGCAAACCGCAAGAAAAGTAAAAAGAAAGGTTCTAATGCAAACCGTGACGGTGGTCTCCAGTCAGATTCTCAGGAAGTATCCGGCATGGAGTGGCATATACGATTACCACGTTAAACATTAATAGAATACAGTCGGATGTTAAAATAGCTGCTCTGAAACAGTTTCTGTATGAGTCAGCGACGGATATTGCTCTCCTACAGGAAGTGGTATTCCCAC
This sequence comes from Schistocerca piceifrons, assembly GCF_021461385.2. Lineage (NCBI taxonomy): Eukaryota > Metazoa > Arthropoda > Insecta > Orthoptera > Acrididae > Schistocerca > Schistocerca piceifrons. The sequence continues at coordinate 111,175,463 of NC_060144.1, read as the reverse complement.
AATTAAATTTTTCCAATTACGTTGATTTTTACAATATTTCCACTGAAACGAATGTTGGCACGGCCATTTTAGTTAGAGAAGGCATCCCCGTACATGACGTTGATAAATTAGAATCGGGGCGAGGTATTGGAATAAATGTAGCAGGAGTTACTATAGTCAATTTATATGCTCCTTCTGGCAGCAGTAATAGAGCTGCAAGAGCCACATTCTTTAATGAAAGCGTAATTTATTTACTGAGGAAAAACCCCCTGCAACTTATAATAGGGGGAGATTTTAATTGTGTATCGAGTCGAAAGGATCAAACCCCAACTTCAATTACTCACCTGACTTGAGACGTCTTGTTGTTGATTTAAAATTAAAAGATGCGTGGGAAATAAAATACCCAACAATGGTGAACTTCACTCATATTGTTGCGAATTCCTGTAGTAGAATTGACAGAATTTACGTATCGGAAAATTTAGCAGATAAAGTACTGAAAACAGAAACTGTTCCCGTTAGTTTCTCCGATCACAGTGCGTTGCTGACCTGCGTAAATTTAACACCACAACCTACCCGAAGAGTAAGAAGCCAGTGGAATCTAAATATATCGTTATTATCAGAAGAAGACTTAGAAGATGCCCTAACCAGAGCTTGGGAAATGTGTCTCCGTTCACTGAACAACTTTCCAAGTGTGATAGAATGGTAGACCCAACGAGCGAAACCGAAGCTAAGGAAAGTTTTAATATCTTTTAGTATAGATATGGCCAGAGAAAGGAAACAGACTGTAGAATTCTACTACAGCGTGCTCAGGGACCTCTACGATCAGACAGATGCAATTCCTACAAGATTAAAAGACATCAAGAAAATAAAAGCAAAGTTAATAAGTCTGAAACGTAAGGAACTGGAGGGACTTAAAATAAAATCCAAAGCAAAGTCAGTCACTGAAGATGAGACTGCTGCATTGTACCACCTTGTCAGACACGCCAAAAATAGAAGAAGAAGTTTCATGGATGAACTTCAAATAGATGATGGTACCATAATCACCACCCAGAAGGAAATAATTAAAGAGATCTCAGCGTACTATGAACGTATGTATGCGTCAGGGGAAACAAACGAAGAAGAATACGATGACCTCTTTGGGACATATCTTCCACGAATATCGCGAGATGGTGATGAGAACATTTCTTCCGACATCACCAAGGAAGATGTATTAGAAATCGTGTGCAGCTCCCCTGCTAAAAAATCTCCAGGACCTGACGGACTGCCCATTGAATTCTATAAACGATTTTGGACCCTAATAGGAGAAAAGTTCACCGAAATTGTCAATGAAGTCTTACAAGGAAAGCCAGTGCCTGCAGAGTTCAAACAATGCAAAATCGTGTTGATCCCGAAGAACAGAGGCTGCAAAAAAATAAACAACCTACGGCCGATTTCGCTTTTAAATTCAGATTATAAAATTATAGCTCGAGTAATTAACAAGCGCTTTACACCATGCACTGCTGACATCATAGGCCAACAGCAGACTTGTGCTTTTAGAAGAACGATTTTACAAACTGCGGCTTTGTATCGCGATGTCATTGCGCTAGCGCAGGCAAGTAACATAAAATGTGGACTGCTTTTCATAGACTTCCATAAGGCATTTGATCAAATTAATCACAAATACCTGATAGAGATAATGCGCCGAATGGACTTCCTGCCAGAAACCATCGACATCATCAAGAACATGGCAATGGGTGTTACTGCACAAATCTCCGTTAACTGTCAACTGACAAAAAAAAATTGAAATAAAAAGGGGTGTTACCCAAGGAAGCCCCTTATCCATGCTCCTGTTCGTTATATCGCTGGAACCTTTCTTGAGACAGCTACAGCACAGGCTGACAGGCATTACCATTCAAGGAACAAAGACCGTGGTAGGTGCTTACGCGGACGATGTAGGCGTAATCATCAGAGACCAAACAGATGTGACACAACTAGAGATGATACTTGCAAAATATTGTTCCGCATCAGGTGCGAGGGTAAATGAAAATAAAAGTAAATTTCTAAATATAAAGCGGCTTGCTAACTTACGCATTGAGTGGGCGAACCATGTTAATGAACACAAAGCTCTTGGAATGGCATTGACAACGTCCCTTATAAAAATGATAGCAATAAATTGGCGGGAGGTGGCAAGAAAAATCAAGGGAGCTTCGATTGAAAACTGTCAACGTAGCATAGACCAGTTCCAGAGAATACTGTTTGTCAACACGTATATTTTATCCAAGGCCTACTACATAGCACAGGTTCTCCCCATTCCATCAATGGTGGCGAAGACGATCATGTCCACTTTAGCAAAGTTCTTGTGGAAAGGGGAATTGTTTCGAGTGCCGGTGGAGACAGCAGTTTTGGATCCAAGCAATGGAGGAATGGGTCTAACCGACATCAAGTCTAAAGCGATGGCATTGTATGTCAAACGAACATGGAGCATAATGTGTAATGATCCAGGGTGCATTACAGCAAAACTATACGACATTGTCAGGCCAGAAAGTGTGGAGCCGCCGATAAATATACAAAAAATAAGTTTTAAGCTGAAACACATTAGGGAGTATTATCTTGAACTAAGTTATCTCAGCAAAAAAATTTTAAACTCCAAAAACGTTACAGCAAAGGCGATTTTAGCTGAAAGGCGGAAACATGAAAGGAAAAATAACATAGAAACCAAATATGCTGGAATAGCATGGAATGTGGTCTGGAAAAACATCAGTAGTGATGTTCTTTCGTCTGACGTGAGAACAGCGTGGTACAAGGTAGTCAACAACATCATCAGCACTAATGAGCGCCTCTTTGCCGTCGGTTTAAGTGACACAAACCTCTGCAGCAAATGCAACCTCGTTGATAGTGTGCCTCATCGTTACACTTGTGGAGATCGGATTATCAACTGGAGGTGGACCAGGGAGAAAATTGCTCAAATAACAAGAACTTCAGCAAACAATGTACCGACTAACATTTTCTTCAGACCAGAGGAAAGTTACTACCCTCAGGCAAAAAATAACGCTGTGATTTGGTTAATGGGCAAATATACAAGTTATGTTTTTAATAATATTGGGAGCGATGAACATATTGAATACAAGATGTATATGGAAAATGAATTCGAGAAAATACTCAAATATCAGAATCACAATAAGAAATATGGTAACATGCTCCGAATTGTCTTCAACCGAATGGGCATAGGTTAGGAACTGGATTCCTAGTAGAGAGGGAATGGATTGGGTCACGTTCCCGACCCTAACCTCACCTGCAAGTCACACATGAAAAATAAATCAGCAGTACAGCAGATACAAGAATACGGCGAGAAACATCTGGTGTCTGATATAAAGGAAGATCATGAACTCCCTATAGATGCGTTTAGAAGGCTGGAACTGACAAAAATAACAAGGCAGTGAAATATTTTGCGATGTCGCTGTTCGGGACTTCTCTTCTGTCCATGTAATTTACCCTGGAAAAAACACATATCAAGGATTTACTGAATGATTAATTTGGGCCTGGGAAATGATGATGAGGAACCGGCTGCAGAAGAAGAAAATGTGCGTGCTGAAATGCCACCAGTTGAAGGTGACAGTGAAGGTGCTAAATTGTGCTACTACTAAAGGCTCATTTTTTGAATCTGTAATTCATGACTGCAATTATCTGTCACCTTATTTATGTCATTTCATTGTAGCCATTTTTGTTACTGTTTCTAGTGAATGAAAAAAAAAAAAAAATGGTCTCAAGAGTATGGCAACATTTCCAGCAGATAGGAACGTGTCCAGGCGTTACAGTACGAGACGTCAACAGTGTACAACACCACAAGAAGACCCATATCCCACCATCAGTGCCCGCAGACGGCCACGGAGTACAGCACGTAGCCTTGGTCGGGACCTTACCGCAGCCACTGGAGCAGTTGTTACCAGACGCACAGTCTACGGACGACTGAACAGACATGGTTTATTCGCCCGGAGACCTACAAGGTGCATTACACTGTCACCTGCTCACGGGAGAGCCCGTAAAGCCTGGTGTCAAGAACACAGTACATGGTCATTGGAACAGTGGTCCCAGGTTATGTTCACGGACGAGTCCAGGTGTAATCTGAACAGTGATTCTTGCCGGGTTTTCATCTGGCGTGAACCAGAAACCAGACAAAAACCCCTTAATGTCCTTGAAAGGAAGCCGTATGGAGGTTGTAGATTGATGGTGTGGAGTGGGATTATGACTGGTGCACGTACAACACTGAATGTCTTTGATAGAGGAACTGCAACAGGTCAGGTGTATCGGGACGTAATTTTGCACCAATATATCCGCCTTTTGATAGGTGCAGTGAGTCCCACCTTCCTCCTGATGGATGATAACGTACGGCCCCACCGAGCTGTCATCATGGAGGAGTACCTTGAAACCATGTTCTCCAGACCTAAACCCCATCGAGCACGTCGGTCGACGCATCGCTGCACGTCTTCGAACCCCTGGAACACTTTAGGGGCTACGACAGGCACTGGTGGAAGAATGGGAGGCTATATCCCAGTAGCTTCTCGACCACCTGATCCAGAGTATGCCAACCCGTTGTGCGCTCTGTGTACATGCACATGGTGATCATATCCCACATTGATGTCGGGGTACATGCGCAGGAAACACTGGCGTCTTGTAGCACATGTGTTTCGGGACGGTTTTCTCAACTTATCACCAATACCGTGGACTTACAGATCTGTGTCGTGTCTGATCCTTATGTGCCTATGCTATTAGCGCCAGTTTTGTGTAGTGCCACGTTGCGTGACACCACATTCTGCAATTATCCTTAATTTATGAGTATGAGTGTAGTTACTTGGTGTACACCAGATATTACTTCATTGTAGGAAATTTTTGATCAATAGACAAATTTGATTTAGAAATTCCTCAGGAGAAGACAATTTGGTACTGAAACAAAAGGTTTTCGTAAATCTGGAAACGGCTAATTGACGTGGTTTCTTCTTACCATAGTAGAGAGGATGTCGTGTGTGAGGAGTTCGACCTGGTATTCGTCGGTTCCTTGATACCGACACCATATTCCGTCTTCTTGTATGAGAGACGATCTCTTGCAACCTCAGTCGGGGGTCATTTACAGGCAGAGTGGCATAACGAGGCACTGAAGTTTCGTGTAAAGAACACACGCCACCATTTGATGAGCCGCGGTGCGCCACTATGTTCCGTTGACGTCCGAAGTGACTCGGCTTCAGTTCGCCTCGAATAACGTCGAACGTGACGAAAGGTTAACTTTCCTACATGATGGACGAATGACCATCCAGAATGTCATATTTTCAATTCATTACACAGTGCAGATAGGTTCGGAATTGAATCCACATGATGGACGCAAATGTTAGTGATCAGGAACTACAGTCCACCCCTCGCAGTTCACAGTTGGTGACGAAAATTTGTAATTGTGTGTTACCATACCAGCGTCCGATAACAGATCAGCTACGACTGCGCGTTTGTTGTCTATTGACATATATATTCGTATATACTGTATTCGATTTCCCGCTCTGCGGTTACAGGAAGGGGCTGAGAACATATGTTCATAATTACTTCGTCCATAAAGAACGGCATCACAAGGGCTGTGGATCATACTTGAATACATGAGGTTAAAGCTCTTCTGTCCGTGTTTGCTTGAAAAAGGTTTGTATATATACGCTGCTGGCCATTAAAATTGCTACACCAAGAAGAAATGCACATGATAAACGGGTATTCATTGGAAGAATATATTATACTAGAACTGACATGTGATTACATTTTCACGCAATTTGGGTGCATAGATCCTGAGAAATCAGTACCCAGAAAAACCACCTCTGGCCGTAATAGCGGCCTTGATACGCCTGGGCATTGAGTCAAACAGAGGTTGGATAGCGTGTACAGGTACAGCTGCCCATGCAGCTTCTACACGATACCGCAGTTCATCAACAGTAGTGTCTGGCGTATTGTAACGAGCCAGTTGCTCGGCCACCATTGACCAGACGTTTTCAATTGGTCAGAGATCTGGAGAATGTGCTGGCCAGGACAGCAGTCGAACATTCCCTGTATCCAGAAAGGCCCGTACAGGACATGCAACATGCGGTCGTGGATTATCCTGCTGAAATGTAGGGTTTCGCAGAGATCGAATAGAGGGTAGAGCCACGGGTCGTAACACATCTGAAATGTAACGTCCACTGTTCAAAGTGCCGTCAGTGCGAATAAGAGGTGACCGAGACGTGTAACCAACGGCATCCCATACTATCACGCCGGGTGATAAGCCAGTATGGCGATGACGAATACACGCTTCCAATGCGCGTTCACCGCGATGTTGCTAAACACGGATGCGACCATAATGATGCTGTAAACAGAACCTGGATTCATCCGAAAAAATGACATCTTGCCATTCGTCCACCCAGGTTCGTCGTTGAGTACACCATCGCAGGCGCTCCTGTCTGTGATGCAGCGTAAAGGGTAACCGCAGCCATGGTCTCCGAGCTGATAGTCCATGCTGCTGCAAACGTCGTCGAACTGTTCGTGCAGGTGGTTGTTGTCTTGCAAACGTCCCCATATGTTGACTCAGGGATCGAGACGTGGCTGCACGATCCGTTACAGCCATGCGGATAAGATGCCCGTCATCTCGACTGCTAGTGATACGAGGCTGTTGGGATCCAGCATGGCGTTCCGTATTACCCTCCTGAATCCACCGATTCCATATTCTGCTAACAGTCATTGGATCTCGACCAACGCGAGCAGAAATGTCGCGATACAATAAACCGCAGACGCGATAGGCTACAATCCGGCCTTTATCAAAGTCGGAATCGTGATGGTACGCATTTCTACTCCTTACACGAGGCATCACAAACACGTTTCACCCGGCAACGCCGGTCAGCTGCTGTTTGTGTATGAGGAATCGGTTGGAAACTTTCCTCATCTCATCACGTTGTAGGTGTCGCCACCGGCTCCAACCTTGTGTGAATGCTCTGAAAAGCTAATCATTTGCATATCACACCATCGTCTTCCTGTCGGTTAAATTTCGCATCTGTAGCACGTTATCTTCGTGGTGCAGCAATTTTAATGGCCAGTAGTGTACATGACAGCGATCTTGCTCAGTTTAAAGTGGGTCGCACTCCAGAATGTATCACAATCTTCACCGGCGTAGAGACGTATATCGACTTAAAACTAAACTACTACCGATATTACCCGAAATGTTGGCTACAAAATTTGGTCTGCGTGACTCCACTTTTGTAAATGACTTCCATACTACTTTAACAGTGTAGTTAACGAATTCAAATGTATCTGCGTGCACTCACTTGCATGTTTTAATGTACGGTCATTTATCCACCTTGCGGCAGTGCCACACCGTTAAAAATGGATCGCTCATTATTGGAATTATCTCATATATTATTATCTGCACAAACAACATCATTAGAGTTTTCTGCGGAATTCTTTGGGAGATATTCGGAATTGTGATTATAATTTTTTTCGCAACTTGGCAAATAAGTTTTTACGCGATTAAAGTCCACCAAAGTAATATGACGAATGTGACTATTATTTTGAATGAAAAATGTGAAACTATCGAATAAAACGCTGCAATAGAGCAGTTTCTACTACTAATTCGTTATCAGAGAATTCAGAATACTTTATACCCGAAGTTTTACTCGAATCTGCTAAAGTTACAATTTCTGATCTGTCAAATTTAAATTGGATCCGCAATTTTGAATGTTGTCATTCCGACTTCCGATTCCTAGTCAGCGACGAAAGCAATCTAAAAAGAAAACAGTTTTGTGCGATTTTATATCCAGTTTTCTATTCTGTCGAAGTTTCGAAGAGAGTTGGGTCACTATACGGTGGGTTAGTGACGAGGTGTCGGCGCGCCGGCCAGCGTGGATGTGGTTTTTAGGCGGTTTATTACATCTCACTAGGTGAATACCAGGCTGGTTCCCATGTTACATCTCAACTACACGCTATGCAAACATTTAGAACCTTTTTTTCTTACTTGCACATTGAATTTACTCTATACGCTGGCAGATTATGTGCACTGCTTCTGTCTGGGGATGAATAGGAGACTGAACACCTTCGCTGTTTGGTCTACTTAAACACATACTCGGCATCAGCAGCACCAAAGACAGTTCGTTACATTCCAACCAAACCTAGACCTCGGGCTACGCTACAGTCTGTCACTGCAACCAGCGTTTTTGGTTTTACATTTGTCGGCTTCACCGATTCACAAGCAAGCTGTCACGTTGCAACCTGATCTAGACCCGCCTGAAGATGAGCACACCAGCCAGTCGCAGTTTCTTCAACCTTTCAAAATATTTTAAAATTAGTCCCTAGTAACACGTGTTGTACACTACATCCTAGGTAACAAATACCTAGGATGCCTGTCTGCTATCTGCAGATCCATTTATCTTAGCAAGAGCCCCAAGGTCGGAGGAAGTAGCTCTTCGCAGAAGTGTCACACCCCCCGTCCCCCCCCCCCCCCCCCAAAAAGTAGTTCAGGACTTGGCTACACTCTTTGGTAATGGCGCAGTGCCATAGATTAATAAATACAATTTTGCTATGAACGGCTCATACGACTGGAAATCTTCAAAATCATTCTTCTTTCGACTAATTCACGAATAACATCCCTTGGCAGATTGGCGGATGACACAATCATTTACAGAAGCAGTGGCAGCCTCTTCCTTGTACACAGTCACCTTCAACAACACCTAGACAGGATAACACGGTGGTGTAATCGCTGGAGAATGAAGATCAATCGACCTAGTGCCAGACGGTCTATTTCACCCCTAAAATCAAGCTTCCTACTTATGAAATCACCATTGAGAGCAGAGAGTTAAGTGGAGAAATTCAGTTATTTACCTGGGCCTCGAAATAGATCGACGCCAAACATAGAACACGCGCCGGCCAGAGTGGCCGAGCGCTTCTAGGCGCTACAGTCTGGAACCGCGCGACCGCTACGGTCGCAGGATCGAATCCTGCCTCGGGCATGGATGTGTGTTAGGTTTAACTAGTTCTAAGTTCTAGGGGAATGATGACCTCAGAAGTTAAGTCCCATAGTGCTCAGAGCCATTTGATGGAACACGCACGTTGTATCCGCTGCTGAAAGACGACAGAATAACCATTCAGTGCGAACGTCTCTTATGGTGTTAGCTCACACTTCCGGTCATCTCGTAAGGCTCGGAGGTATTGTCTATGGCGTCAGACTAACACGGTTGCAACGTCTCCAGGACAAAGCTTTCCGTGTCATCTCAGGCGCTGGTAGATACGTCCACAATACAGACAAAAAGAGACTTCTTAGGCCAACGCACCATTTACACACCCCAAAACAAGCTTAACCACTGAAAACAGGCACACTACCCCAATCCCTCATCTTCACGAAAACCCCTAGCGCCTTCTGAAGTCAGACGTGCACACCCCAAACTACCACAGCCTCGTCGTCGACGAATTCCACAGTTTCCGTATCTTAGACTATTTCATCTGTGCGTAACTGCTACACCACGAATGTGTCTGATAGCTTTCACACGAGTAGGCCAACGTCGAGACATGTATACATCGGTTCAGTCTAGACAGCGCCGTTACTTTTGCTTAATTATTTGGTGTGGCCAACGATTGCCCCCCCGATACATCACCGTATCTAAGAGCCAATTTCCGTTTATTGGAATTCTTCTCTGCTTATCACTCCACCGTCAATCACTTTGGAAATGAATGCAAGGCGGAATCACACGGAGCGATGCAGATCTCACGGAGGGGGAGGGTGCAGAGCAATTAATCTTCTCGAGACGCAGGTCTCGATGCAGGTAGCAATCGAGCAGACACGTAATTCTGAAAGCGAACCCTACCCCTCCCCCACTGGCTCGCCTGCTTACAAGCCACCTTTCTAATTAATCACCGAAGAGCGCGATGGTGGGTTAGGCCCGCGAGGGCAGGGGAGCATTACCTACCTGCGAACCACGCCCGCGTTAATATTAGGCTCGCGCGAACAGACTCCGGGCGAGATAAGGGCATTACCTGCCGCTATCTTTATTTAATGGTTAACAGAAATAAATGAGGCATATAATTGGGGAGCCCGAACAGCGAAGCAACGGCAGCCCCAGGAGCCGTTCGTTAGCCGCTCCCATCGCGCAGGTCGTAAAACACGGCCCAGACTCGAAACGGAACGCTTCTCGAAACGAAACAATATAATAAAAAGGACGCGGCGCTTGCTCCCTGAGCCAGATAGCTCGGCGCAGCCGCCGTGTTCTTTATCACCGCCGGGAACAGCGTTAGCTCCCGCGGGACGACAAACTGCAGCCTCCTCGACCCATTAACAGTCAGAGAGGACGCCCTCCTGCCCAAAAGCAAAGGAGCAAAGTCACCGACTGAGAACCCCAGGGAAGAGCTGCTGTATTGTTTTCCGATTGTGTAAATTGCCTGCAGTTCCCCTTCTTAAATCTCTGGAGCATGAATTACGGCGTCAGAGTAGGTGAATGTAGAATTTCTTCAAAATACTTTCACTATTCACCGTTCTCTTGTGTGAACTGAAATCGAAGCTCTCAGGAATGCCACACACTTTACGTTACAGTATCCCCTGCTTTCCCCCACTACCAAAACCTCTGCATCACATCTGTTGGTACTACAATTGGCTATGACACGCCGAGCTGATAAAATACACTACTGGCCATTAAAATTGGTACACCACGAAGATGACATGCTACAGACGCGAAATTTAACCGACAGGAAGAAGATGCTGTGATATGCAAATGATTAGCTTTTCAGAGCATTCACACAAGATTGCCGCCGGTGGCGACATCTAAAACGTGCTGACACGAGGAAAGTTTCCAGCCGATTTCTCATACACAAACAGCAGTTGACCGGCGTTGCCTGGTGAAACGTTGTTGTGATGCCTCGTGTAAGGAGGAGAAATGCGTACCATCACGTTTCCGACTTTGATAAAAGTCGGATATTAGCCTATCGCGATTGCAGTTTATCGTATCGCCACATTGCTGCTCGCGTTGGTCGAGATCCAATGACTGTTAGCAGAATATGGAATCTGTGGGTTCAGGAAGGTAATACGGAACGCCAGGCTGGATCCCAACGGCCTCGTATCACTAGCAGTCGAGATGACAGGCATCTTGTCCGCATGGCTGTAACGGATCGTGCAGCCACGTCTCGATCCCTGAGTCAACAGATGGGGACGTTTGCAAGACAACAACCATCTGGACGAACAGTTCGACAACGTTTGCAGCAGCATGGACTATCAGCTCGGAGACCACGCCTGCGATGGTGTACTCAGCGACGAACCTGGCTGCAAAAATGGCAAATATCATATTTTCGGATGAATCCAGGTTCTGTTTACAGCATCATGATGGTCGCATCCGTGTTTGGCGACATCACGGTGATCGCACATTGGAAGCGTGTATTCGTCATCACCATACTGGAGTATCACCCTGCGTGATGGTATGGGGTGACATTGGTTACACGTCTCGGTCACCTCTTGTTAGCACTGACGGCACTTTGAACAGTAGACATTTCTGATGTGTTACGACTCGTGGCTCTACCCTTCATTCGATTCCTGCGGAATCCTACATTTCAGCAGGATAATGCACGACCGCATGTTGCAGGTCCTGTACGGGCCTTTCTGGATACAGAAAATGTCCGACTGCTGCCCTGGTCAGCACATTCTCCAGATCTCTCATCAATTGAAAACGTGTGGTCAATGGTGACCGAGCAACTGGCTCGTCACAATATGCCAGTCACTACTCTTGGTGAATTGTGGCATCGTGTTGAAGCTGCATGGGCAGCTGTACCTGTACACGCTATCCAAGCTCTGTTTGACTAAATGGCCATGAGTATCAACGCCGTTATTACGGCCAGAGGTGGCTGTTCTGCAGACTGATTTCTCAGGATCTATGCACCCAAATTGCGAGAAAATGTAATCACATGACAGTTCTAGTATAATATATTTGTCCAATGAATACCTGTTTATCATCTGCATTTCTTCTTGGTGTAGCAATTTTAATGACCAGTAATGTAGTTCCAATTTTGGTAGTCTTCTAAAGCATGTCCCATAAAGAAGGCAACTTTTGGAAAGCCCACCATTTATGTTCTAGTAAGTTGGCAGCACTGAATGCCGTACTGTTTCATCTGTTTTCCTTGCGTTTAGCAAAGGGACCGCTTCACTGTGGAACAGTGTGTTGTCATAGTGAAAGCTTATTACAAATGTGGTCAATGTTGTGCAGTGACTCTCTGCAAATTCCTGGAATGTCTGGTCAACGTAATGCATCGCGTAAGTCGACTCTGATGAGACCGACTAAAGAGTAATAATACTATACCAACATCCGATATATTGATATTGTTTTATTAGGCAACCAGTTTCGACATTCCGGTCACGTCACCTGTAGGTCTGTCGCATGAATGACACCAAGTATTACTCGTGCATGTAAAAGGTAAGGCACCAATACTCGTACCTGGTTCCGTAGATGTCCGAACTACGTGAGCATGTATGCTCTTCACACATGTGACAGCAGCAGAAAGATTTTGGTGTTCGTTTTCTTCCGAGCGTTGTTCGAGAGTGGAATAATAGAGAACAAGAGTGAAGATGGCTCGATAAACCCTCTGGCAGCCATCTAAGTGTGATTTGCAGAATAGCAAAGTAGATGTAGATGTACACCTATTAATGCATAACCAGCACGATGCATAAAATAACGTTCTTGTGAAGCACTGCTGGCTAATGTCAAGTGATTCAATACTTATAGATTTCCAGAAGGCTTCTCACGCTATTTCTCAAAAGATTCTTCTAATAACCTTCCATGCGTTTGGAGTATCACTTCAGATGTGCAACTGGTTCGCGATTTTTTGTCGGGAAAAGGAGAGGCTGTTATGGATATGACAATTGAATTAGGGTGCTACGATTAAAACAAAAGCGTTTTTCTTTGCTCTGAGATCTTTTCACGGAATTTCAATGGGCATCTTCTTCCTCCAAACGTGTAAATATTTTGTTGAATCCCACCTACCTAGACAGAAGCGACTATGGTAATAAAATAAGAGAGATCAGAGCTTGCACGGAAAGATTTAGGTGTTCATTTTTCCCACGTGCTCTTGGAGAGTGAAAGGGTCCAGAAGTAGCCTGAAGGCGGTTTTGTGAACCCTCTGTCATGCGGTTAAGTGTGAGTTGTAGCACACTAGGGTATACGTAGATGTAGATTAGATTTGCATGGGTGATTAAAAAGTTCTTTCCGTAATTCTTTTTTTTTCTGATCAAGTGCAGCGATTTTCTCGGTCTTCTCCAATGCCGCTCCTGGCCTAACTGGTTTAACTCTAGGCTAAAATCGATACGCCAACTGTGATACATCCCGAGCAACGAATTGGATAGCAGCTGTGGCCTCTATGCGAGATGAGACCTGCTGGTTCCAGCGCAGTGTCGAATACAGCCCTAGTGTCGTCTTACTTGAAATATCCCGCGTTTCATGCCAGTGCCAGGATGGTTCAAAATGCCACGCCGGTTCCCTTGCCGGTTTTCGCGTATCTGCTCTAGTGCAGAGTATTTATATCTGCTCTAGTGCAGCGTATTTAATGGTCGCGCTTCCGACCTGATATTAAACTTCAATTTTCGTCTTAGCGAGCGTGTGACACAGCAGCTGGGGTAGCGCAGTGACTAAGCTCTGGCCTCGTGACTAGCAGTTCGTCACAGCTCACCTCACAAAGCCGCCCTGTAGCTGGCCTTGTACAGCGCAGCGCATTGAACGCACAGCAAGCACTGAACAGTTGGCGCACGTGGCTCCTACAACAAACCACGCTCCGGTCCCTCTAGAGTCTAGACAATGAGCAGCACCGTAACGAGCTGACTCTGCAGGTTGCAGATCCCGATTTGTTCTCTGGCGTATGCCGTATTCAGCTCACCTAAAGGACGTCATACACTACAGTGAAGTAAGGACACACGAGTTGCCAACCCAATGCTGGTTGTTCCGCTGCTACATGAGACCGCTGCTACGTTCTAGACCTTACATCGCAGATGGTCCATAATGACATTACGTTGAAACCAACATCTCTGTCAGCATACTGGTGGCAGTATCCACTTGTTGGGTACTTCTGATATACTGTTCTGTTTATCTACACTGTATTTTCAGTAACCGTCTATTTATTGCAATGGTCATACACTACAGTGAAGTAAGGACACACGAGTTGCCAACCCACTGCTGGTTGTTCCGCTGCTACATGAGACCGCTGCTACGTTCTAGACCTTACATCGCAGATGGTCCATAATGACATTACGTTGAAACCAATATCTCTGTCAGGAGGCTGGTGGCAGTATCTACTTTTTGAGGACTTCTGACACACTGTTCTGTTTATATGTACTGTAGTTTCAAAAAACGTCTATTTATTGCAATGGTGAACTCTTGTGCAGCGTTTGGTTGCACCGAAAGGTATGTGACAGGAAGTAATATGCCATTTCACAAGTACAGATGTTTCAAAAATACATGAATTATGAACACAATTTTTAATACTTAAGTCAGTTAATTAACATGCTACAGCTGAGGAGTGATACCGTTACTTAGCAGATGTGAATGATCTTTTGTCTGAGAGTATTTTATAAGTACCAAATACATTGACGGAAAAAACATCGCCGACCGAGGTGGCCAAGCGGTTCTAGGAACTACAGTCTGGAACCACGCGACAGCTACGGCCGCAGGTTCGAATCCTGCCTCGGGATTGGATGTGGGTGATGTCCTTAGGTCAGTTAGGTTTAAGTAGTTATAAGTTCTAGGGGAGTGATGACCACAGAAGTTAAGTCCCATAGTGCTCAGAGCCATTTGAACGATTTTTTTTTTGAAAAGACATCGCAACACCATGAAGGCGTCGGGCGACATAAACGAAAGTTAGTAGGCATGATACTGCATCTGAAAGATGATGTCTATTCAGATTTCGCGCCATTCGTATAAGATTGGCGCTAGTACATTCTGCAACGGTCGTAAGTGTTAGTTACCTTTGAGGGTGGATACAGTACGCTGATTTTAGTCAAAGATACCTTTAAGGTGACAATGACGCCACTATCAACAACTCACTGAGTTTGAGGGAGGTCGTGATATAGGGCGCAATTTCATATAACAGAAGGAGCACTCTCGTGTACGTCAGTGTAGTGGTTCGGCCTATAGTGCTGAAATTCACGAACAGCATTCCAGGTAGTTTTTGCAATAGAATAACGATTTCCCATATACCGCTGTTGTAACACAACATGCTCTAAAAATTGTCGACATGTTGCCTTGGTGTGCACGACCGCCGGCCGTTGTAACCGAGCGGTTCTAGGCGCTTCACTGTAGAACCGGGCAGCTGCTACGGTCGCAGGTTCGAATCCTGCCTCGGGCATGAATGTGCGTGATGTCCTTAGGTTAGGTTTAAGTAGGGGACTGATGACCTCAGATGTTAAGTCCCATAGTGCTTAGCGCCATTTGAACCTGCACTACCACCAGATCTATCTCCAACCGAGCACATATGGAAAACTTCAGCGCTATCCTCAAACAGCATTAACCACCGCTGTGTTGACCAAAAAATGGTCTCGCGGTTGTAGACGCTTCAGTCTGGAACCGCGCGACCGCTACGGTCGCAGGTTCGAATCCTACCTCGGGCATGGGTGTGTGTGATCTTCTTAGGTTAGCTAGGTTTAAGTAGTTCTAAGTTCTAGGGGACTGATGACCTCAGATGTTAAGTCCCATAGTGCTCAGAGCCATTTGAAAAAATATGTTCATTTTCAGATTTAAATCTCGGTGAATATTGAAGATTTTGACCTTACAGAATGTTAACACCTCACTGCAAGAACTTTCTCTATAATCATCTTTACCTAATACGACGTCTGCTCTTAATTAGATACTGTTTCAGTATCTGTACGGGATTAATCAGAATTCAGAAAACAGAAACGCTTATTTTGTGTCAATACCGGAATTTATGAATGGAAAGAGAAGTCATTTCTTATTAAATAATTACAGATGCATTATTGGAACGGTGAATAAATTGTTTAGAGTGCGGCAAAAGCAAAAATTCGATGAAGAACTGTAATATTCTGTTCATTGTAAACAGAAAAATATTGTCAGTACGATGTGTCAAACTGTTCCTTACCCTTTAACCTGGCAAAATGAAAATATTATATCTATTGCATTAATATTCAGAATTTCGGATATTAACTGTACTATTGCATGTTCAATACTAATACAAAAAGTCATGCAAGTGTTAAAATGAACGCTCGATTTCAGACTTAAATCAGAAAAACCGTTTCGCACAGTGCGTCATAAGAGAAACTAGCTTATCACTCGCTGTCTTGCGTCAAAGACCTTGATTTCAAACTTTAATACACCATAAAAAAAGTTTTGTATCACCCCGGTTCCCAGAACTCTTGAAGACAGATGTTGACTGTGGATATTGTATGACAGACACAGTCCCTTTGACTGTTCAGAGATGTCACTAAACCCGTCCAGAGATGTAAACAACCATGCCAGTGCAGCGCCTATTAGACGGAGGGGGTCCGATAGCCGATCAGTTCCAGTCATTCCACCAGGAAGGAGACACACCGTTCGTGTTGACAGTCGATCGCGTCCACATTGTTACTTTGCGCCAGGAAGGGCTCTCAACAAGGTAAGTGTCCAGGCGACGTTTGTCCGGACATGGAGGAGATACAGAGAGACAGGAACTGTCGATGACATGCCTCGCTTAGGCAGCCCAAGGGTTACTACTGCAGTGGATTATGGCTCGGAGCAACGCCACCATGTTGAATAATGCTTTTCGTGCAGCCACAGGACGTCGTGTTACGACTCAAGCTATGCGCAATATGCTGCATGATGTGAATCTTCACTCCCGACGTCCATGGCGAGGCCCATCTTTGAAACCACCACACCATGCAGCGCGGCACATATGGGCCACGCAGTGGTTAGCACACTGGACTCGCATTCGGGAGGACGACGGTTCAATCCCGTCTCCGGCCATCGTGATTTAGGTTTTCCGTGATTTCCCTAAATCGTTTCAGGCGAATGCCGAGATGGTTCCTTTGAAAGGGCACGGTCGATTTCCTTCCCAATCCTTCCCCAACACGAGCTTACGCTCCGTCTCTAATGACCTCGTTGTCGACGGGACGTTAAACACTAACCACCACCACCACCACCACATATGGGCCCCAACAACACGCGAGTGGACCGCTCAGGATTGACATCACGTTCTCTTCACCGATGAGTGTCGCATATGCCTTCAACCAGACAATCGTCGGAGACGTGTTTGGAAGCAACCCGGTTAGGCTGAACGCCATAGACACACTGTACAGCGGGTGCAGCAACGTGGAGGCTCCGTGCTGTTTTGGGGTGGCATTACGTGTGGCCGACGTACGCCGCTGGTGGTCATGGAAGGCGCCGTAACGGCTGTACGATACGTAAAAGCCATCCTCCGACTGATAGTGCAACCATGTCAGCAGCATATTGGTGAGGCATTCGTCTTCATGGACTACAATTCGTGCCCCCAACGTGCACATCTTGTGAATGACTTCCTTCAGGATAACGACATCTCTCGACTAGAGTGGCTAGTATGTTCTCCTGATATGAACCCTATCGAACATGCCTGGGATAGATTAAAAAGGGGTGTTTATGGACGACGTGATCCACCAACCACTCCGAGGGATCTACGCCGAATCGCCGTTGAGGAGTGTAGCAATCTGGACCTACAGTGCCTTGATGAACTTGTGGATATTATGCCACGACGGATACAGACATAAATCAATGCAAGAGGAAGTGCTACTGGGTATTAGACGTAACGGTGTGTACAGCAGTCTGGACCACCACCTCTGAAGGTCTCGCTGTATGGTGGTACAACATGCAATGTGGGTTTTCATGAGCAATAAAAAGGGCAAAAATGATGTTTATGTTGATCTATATTCCAATTTTTTGCACAGGTTCCGGAACTCTCGGAATCGAGGTGACGCAAAACTTTTTGTTGTTGTGTGTATTATAGAGACAGGGCGCTCGCGGTCCATTTGTACCTAAGGCCTAAGTTCCACACACTTACAAACAATTTCTTAAGAAATAAAGAAAGACGTCACGATATTTTTAAACAATACACAAAAGCATAAGTGGGCCTCGATGGCTCAGTCGATCCTACCACTAGCATTTCCTTTTACCTCTGGCAGTGACTTGCAAATCTGACAAATGCCGATCTGCCTTGCGAGTCGGAGTCAATTTCAGAACGGTAGCAGCAATATAATTGGCTGGATTAGTTAAAATATCAGACGAACACTAAGAAACACATATCACATCCAACGGGACCATATTCATTTAAGTACGTTCGTGTTCAGACGAACCAATGGGCTCAGAAATGTTTTGGTAACAAGAGCTGTAGATAAATACACATTTCACTGACGTGTTCTTCACGTAAAACGCAACAGTTAATATCGATATGCAACAGCTTGAATGCAGCGCTGGTGCCCGCTGATTTGGCTCGGCTCCTTAGCGAAGGTCGGTAAGGCCACGTCGCGTGGTTGCGCTTGGCTCTGAGGTAGCTGGTTCGAATTTTGATAGTGGAATTACCTCAGACAGTACTCACATAATTTCCAGAGGAAAGGTGCATTCGAGCGTGGAGGATGAATACGTTCCTTTTCCGTGGATAATTTTACTCCTCGTCGTCCCTTGTTCAACAGTTCTATATTTCTCTTTCTTTTCATTAATAGGGTCCACATAGAGCGGAGCGGTGAATGGAAATACATTGAACTCGTAAATGGGAGGAAGGTTGTTCATATTCCCATCCGAAATCCATATTTGCTTTCTCCGTGGTTTTCCAACATCGCTCAAGACTAATGCCGGGATGATTCTAACGAAGGGGTACGGCCGATTTCCTTGACTATGCTTTTGTTTTCCAAGCTCGTGCGCCGTCTCTAGTATCTAATAAAACCTCGTCGTGAACGGGATATTAAACCCTTATCTTCATTCTGTCCTTCCATATCACGTATCGGTTGCACACTCTTATCTGGCAAGGGTAATTTGAATGGTCTCTGCAGCTTGTAATGATCCTA
This sequence comes from Schistocerca piceifrons, assembly GCF_021461385.2. Taxonomy (NCBI): domain Eukaryota; kingdom Metazoa; phylum Arthropoda; class Insecta; order Orthoptera; family Acrididae; genus Schistocerca; species Schistocerca piceifrons. The sequence goes on along the minus strand of NC_060144.1, from coordinate 111,156,481 downwards.
TTGCATTATCAGGGAGTACTAAAGAAGAAGGTTACAGAATTTGTTTTCTAACGGAAGATCTTATGTTCCTCTCGTATAGACGCGGGTGGTCGGAAGTGGTAAACAAAAAGCGGCAATCGACACGACTACACAGGCGTGGCCAACCTCATGCCGGCCACAGCGATCGGAGGGAGTGATACTCACTACGGTAAAATAAGAGACTGCCCAGTGACACACAGTTAGATTCAACCACAGGAGGATCGACTAATATGTGAGGCTTATGGAATACCACTTTCGGTATAATGTATTTTAATCTCGCGTGTTTCATATGCTGATGTATGGGCAACCCTTATCTTGGCTGGCGGGCTGTCCACCATCCTAGCTTACATCAGCAAGAGTGTAACAAACGTTTTGAAGTTTTTTATACGACCGACCTTTTATGTAAATAAAATGTTAGGCAGACGATGTCAGTAAACTCTCTTTAATTAAGTGCTCAGTTGCCCACATATAACAGGCAGTTTTAGCATCTTTATTCAGCGGATTCAGTTTCCAGTAAATTACATCGAATGTCGGGATCAGTACAGCTTCCCTCAACCACGAGGACGTATGTGAATGGATACACTAATTCACCAGCCATCGTGTAAACAGAGAGCTCATAAGTACTATTTGGTGTGCCAAAAGGACGTTCTTCCAAATGATTGATATATTTTAATGCTTGAAAAAGTAAATGACGCACTGATGTCATCAGTGACAAATCACTTACTTTCGTCGAAATCAACATTCTTAAGAAATCTGCTGATATGTGTTCCTGAGGAATCGTCGCAGCAATTTCGCTTCTGACAAAAGACGTCATTCAAACCACGAGAAATGAATATTGATCAGATTATAATCAGCATGACCTCACTATGCGCAGCGATCTTTGAATGTACACAATGCAAAACGAACAGCAATAAATGGTGAAATCCGTCGTTTTATTACAAATACAAAACGACGGATTTCCAAATCGACTGCTATTATTTTCTCCAGTGAATATTGATGTACAGGTGAGATTCAGACGAGGCTAACGTAAATTGATCTGCCTACCTTAAAAGTCTGTTACGCAAGCCCATGACTGGGCTACTGTCCTAACTATAGGCAGACTGAGCTTGTCTTTGCCGCTGCACTAGAAGGGGGAGTGTGGCGAACCCATCAGCCTGGTCGTCTTTTACCCTGACGAAGATCCCAGTACTCATCTGACAGACTGATGAGTGGATCTCGAGTCGTCATGGAGGGACTGAAACCAGAAAAAAACTGACCCTGCCTGGGATGGAGCCCGAGACCTCCAGCCCACTATAGAACTATGACCACAGCATATTTTAATGTGCATGAAATACAGGATGTTTCACAATTTACATTTAAAACTTTGACCATCTATATATCTGAAACGAAATCGGCCTCTTCACGACACCTGAACCTCGTGTGCTACTACTGTCTGACGGGGCGATCGGACGTGATGGTAGTATGTTTCTGTAAGTATCCGCAATTTCCGCTGGACCTGGGTGTGTCATCTGCTAAGGGTGACGGAGGGAGTGGGGGGGGGAGGGGGGCAGGGGGAGTGTTTTTGTTAGTAACTAACCTGCATAACGAAAACAAAAGAACTAAGTGTGTGTGAACATTATACCCCATTATGTCCCTTTCTCTGACGTATATATGATCAGACTTGTAAACGTTAGTTTGGAACACCCAGACTGGTTTGGTTTTGCTCACCTTGTACAATAAGGGAGCTGATAAGCAAGATGATGAACGTCCCAAGTCCAACATCAACTTCACCATCTATTGTATCAGGCTGCTGCATAAATTCATAGCGTTTTCCATATGTTTAATAAACATAACAGATACACATAACAGAGACTTTAATCATCAATAATATGTTCTCCTTCACTGTTTACAACAGGCTGCCAACGCTGGGGTAAAATTCGATTTCGCGACTGTAGAAATGATGTGGAGCTGAAGAACTTATCGATTCATGTTCGGAGCGCATTTTCTCCGGAAAGGAAGTTCCTTGAAGGTTGTTCGATAGAGAGCGGTAAAGGTGAAAGTCTGAGGGTGCAAGATCAGGTGAATAAGGTGGCTGCGGAAGACTTCCCAACCCAGATTCTGCACAGTGTTTCTTGCCGGTCGAGCTCAATGGGTGTGGGTGTTATCATGGAGTAACATCATTTGACGCATTCGTCCTGGTCGTTGCTCTAGGACAACGTATGTAAGACGTCTCAGTTGTTGGCAATAAATGTCAACAGTTATGGTTACACCTCGGACAAGCAGTTCGTAGTACTCCATACTACCGCTGTTCCACCAGATGCATAACACTATCTCCAAATGACAAAATGGAGAAAATGACCGTATGGAAACTCAAGTAGCAAAACCATAGTCACCGGAAAATCGATCATGCGATGCAAAAAAGCCACGAACTTACGCATGAACCTAGTACGTCTGTGCCGCCCCAGCCGCCACTTGCTCTTTCGTCAGTGGCTGCATGTTGTTGTGGTCTTCAGTCCTGAGACTGGTTTGATGCAGCTCTACATGCTACTCTATCCTGTGCAAGCTTCATCTCCCAGTACCTACTGCAACCAACATCCTTCTGAATATGCTTAGTGTATTCATGTCTTGGTCTCCCTCTACGATTTTTACCCTCCACGCTGCCCTCCAATACTAAATTGGTGATCCCTCGATGTCTCAGAACATACCCTACCAACCGATCCCTTCATCTAGCCAAGTTGTGCCACACGCTCCTCTTCTCTCCAATTCTATTCAATACATCGTCATTAGTTATGTGATCTACCCAACTAATCTTCAGCATTCTTTTGTAACACCACATTTCGAAAGCTTATAGTCACTTGCTGTCCAAACTATTTATCGTCCACATTTCACTTCCATACATGGCTACACTCCATACAAATACTTTCGGAAACGAATTCCTGACATTTAAATCTATACTCGATGCAAACAAATTTTTCTTCTTCAGAAACGCTTTTCTTGCCAGTGCCAGTCTACATTTTATATCCTCTCTACTTCGACCATCATCAATTATTTTGCTCCCCAAATATCAAAACTTCTTTACTACTTTAAGTGTCTCATTTCGTAATCTAATTCCCTCAGAATCACCCAACTTAATTCGACTACATTCCATTATCCTCGTTTTGCTTTTATTGATGTTCATTTTATACCCTGGTTTCAAGACACTGTCCATTCCGTTTAACAGCTCTTCCAACTCCTTTGCTGTCTCTGACAGAATTACAATGTCATATGCGAACCTCAAAGATTTTATTTCTTCTCCATGGATTTTAATACCTACTCCAAACTTTTTTGTTTCCTTTATTGCTTGCTCAATATACAGATTGAATAGCATCGGGGATAATCTACAACCCTGTCTCACTCCCTTCCCAACCAATGCTTCCCTTTCATACCTCTCGACTCTTATAACTGCCATCTGATTTCTGTACAAATTATAAATAGTCTTTCGATCCCTGTATTTTACCCCTGCCAGCTTCAGAATTAGAAAGAGAGTATTGCAATCAACATTGTCAAAAGCTTTCTCTAAGTCTACAAATGCTAGAAACGTAGGTTTGCTTTTCCTTAATCTTTCTTCTAAGGTATGTCGTAGGGTCAGTATTGCCTCACGTGTTCCAGCATTTCTACGGAATCCAAACTGATCTTCCCCGAGGTCGGCTTCTATCAGTTTTTCCATTCGTCTGTAAGGAATTCGCGTCAGTAATTTGCAGCTACCGTCTGTGAAACAAACGGTCTCCACCAGCTGAGAGGTGCCGGTCGGTCTGTTGGCGGCCCTATCGGCTGTGAGGCAGCTGGCCGTATCTTATCTGCCGCATTCCGCAGAGGCCGCAGCCCGCGCCGCCGCCGGCTCCGCCCCGGAGTCACGTGGTCGGCTCCGACCTGCTGCCGCCCGCCGACAGTCCCGCGGAAGCCGGCAGTCCCGGGCTCTGGGCGCCTATTTCTGATTTCACGCTGGATTAGCCGTGATTAACGAGCCGCTGATAAATCTCGCGCCGGCAACTTGACGGCAGCGAAGCGCCGTTGCGTGCCGCCGCAGCGCCCCGCCCCCGCACCGCAGTACCGAGCTACGGCGCCGTGGGGCTGGCAGGGGAGTGAATAAACCGCGTAATGAGATCCGCGCGAATAGCCACCTCTGTCGGCGGGCGGAAGAGCTGAATTCTCCGATTTTGCCTCCACTAGTCGACGGCGGCGTCAACCGCTTCTTCGCGAATGCCTCTCCGCACATACCCTATCTGATCAAAGTATCCGGACACCTATTAGGGGTGTGTACACCATTCGCCTTTCTGACGGCTTGAACTCTACATCTACATCTACATTTATACTCCGCAAGCCACCCAACGGTGTTTGGCGGAGGGCGCTTTACGTGCCACTGCATTACCTCCCTTTCCTGTTCCAGTCGCGTATGGTTCGCGGGAAGAACGACTGCCGGAAAGCCTCCGTGCACGCTCCAATCTCTCTAATTTTACATTCGTGATCTCCTCGGGAGGTATAAGTAGGGGGAAGCAATATATTCGATACCTCATCCAGAAACGCACCCTCTCGAAACCTGGCGAGCAAGCTACACCGCGATGCAGAGCGCCTCTCTTGCAGAGTCTGCCACTTGAGTTTGGTTAACATCTCCGTAACGCTGTCACGCTTACCTAATAACCCTGTGACGAAACGTGCCGCACTTCTTTGGATCTTCTCTATCTCCTCTGTCAACCCGACCGGGTACGGATCCCACTCTGATGAGCAATACTCAAGTATAGGTCGAACAAGTGTTTTGTAAGCCACCTCCTTTGCTGATGGACTACATTTTCTAAGGACTCTCCCAATGAATCTCAACCTGGCACCCGCCTTACCAACAATTAATTTTATATGCCACTTCAAATCGTTCTGCACGCATACTCCCAGATATTTTACAGAAGTAACTGCTACCAGTGTTTGTTCCGCTATCATATAATCATACAATATAGAATCCTTTTTTCTATGTATTCGCAATACATTACATTTGTCTGTGTTAAGGGTCAGTTGCCAATCCCTGCTCCAAGTGCCTATCCGCTGCTGATCTTCCTGCATTTCGCTACAATTTTCTAATGCTGCAACTTCTCTATATACTACAGCATCATCCGCGAAAAGCCGCATGGAACTCGCAACACTATCTACTAAGTCATTTATACATATTGTGAAAAGCAATAGTCCCGTAACACTCCCCTGCGGCACGCCGGAGGTTACTCTAACGTTTGTAGACGTCGCTCCATTGAGAACAACATGCTGTGTTCTGTTTACTAAAAACTCTTCAATCCAGCCACACAGCTGGTCTGATATTCCGTAGCCGCCGGCCGGAGTGGCCGTGCGGTTCTAGGCGCTACAGTCTGGAGCCGGGCGACCGCTACGGTCGCAGGTTCGAATCCTTCCTCGGGCATGGATGTGTGTGATGTCCTTAGGTTAGATAGGTTTAAGTAGTTCTAAGTTCTAGGCGACTGATGACCTCAGAAGTGTAGTCGCTTAGTGCTCAGAGTCATTTGAACCAGCCATTCCGTAGCCTCTTACTTTGTTTATCAGGCGACAGTGCGGAACTGTATGGAACGCCTTCCGGAAGTCAAGGAAAATGGCATCTACTTGGAAGCCTGTATCTAATATTTTCTGGGTCTCACGAACAAATAAAGCGAGTTGGGTCTCACACGATCGCTGTTTCCGGAATCCATGTTGATTCCTACAGAGTAGATTCTGGGTTTCCAGAAATGACATGATAGATACAGGCCTATAGTTTTTTGCATCTGCTCGACGACCCTTCTTGAAAACTGAAACTACTTGTGCCCTTTTCCAATCATTTGGAGCCTTCCGTTCCTCTAGAGACTTGCGGTACACGGCTGTTAGAAGGGGGCAAGTTGTTTCGCGTACTCTGTGTAGAATCGACTGGTATCCCGTCAGGTCCAGTGGACTTTCCTCTGTTGAGTGATTTCAGTTGCTTTTCTATTCCTTGGACACTTACTTCGATGTCAGCCATTTTTTCGTTTTCCCTCCACTGGGGAGACTTTCAACGAGGTGTCTGAATGTCTGAAGACGAATGCCAGCTCATTATTCCTCAAGAGCCGATACCAGAGAATTAATGATGTTGGACCTGGAGGTCTGAAGTGAAATCGACGTTGTAAATCGTACCAAATGTGTCCCATTGGCTTAAAGCAGGGGCTCTGGGCAGGCAAGTCCATTACGCGAGTGTTACTGTATACAAGCGATTGGCTCACAGATAATGCTTTGTGACAGGTGCACCGTCATGATGATACAAACAAATCCTTTCATCGGACTGCCTGGTTCATCGCTCCACGTCAAGTTATCCACTGCCCTGTGGCCAACTCGAGCGACGCTTTGCACTGACTACAAAGACTCGTGGCGTATCGGCAACTGCCCAATCATTGTATCTACTTGTTTCAACTCCCGGGGACAGTCATTGTCCTAGTTGGATTAATGGTATCACCCTCTTTCAAATTCTGAAGGTGGCAGGGGTAAAATACAGGGAGCGATAGGCTATTTACAATTTGTACAGAAACCGGATAGCAGTTATAAGAGTCGAGGGACATGAAAGGGAAGGGAGTGAGACAGGGTTGTACCCTATCCCCGATGTTATTAAGTCTGTATATTGAGCAAGCAGTAAAGGAAACAAAAGAAAAATTCGGAGTAGGAATTGAAATCCATGGAGAAGAAAAAAAACTATGAAGTTCGCCGATGATATTGTAATTCTGTCAGAGACAGCAAAGGACTTGGAAGAGCAGTTAAATGGAATGGCCAGTATCTTGAAAGGAGGATGTAATATGAACATCAACAAAAGAAAAACAAGGATAATGGAATGAAGTCGAGTTAAATCGGGTTATGCTGAGGAAATTAGATTAGGATATGAGACACTTAAAGTAGTAAAGGAGTTTTGCTATTTAGGGAGCAAAATAACTGATGATGGTCGAAGTAGAGAGGATATAAAATGTAGACTGGCAACGGCAAAGGATGCGTTTCTGAAGAAGAGAAATTTGTTAACATCGAGTATAGATTTAAGTGTCAGGAAGTCGTTTGTGGAAGTATTTGTATGGAGTGTAGCCATGTATGGAAGTGAAACACAGACGATAAATAGTTTGGACAAGAAGAGAATAGAAGCTTTCGAAATGTGGTGCTACAGAAGAATGCTGAAGATTAGATGGGTAGATCACATAACTAGTGGGGAGGTATTGAATAGAATTGGGGAAATAGGAGTTTGTGGCACAACTTGACTAGAAGAAGGGATCGGTTGGTAGGACATATTCTGAGGCATCAAGGGATCCCCAATTTAGTATTGGAGGGCAGCGTGGAGGGTAAAAATCGGAGAGGGAGACCAAGAGATGAATACACTATGCAGATTCAGAAGGATGTAGGTTGCAGTAGGCACTGGGAGTCGAAGAAGCTTGCACAGTATAGAGTAGCATGGTGAGCTATATCAAATCAGTCTGAGGACTGGAGACGACAACAACAACAACAACAACAACATATTCGACTGGTTTAATCCAGTTTATTACAACCACCTTCTGCAATGTTCAACGATCCGTACATGAGGTCTGTCTGGTCTTGGTTCAGCGATGGTTGTCCCTTCGCTTTTCCACTTCATAATCAGATTACCAATAGTTGACTTGGCCAGCTTTACGGGTGTTGAACTGTCCTGATGGATATGTTACTCAGGTGACATCGAATGAGTAGTCCATGTTACCAGTAACGGAGATCTCCTGGCCAACACTTCGTGCAGTTTTCGCGTCTGTACGGACAACGAAACAGACTCCACCCCATTTAATACTGGAGGGACCGCCTCACGTGACATTTTGCCACTACGTTTTACATTTCAGACTTTGAAGGGCATCTAGTTGTCAAATCTGAATACTTTCGGTGTTTACTTGTTACTGAACAGGCATATTTCTCATCACGGAAATGAAACCTGTGGCGAACAAAAGCCGTAACTAACCTATAAGACTTCCAACGCCAGAAAACACTGCTCGAGTGAAGAAATGCCAGGAACAAAGTTCGTTTATCTCTCGAAGTGGAAATTACGAGACTATCGTATCCTTAAAAATTTGCTGTTGCGCAAGATTTAAAGCGTCTAGGCAAACTCTCGCGTTTTGAGTTTTGGTCGGTTGGTTGATTGGGGTTGAAGGGACCAAACAGCAAGGTCAGCAGCCCTTGTTTCAAATGTGGTCCATTCCGATAGTGTGACATCTCAGAAAAGTAAGAACGGTAAAAGGGAAAAGACTAAAAAACGTAAAAGTGCAGTAATGTTGTCAATGGTAAAAACAAAATGAGGTAAGTCAGCATGAGAGCGAACCCAACGCTATGCTAGAGGCAGGAAATATCCCACCTCTGAAGCAGTAGAGGCAAGACCACCTACGACTTAAAAGCGTGCAACCGCTAGAATGTAGAAGTGCGTATGGGAAAAGGAGACTAACCAACCCTAAAAAGCGATAAAAACAGAGTAAAAGGGGAAGAAAAGAGGATCTCGGCCAGGAAGGGGAGTCGGGAATCTCCAAACACGGCTTACAGTGGGAGATACCCCAACACTCACCGCCCTGCCCCAACACCAGAAGCCGGCCGGTGTGGCCGTGCGGTTCTAGGCGGTTCAGTCTGGAACCGCGTGACCGCTACGGTCGCAGGTTCGAATCCTGCCTCAGGCATGAATGTGTGTGATGTCCTTGGGTTAGTTAGGTTTAAGTAGTTCTAAGTTCTAGGGGACTGATGACCACAGATGATAAGTCCCATAGTGCTCAGAGCCATTTGAACCATCAACCCAACACCAGAGAGAGATTAAAAACCTTAAAACTGAGAATAAAAACCACTTTCCCGGAGGAAACCGAGAACCAGTTAGAACATCCGTGAATCGTCAGCCAACATCAAAGGTAAAGTGCGGGGGAGTCTGTACGTAGCACGCAGAGCCAAAAGAAGGGGGCATTCAACCAAAATGTGGGCTACTGACTGGAAGGCTCCACAACCACAAAGTGGGGGTGGCTCATCACGCAAAAGAAAACCATGGGTCAGCCTGGTATGGCCAATGCGGAGACGACACAGTGTGATCGAGTTCTTTCGGGAGAGGAGAAAGGAAGAACGCCACGGGCCTGGTGTCACCATAATCGCACGAAGTTTATTAGACGGGGGAGTAGCCTCCCAAGAGTTGGCCCATGATTGTGCGAAGTAGGATTTGATGTGAAGCCGTATATCCGCCGCAGGAGGGGTTACAGAAAACCGGGGTAAGTGACTGCTCCCCCAGCCAAACGATCAGCGAGCTCAGTACCTGGGATACCCACATGGCCATGGACCCAAAGGAAGTCAACGGAACAAGCAGCACGGTGAATATCAGCGAGATGGTCAAGGATGGCACAGCCCAAGGGATGGCGCGAAAAACACCGGTCAATAGCTAGAAGGCCACTCATTGAGTCCGTACATAACAAAACACAGTTGTGTTGGGACTGTTTAATAGAGGTAAGGGCCTGGGAGTTTTGAGTTTTGCGGGTGGTTTCTGTGTGAAGTGGAATCACTACTTCTTCACATGAGGCCTGGTTCAGCCTGTCAGGGTATATGATCTCAAACAACATGCGCCGTTATGCATCAGAAAATCCCCAGAAAATCCCCATTATGTCGCGATTGGCGTTGGGCACGCGCAATGTCTGGTGCCGGAATCTTAACACGATTCTTTCACCAAATTCCAACCAGTATGTGCAGCAACTGTTTAATCCACATGTGGATTAACTCACAGAAGATGAAGCACTAATGCGTGAGATGTTCGGTGAGGAAAGGCCAGTAGCAGTCACCTGGCCACTTCGATCGCCTGATACCTCTCCCTGTGCTTTTCACCTGTGAGGCAAACTGAAGAGTCATGTGTACACAAATAATCCTCGCAGGCCGGAGGACCTACAACATATCAATGAAAACGCTACTGCTACTATCCCTCAGGCAGGATTGATACGTGTGTCTTACAGTTTAATAAATCGAGCACAGCGCAGCGTCAACGTCAACAGTGGCAGTACCAGCGTCTCATGTGACGTTCATCAACGAAGGATAAGTAGCCCTCAAGTTTTATTCTTCCCACACTGTATAACAATGGAGCCTTTCGCGAAGGATTTGTCGTGTAAACTATTCTCGGGACACCTCTAAAGTTACTTCTCAATGAAAATCCAAATTTTCGGCAATAACCAGCATTGTCTTCGCCAGGAAAGCGACTGACTGTCGAACATATAACAGAACAACACCGATGCAACAGTTGTGGAAGCGACGACTGCGGCCAGAAACAATCGTGGACGTTGTGCCAGAAAAAATTAAGATAATACCAGTCCCCCAGTTGCGACCAGGTTTTCCGCGAGGTTACCCTTGGCTAGCAAGCGAATGCCGACACCCTGTCGCTAATATTGTCAACTGAGATCCTCAGTCTCACTTCCAGGCTGTTTTGATGTTTGGCTGAAAAGAATGAAGTTCCAAAACACCCCATCGCGTTCTCATCAGCATTGAACGAAAGACGTGGAGAGAAGAACGAGAAAAAATTCTTTTAAAATACGGAACTTTGTTTGTTATATCAGCCATGAAAGTCATTTAAGCGTTAAAACTCTATATTTATGTCCAACAGATGTTTGAAGACCAAAAAATTTAAAGATTACAGGAGAGTCATAAATGGTGCACATTTGGCAACAGGCTTAACATTTGTTTCTTCTTCTTTTCCTCTTGCCTTTACACCACATCAACGCAGGGTCTGCATGGTTATTTACGGATTTGGAGTAACTGGTTAAAAGGGTGGACTCATGCTCCTCCGGTCGCGGGGAGGAGTAATGTGTATCACAACTGTGTGTTGTAGTGCTATTCATGTGAAAGTTGGCGAAAGTTATCTAAATGTTTGTGAAGTCGTGGCGCTTTCCATCGGTAATGCTGGAATTCAGTATGGTGATGGCGCGCCCATAGCCTTCATGACAGCCTCCACTCTCGCAGGCATACGTTCAATCAGTTGCTGGTACCTTTCTTGGGGAATGGCAGGACATTCTTCACGGAGTGCTGCACTGGGGAGAGGTATCGATGTCGGTCGGTGAGGCCTGGCACGAAGTCGGCGTTCTAAAACATCCCAAAGGTGTTCTATAGGATTCAGGTCAGGCCGCTGTGCAGGCCAGTCTATTACAGGGATATTATTGTTATCTAACCACTCCACCACAGGCTGTGCATTATGAACAGGTGCTCGATCGTGTTGAAAGATGCAATCGCCATCCCAGAATTGCTCTTCAACAGCGGGAAGCAATGTAGGCCTGTGCTGTAATAGTGCCGCGCCAAACAACAAGGGGTGCAAGCCCCCTCTATGAAAAACAAGACCACACCATAATACCACCGCTCCAAAAAATGGCTCAAATGGCTTTAAGCACTATGGGACTGAACATCTGAGGTCACCAGTCCCCTAGACTTAGAACTACTTAAACCAAAATAACCCGAATACATCACACACATCCATGCCCGAGGCAGGATTCGAACCTGCTACCGTAGCAGCAGCGTGGTTCCGGACTGAAGCGCCTAGAGCCGCTCTGCCACAGCGGCCTGCCCACCGCCTCCAAATTGGAAATACATACGCCTGCAGATGACGTTCAGCGAGCATACCCAGACGATGTCATCGGATCGACACATTGGGTACCGTGATTCGTCACTCCACACAACGTTTTTCCACTGTTCAGTCGTCCAATGCTTACTCTCCTTACACCAAGCGAGGCGTCGCTTGGCATTTACCGGCGTGATGCGTGGCTTATGAGCAGCCGCTCGACCGTGAAATCCAAGTTTTCTCACCTCCCGCCTAACTGTCACAGTACTTGCAGTGGATCCTGATGCACTTTGGAATTCCTGTGTGATGGTCTGGATAGATGTCTGCCTATTACACATTTCGACCCTCTTCAACAGTCGGCCGTCTCTGTCAGTCAACAGGTGAAGTCGGGCTCTACGCTTTTGTGCTTTCACTATCACATCCGAAACAGAAGACGTAGGGATGTTTAAAAGTGTGGAAATCTTGCGTGCAGACATATGACACAAGTGACACCCAATCACCTGACCACGTTCGAAGTCCGTGAATTCCGCCGAGCGCCCGATTCTGCTCTCTCACGACGCCTAATGACTGTTGAGGTCGCTGGTATGGACTACCTAGCAGTAGGTGGCAGCACAATGCACCTAATATGAAAAACGTATGTTTTTGAGGGTGCCCGGATAGTTTTGATCTTACAGTGTATTTGGGGCCAGCGCGCCTCTCCGTTCCGGAAGCGGTGCTCAACACGCCGGGCTATCCGGAAGGCTAAAAGGTTAAACATTTGGATGGAAAACAATTTACAGTAACACGTGCGCTACTTCTAGAAACATATTTCCCAAAATAGAAGTTACTGTGTTTTAGTACATTCTTCCATTATCTGTCTTCGACGTGTAAATGTGGATTTTCAATGAAGTGATTAAAACACAGCGGAATGGAACAGCCGTCTGGCCGAGCGGTTCTAGGCGCTACAGTCTGGAACCGCGCGACCGATACGGTCGCAGGTTCGAATACTGCCTCGGGCATGGATGTGTGTGATGTCCATAGGTTAGTTAGGTTTAAGTAGTTCTAAGTTCTCGGGGACTGATGACCTGAGCAGTTAAGTCCCATGGCGTTCAGAGCCATTTGAATGGAACAGCCCGTGCTAAAATTAGTTTACTGCAGTGTAGACACATCGGAAAATGATGTAAGCCTATATGCTACCCCTGTCTGGTGTGTACCATTCCACCGCCTGATTGGATTTTGGGAAATTGCGCAAAACCGACACCATTATTGTCGGCGTGGATTCAAACCTCGCGTTGCCCAGATGGACGCCCTTTGCTTTAACCACTTAGCTGAGTATATGCCACTAAGATTGCTGATCAAATAATTTACACGCAACCTGATTAACGTCAGTACAATTATGCTTTCGTAAGATACGCCAGCTATAACAATATTCTCCTCTGATGAGTCACAATGTGCTCCGCTTGGTAAGAAATTTACATGAATTACTCTTTCACAGCATATACAGTGGCAACCGTACGACATTACCAAAAGGAATAGCTGACTTAACGAAGAGGAGAATGAGGACGCGCTATGGAAATTTCCGCCTAGCTACCGAAAGCGTGAGAAGTAGGATGCAACGAGCCAAACGAAGCATTTTCCTTTACGTATTCACAAATTAAGGTACTTCATCAAACGCTTCGACGCCCGCTTTTGTGTTTCCCATTACTGCCCGCGCTGTTCGCATATTGGAGGGAAAAGCACGGCTCCCGTTTCGCCTAATCGCGTCAGCCATCTCCGGCGCTTAACTCGTCGGCAGGATTACGCATCCCCTAGACAGGCTCTCGCCTCATTTAACTAGAAACTTGTTACCCGACCCCCGCTCCCGCCTTCGTGTTAACGACCGTACCGACAGCAGTCTTATCAAGAGACACGCCACTGCAGCACACCAGGCCACGTACACCCTCGTAAGTTACGGGACTCTAATTATTACCAGTCATTGATTTGCGCGAAGAAAAATCTATACATATTACTCATTACGTTTCTTGATTCTTCAGGGCCTCTTAGATTAGTAGTTGGCTAGACAGCATACCACAGGTTTAACACTTTGTCTCGTTTACAAGTACTTGTAGGGCGCCATGTAACATCAACCTGAGCAATACTCCACAACTTGCTAGTGTTGCAGCATAGTATGCTGCAAATTATACCTGTCATTCGTAAGTCCTCCCAGGCTTCGGAAGACGATTGTGTGAAAACAGACACATATCAGTGGATAGAGCATCACTACAAGTTTTCAGTTCACATTACAGATTGCGGCTGCGCAGTTCTTTCCGTCCCTTTACGACGTACCTGCACCTACCTGTGAACATTGTTTCAGAATATCATCAGTAGGAAAGCCGAGCGAAACCTACTGGCCGGCCGCGGTGGCCGTGCGGTTCTAGGCGCTCCAGACCGGAGCCGCGCTGCTGCTACGGTCGCAGGTTCGAATCCTGCCTCGGGCATGGGTGTGTGTGATGTCCTTAGGTTAGTTAGGTTTAAGTAGTTCTAAGTTCTAGGGGACTGATGACCACAGCAGTTGAGTTCCATAGTGCTCAGAGCCATTTCTTTTTAAACCTACTGTACTTCGACGTGAACCAGGCTGCAATTAAAGTCACTTAACTACGTTTCGGGAGAAAGTTTTCACACGAAATGAAAGGTTGGAAATTTTGTCCTCAATTAATATATTCTGAAACTTAGGTGAACAAGTATCACTGCCAAGCCCGTGCTAGTCTTAACAAAGACACTCACAATCCCTTTCACTCACATTAGCATGTTTATGGTGTTGCATTTCCCGAAAACGTAATAGCTACAAAAATACTGATTGTTTTTGGTTGAGAATGCTCGTCAAATACTAAGTCTGCCGGTACCTAATGCAGTCACAGTTTTTAGCCACCGACCTGCTCTATACGCCACGCGGAATTTATGTCTTTTCTCGTCACAAAATTCACTTAAAAATTCCTAAATTTCTACACACCGATCGGAATAATTATGCCGTCACTTTACAACACTTTTGATGTATGAAACACTGCAAGATCCGGCAACTTATCATTTCCATCGGAATTACTACTACACACGTCCGAGCTGTTTCATGGCTAGGCTCCGACTCTTCCCTAGAATACTCCAAGTCCTCTCTACCAGCAGAGAAAGGCACGCGAAGAATATTGCTTTACCGTTGGTCAGTTTACTCAACAACCAATAGCAAAACAACATTCTCCCGCCTCAGTCCGCGCTTTTCATCAATAACCAATCGCAAAATAGTAAACCTAACGACTGCACTTTTTACCGACGTAATTATTTAACATACTGAAGTTTTGTTTATGCATTAAGTTATTTACTGTTGTTATTTATAGCTGAATTAACTTTCCCTTTACCATAAACTTACTTCACAAATCTATTCTACATAAATCCCCTTCTTCGAAGTGTTCCCACACTAAACCCCACTACATAACTCGTTAAACAATTATCTTCATATTAACCTTAAACCACACTCACGCATCATTCACATTGCTAAAACACATTTGTAACATTTTACCTACACAAAAAGACATAATAACACTTTATGAAAATACTAGAACAGTTTATGAAAAACATTCTATTACTTCACTGCACTCTAGTGGGCACAATCGAAACTAAATCAGTCCCCTATCTAATATTGTCCTCTATCGGCTGATACATAAACTACGTGCGCGTCCAGTCTCGCGTCACCATCTGTCACTATCCAGCTCTGAGACACATCTCCCACTTAACGCCTCCAAGGCAGGATCGGTATACGGCGCTACGCCTCAAGATGCTCAATATCGATACCGTTTTTGATGCGGCCACATCAATACGTGCTTGCCAAGAGCGTGCGTCTACAACGATAGCAGCCCGCATTTGGAAAAAAAATGCATTAAGTTATCTAGAGGAGCGAACTAATTCGATGCGATAATACGGAGTGTACGATTTGTCTACATGTTATGACATACCTGCCCCGTAGTCCAACTACTACACGGCGCGTATTGCGAATCGAAACTTGAAGACACGCTCTGACCATAGGTATGCGTAAATTTTTCTGTATGTCATGTAGTTCTACCGCCGTTGCCTTCTGAAACCACAGAGATAGTTATGAATGATCCCGTAAAGCAGGACATGTAGAGTCATGACACTGTCCGCACAGCTGAAACAGCGTATAGTCAGCGTCCACCATCTCTTTCTCTCTCTCTTTTGTATGCCAGCGGCGGCTTGTAGCTACAGTCTCTGAGGCGATTCCCTAAAAAAGATATATTAAACTTGCTTTCCACTTAAGTATCACAAATTTTGTATTATCTGGGAACATTCTGCACATTTTAAACACAGATTTAAATTACAAGAGTGACGCAGTCTAGAACTGTTGATATCGAGTGAAGTTTTTCAAACGGGTATTAGCTAATCTTAGGGCTGGACAGTGAAATGCTGGTTACTTCTATGTAGTAGGGGTTTGGAGGAGTGGCTTCTATGGAATACAGCTCTTACGGGCTTCCAGAAGTATCGTCTAGTTAGACTGCCTCGTGATGACTGGGTGTTGTGTGATGTCCTTAGGTTAGTAGGTTTAAGTAGTTCTAAGTTCTAGGGGACTGATGACCGTAGATGTTAAGTCCCATAGTGATCAGAGCCATTTCTAGTTAGACTAAGAGATTCGTACCAACCTCTACAAGATTTCTACGTTCTACTTCTTGCAGTGAAGTGGAATCGACTGAGTTGTTGAAGTTTAGCCAGTGTTTCACGAAATATTAGTTGAGATAAGGGTGTGAAACCCTTTGGAGCTCTAAAATTTCACCACATTTGCAACACATTCACAACCTTCCCCAGTACGGACTCCATGAGCTGCATCTGATATACGTCATTTCCCTTCCTCTTTCATTTTCTTCTCCTCCACACACACACACACACACACACACACACACACACACTTTGAATAGGCTCATATAATGTTAACGTCATGATAATAAATTTGAAACCAAAATAAAAGCAATCAAAATAAAAAGAAGAACGACTCAATAAGTAAGATAAGTTGGCTAAGTAGCCACTTAAAACGGAAAGACGTTCAGTCGCTACTCAAATAGTTAAGACACAGAAATTGTCTCTATAATATTTCGCAGCAGGAGCTGTCATGAAAATATTTCATGTTGTGTTATCTTTGGCTGAAATGCTTCGCTCTCTTAAACGTGTAAAGAGCTGATACATTCTTGCTTTCATCTACCAGTTCGCCTGGCTGTTGCTGTGCGCATAAAACCAGATATAAAAATGACCGTAAAAAGAGTTTTATCTCCACTACGTAGGAAACCCATTTGCACCACTACGTCAACCGGAACCACGCTGATCTCTCTGTCTGCGTCGCGGGAAAGAAACTCTGCGTGTATTTGATCAGAGTATCTACTTTCGCTTCTCTAGTTGTAAGTTATGTAATTGGAAAAATGTGGTCGATAAGTGATGTACCTCGATAGGCTTTAAGTTTATTTCTACTTTTTTGTCAAAGTTTAACCTCTTTACTGTAAGATGGAGCATATATGTAGTCTACTCTGATGCAGCTGAAGGAAATAAGTTTGCATCACCTGAAATTAAGGCTTTCACTAATCATCATCATCATCATCATCATCATCATTTTCAGTTCATGGCGTAGTCGGCGCAGCTGGTCCCGGAAACCATCTTGTCCTCGAACGTCCGCTATTTGGCTGTCTAGTGGGCTTGTAGTTCGTGGTGATTCTAGGCATTCTTTTTAACCCTTTGTTTGGCACACACAGAATTATTTCGAAGAAAAAGCCTTAAGTTATTTAAATTAGAAGCATGCGGCCATGTAGTAACTTTTCACATCATTTCGAAATACAGTGTGTTATCTGTAAGTATCATTGCTAACAAAAGGCGCATGGGTGCTACAACAAATGTACTACATCGTTGTCCCTGCAGCTGAAAAACGGTTGGACTTTGTATTGTTTCATGTGAAACGTCTTTAAACAATTCCCTTCCTACAAAACACAGAACAGTTCCACATTCACAGCATTTTACATTAGCCTGTCCTGAGGGCAATGTCTATATCTTCACTTTTGGCCCATATTCTGGCCAGTGACCAAAACTGTCATTTCGTATATCACTGGCTCAGGCTTACACGTTTATTTCTTCTTCTGGCCTTTATGTCCGTCGCATACTCAAAACCAGGCTCTGTCTTTCCAGAAAATAAACGTCCATTTGCTATGTTCTAGATAAAAACTCGCTAACACGGCTCCATAGTAACTGACCTTCAAGACTTTCTCTTTCCGTTTATAAGGAGTTTTCGTAGCACAATAAAGATAAGCAGCCGCAAATGCGAATCAAAGTGCTGCACTGGTCACTGATGCTGACACAATCTTGCAATATAGAATATCACCGTATGTGAGCGCTTGCAGGCACCATTACCCATCCAGGGACGAAACTTGAAACATGTTGCAGAAAACAGTGTGCAATATTGAAGTTGTTTGATAGCAAAACTGCCAAATAAAGGGTAAAGTGGTTAGACGACTTCCTACTTTTTTAATATTGCTATCCAAATCGAAAATCTGTATCTCTTTTGTTATCTCTGTGTTTCCCACTCTGTTCATTATTTTCTGGCGAAAAGCATGATACGATCCAAAACCAGGATAAACGACAAAATATTGTACTAAGTACTCATCTTTAAATATCTAGGAGGGAAATATTCCCAACAATAGATCGACACAAATGAAGGAAAACCTTGTGAATTTATCATACGTTTTTCAATTCAGAGAACTTTAAGATAAAAAATCACGAAGGATGTCAGTAATATTCCTCGGAATTAAACTGAATGCGTATCCAATACGATACTGTGCCTGAACCCTTCGTGATCATCAACTTCTTTCCACTATGGTGCAGGGACCACCAGTTAACAGCAAACAGATATAAATATATATTGCGCGTAAACAGGCGGGAATACGCACTACTGCTCGTTATGAGTGAAAACACACACGACACCCATTTAACATTCGAAAATATCGTTGTGTTGAGTGTCTTTTCGTTCATAATGTGTAAAATTTTCTACCAGGGATCGAAGGAACAGTCAACAAATGCATACTGTTCGATTACACTACTGGAGCTTAGTCACTGGGAACAGCATCAAACGTAAAACGCACACGAATGTGTGCGGATGGACCTAAAATGGAACGCCCACGCAAAACTGTAGAAGGAGAAGCCGGTTTCGGACTGGCATCCCTAGCAAGGATTCTTATTCACAGCGAATAACATAAGAATATATAATCCTTGAAATGGAAAAAAGAACACATTGACACCGGTGTGTCAGACCCACCATACTTGCTCCGGACACTGCGAGAGGGCTGTACAAGCAATGATCACACGCACGGCACAGCGGACACACCAGGAACCGCGGTGTTGGCCGTCGAATGGCGCTAGCTGCGCAGCATTTGTGCACCGCCGCCGTCAGTGTCAGCCAGTTTGCCGTGGCATACGGAGCTCCATCGCAGTCTTTAACACTGGTAGCATGCCGCGACAGCGTGGACGTGAACCGTATGTGCAGTTGACGGACTTTGAGCGAGGGCGTATAGTGGGCATGCGGGAGGCCGGCTGGACGTACCGCCGAATTGCTCAACACGTGGGGCGTGAGGTCTCCACAGTACATCGATGTTGTCGCCAGTGGTCGGCGGAAGGTGCACGTGCCCGTCGACCTGGGACCGGACCGCAGCGACGCACGGATGCACGCCAAGACCGTAGGATCCTACGCAGTGCCGTAGGGGACCGCACCGCCACTTCCCAGCAAATTAGGGACACTGTTGCTCCTGGGGTATCGGCGAGGACCATTCGCAACCGTCTCCATGAAGCTGGGCTACGGTCCCGCACACCGTTAGGCCGTCTTCCGCCCACGCCCCAACATAGTGCAGCCCGCCTCCAGTGGTGTCGCGACAGGCGTGAATGGAGGGACGAATGGAGACGTGTCGTCTTCAGCGATGAGAGTCGCTTCTGCCTTGGTGCCAATGATGGTCGTATGCGTGTTTGGCGCCGTGCAGGTGAGCGCCACAATCAGGACTGCATACGACCGAGGCACACAGGGCCAACACCCGGCATCATGGTGTGGGGAGCGATCTCCTACACTGGCCGTACACCTCTGGTGATCGTCGAGGGGACACTGAATAGTGCACGGTACATCCAAACCGTCATCGAACCCATCGTTCTACCATTCCTAGACCGGCAAGGGAACTTGCTGTTCCAACAGGACAATGCACGTCCGCATGTATCCCGTGCCACCCAACGTGCTCTAGAAGGTGTAAGTCAACTACCCTGGCCAGCAAGATCTCCGGATCTGTCCCCCATTGAGCATGTTTGGGCCTGGATGAAGCGTCGTCTCACGCGGTCTGCACGTCCAGCACGAACGCTGGTCCAACTGAGGCGCCAGGTGGAAATGGCATGGCAAGCCGTTCCACAGGACTACATCCAGCATCTCTACGATCGTCTCCATGGGAGAATAGCAGCCTGCATTGCTGCGAAAGGTGGATATACACTGTACTAGTGCCGACATTGTGCATGTTGTGTTGCCTGTGTCTATGTGCCTGTGGTTCTGTCAGTGTGATCATGTGATGTATCTGACCCCAGGAATGTGTCAATAAAGTTTCCCCTTCCTGGAACAACGAATTCACGGTGTTCTTATTTCAATTTCCAGGAGTGTACATGGAAGTCATTCGGACGATGGTTGAGAGTTGTTCGTCAATCTGGGCCTTCGTCGGGTAGCATTAGCTGACGAGCTAGACGAGATCCGTGGGAGATCGGCTCTGCATTTATTTCCAAAAGCGTGCTGCTGTCGTTGCAGACGCACGCTCTTTCCAAGCACGTATTGATGCTTGCCACATCAGGAACGGTATCGATATTGAGCATCACAGAGGACCTCATCGAACTCCACCGGCAGAATCTATGCGCCACGGGACACGTACAAACACGGGTTTGCTGCAGCTGCCACAGCTACACGCCTTGAATATTTTTTTCCTTTATTCCATTATACACATACTGCATATGCACATAGCTATTTGGGTAGCGACTGAAAGTCTTTCCACCCCCAAAAACATACGTTTTTCATATTAGGTGCATTGTGCTGCCACCTACTGCTAGGTACTCCATATCAGCGACCTCAACAGTCATTAGGCATCGTGAGAGAGCAGAATCGGGCGCTCGGCGGAATTCACGGACTTCGAACGCGGTCAGGTGATTGGGTGTCACTTGTGTCATATGTCTGCACGCGAGATTTCCACACTTTTAAACATCCCTACGTCCTCTGTTTCGGATGTGACACTGAAAGCACAACTTATCTTACTTTTTGAGTATTTTCTTCTTTTTATTGTGTTGGTTTTATTTTAGTTCCAAATTTATTACAATGACGTTAACATTAGATGAGCCTATTCAAAAAGTGTGTGTGTGTGTGTGTGTGTGTGTGTGTGTGTGTGTGTGTGTTAGCGCGCGCGGAGGAGAAGAAAATGAAAGAGAAAGGAAAATGTCGCATGACAGATATAGCTCATGGATTCCATACTGGGGAAGGTTGTGAGTCTGTTGCAAATGTTGTGAAATTTTAGAGTGGCAAAGAGTTTTACACCCTTAACTAATATTTTGTGAAGCACTCGCTAAACTTCAACAACTCAGTCGATTTTCCATCACTGTAAGAAGCGGGACGCAGAAATGTTGTAATGGTTGGTACGAATCTCTTAGTCTTACTAGACGATACTTCTGGAAGCCCGTAAGAGCTGTATTCCATAGAAGCCACTCCTCCAAACCCCTGCTACATGGATCTAACCAGCATTTCACTGTCCAGCCCTAAGATTAACTAACACCCGTTTGAAAAACTTCACTCGATATCAACAGTTCTAGACTGTGTCACTCTTGTAATTTAAATCTGTTTGTAAAATTTTCGGAATGTTCTCAGATAATTTAAAATTTGTGATACTTAAGTGGGAAGCTTGTTTACTATACCTCAAAGACTGTAGCTACAAGCCGCCGCTGGCATACAAAAGAGAGAGAGAAAGAGATGGTGGACGCTGACTATACGCTGTTTCAGCTGTGCGGACAGTCTCATGACTCTACGTGTCCTGCTTTACGGGATCATTCATAACTACCTCTGTGGTTTCAGAACGCAACGGCGGTAGAACTACATGACATACAGAAAAATTACGCATATCAATGGTCAGAGCGTGCCTTCAAGTTTCGATTCATAAATGATTGAAGTCTTATCCAGACAATATTTCATTTAACTTCAATATTCACTGTCTAAATTACAGATCACTTATGACAATAACACACTACATTTAATTTATACGAAAATATTTTATTTAAAGAAATCTTCGAAATTAACGATTACTGTTAACCACGTGCACTGCTAAAATTGTTTTAAGATCGACCTAGCCATCATTCTCTACTTTTCAACAAACGCTTCCTTTTCCAAACAACTTCTGCAGTATTTCAAAAGTTGTTTGTGTTTAAAAATTTCGAGTTATAAATCTTCTTATCTCAAAATACAATTCTTTCCAAACATCCAGTACTACGGTTTAGTAACCCTGATTCTTCTGTTTTGAAAAGGTATAATTTCACTAAAATAGCAAATTAAATTGTTAATTATTTAAACCAGAAACTTTCACTATCTGGAAATTCCCGTCAATTTTTGGGAATCCGCGAAAAGCTAAAAACGTCCTTCCTATTAAATGGTATATACTATTTTGACATTTTCTAATGATACATCTTTTAGTTAAACATATTTACGTGGTGGTCCATTGTATTTTTGCATATTTTATGTTTTTATGTCTTTTATGTTAATAACTAAAATGTAATAATCCTGCATTTTAGCTGTTTGTACTTTCTGCAATACGCGCGTTCACAAATAGGGGACTATTACACTACCAGAGTCAGCCCGGTTGGCAGAAGTTATAAATCCACTGTGAGTTTCCAACGAGCATCGAAATTGTAAAGTTACTAAGTGGCGCCAGCCGGTGTGGCCGAGCGGTTCTAGGCGCTTCAGTCCGGAACCTAGCGACCGCTACGGTCACAGGTTCGAATCCTGCCTCGGGCATGGATGTGTGTGATGTCCTTATGTTAGTTAGGTGTAAGTGTAGGGGACTGATGACCTCAGATGTTCAGTCCCATAGTGCTCAGAGCCATCTGAACCTTTTTTACTAAGTGGCACGCGGGATTTCAGTCTGTACAGTCTAATCTCTATGTTATTAGTCGGTTACGCTCGAACATATAAAGTGTACGTTATTATGTTAGTTAGTTCCTGCCACGGGCGAACTGTGTGAAACTTTTGTTAATTGTTATAGCTTATTGATCTGTATTAAATATTGAAAGTGCTATGTCTTACGAAGTTGATCATTGAAATGGATCTTAGTGTCAATAAACATGGAAAGACTGAAAAACAGTATCTGCAGTATTGTGTACGTTAGTTAACAAAAAATTGACAAATCCAATAATCGCAGGAGGACGTTTCAAGAAGAAATTCCTGAGAATTACGAGCTAAATGCAGGCAGATAAACGATAACAATTCACACTGGTAGGTCTACCTCGAAAACCGAGAGAGCGTATAAAACCAGGCAACACTTTAACTTCGCCCTCAAACGTCTCGTCAAGTGACCGCACCGATAAATTAGAAAAATTTAGGTCTTTCAGGCTCTTACCGATGGTCATTCTTCCCGCACATCATTCGTGAATGGATCAGCAAAGCGAGGAAACTAGAATGTACGGAAACCACCCTCCGCCGCTTACCTTAAGATGGTTTACAAAATATAGGACGTTAAAAAAGTAAAGTGTCAAAGATTCCTTCTTGAGACAGTAAGGTAAAAACTACTAGAAAAGTTGCAGTACTGAAGTGTCCGGAAAACAACATCTGTTGAGATCTGACCAAAGTGTCCTCTCATTTCCATATGCCTGTTACGTAAAAGCATACGCTACAGCCAGTGCTACATGTTGCTACCATGCAGCCTAACAGATCCTTCCCAAGATACCTGCCTCCATTCGGATTGGCTCATATGCTTTTCACACGCTGATGTCACGTCTGCACATTGTCGATGGGTTAGGTATACACCAGTGTCTTTAAACGTCCCCATGACGAGAAATCCAATGGATTCATGACACACCATGCTACCGGACCTCCTCGATCAATCCACCGTCTGCGAAAGGTATCGGTGAGGTACTGTCGCATGATCCGTAGAAAATGGGTTAGGACCTCAACTGATAGACGTAACAGATCGTTGCACTGCTGTGACTTCTAAGAGCGCCATCAATATCCTGTAGATTACAACCATTGTGAAAACCGAAATGAAATGCAACAGTAAGACGGACTATATCACTAAATACTACATATTAGTTCAAATGGCTCTGAGCAATATGGGA